>NC_137975.1:17672426-18272426 GCF_963924665.1 Micromys minutus | reverse complement strand
GTTAGCACCATAGATGGCTCTTCCAGATGGCTCAAGTTTGATTGTTAGCACCAATGTCTGGCACTCACAATTGCCTAGACTCCAATTTCCAGGGGAATGTGATGCCCCCTTCTGGCCACTTTAGGTATCTGCATTCATATTGACACACACAAAGCCACACACATATGGATGCATTTAAAATAAATAAATAAATTCTCCTTTAAAATTCTTGAGGTCCTGACAATGACAGTGCAACGTTGTTATTATACTGAGTGTGCAGATGGAAACCCTGACTCAGGAGGAAGGACAGTAAAGTCTTCAGGGTGAGTGGTTAACGCACAGTAAAGCTGAGTTGAGTCCCCAGACAGACATTCTGACCCCTTCCATGCTGCATTATGCAGCCCAGAGTTGTGTAGAGAACTCATCGCTCTTGTGGGTTTAGAAGGAGTGTAAGAATAAAAAAAATGGCATTTGCCTTTAGATAGACACACATATTTTATACCTGTGGTAGAGTTTAGATCTTCAGGACTATTTAGAGGGACTGGGGCTGGGCAGACAACTGTCAGTAAAGTGCTGGCTTTTTAAGCATGAAGATTTTGCTTCAATCCCAGTTACTCCTGTAGAAAAAGCCAAGTATGTTGATATGATGCATGCTTGGAATCCTTGCTGTAGATGATGACAGGTATATTTCTGAGACTCTCTGGCCAGCCAGCCTAAGGAAGAACACCCAAGATTGATCTTTGACTACCACAGACATGTACACATATAAAGACAGACAGACAGGCAGGCAGAAACAATAGTACCTTTAAGATGACCGACCGCCTTAGGAAAAGCCTTAGCCATTAGAAGCATGCACTTGAAGGTGATGGTGGGACCCTGGTCCCTTCCACTCTTCCTCCTTTGCTCCCCTTAGCGTGAAGTGGTCAGTTTTGCTCTGCCACATCGCCCAATGGTTATGTAGCACCCCCTCCCAGAAACCTAAAACAATGTCTCCATTACACCTCCCACAAAGTCAGGAGCCACAATACAGTCTTTCTTTACTTTTACGTGTATGCTGCTGTCTCTGCACACTTGTCTATGGGGGCAGAGATCAACCATGACTGATTTTCCTCAGCGTCTGTCCATCTTGTTTTTGAGATAACAGTAGGCAGTAGACTAGATGAGCTAGCCGACACGTCTGGGGATCTCCATCTCCTGGTGCTGGGTTACACGCATGCATACCAGGCTTTTTGATGTGGTCCTGAAGAGAGCACTCACGTCTTTGTGCTTATATGGTACTTTTTTGACAGAGCCATCTTCCCAGCCCACAGGTAAACCTTTTCTAAGTTGGTCATCTCTGGGATCTGTTACAGTAACAGAAGCTAGTATGACAAATGGCTTTAGCAGACAGTTCTCTAATCCTGGAGAACATTGGATGCAAGTGTAGCTTCATGCCTTCTCCATGAGACAGGGCAGAGTTAAACAGAATGCAAAACTATCTGAGGAGCCCTGTGGCTGGCTATTAGTCAAAAGAATGAAGCTTAGCATTTGTAGTTGACAAACTTTAATTTTAGAGCTTTTAGATTTGAGTACATTCTTGTGTGTGCATGTGTGTGTGTTTGTGTCTGTGAGAGACAGACAGAGACAGACAGACAGACAGACAGATAGACATTAGGTATCTGTGAATGTATGTGCTCATGCATGGAAAGATCTAACCTAGCCAACCTTGTGTCATTCCTCAGGTGCCTGGTTTTGTGAGATGGGATTTTCTTGCTGAATGTAAAGCCATGACCAGGCTGTATTAGCTGGCTGATGAGTTTCTCCCAGTGCTGGGATTGTAAGCACACCCACCAAATCCCAGCTGTCCCACTGTTTCATGTGGGCTATGAAATCAATGTCTGGTCTTTACGCTCTTATAGAAAGTAAATTATGGGCTGTGCTATCTCTCTAGACTAATTTTCAGAGATTATTTCCCTACATAGTTCTGTCCCTACTATGTCCTCAACTGTAAACTTGACCTTTAGATTGGCAGTAACCACTCCAAAAGAACAAGAAAGAGCTTCGTGTATAAGGCATAGCCAGTCTCTCTGCAGATGGAAGATGCAACCTGTGCACATCTGGATCAGGTATCACATCTGCCCTCTTCTTTGCTTTCATCAAGCATTCATTTCCCCCTCAGCCTCAAAGGAAATCTGCCCTGACCTGCTTCCTTTCACAATACTCTGAGCAACACACCTTGAGGATGTTTATGTTAATTTTTCAGTTGGGGTGTGGGGTTAGACCTCTGTCACTTGATGTGATCCAGCCTGATTTTACAACCTCCTAAGCCCCTCTGTCTAATACCCAAATAAGCACCACGATTAGTCAAATGAAATCCCCAACGTGTGTTTGAGGCTTTGAGATTAGATATCACTTAAACCTCCCGTAATCGCATTCATGCCAAAGGATTACCCTGGACTAGCTGTGAGGGATTGTCTTCCGCCAATTATGCCTGTTTCTATTCTATTGATCTGCGTTGATAAGAGGAAATTTCATATAATTTCCAAAGAATTAATGACATTTTAGGATTTGCTGGGCTGCATTTAAAAGGTGACTCATCTCATAGCACATAACACAAACGGGGAAATCGTGTAACCTTTTTCTGTTTCTTGAATCTTTAGGCAGGGAAACTTTTAAAAGCTTCAGTCTTTATAATCTGCCTTCCCTTCTAGTTGTCTGGCCACAACAAAACTTCCATCAACAACAGTCTTTTTAAGAGGCCAAAACTGTCTGCTGGGCTCACATTCCAGCACAAGAAAAATGAATCTATCTTTGATAGCCACTGGTGTTACTAAATGCATACACAGACAGACAGACAGACAGACACACACACACACACACACACACACACACATACACACATGTCTTTTTATCTGGATGGAAAATAGAGTTTTTATGCTTGTACAAACTGTCTCCTGCTAGGTAAGGAACTGTTAAACTTGCAGATATCCTTAACAGGAGGAACAGCTGTAGGGCTAGCCTTCCCAAGAGCCATGTCTGGACATCCTGACCCCTGAACTTGTTCAGACCCCAGCTACTGGTTATGGACTCAGCTACTTAGTTTTTATGGGGCTTTTTATTTCTTCTTCATGCTCAGACTACAAGGGTTGAAACTGCATTGGTTTTAGACAGAGAAAACAAGACAACAAAAAACATTTCACAATACCCTCCTAAAGGGAGGGTATATTCTGACACAAAGTTTGAGGGTGCAGTCTATGGGGCAGACAGGGCCATAGCAACATGAGGCAGCAAGACACGGTGAATCTATTGTCCCAAGCAGAGAGAGATGGATGCTGGGATTTAGCTAGCTTTCTCCTCTTTACGTTGTCCAGACCTAGCTCTGATGCCATCCATAGCCAGGTGAATCTTCCAGCCTCAGTTAACCTAATCTAATAAACCCCCAGAGATGCTCCAGAGGTTCTGGGCTTATTAAGTTGAAAGTCAGTGTGAAACCATTCACATCATCCAGTGTGCTTGGCTAGAAAGAACGCACATATATTTTCATGTTTCATGATTTTTAACACTATAAATTTCCCTTTCGATTTTCCTTTCTCAGCAACCATATCTCACTTTATTGTAATTCTGTTGTAACTCACCCAATTAATAATTATAAAATACAGGATTTTTTTAACACTCCCTTTTATGATAAGACCTGAAAACACAATTGTTCTTTTAGTTTTCATTAAGACGCGGGATCTGTTTGTGGCATACACTCTGCTTTTTAAAATAATTCAAGCGTGTGTGTGTGTTACACCATTGTACATACCTAGGCAGCTTGCTTGTGTTTTTAATGTGTGGATGTCACACTAATCCCGTTCCACCTCCCCGTGGCTGGGTTCCAGGGGTTCCCTGGAAGACCAGACTTTTGCACAAGTCCTGGGGATGCGAATTAGTCATCATGCTTCTAGGTTATCTGCTTTAAGAGTTATACCATCTCCACTGCCCTGCTTTGAGTTTTCAATCTTTGATGCTCTACAAAGAATCTGTTGCGTGAGTTCAGCTTTGTCCCATTAGAACAAAGGGAAGCACTCCTGGTTTGTGATCCGGTAGAAAGGAGGCCACCACAGGAAACTTCATACACTTTACTGGCAAGTCAAACAAACATGAAACACTGAAACCCCATATGTTGTGAGGCCCGTTGGCAGTCTGCCTCGTTCCCCAACCTTCTGCAAGCAGGCTGTTCTGCAACCTGGAGCTCCCTGGGTGAGCTGTAACAAAATTGATCCTAGGTGCATGTAAGATACAGCGCATTCCTTCCTGTGCTGATTTATTCTTGGTCTCTTCCCTACATTTCTCCATTTAGCCAATCATTTAATCTCTGATATAACTCACAGGCAGCCACTGAAAATAATGTAGCTGGTACTTGCTCAGCAACAGCAGTGATGGAGATCCTTATGCCTGTATGAGCAAAGAGGCCATGGAGAGCCAGGGAGCCTTCCCAGGAAAGGTCAGGTGTGAAGAGCTCATTACTAACAGCCCTAGGAAGGCAAGGGCTGCACTGATGCCATTTGCCCTAATAGCACCATACCCTGGCACCATGCCTAGAACTAGATACTAAGAGATCACTTATGCACTGACTCAAAAAAAGGCAGCAGGGTTGACTCATCAAGTGCCTGCCTAGCAAGCCTGAGGACCCGAGCTCAGTCCCAAGAACCCATCTCAAAAACGAACAGGCAGGCACATCCGTGACACTCTGTAGCCAGCCAGCCTAGACACCTCAGCGAGATCACAGATGATGCAGAAGCAAGTCTCATAAAGCAAGGTGGTCAGTTCCTTTAGGGATGACACTCTGAGTTGCCCTTTGAGCTACACAAACTTGGAAACACATGTGGATGTACATCTGGACAGACAGACACGCACAGAAAACATACACACACTACAGCAGTAACAAAGAGGCCTGGGAAAACAAACACCAATGATCCAGAAGTCTGAAAGAACTGAAATGAATTGAGGCTGAAAACAAAGAGCATGCATTGTGCTGAGCAGAGGCGCGTCCAGACCCTTTCCCTTGCCCTGTCCTTCTGGTGTTCCGTTACTACTCAGTATTCCCATCCCCGCTGTGGCAGACCAGACGAACATGATAAATTCCTGTAGCTCCTGTGATGAGCAAGTGCATGATGATGTACACACAGCCTGACCCTCAAGGGCAGGAAGTAGCAGGTTATGCTTAAAAGCCTTGAGGAGTTGGATTTAGCTAAGAGACAGGGTGCCCATGGGACAGATGAAGATGAAACCAGAAAGAAGGAACAACTAGGTCATCAAGTGCCTTGGGTGCCAACCTGGTGAGTTTGAACTTAATCTTGTACCCTTTAGGGTACCGTTGAAGTATTTTAAGCAGGGGAGGAGAATTTTACAAACTTATTTGCATTAATAGCAGCCATTGAACTAGATGCTAGAAGGCTGGCTTTACCTTCCTAGCTGCTCTTCCAGGTTGCTCTGCACTCCTCCCCAAGCCCTGATCTCACAAACATTGCTGCTCAAGGTTTCCAGTGCCTTGTACTTGATGTATCCCCATTCCCAGAACACACTCCTTTCTGGGTGGGTGCAAACCATGGAAAACCCAACTGAGACTGGTTAAGGTTGCCAGGCTGGTTAATTTGCGTGGAAGTACCACCAAGCAGAGCTGTGCAGCACAGGCAGAATCTTAAGAACCAGGCTCTTTTCTTCATTCTTATCTCAGGCTCCCAAGATGTGGCCACACTTCAGAACCACACTGGCTCTCAGCCACGCCAATCAGAAGGAAGCTTTTTCTAGCCAGGGTCCTAAGATCAATTCTGCTTGAGTGTCAGCCTCACTTTGGGGTCATCAACTGTGGGGCAGCCTGCTCTGAATGACTAAGTCTGTGCCGAGAAGCATGGAATGCCACATTGACTTGGCATTAAGACAGCACCGTGAAGAACTGTGGAGCAGGAGAGAAGGTTTAAGTTCAGAACGGTCAGGGCACTCTTCCCTGCAGTTGGGAAATGGGTGTTAGCTCAGGGATTATTGGTGTCTGCTAAACCTGCCTACCATCTGTCTTCAAGATTCGGAGCCAAAGTAATTGATACTTCCTCTAGGAGGTCTGATTGAAATGTTGAAACTGGGGCCTGGGAGGTGGTTCAGTTGGCAAAGTGCTTGCCAGAGAATCTGAGTTCAATCCTGGCATGTATAGGATATACAGCATACATGTAAAAATGGGCATACGTGTAGCACATTTCTGTAATCTTACAACTGGAACTGGGTTCACTGTGTACCATTGTCTAATCCATTGAGCTGACGGTTCAGTAAGAGATCTTGTTTCAATGAATAAAGTGGACAGCATTTGAAGAGGACACATGACACCAATCTCTGCCTTCCACACACAGCTATGTATGTACCCATACATGAGTATATACCATGCCAAGAAGCATACTTAGAAAGAAATAGAAATTTTGAAAATGAGTTATACACAGTCTGGCTTCTGAGCTGGCATAGATAACATTCTACATAAACTTTCCACCCATGAGTTAGCACCAGGCACTTAATTTAAAAGGAAATCGATAATAAAGGCCTCTGTCTGGCAGTGGATGAGGACGGCCTTGAGGGAATGCAGTGGGCTATTTAGCTGAGCACATGTAGGCTGGAAGTCTATAGACAAGACACACTGCTTGCTACTAAAATTTTACATTGGTGGGGTTGGAGGGATGGCTCAGTGGTTAAGAGTTATTGCTGCTTTCTCAGAGGACCCTAGTGCAGAGGACTCTGTAGGTTTATTTGATTCACAGAGAAATGGGTGCAAATATATCAAGTTAGATTCATTGCTTTCCAATGAGGATAACTGTTTAGAGTTCACAGAAGTCCTGCATGGTCCTTGAGTTGGAGTATACTAGGACCTACAGAAGCTGTCTTCTATATGCCTTATCTCTTCTTACATTCTTTTATTTCCTCCTCCTTAGCTTTATCATTTGCATATCTGTGTATGTATATGTGTGCATTGGTGTGTGTGTGTGTGTGTGTGTGTGTGTGTGTGTGTGTGTGTGTGTGTGTGTGTGTATGTGTGTGTGTGTATAGACCAGAGGTCAACCTTGGAAGTCTTTCTTCAGTTACCATCTACCTTATTTTGAGACAGACTCTCATTGCACATGGCTCTTATTAATTCAGCTACTCTGACTGGCCAGCAAGTCTCAGGGATCCCCCCCTCTATGCCTCTCCAATACTGGGTTACAAACACGTGTCACTGTCCCAGATTCTAAGTGCACAGTCTATGCATTGAACTCATGTTTGTGTAGAGGTTGGTTACCTACTAAGCACTCTTTCTTTCCCAGTCCCAATCTCTTTCTTCCCATCATTTCTGTTTCTCTAAAAGAAGCTGGAGCACCACCTCTCTGGTGGCTTGCATGAAGGATGTTGTGGTTTTAATGCTATAAATAATATTGGCATTCTTTCGCCAGTTTGCTTGGTAACTGATAACTATTGGTACCAGTTCTTGCCTGCTTTTCTTCTCAGGTGCCTAGAGGGCAGCAAGCTCTGGATAATAAAGTGTGAAGCTCTTCTTCAAAGCAGGATAGAGAGACATATAACTCTGTCAGGGCCCAGCACCTCCATGTGCTCTGATTGTGTTGTGTGTCCTAACATCACTGTTCTCAGTGGATGGTGACTGATGAATGCCCAAAGACCCAAGCACTGGACTCTTCCACTGTCTTCTCACCAGAACTAGACTGGCATGCCAAGGAAGGCTTCAGGATTTTATGTCACCTGATTCCCACTTACATCTTTCCAAATACATTAGGACCTAACAATTTCCACATTATCAAAACCGTTATAAAAGCAGATCCAACCAGGTGTGGTGACACACACCTTTAATTCTAGCACTCAGGAGGCAGAAGCAGGTGGATCTCAGTTGTTTGAGGACAGCCTGGTTTACATAAAGCATTCCAGATAGGTAGGTAGGTAGATAGATGGATGGATGGATGGATGGATGGATGGATGGATGGATGGATGGATGGATGGATGAATGGGTGCGTGGGTGGGTGGGTGGATGGATAGATAAATAAGCGGGCAGGCAGTCAGAGAGACAGACAGACAGAGAGATAGAAAGATTGAAATTTCCTATTTCTGCTTTCATTTTGAGTATAGGTTTCTATAGTAAAACATGAATTTCTTAATCATTAAAGAAGACACTGAAGCTGTTGAGAGGGCTCATTCCATAAGTTGCTCATCTTGTAAGCCTAGGGAGCATCTCCAGAACACATATGAGAAAACAGGCATGAGAGTATGCATGTAGATTATCAGTTCCAGGGAGATGGTGACATGGATTCCCTGGACTTGCTGGACAGCCAGCCTGACCCCCATAGACACGCTCAGAGACTGAGAAACAGAGAGACATATACAGAGGCAGAAATGGAGACACACAGAGAAAACAGACAGGCATTAATTTGAAATATTTGTGATTCAACATATTTCCAGCTTTCTAAATGAACTTGTGGATATCCTCATTTTATTTGTCATAAGATATTTGAAAGCAGGACATTTGAAAGCATCTTTAAAATTCTGTCCTGGCACTTGGCTGTGGAAGATAGACCTTTAGCTTCAGAAGACCTTTAGGCACCACATTGAGAATTAACCATATTCAAAATGCAGCTTTCGCCCTGACTGATTCCCTGCTGAGCATCTCTGGCTAGCATTGGTATTTACACTGTGCTGACCTTTGAATCCACCTCTATTTCAGTGTTTCCTGATCTATGGCAACACAAAGCTTTAGAAAAGAATCAAAACTGGATCAGTGTTATTCTTCCCCAATAATAACACCATCACTGTCATTACCGTGTTATAAAGTCATCACCATACTTATTATTGGTGGACCATTTTAATTGGAGGAGAAATGACCCAATAAATGAGTTCTATTAATGTTTAACTGCCGGTCATGATAAAAGCCAATATTATAGAATAAAATGTATACTGAGTATGTCATGACAGACTTTAAACTATCTTTTTTTATTTTTTTTCTGGCAAGAGAAGCTAGTGAAATCTTACAGAAACAGGTCATTCTAGAATTCCTAAGGGGGAGATCTTTTATGAGAGTGCTTAAATATCTGATATCTTCTGCGGAAGGGAATAAAATAAAATTGCCTTAAGCACCCCCCTTCAGAATCACCCAACACTTCCTTGTGGCTGATACACCACGAACAAAATGGTCCCGCTTTCCTCCGAGCTCACTGGAATGTTGGCGTACAGTATATGAAAGGATTCTGATTTATAGTGATGAGTTATTAAGGAGAAATTGAAGGTTTCCCAACCCAGAGGATTTTACATGCAAAAATTAAAGAGCCCATTACAATCCATTAGTTTAAAAGGTAAACTTATTAATCCCTGCATGATAAAATAGCTATTTCTGATTTTATGGTAGAATCTAAATGCCGTAGGTGGCATTTTAAAGTTGGTATAGTGAAGTTCTTGGCTCTCTTTGCACCTAGTGGTCTCCACTGTTTATGTGTTAGCATCAGGATGAGGGATGCAGTCTCCTACAGAGGATGGGGTGCCGCTGAGAAGCACATCTACAAAACAGTAGAAATGTAGAGTAAAGCTAAGGTACACGGTGGTTAGAGGAAGCTCTGAAGCTTTTTCACCCAGAAGTGTGAACTAAGCCAAAAAATCTCTGGGGCTTTGTGGGCCTCCGATACAAGAGTTACTGCCAGGGAACTCACTGGGGGTCCACCACAGGTCCCATCATGAGCACCCCTCCCTTCTCCTCCAAGTCTTACACTATCACTCACTTTATTTTCTGGTGGGTTTGTAGCAGCATAACTGCTAAAAATCAAACACAGGCAAGAACCATCCCTGAGCTATGGCTTCCCTTTGCACCTGGTAAAATTCTTTCTGCATACTTTCTTCACGCCTAGGTAAAGACAGGGAATGTGTTCTTTCCTGGGTTACCATAGCGCAGCAGGGTTGTCCTTTTGGTAGAACCACAGAAATGTATATCCTGGGACCAGTTTTAAATATTTACGTATGTATGTATGCTTGTATGTATGTATGTATGTATGTATGTATGTATGTATGTATGTATGTATTTATCTGTGTATTTGCATTAGGAAGTAGGTATATGGGCATATGGGTGTGTGCACTGAGCCTGTGGATACCATATTGTATATGTGGAGATCTTTGTAGAGTTTTTTTCTTTCCGTATATCCATGACTTCTGGGGACACGATCCAACTTGTCAGGCTTGAGTGGCAAGAGCCATTACCCACTGACCCATTATTTTATTGAAATATTCATTATACATGGTAAAACACATAGGTTTTCTGTTGCACGTACATGTGCATGTAGGTAATTGTGTATGGCATATGTATGGCGTGCATATGAAGACCAGAAGACCCCATCTGCACTTCTTCCATATTCCACCTGTCTTTACCTCCAAGTCTGAGGTTGTAAGTCATCACCATTCTTCCTGGCATTATTGGAAGGCATTCTGGGGCACAACTCAAATACTCAGGCATACAAGGACATAGGAGCTATTGCCTTGTGCTGAAATACACAGACTTAGCCTCCTGGAATAACTTCAGTCATCATGGAACCTTGGAGTCTCTTACTGGAGTTGGGACCAACGTCACACCGCATTTCTTACTTTAAAATAAAAGTGTCTTGTCTTTGGGGGTAGACATAGCCCCAACAATTTGGTTTCCAGAAGTTTGTAAAGGAGGCAGTCTGTCTGGTAAAGTGAAAATTGTTTCTTACTGTGTTCGTTCCATTTTGGGACCCAAGAATAAAGAGACAGAGAAGGCCATGGCCATCCTTGCTTATTAGTGGGATTAGCATGCAGCTAAGCTTTCCTGGGAAAGGCAGTTTTGTACCAATGGACTTGCAGAAACCAAGAAGGGGCAGGAAAATCTCTTTTGCTTTGCAGTGAGTTTTCTGTGATGTAAACCACCTTGACTCTGTATGAGAGAGTCTTGCATAGGACAGTCTTGTGACTCCATGTTAGATTTGCAAAAAGGAAAAAATTAGATTTATAAAATTTACCTATAGCAACATATTCACCCATCATGCCATGTTTCCCTCTTGCCTCTTCCTGGTAGTCCATTTGTAATTTCATTTCTACTCCCGTGTTTTACACACACACACACACACACACACACACACACACACACACACATACACACACACGGCATGAGAACTCAAGAGCTGCAGGTGAGAGGAAGCATCTGTATTTGACTTTCTGGGAGTGACTGATTCAAGCAATATGATCGTCTTCTGATGCATCCAGCTTTCACCCAGCACCATGACTTTCATTTTTGTGGCTGAAGAAAATTCTATTATTAATGCATACCACCTTTTCCTGAGCCTGTTCTCTTTGGTTGGGTACCTAGCCTGGTTTCATAACTTAGATTCTGGGAACAGTGCTGCAAGTAGGCACGAATGTGCAAGGACCATGGGCTATATTTTGAAGGTAGCATTGTTCTGTAAGATAGAATGAGAAAGCAGAATGACGAAAAAACTGAGATGTTACACATCTAGTAAGCTACCTGAAAACAAGATCCCTTGTCAGCCGCACTCCCTGTCTGTCTGACATCATTCACATTTTTATTATTTTTCTAAAGGTGTTTTATCATTAAAGACTATATAAATAAGTCATATTAACATAAAGTTATGGCTGTTTTGAAGAATGTGGATAGGTTTTTGTATTATTTTAAGAGACATTTCTATGCCTTTTTTCCCTTCTAAAATGTAAGAGTTGAGCTTTTTAAATATTATTAACAATTTCTTTTGACAAATAGCTTTAGAGTCCTGGGTCTTAAGAAGCATAATGGACAGCTAGCATTCACACAGATGGGCTCTTTGAAAAGAACTGGGCATAAAGCTGCTATTCAGCAGTGGATTTTTTCCTGTGTAGGAATTGATGGGAGCCCAAAAAAGGCAATTAAGGCTCTTATAGTTATTTTTCAAGGTGTATTAAATGGGTACGTGCTTTAACTATATGTTTACTTTAAAAATCGTAAAGGGAACCCTTGGGAAATATTCTCAAGCTGAGCCCATTGCCTTAGACAAAGATGCCTGATTCATTTTCATAAATATATCTGAATTCCATTATTTTTCAAATTTACTTGTAGATTGAGGAAGAGGATAAGTATGTTAATGGAGGTCCAAAAGAATAGAAAATTACAGCAAGAATTTTTCTCTCTGCAGCCAGACCAGCCTCATTCTTTCTGGGTGCTTTCCAGACACAAATATATTAAAAATCGAAGGCTTGTTTATTCAAACATTCTCTCAATAAATGTCTGTTGTTTAAGGCATTGTCTGGGGTCTTTTGTAGGTAATCAAAGTCATAAGACCTAGCTGAAAATAGCAAGAGCTTGTACCCTCTGAAAATACCATTTGCTTCTATAGGCAGAAATTCTGATTTACAAGAAACCATAGGCATTTAAATGGCAGCTAAGACTTAGAGAAAGCTAACCATGCAATACTCCTTTCCACTGCATACCCATTGTGTGTTTCTCTCTCTCCATCTGTCTCTGTGTTCCTCTGTGTGTCTATCTCTCCCTTCCTGTCCCTCCATCCCTTCACCCTCTGTGAGAGAGAAAGAGAGAGAGAGAGAGAGAGAGAGAGAGAGAGAGAGAGAGAGAGAGAGAGAGAGAGAGAGAGAGAGAGAGAATGTGCACACGTGCACGTATACATGTAGGGATTACATGTATATATGTGTGGGAGTGCATGCAGATGTTGGAGCACAACATTAGTGTTTTTCCTCATGTACACTCCACTGTGGTTCTTTTGAAAGCGTGTTTTTTTTTTTTTACTGGCCTAGAGCTAGCCAAGCATCCTAGATTGGCTGGCCAGTGAGGCCTTTATTGGTGTTGACTGGGCTAGCTTCAAACTCACAATCTTTCTGATTCAGCCTATCACAATTGCCTCCTAGTAGACACAATGACTACAATCAAATATTTTTCTGTTTTAATGACTAATCAGGTCCTTCTTAGAGCCCAGAACCCAGTGCACAGTAGCTACCTCTTTCCTATTTTATTCTTCCTGAACAAGGAAGACTTTATTTACCTGGATTTCAGCATTGCACACTGGTAGCTGGAACTCCCTAACCCTACCTCTTCCCTTCAAATCAGATGAGGTTAGCCACAATTCACATTTTGATATGGCTCAGTGACTGTTCTACCATCCTGTTTGGGTCTCTGCAATTGTATGGATACATGTTCAGACACTAGTGTTTATAGTACATGTTCAAATTTGACTTTTATTTTTATAACATTAGAGAACACTGAGTTTTTCCAACACTGAATATTATAATATGCTCTCATACAACTCTGGTGTGTTACGTAGTTTGGTTATGTCCTAGTAATGGTGTTGGATACATTGATGGGACACTTGTCCCTCACTAATGTATATACCATAAAGTAATTAGGTACCTTACAGCAGACAATCCACACAGATTTTACAGGTGGAGCCTAGCTTGCCAATGGGACAAAGAACTATTAATAGATTAATAATATAAAAGTGGATCTTAGTACATTAATCTACACAGTGCCTAAGAGAACAGATGTTACAGTGAATTGGAACCTAGCTTATTATTTGATTTATTAGGTATGTAATTTAGTCTCCGTGTGGCAGTTCAAAATAATATGGCAGTTGATGAGTGTTAGGGGAGCGAGAGACAGTTTTCTTTAGGATTACCACACCTGAGAGGTTGACCATGCTCCAGTGGATGGCTCTACACTCATGTATAGAGGCAGTCATAATTGGACTCAGTGGGTTACTAAATAATAAAAAGAACCTTAATTTGGGTGGGGGACCTATGTGAGAAGTTGGTAAAGGTGGGTGAATATGATTAAAATATATTGTATTCATGTATGAAATTCTCGAAGAATAAATTTAAAATGTGTATTTATAATTTTTATACTGTTTAAGGTTTTGGCGAGCTATATTTGATTCATAATTCCCCACCCTAACTTCTTCCAAATGCTTCCATACTCCTTACACAACCAACTTCATATTATTTCTCTCTCATAAAAGCACAAACAAAAACAGGAAAAAAAACCAGCATCAACAAATAAGGTGAGTAGAACCTCAATAGTGACATCCAAGCTTGTCCTCTGTCATCTAGATGTACACACACACACACACACACACGCACACACACACACGCACACACACACACGCACATACATACATACATACACACACACACACACACATATATATATATACATATATATATATATATATCCACACACAATGAGAGAGAGAGAGAATATGACAGTTGTAAATGAGACATAGTGTAGCCACAGGGATATACTGCTGAGGCTGAAAATGTTCTGGAACATTCATATCACTATTAGGAAAGAATAAGATACTGTCCTTACCTAACAGCATTGTGTGATATAAATCTCATATGGACCAGCGAGGTAAAATGCAGATTGATAATCACAATGTTATTAAACCTGAAAAAACAAAGGCAACTATTTAATTGCTCTCCGGTGGGAAGGACTTCTCTGGTTGTAGAATCAGTGAAGGGAATAGCAAAGGAAGAGGAATGATAAACATTTTAAACGATTTGAAATGTTTAAAATGATAAACATTTTAAAATTATGAACATAACAATATTACAAATTAAAATGAAAGCAACACCTATCATAGCTAAAACAAATCTTGGTGTCCTTTAATATATTAATTTGACATCAATTCAACAGAAACCTCATGACAGACAGCCTAGCTTGGAATATGAAGACACAATTCACATAAAAGAAAATGCCGTAAGTTAATAAATATAGGAGTGAAAATTTAGCATCTGGTGCCAGTGCTGAGGTGACAAAAGAGAATACGTTGTGTCTAGCACCAGCAAAAGACTGGACTGTTTCTTCTGCAGAAGGCATTGACTGCTGTCTGTGCTGCTGGGAAACTGAAAAGCTGTTTGCCTTGTTTATAGGCTGTTTCAGTGTTATCCTCTATTGAAAGAGCATGGCCAATATCAATGGGTGGAAAGGGAATATTTTACTCAGACTGGCATATGATGGTTCACAGAAAGCAATTAGGGCAGGAATTCAAACAGGGCATGAACTTGGAAGCAGGAACAGAGAACCTGGGGAAGTACAGCTTATTGGCTTGTTCCCTCTGCCTTGCTCTGTCTACTTTCTTATATTCCTTAGGACCATACCATTAGCCAAACAATGGCATTACCCACAAATGCCTGGGCTCTCAAACAACAGTCACCAATTAAGAAAATGTCATAAGGCTTACCAACAGTCCTGTCTTATGGAGGCATTTTCTCAAGTTTGGTTCTCTCCTATCTGATGACTCTAGTCTGTGCCAAGTGTTCAATGTAAGTGAAGCTTTGAAGAACGCTCACTCATGGGTTTCAGCTGTTGGAACTACTTCTTAGTACAGCGCTCCATCCTCAAACATCACCCTCATGATTATGAATACAAGAAAGGAAGGTACAGTAGCGTGTGTCTGTAATCCCAGCACTGGATGGAGCAGCAGACACAGAATGGTACCCATGGGACACTGGCAGCCAGCTTAACTACATCTGTGAGCTCCAGGATCTGTTTTCAAAAACTCATGTAGAGAGGAATCTAGGAAGATATTAGCATCAACCTCTCTGACATTTGTGTGTGCATGCAAGTGTGCATTAATCTTTTATTTAAGTACAGTCTTGAATAATATTATTATTTTTTCTTTTTTATTGCATATTCTCTGTATTTACATTTGAAATGTTATCCCCTTCCCCATCCTGCTCCCATCACCCCTGCCCTCCACTTCTCTTCACAAAAGTACACTTGCTCCTAATCACCCTCTCCACCCCATTGCCTTGGCATCCCCCTACATCAGGAAAATGTGCTTTCCCTGGCCTTTTCTCACATTGATTCCAGAATCTGCTATCTTCAGCTACATATGCAACTGGAGCAATGGGTCTCTCAGTGTGTGCACAAAGGTTGGTGTTTTAGTCCAGGGAAGTTGTGGAGGGTTTGGTTGGTTGATAATGTTGCTCTTCCCATGAGGTTACAACCCCTTTCAGCTCCTTCAGTCCTTTCTTTAGCACCTTCATTGGGGTCCCTGTGTTCAGTCCAGTGGTTAGCTGCAAGCATGCTCAGCTGTACCTATATGACTCTGGCAGAGCCCCTGAGGAGGTATCTCTAACTAATTCCTGCCAGTAAGTACTTGGCATCAGTTATAGTACTTGGATTTGGTGGCTACATTTGGGGTAGATCCCCAGATGAGGCAGCCTCTGAATGATTTTTTCTTCTTCCCTGTTCCTTTATTTGACCTTGTATTTACTCTGATGAGTGTTTTGGTCTCTGTTCTAAGGACTGAGGCATCCTAAATTTGGCCTTCCTTCCTTTTGAGCTTCATAAGGTCAGTGAATTGTTTCTTGGATATTCAGAGCTTTCTGGGGCGAGTATCTGCTTATTAGTCAGTGAATACATTGTGTGTTCTTTTGTGACTGGGTTACCTCACTCAGGATGATAGTCTCTAGTTTCATCCATTTGCCTTGGAATTTTATGAAGTCATTGTTTCTAATAGCTGAGTAGTACTCTATTATGTAAATGTACCACACTTTCTGTATCCATTCCACTGTTGAAGGACATCTGGGTTCTTTGCAGCTTCTGACTATTATAAATAAGGCTGCTTTGAACATGTGTCATGTGTCCTTGTATATGTTGGAACATCTTTGGGGTATATGCACAGGAGTGGAATAGATTTGTCTTTACGTAGTACTATGTCCAATTTTTTGAGGAACCACCAGAATGATTTCCAGAGTGGTTGTACCAGCTTACAACCCCACCAGCAGTGGAGGAGTGTTCCTATTATTCTCACCAGCATCTGTTATCACCTGAGTTTTTGATCTTAGCCATTCTGACTGGAGTGAGGTAGAATCTCAGGGTTGTTTTGATTTGCATTTCCTTCATGACTAGAAATGTTAAGCATTTCTTTAAGTTCTTCTTGGCCTTTCACTCTCCTAGGTTAGAAATTCTTTGTTTAGCTCTGTACCCCATTTTTAAGAGAATTGATTGATTCTCTGGAGTCTAATTTCTTGAGTTCTTTGTATGTATTTGATATTAGAACTCTATCAGATGGAGGATTGGTAAAGATCCTTTCCCAATTTGTTGACTTATGTTTTCTCTTCTTGACAGCGTACTTAGCCTTACAGAATCTTTGCAATGTCATGAGGTCCCATTTGATGACTCTTGACCATACAGCATAAGCTACTGGTGTTCTGTTCAGGAAATTTCCCCTTTGCCTATGTGTTCTAAGATCTTCCCCCACTTTCTCCTCTAATAGTTTCAGTGTACCTTGTTTTATGTGGAGATCATAGATCCACATGCATTTGAACTTTGTACAAAAAAATAAGAAACTATCAATTTGCATCATTCTGTATGCTGACTGCCAGTTGAACCAACACCATTTGTTGAAGAAGCTGTCCTTTTTCCATTGAATGTTTTTAGCTCCTTTGTCAAAGATTAAGTTACCATAGGTGTGTGGGTTCATTTCTGTTTCTTCAGTTTTGTTTCATTGATCTACCTGTCTATCTCTGTACTAATACAATGCAGTTTTTAATCACAATTGCTTTGTAATATAGCTTGAAGTCAGGAATAGTGATTTCCCCTAGAAATTCTTCTTTTGTTAAGAATAGATTTTGCTCTCCTGGGTTTATTGTTTTGCAAGATGAATTTGCAAAATGCTCTTTTCAATTCCATGAAGAATTGAGTTCGAATTTTCATGGGTATTGCATTGAATTTGTAGATTGCTTTTGGCAAGATGGCCAATTTTACAATGTTGATACTTCCAATCCATGAGCATAGGAGATCTTTCCATCTTCTGAGATCTTCTTCCATTTCCTTCTTCAGAGATTTGAAATTCTTGTCATACAGATCTTTCACTTGCTTAGTGAGGGTCACTCCAAGGTATTTTATTATGAAGGGTGTCTTTTCCCGAATTTCTTTCTCAGCATGTTTATCTTTTCAGTAGAGGAAGACTACTGATTTGTTTGAGTTAATATTATAACCGGCCACTTTGCTGAAATTTTTTAACAGCTGTAGGAGTTCTCTGGTAGTATATTTGGGGTCATGTAAGTATAATATCATATCATCAGCAGATAGTTATAGTTTGTCTTCTTCCTTTCCGACTTGTATCCCTTTCACTTCTTTCTGTTGTCTACTCGATCTGACCAGGACTTCCAGTAGTATATTGAATAGGTAGGGGGAGGGCCTTGTCCAGTCCCTGATTTTAGTGGGATTCCTCCAAGTTTCTCATCATTTAGTTTTATCTTGGCTACTGGTTTGCTGTGTGTTGATTTTACTATGTTTAGATGTTGGCCTTGGATTCCTTGATTTTTCCAAGACTTTTAGCATGAAGGGGTATTGAATTTTGTCAAATGATTTCTCATCATCTACTGAGATGGTCATGTGGTATTTTTCTTTGAGTTTGTTTATATGGTGGATTACTTTGATGGACTTTTGTTTATTGAACCATCCCTGTATCCCTGGGATGAAGCCTACTTGATCATGGTGAATGATTGTTTTGATATGTTCTTGGATTCAGTTTTCAAGAATTTTATTGAACATTTCTGTATCAATATTAATGAAGGAAATTGGTCTGAAGTTCTCTTCCTTGGTAGGGTCTTTGTGTGGTATAGGAATTAGTGCAATTGTGTCTTCAAAGAACAAGTTGGATACTGTTCCTTCTGTTTCTATCGTTTCTATTTTGTGGAATAGGTTGGAAAGTATTGGTATTAGATATTCTATGAAAATGTGATAGAATTCTACACTGAACCCACCTGGTTCTGAATTTTATTTTACTTTTTTGGCTTGGGAAGCTTTTTAGGACTGATTCTATTTCGTTAGGTGTTTTGGAACTGTTTAAATGGTTTAACTGATCCTGACTTAACCTTGGAACCTAGTACCTTTCTAAAAATTTATCCATTTCCTCCAGATTTTCCAGTTTTGTTGCGTATAGGCTTTTGTAGTAGGATCTGATGGTTTCTTGCCTTTTTTAAAATTTCTTTTGTTATACATTGCCTTTTGTTTTTGATTTTGTTAATTTGGATACTCTCTCTTTGCCCTCTAGTTAGTCTGGCTAAGGGGTTTATTGATCTTGTCGACTTTTTCAAAAACCAGCTGATGGTTTTGTTGATTCTTTGTATAGTTCTTTTGTTTCTACTCGATTGATTTCTGCACTGAGTTTGATTATTTCCTGCTGTCTACTCTTGGTTGTATCTGCTTCTTTTTGTTCTAGAACTTTCAGGTGTGCTGTCAAGCTGCTAGTGTTTGCTCTCTCCAGTTTCTTTCTGGAGGCACTCAGAGCTATGAGTTTTCCTCTTAGTCGTACTGCTTTCATTGCATCACTTAAGTTAGGGTATGTTGTGCTTTCATTTTCATTAAATTCTAAAAAAATCTAATTCCTTTCTTCCTTGACCATGTTATCATTAAGTAGAACATTGTTCAGCTTCCATGTATATGTGGGCTTTTTTGTTTGTTTGTTTTGTTTTGTTTTTAATAGTTATCAAAGACAAGCACATAATCTATGGTTATTAGATAGGATGCATGGGAGTATTTTGAGATTCTTATATCTGTTGAGGCCTGTTTTGTGACAAACTATGTGGTCAGTATTGGAGAAGGTACCCTGAGGTGCTGAGAAGAAAGTATTTTCTTTTGTTTTGGATGAAATGTTCTATAGATATCTTTTAAATCCAATTGTTTCATAACCTCTGCTAGTTTCATTGTCTGTTCTGTTTTGGCTTCCATGATTTGTCCATTGATGAGAGTGGGATGTTGAAGTCTCCCACTATTATTGTGTATTGTGCAATATATACTTTGAGCTTTAGAAGGTTTCTTTTATGAAGGTGGGTTCCTTGTATTTGGAGCATAGATGTTCAGGATTGAGAGCTTGTATTGACAGATTTTTCCCTTTATGAGCAAAAAGCGTTCTTCCTCATTTTTTTTTTTTGATAACTTTTGGTTGAAAAAAAATTTTATATTAGAATGGCTTCTCCAGCTTGTTTCTTGGGACCATTTACTTTGAAATTTTTTTCCTAGCCTTTTGCTCTCAGTAATGTCTGTCTTTGTCTCTAAGATAAGTTTCCTCTATGCAGCAAAATGCTGGATCTTGTTTACATATCCAGTCTGATAGTCTTTTTATTGGGGAATTGAGTCCATTGATGTTAAGAGATATTAAGGAATAGTGATTTTTGTGTCCTTTTATTTTTATTGTTAGAGGTAGACATATGTTTGTGTGCTTTTCTTCTTTTGGTTTTCTTGCATGATTATTTTCTTGCTTTTCCTAGGGTGTAGTTTCCCTCCTTGTGTTGGATTTTTCCATCTATTATCATTTATAGGGCTGGATTTGTGGTCAGATATTGTGTAAATATGGATTTGTCCTGGAATATCTTGGTTTCTCCATCTATGGTAATTGGGAGTTTTGCTGGATATAGTAACCTGGGCTGGCATTTGTGTTCTCTTAGGGTCTGTATAATGTCTATCCATGATTTTCTAGTTTTTATAGTCTTTGTTGAGAAATCTGGTGTAATTCTGATTGGTCTGCCTTTATATGTTACTTGTCCTTTTTCCCTTACTGGTTTCTTTCTTTTGAACATTTGGTGTTTTACTATTATGTGTCGGGAGAAGGTTTTTTTTCTGGTCCAATCTATTTGGAGTGCTCATGGTCATCTTGTTCTTAAGGGTAGGGAAGTTTTCTTCTATGATTTTGTTGAAGATATTTACTGTGCCCTTTAGTTGGGAGTCTTCAACCTCTTCTACACCTATGATCCTTAGGTTTGGTCTTCTCACTGTGTTCTGGATATCCTGGATATTTTGATTTGGGTTAGAAACTTTTTAGTGTTTGCATTTTCTCTGACTGTTGTGTCAATGTTTTCTATGTTGCCTTCTGCCCCTGATATTCTGTCTTCCATCTCTTGTAGTCTGTTGGTGATGTTTGCATCTTTGACTCCTGATTTCTTTGTTTGTGTTTCTATCTCCACGGTTGTCTCTTTTTTTTTTTTTTACTTGTTTATTGTTTCTATTCATGTTTTAAAATCCTCCACTTGATTGGTTTTGTTTTCCTGTAGTTCTTTGAGTCATTTTTTTTTTTTTTTTGTTTCCTCTTCAAGGGCTTCTTCTTGATTGTTTGTGTTCTCCTGGTTCTTCATGGGCTCAAGTGGGAGTGTACTTGTGAGGCTGTTATGGAAGCTCAGCTGTCTGTGTGCAGGTCCTGAATCCTGATGGCACTCACCAGGCCCTCTCTCTGGGCCAGAAAGCTACTATATTATTTTTTAAATATTTATTGTATATGTTACTGTGTTTGTGGTTGTGGTGCCCTGGAGACCAGAAGAGGATCTCCTGGTGATAGAGTTGCAATTTCCAGTTGCAGTTGCAAGCCACCTGAAATTGGTGCTGGGAACTGACTTGGGTCCTCTCTGGGAGCAATTACTCTTAACTGCCAAGCCTCTCTACAACCCCTACATCATTATTTTTAAGTGAAAAATAAGTTAAATGATGTGCAGAATAGCCCATGACATAATCTTTTGCATTCTTGCCATCAAATTATTTTAAATATGAAGAGAGATGTGTACTGTATGATTAAAGTGAAAGAAGGCATCCATAAATTAACTTGTGATGCTCGGTATATTACTCTTATAAGTGACATTGTCACTGATGGCCAAGCCCTGGGGTATGATTTTAAGCAATTTAGTCTTTCTTATTAACATTGTATATTATTTTATGTTCCATAGAACATACTGATTTTAAGTCACAAAAGTGGATAGCCCTACCCTTTTCCCAAAGGCCTGTCGTATTATTCTTCAAACCCTCCAAAGGCAAGACATATTTGCGTGCATGTCTGCAGACACTGTTCACATGTGTTTCTCTTTTCTAAGAGATGAGAGTGTCTAATGTATTTATCATCACAAAGACATTGTGAGGAGAAATTGAGATAAATGAAAACATGGCTTGAAAGAAAAAGCAATAAAAATGTAATGAGTTGAACCATGTCAACTTGTATTTCTCAAGACAACAGATTTCATAATTTTCAGTGATTGTCAGAATTAGGTCTTTGCCTTGGACTAAATGGCATATTTTTAAAGGGAACTACTAAGAATATATATATATATATATATATATATATATATATATATATATATATATATATATTTGTGATAACATCTACATACAAATGTAATATGGATGTATATGGGTGCATATACTAGATTTAAATTTTTATTCTCTCTCGGAACTGTCTACAGTATTCAAAATGTCCTTCCTGTGTTGTGCAACATAGTAGTTTAGTCCAAACAAAGCTACTGAGGGTTTGCAATGTGGTCGGCCAGTGGAGAGGGACCTGAGTTTTGGGTCTAATAACTTCTGTGTCTAAGTTATGGCTATTCAGCTCAGTGATTAGAACTCTCCCACACAGCATCTCCTGCAACTGTACATGTCTTCAGTGTTCTCCATCCTTTATCCATTACCCTACTTAACAATTGCAGCAATCTAGGATCTTGCTTTTCTTTCTAACTCCATTTTATAGATTAGCCAGCTGAGCTACAGAAGGTGTGTGAGTAACCCAGGTAAGAGTGATTGCACATCCTGGAACCAGCAACTGTACACACACAGATGGACATCACAGCCAGCTTCCTTATCTGTCACTAATGCTACCTTCTTTTTCTAAGGCCAAGTAGATACCCCAAATGACCAAGATCAACACAGCAGCTTGTCTCCATCCCATAATGCCCTCCACTGTGAATGCCAAAACCCTGTGCAGGACTCACTTGCCAATGTAGGAAGACAACTTCTCAGTACCACATCAAAAGAGAACAGGGGCTGTGGCTCATCGGTTAATAGAGCTTGAAGGACAAGCTTAAGGACTAGGGTTCAGATACCTAGGACTCACAGTAAATGCTGGGCAGAAATGGCAATTCATATGTAACTGAGTTGCTTGGAAGGCAAAGCCAGGATCCCTAGAGCAAACTGGGAAGGCAGACTGGTCACATCAGTGAGTTCTGAGTTTGAGACGCTGCCTCAATAAATTAGATAGAACAGAAAGAGGAAGATATTTTACATCACTTTAGGCCTTTGCTCGAATGTGCACATACTCATGTGCATACACACACACACACACACACACACACACACACACACACACACACATTTACACAAGAAAATAAAAAATTTTTACAAGACCTCAGGCAGAGATTTGGGCCACTTTGTTAAAGCCACAAACTCACTCCAAAGTCCAACTGAGCATTCTGTCAGAACCCTGTGCCACATGCAAGCAAGAAGGCAAATTTGCTGAGTATATTTGAAATACTTGGGCAGTTTTGAATGTACTCTCCAGAGTGTGAAACATGAGTCTGTGTAAGTCAATACACCTTTCTGTGAAGGACTAATGGTTTTATGTGTATAGCAAGGCAGCACGAGACAAGCCAGTATTCTTATTTCCTGTCAGTATTTTTAAAGTTCACTTCCATAACTCTGTTCCCCTTGACCTTTATTTGTGATACCTAGCAGGGATCTGCTCATTCGCTGAGTTCTAAGTGGGCAATCCTCAGAGCCACTGTCATTCCGCTTCCTCCCTGCACCCCTTGAACACCTCCCCTCCACCTCTACTCATGTGGATTGTTTGTTTTGTTAAGTTATACTGTGATTGCTCTTTGAATAGCATCTGGCTGTCTCAAATTTAAGGATATTTCATTTCTGTGTACATAAGTACATGTCAAAATAAATGTTTCTTTTTTTAGCAACCTTAGTTAAAAATTAGTAAGCAATATTATCATCGTATTTGCAATAATAAATGCAATGGACATGGATGGAAGGAAGGAAGGAAGGAAGGAAGGAAGGAAGGAAGGAAGGAAGGAAGGAAAGACAGAAGGAAGGAAGAAAGGAAGGAAAGAAAAAAGGAAGGAAGGCAGGCTGGATAGATAGATAGATAGATAGATAGATAGATAGATAGATAGATAGGTAGGTAGGTAGGTAGGTAGGTAGGTAGGTAGGTAGGTAGGTAGGTAGGTAGGTAGGTTATAGACAGATATAGTGAAAAAAACCCAGCATGTATAAAATCCTGAAATCTAAAAGTACCCTAAAGCATCAGCCTTAAACTACTTGTAAATGAAAACCTCTCACATGTAGAATCCAGTTGCAGGCCAGACAGAAGTCTAAGATTCCTGAAGCTGGAGGGTAGGAGGGTAATGGAATGTTACCATAACCTTTGAACCTACAACCAGGTCCTCACCATCCCACCTTCAGACATATATTTGCACTGAGTCAATGCTCAAAGTAAGTCTTTGCTCACACAAAAATATTCTGAACATAGCACTGCCTTGCTTGTCTCCAGTGTGTGTGAATTCATGTGTAGGTAGGTGAGGGTTATGCAGGCTAGAAGTCAACTTTAAGTATGGCTTACCGGTGATGTTCCACTTTGTTTTTTACGATAGAGTATCTCAATGTTCTGGAGCTTACCAAGTAGGCAAGACTTGTGGGCCAGTGAGCCCTAGTGTTCCATGTGCCCCTGTCTCCTCAGCATTACCTGGCTCTTCCTTCAGTGCCGAAGATTGGAACCCATATCTTCATGCGTGGGTGGCAAGCACTGTATTGTCTGAGCCACATTCCCAGTCCGCTCAGTCTACAAAGCTTCATTGTGTGTGTGTGTGTGTGTGTGTGTGTGTGTGTGTGTGTGTGTGTGTGTGTGTTCACTGTAGTATATGCATGTGTACATGTATATGCCAGTGTGATCAGCTGTACATAGGCCTGAATCTGCAGAGGCCAAAAGTTGGTGTCCAGTGTCTTCTTTTAACTTCTGTACTTTCTGTTTTGGGGAGTTTCTACTTAGGCAGTAGCTAGCCATTTGGCTAAGCTACCTGTATAAAAGACTCTTGGATGTTCTCATCTCTGCTCTTTACCCAGGTGCATGGCACCAGACCTGGTTTCTACAAGTGTGCTAGGAATCAAATTCAGATCTTCATACTTGTACAGCAAGCACCCTACCCACTGAGCTATCTCCCAAATCCAGATGCCTCATACTTTAAAAGCAGTAATTCTAGGAGAGCTGGAAAATACATGAAGAAATGTTACTGTATTTTTAAGTGAGAGATTAGATTTTTCCCATACCAAATATGTTTTCAGGCAGAATTTTATTTTATACAACATGTTTATCTAATGTATTTCCACTCAGAGACAAAGCATTTTAAGCGGGCTCAGATTTGTAAGTACTAGGCTGCTAATTAGAATCCAAATTGAGACTCTGTAATGGAGTTCAACCTTAATGTGAACAGTGTTTCCTAGGGTTACAGAGACAGTTCACATGGGTGAGGTGTTAGCTGCCATCATCCCAGAGCAGTTGTCTGATTCATTATGAAGGTGTGAACTTGGTCATGTCTTTGAGATGGCGTTCCCCCTAGAGCAGTTGACTAGATAATTGCTCCGCCCTGGTGTCTAATCGGAGCTCAGTAGGTGTGAGACCTCAGTCTGCCACTTAATGCATCAAAGGAATATGCTCTGAGAAGATTGGCACTTCCAATAATTGGACACACATTCTACCATGTTGTAAAATAAAATTAAGATCCACTTCAGGGACCTCAAGAAATAGCTCCGTAGTTAGGAATGTGTCCTACTCTTGCAGAGGACCCAGATTCATTCCTCTGTACCCATGTGGCACCATATGCCTACCCATAACTCCCACTCAAGGGAACCTCTTCTGACTCCCTGGTCTCCTACACACATATGCACATAAACTCAAACATACATCCATATACAAGAAGGAAGGAAGGACAGAAGGATGGAAATAAATATTTTTAAAACTCTACTTTATCAAAATCTATCAGAATTATTGACACCCACCCAAGATCAGGGTAGGGTATAATCTTTATTGTGTATGTAGATATGTGTGTATTCATGTGTGTGCCAGTGCACATGAGCATATAGGTATAAGTACTCATGTGTGAATGTCCATGTAGAGGCCCCAGGATAATCAAGGGTAGCATTCTTTAGTTGTCATCTATGTTTCTGAGATAGAGACCTGGAACTCACCAAGTAGGGCAGTTTGGCTACCCCAGCAAGCCCCAAGGACCCACCTGTTTCTGCTTTCTGAGTGCTAGTATTAGGCTCATGAGATGACACTACACTGCTTTTCATACGGATATTTTAGGATTGAGCTCAGAACCTCATACTCTCCCCAGCCTCAGGGCTGCTTTACTTTGCAACATGTTGTTGCTATCTGAAAAGTTCAAGCTCAGAAACAACGAAATCAAGTAACTACAACAAAAGCAAGAAAACTTATGTTTACAGTGTTATAAGTCAGCATCCATTGCTATCCAGGGATCCCAGGCTATGTGTAGGTAGAAGAGACGAAATCACTAAAGTAGAAATCTGGTTTTCTCTTTTATCTGATGATAGTCAGATCTCCTCCTCCTGTGTTGTCTTCATGACTAAGGGCCATATGTAAAATACTGAGGCTGGAGAGATGACATACTTGGTAAAATGTTTGCTCTAGAAACATGAACTTTCAAAGAAGTCAAGAATGTGTCCATTATCCTAGGACTGTGGAGTCAGAGATAGGAGGATTCCCCAAAATTTGCTGGCTGACCAGTCTAACCAAATTGGTGAGCCCTAGATTCAGTCAGAGTCTGTGTCTCAGAAAATTAGGTCAAGAGGACTGAAAAAAATCACACCTGAAGTTGACCTTTGGTTTCCACAAGAGAGAGAGAGAGAGAGAGAGAGAGAGAGAGAGAGAGAGAGAGAGAGAGAGAGAGTGTGTGTGTCTGGTGGATCATCACTATTTGGCCATATCTCCCTTCATCTACAAAAGTATATGTTAAGCTTAATGCCTCAGTCCTCAATAACTAGATGTTTAGAATTATATTGAAGTTTAAGGTTTCGTGCAATTTATGATGACTTTGACATCTATACATGCAGAAAAATGGGTCATGTCTATTTGTATATGCATACGACTCTAGATACATTCTCATACTGTCTAACACTGTTGTCAATATGAGGTAACAAGGTAATGTCACATTATGGAATTTTTAACTTTTCCTGAGGAGACAAAAGCTAATCTCTCTTCCCCTCAGATAGGGCACCAGAAATAGACCAAAGTAAAGACTCAATCTAATTTGTTGAATGAATGAGTTTATTGTTTTCTTTTATTTTGTTTTTTAGTAGACCAAGATTTACTTATAAAAGCCTAGGTAGCCCCCAAACAAGTATATCACTTCAAAGTCATACCCTATCATGGGTGATGTCATTATAGAAGCTGCATCATGAAATCCTGCTTTCAGCCAATTTCCTAATCCCTATCACTTGAGGCAGGAGGGGTTTAGGAAACAGTAATGGATGGTTTTAGGTGAAGGTCCTGCAACTGTCCTTTTCTCTATCTACTATGGAGAAACAATAATCACCACAGACCTTCTACTTCTGTGGTCTTCTGCTTAGATGAGTTAGTTACCATGGCTACTGGGCCAAAGGGCTTTCTAAACTGGAGGTAGGATGATCATGTTATACAATACAACACGTTATGGGAATGGACCAGAGCTAGCAATCAACCACTCGCAGCACAGCTTTCCAAAATAATGATACATCTTGAAATGTCAGAAGTGCAGAAGTCAAGAAGCCCTAGTGTAGATGTGTGTATACCTCTGTTAAATTCAGATACCGAACACAAACTCTCTTATTATACAGAAGGGTTCCTCATGTTTAATTTGTTCTCAGCAGATCAACAAGACATTGTTTTCCCAGCCATCTGTTGAGACTGAAATAAGCTTTACTGTTCTCTGCCTGACATTTCATCCACATTTGTCTTAATGAGACTTCACTCTGGTTTGGGAACTCTCCTCTCTGCTCAACAGACTGCCTTTGAGTCTGATAGAGGCAACTGAGCTCAGCTCATGGGTTTAAGTGGAAATTGACTTAACCTTTCAGTGACTCAAAGAACAGAACAAATATGCACTGTATGCGCTCAGCACTTTGTAAGTGTATAAGTAGTGGATGGGTTGAAGTATGATTCTCTGTGTCAGTTCAGAATCTGTAACTATTTACCATTGGACAATTGCTATACAAAGTCATGAAAATGAAGATATTGTACAATGTGTGTGTGTGTGTGTGTGTGTAAAACCCATGTACTTATGTTTAAGCATGCATATATCTGTGGAGGCTAGAGGACAATTTCCATTGTCAATATTCAGAAGTTCCCCATCTTTTTGGTTTTATTATTTCTATAGTTGAAAATTATCATGCTTGCATACAATTTATTTTGATCAACTCCATACATTCATTTTGTCCCCTCATGCCACCCCTTAATGCTCCCCACTTTCCATTACAACTTCATATACCCTTTTTAACAAAACCTATTGATCTACTTAGTGTTGCCAGTATATGTAAGGGGCAGACTTACGAAGAATGTGTAGCCCCTTAGTGTTCATCGCTATTGAAAACTGATGTACTGTGCAGAGATCAACAGTTGCTGACAGCTCCTTAGCTGGGAGTGGACCATTGTGACTCCCTTTCTGATTACTGCTGTAGTTTGGGCTGTTGTAATCTTGTGTGGGTCTTGCGCATGCAGACACAGCTATTTATGTGTACAGTACCCGGTCATGTCCTAAAAATACTGTTTTGAATCAGTGCTCCACCACCCGGCCCTTACAGTCTTTTAGTCCCTTCTTCTGTGATGATGTCTCAGCCTTGGAGATAGAGGGAGTAATGTAGATACTCCATTTTGGCCTGAGCAGACCACAGTCTTTTGTTATCTGCACATTTCCCAGCCATGGGTCACTGCATTATCCTCCAGCTGCTCCAAAAATAAACTTCTTCCAGAAGGGTTGAGAGCTACACTAAACTATGAGTGTAAAGATAAGGTCTTGGAGGAACATTAATGTATTAAGCAGAATGGTCATTAGTAGTTACTTCTGCCCTATGGTTTATACATACCTAGCCATGTATTCGTAGCCCAATTAACAGTACCATAAGTGAGTTCTGTCTTCTGAAGACAGACTTTGTAAGGTAATTGGTTATTCTCATTCAGTAACTACTATTGTATCCATGAGCATATATTGCTGGGCCATTTTATTATATCACAGCGGTTTAGACTAATGAGTCTCCCCGCCCCTGCCAGTAATGTGAATAGTGCCTTCCAACACTGAGAGAGTTAACTAATAGTGATAAAGATTCTAGATCAATACCACCTTGGTTTTCCCCATGTTTTATGATCCAAGTATGTGGTATCTTCAGCAAAAGAATCTCACCATTAAATTATGGAGAGTAAGAAGAACAGTGAATCTAATCTATGTTTGATAGGAACTCTGAGGTATTCTACTGACCAAAAACTCAAAAAGGGGTAACTCACCCCTGGAACCAGAGGTTTTATTTGCTTTCCCGTGGTGCCCATTAGAGAGATTGTCCCTCACTATGGGATAAATTCATTTAAAGTTTTTTATATGTGTAGATGTATATACTTTAGTAAATTTCTACAGTTTTCCATATGGCCTTTTCAGAGGTCTTCAATTATTCCTTCTTTAATGCCTCATCTACCTTCATCTTGGTTGGGACAGACTCTCACTGAACTTGGATTTAAACAATTTTGTCTAATTGACCATCCAAGAATCCACAGAGACCCTTATGTATCCACATCTACAGTACTAGGATTAATAAAGCACACACCACCACAGCTGGCTTTTTATATGGGTTTTAGGGATCAACCTGGGTTGTTGTGCTTACACAACAAGCACTTTAACAATTATGATGTCTATACAGCCAACCAGATACTTAGTAATTGTAACTGGAAAAGATTTGGAATATGTGGTGGTCTCGAATGCCTAGAAAATTATTTAGGTAAAATGGTAAAGCTCAGTGGTAAAGTACTTGGCTACCATGAACAAACTCTTTCATTTCGTTCTCAGTACCAAAAATTTTGGGAGGAGGGAGGATGATATTTTGAATCATCTTCTATTTGGTTTATCAAGAATTATATACTGGGTAAGGTCAGTTGATCTTGTGGAGTGCTCTATTCTTCTTTGTGTCTGATACTAATATTGAGCCAATATCAGACAAATATCTTGTATCTACCATAACTGACTTCACTGTAATATTTTGCCTTTTATGTGGACTAGGAGTCTTGGTAGGGCACACTCACCTTTGCCATCTATAAGCTACTCAAGATTTCTCACTTTTCTAATGCCTCTCAGCTTGCATCATTTGCGGTGGCTACTATTCTGGCCAGAAATGTCTTCCAAGTGTACCAGGAGCATAGGATGCAGCCATGGAACTGGTCAAAGTACAGATGGAGGATTTGCTGTCATACGTTGAAGCTTTCACAGGCATTAATTGCCCTAAAGAGTATATCCCCATGTTGTTAAGTAGACCATGTGCACTTCAGACTTGCTCCCTTCTCTGACCTCAGGCTCATAACTATCCAGCTCCAGGGTTATTCCCAGATTACAGCATCTGGAGAAGAGCAAGTATGCACAAACTTTTAGGAGAGTGAATTAGGAAGAACTATCAGCATACAGCATATGATCAAAGTTATGCTTTTCTAGAGGTAGCTGGGAATTACCTACAGAATTTATATATGTCCTTGAGTCTTCTAAATTTTAAATGAAAGAGAGAGAAATGGAGAAAAATAAGCAGACAGTTACAAAAAAACCTTAAAGCCAAAACGTTGATAGTGGCCCACAATCATTAATACCTAGGCTGTAACCATGTGTTTCTGGCTTCTTTATCCCACACAAAGAACCTGGAAAATATGTTTAAACTTCTAAAATGCTTGCTCTCTTAACAAACTGTTCTTAACTGAGACATCATTTGTATATAACTCCTTAGTGAACATTACTGGATAAGTACATGATATGCATCGTGGTGATTCAGTATAATTTTGGTAGAATTGTGTGTAATTCAAAATGACAAATCATTAATGGGATTGATGGCTGCCAGTTATCAAACAACACCTACTTGTTAGCTGTTGTGCCTACACAGGTCTGTACATTGATGTATGTGTTCTTCTTTGCTCTAATTCTAAGTGAGGAATGCTGTAACCCTTCCCCTCAACCCTCAACCCTAACATCTCAGGGTCCAAAGTGTTCCAAAATACTTGCCAGATTCCACCCACTCACAACACAAAGCCACCAGGGAAGTGTTCAAAGCTAGAATGAGTCAGAGGAATAAGCATGCTATATTCAGATATTAACTTTCCACCTTCCAAGAGGTTCACAAAACCAACTGTGCTTCCTACAAGTCCTGTGTAGAGAAGCAGGCATCACCCACTCCATTTAGCTCTTAGATATCCAAACCTGAAGTGTGGGTTCTGACAAAAAAAAATGTTTCATTATATTCCCATCACAGTGAAACAGTTGAAAGAATAGGAGGAGATGTTTGCTGTCTTTCTTGGAGCAGATCTGATTTCGTATAAACTGGTTTAAATTGAGTGGTGTAAAGAAATCCAGTGAACCTCAGATTGCTCATGTGTTAAATGGGGGCAACATCAGTTGCCCCACTTGTTGTGTGTTGGGAGTATCAAGAGAGAGAAAGTGTATTGGCCACTGCTGAGCATGGAGAAGGGCAAGCGTTACTCACATGCCACTGGTGTTTCTTCACTGTTGTCATCACCACCATCACTATGTCCTGTAGGTTCCATGCCCCCCTCACCCCTAGTTACAGCTGTTCTTGTGGCCCTGGATGCAACTAGACCTACATTTCCAGTTGTGAGCCTGACATCAGACAGAGGTTACTGTTAATGTTTCCTATACATAAAACTGAAAACTGCTTCTTCCGGGATCCATTTCCAGGTGTGTGACAATTCCTATGCTGTGGCCTTATCATAGTCAGGTGTTTGTTTTTGTTTTTGATCCCAGTGAAGAAATTGGGGGATGGCAAAAGACAGGCCAACCCAGAGGATTTTCAGTGATAGTTTTCATTTCAGCTAAGCACCCCCTCCACAATGGCATTCCCTCTGTTGAGCAGTGGCCTTGAAAGAAGAAAGTACTGCTCATCTGTGGCTACTACTGCTTGCTCCTGTTAGAGGCAGACAAGATGGGGAGTGAGGCCAAGGGCAGGCATGGTCACCTACACTGTATATCTAGTGCACTTCTAGCAAGACCATGTGTCTTGAGGGGAGAGACCAAGGACTGGGCCTTATAATTAGATTAAATCACAAATACAATGCAACTTAATCCTTCCTGTTTTGAATATAAATTCTTAAGCCATTGGTCAATATCCTTCTATTTAGGGAACTAAAAAAGTAGTATTCAAATGAGGAACCCTTGGGAAACTCTGAACAAATTTTATGAAAACATGAAGACATTGGAAAGACCAAGGGTTGATGTCAGTGTAAGGATCTGCAGACATTTTGTGAGCAATGGCAACTCACATATGTTGAGATTTTTCTTTTCTCTATAACACTGGGGAGAAGGGAGATTCTACAGCTCCTTACTCTTCCTACACTCTATTTCTACTCCATTTCTACAAAGAATTATGAGATTCAGAATGTCACTTCATGCCATTCTTGTGTCTCATCCTCTGCTCATCCAAGCACCATCTAAGTGCTAATGGATCTGTTGTGATGTCTTTCATGCTTGTCTTACTGTCCTTAGCTCTGCTGTTTGATTTCAGGGATGTTGTGACTTTGATAGAAACCCTACAATCTAATTTTCATTTCCCTCATTGTTCCTTTTAGTCAATGTGTGTGTGTGTGTGTGTGTGTGTGTGTGTGTGTGTGTACGTACCTACCTGGTACTAGAGTAAATTCCTAAAGATGTTCATTTGATCATGTACCTACGACATGTCTGACCTTATCCATCTTCATCCCTAAAAGTCTCTTTTTTGTACCTATACACTCTATTACAGTGGAACTGGTCCGTTCCAGTATGCCAATGCCCTTCTAGAACATTCTCTGGTCCTCAGTAGAGCTCTGTGCCATTTTTTTTCCATTTAATGAGAAATAGAGTAGGCAGCAAGCATATAATCCTTTCTGCTTTTTAGATTTAAATTTTTATGTATGTATGTATGTATGTATGAATGTATGTATTTATGATGAATATGTACAAGAAGGGTAAGGGTTGGTGCAGAATATGCCACATCATGCATTAATGTAGCATTCAGAGGACAACTTTTTAAGCTGGTTCTCTCCCTTCATCATGTAGGTTCCAGGAGCCAAACGTAGTTCAACAGGCTTAATGACAAGTATCTTTACTCACTAAGCCATGGTTCTAGTTTTTTTTTTTTTTTTTTTTTCTGTTTCTGTCATAAAAATCATGATCAAAAACAACTTGGTAGAGGAAAGGGCTTAGATCAGATTATATATAGGTAAGCACCCATTATTGAAAGAAAAGAAAACAGGGCAATAGTAACTCAAGTCAAGAGATCGAAACAGCTACCATGAAGAATGCTTCTCACTGACTTGCTCCCACTAGCTCCTGCTCATCCAACTGTTTTTATACAGCCTGGGAACACCTGCCCAGGATCCTCTGAGCCCTCCTTCATTAATTAGCAAACAAACAAAATTAGCCCCACATACTGCATCTAGGAAATTCTCAAGCTGAAGCCACCTCTTCCGAATGAGTTTAGTTACTGTCGAGCTTGACAGTAATAACTAACCAGTATAACCATCTGGTCATCCCCATCCTAAGACTTCTTAGTCAGTGAGTGTCCCTATAAAAAGATACATAAAATGTAAATTTACAGACAAAATGGCAGGGAAAAAAAGATAAGTGCCACTACATCAGCAAATAAAACAGAGTGGCCTCCCCAAATCTCCATTGATTCATTTCTTATTCCAGCTTCTGTTTGAGCCATTAGATGCAATTATTAACACATTTGTGAGAACTCACCCAGGGATAAAATAGACTCACAGCTTGTGTTGTGTTATATGCTTATTTGTTTGTTTGTTTTTAAAGAAATTTACAGTCCCTGAATGGTTGGCATCTAATTGAAAAGAAGAGCCTGCACCTGGCCCAGGTATAGCACCTGCTGGATAGGTGACTCTTTTATATCTACAGTTTAGGGAGAACTGTGAGCTCAGAAATGTTCTTTTCTTCCACTGTATAAGATGTGGGAATGTGATCACAGGAAAGTCCTAAGGCTTATAAGAAAGAGGGCTTGATAGGATTTGAAGGTGAAATGAAATACTTTGTCTCTCCCAGATGGTCCCCTTAGTTTAGCAAAACAGCTCAGTTCCTAGCATCTGAAATGCTATGATTAAAGACTGACTCCCTGCCTCTTCATATGCAAATCTGCTTAGGGCATCATTCATTTGCATTCGAATAAAAATGTAACAGTGAGTACTTTGAAGGTAAGCACTGAGGTGTCTGACCTTTTCACATCTACAAGTTTTCAATGAAGGACTAGTTAGAAAACAAAACAAAAACAAGAACAAAACAAAAACAAATAACCAGAGTGTGGCTGGAGAGTTATCTCAGTAGTTAAGAGCGCTTGCTGCTACTGCGGAAGACCTGAGTTTGGGTCCCAGTACCCACATCTGTTAGCTCACAGTTTCCTGTAGCTCTGGCTCCAGTGAATGTCTAGAGGCCTTGTCTCTACCATATACCTGAATTTATGTAAATAAACACACATTCACACGCACACATTAAAAATAAAAATGAAAATAAAGACATTTTACAAATGAAACCTCAAGCGTATAGAGATCAGTATAATTCGGAGTCATTAGTACAATATCCGGAATGGAAAACCCTCAGTCAGGGAGGAAATCTAGCCAGTTTTGATCACTATAAAAGATAAAGCTGAACAAAACACATCCACCAGCAACATGGACTTGACAGTTCTAATTGAGTCCTCTGGGTATCTTGACTTAATAGCATATTTAAAGTGGACCATGACATGTTCTAATTTCTATAATTCTCAGTAATGATGCCCACATTTTCTCTTCTTTTCTCTTTCTCCTTTTCCAACTCGTCTATATAAATATCTACTGTTTCTTTAAATCACACTTAATTAGAGGATTTTTCTGGGTTGTTTGTTTGTCTGTTTTTGTCTTTGTTTTGCATACTGTCTCCTGTTGGAAGTGAGTTAATCCCGAATCTCAAATAAATATGAATGGATTAAAGAGAATCATGAGTTCAAATCATTTTAGCATCCTGGGTATAATTGTTGAAATCTTCACTGTCTCCTGGGGTGTCTGGGATTACATCAATTAAATCATGTCTCTGTAACTGAGCACAGTGGCCATAAATGTGACTGTGTTTGCTAGCACCCTCTCTGTATTTAATTTGCTAGGCTGTAATGGATTGTCAGAACAGTAAATGTGGGGCAGGTAACGTAAACCGTAATGATGGTAATTATCTGAATGGATCGATCATTATGTTGTTGTAACCTGATGTGGGTAGAGGCGAGATGTAGGCATCCCTTATAAATTCTCATTTTCCATTTTATTTCCATGCACACTTTCCCCAAGATACCTAAAGTGAAACAGTGTAAACTGGCCACCACAGTTATCTTTACGCCCTTTTCCCATCTCCTTAGTTACGTCAGCAGATCCCAGCCCAAACACCCTTTCTCCCCAGAATTCAGTCATCTTACAGAATTGGAGTTCCAGCTCTTGGACTTGTAATTCCTGATTACTCAAGCTTTTAAAGCTGAAGTTGTTTTAGTTGAATGATTTGTATCTGTGTGTGCATGTGTGTGTGTGTGTGTCCATGCATTGTGTGTGATAATGCCTTTCATGTGTCAACTTCAGATATAATACTGCATTAAACATCCAATTTGGTTTTGATATAGGGTCTCTTACTGGCCTGGAACTGGCTGAGTTGGCTGGGCTGGTTGCCCAGCAAGCTTTAACTAAGGATGCCCTGTCTCTGTCTCCATAGGTTGGGATTACGGATGCATGCCATGCTCAGCTTTCATGCATTGGTTTTCAGAATTGAACTCGGATCCTTGATCTTACATAGCAAGCACTTGTAGATTAAGTTACCTCTCCCAGATTTGTTCCTTAAAAAATGATAAAGCCACAAAGTGAAATAAAGGTTGCACATCCACCCTAGCATCACCTAAATAGCTACAACAGAACCAAACTAGACTCCCCTCCTATGTGGGATGGGGTGATTGCATTTGCTGTTTCTGAAGCAAGTTCAACAAAACAGAAGTGAAGCAAGCCTACAAGGACAGAGCAGCAAGCTGGGCAAAGCTTCCATTTTCATATCGACAGTTAATGGTTACTGGAGAGGAAGATTTGTGTTTGTTTAGTTGGGATTGGCTACTGGTAGATTATCCTGGCCCAAGGAGAGGAACTCATATCCAAGGACTATTTATAATACTAGCTAGTCACGGAAGGTAATAAAAATGACTTAAAGTTGAAAGGAAGATGTGTTGGGGAATAAGGGAAGGATTGAACAGATAAAACCAGAGTGGGTATCATCAGGATTGAAGAGATAAATCCAGGGTAAATAGCATCAAGACAATAGTGGAGAATTTCCGTAGCTGCTTAGTAAAGACAGACCCTGGGTTCAATACCAAAAGTTCCATCCTCCCCAAAGAGAGGGGATGGAGAGAAAAAGGAGGAGGAGGAAGACAGAACTGTTTATTTGAAATTTTCAAGAACAAATTGATTAATGATGATGATGATGATGTTAAAAAGAAATGAAATAATATGATACTCATGCCTTTATCATTTTGAAAACCAACAGAACTCAATTTCAAGTTGCTATAAGTGAAAAGTATCCCACAGAAGTGCTGCCACAGACAGTGGTCAGGGATGATAAAGAGGAAAGTCTGGGAGAAAACTCACACCCAGAGAGAAAGCCCAGGGTCATAGCATCAGTGTTAGGTACAGCATGCACAGAGTTGCTCTGTTGGCTGAGAAGTAGGGTGCAAAAGAGCTGACCTGTGCTGCTTCCACAGAAAGGTGACTTGCTCAAGGAAGTGAGGCAAAGAAGAGGTGCAGAGATGTTGTAAAGGGGAAAGTGAAAAGGGGGTTCCAAATGATCTGGAAATAAGGAGGAATATAGGACTAACCCCCACCAATCATTGTCCAATAGAAAGACTGAAACAAGGGCCCAGTCAATAAAATAACCAGGATGCAGACACAGGACTTGATTCAGATTCCTGGCTCCCATAAAGAAATTTCTGACACGGCTGGAGGTTACCTGTAATCCAAGCACTGAGGAGGAGAAACAGAAGAATCCTGTGCTTGGTGACAAGCCAGACTCAGTGAATTAATGAGCTGCAGATTTTTTGATAGACCCTATCTCAAAATTATAAAGTGGGGAAAGACTGAGAAGACAGCCTGAGGTCAACCTCCAGCCTACATGCAAAGGCACACAGGCATTCCATCAAAGGCACACATGTATATAAAGTCATATGAGCATTCTATCAAAGGCACACATGCTAAGGCACACAGGCATTCCATCAAAGGCACACATGTAAAGGCACACAGGTATTTGATCAAAGATACACATGTGAAGGTTCACATGTATTCTATCAAAGGCACACATGTGAAGGTGCACAGGCAGGCACACAGCCATCCAAGGATACTGTGTGCAGGGAAGATGAGTGATTGCATCTGATATACTAGTGAGACTGCTATGGAAAGGGGTCAGTCATACCTAAATGTGTAATGATGTGCGGGGGCAAAGGGTGCTGCTTTAAAGAGCCTTTGGAAGAAAGAAAAACTGGAGAGAGCACACTGCTAACAAACCTACAAAAGAGGTGGACAGAAACAGTGTTGAAGCAGGGCGTCTCACTGCATGCCTCTCGGTATAGCTTTGACTTCTGTAATCATGCTAATATTTAACATATTCTGGACAATAAAATGAAATCAAAAAGAGGGAAAATTAAATTTGAACACTGTCAGAAGCAAATGTGTTGCCTAGCAGCCCCTGGATGGGAGAGCAGAGACCTGACCTGATCACCATGAACAGAGAATGTGGATTCATACCTATACTCTGAAAAAGGGCCCATTGTCACCTCTCCCTAGCATGGATGCTACTGGTCTAACAGTTTTCTGTGCACCATGGGATTGAACAAGTCGGTAAATACCTGCTGTGGGAGCCCAGTTCTCACTGTAGGAATTGGATGCTAGAGCTGGGATATGCAAATGGTGAGGAAAACGAAGGGGCTAAGAGGGTAAGTGAGAAAAATGGAGAAGAGGAAGCAAATTTATGGAAAGGAGTTGAATGGAAGAGAAAGGAAAGGAAGAAGAGAGGGGGAGGGGAGGAAGTGACAAGCGTACAAACAGGAGGCATTCAGATCAAACGGTATAGGGTATTGGTAAGAATTATGGACTAGAAAAACTCATTCTAGAGAGCACCATCAGTCCAAGGCTGAGACTGAAATATGAAGTGTGGACCACAGGACCAGAGCATACAAATGTATTTCAGGAAATCAATAACCAGCCTGTGGTTTTGCACAAGAGCATCTTAGCCCACACAAGGGACAAATGTCATCTTGTCTGAAACCTTCCTTGATCATATGGGGAAAAAAATGAGAAGGAAAGAGAGTGATTGAGCAAATGTGACTAAATGTTGACTATTGTGATGTGAGGGAAGGTGTGCAGAAGTCTACATGGTCCTTGAATGTATGTGTCTGTGTCTGTCTCTCTGTGTGTGTGTGTGTGTGTGTGTGTGTGTGTGTGTGTGTGTGTACGTATTACCTATCAGAGCTTTCCTGAACCAGATGGCACAGGCTATAAAGGAAATACACCAACCGGTATACCATCGCAAAGCCTACTGCACTCAGTAAACAGATTCAGAGTGCTCCTTCCAGGGCTGAGGAGATGACTCAGTCAGGAAAGAGTTTTTCTTGTGCAGACATAAGGATCGGAGTTGGATCCCCATAAACCATGTAAAAATCCAGGCATGGTGCTACTTTAACATCTCCACCACAATAAAATTTACCTGAACTATGAGCAAGAGACATGTGCACACACACACACACACACACACATACACACACACACACACACACACACACACACACACACACACATTTTCTCCCTAAAGTTTGTTGACCTGTCTTATTGCAGCAGTGAAAGAGACTAGTAGCATATCAACACTCCCATTCCTACTGCTTTGAGGAGCACGAGCGCTGTAATTAGAGGAAGGAGGGTAGAGAGAGACCCATAGGCTCATGCAAGGTGTGTGGTCCAGGTCATTGGCTGGCACTAAGAGTGACACCTGGACTTTGCCTTCAAGTTGAAAGCTTCCCCTGAAATTCATTTTTGTGGCCTCAATGAGTATTCGGCTTTGAGACCATGCCAAGTCTTAATGTAGTAGCTGTAGGCATTTCTTACGTTTTCATAGCTTAAGATAAATACTAGCATCCTTCTGGGGAACAGTCATGCATAGAGCACGACTTGATTTTCGACTTGTTCTGAATACCAAGTTCCGATTTCTTAGAATGCTAATGTATGCTTGTGAGCGAGTCCGTAAGACAGGCGTTGTCCCTCTGATTCTTACAATAGTACTTAGAGCAAACCTGTCAAAGGTACTTCTAAGAGATTACCCAGGGTCCTGGGGAGGTATATTTAGCAACCACATTGAATGAGTTGTCACATAACACAAAGTTTCATTGATTTATGGGTGTTATTTCTGTCTCTTACTGCAGGCGGAGAATTCAGCACTGGCGCTGGAAAATGAGAATCAGAGAGAACAGTATGAGAGATGTCTTGATGAGGTAAGGCTGGGGAAGAGGGCAGAGGAGAGGCTGGGCTTGGTAAAGATCTGGGTCAGGTCCAAGGGCTTGTTAATCTCATGCTTCACAGAATGGTAATGTTTTCCCCCAACAAAGTGAAAGTGTGAACAGATGTCCACTGAGAGGAGTTTCTTAGCCTCCCCTCCCCCATAAATGTACCCTCTCCATATCTTTTGTCACACCTCTCTCCTCTCCCTCCTCTCTCTTTCCTCCTACTGTCTTTCCCTTCTTCTTTCTCTCTGTTCTCTTTTTCCTGTCTCTGCATCTCTTCTCCCCCTCCTTGCCTTCATCTTTTTCTTTCTTATATGAATGTCCCTCTATGTATGTATCTCCCCTTTCTCCTCCTTCCTCTCTGCTGCCTCTCCTTCTGTCTTTTTCCCTCTTTTCTATCTCTTCTATCTCCCTTCTCTGTCTGCCTCTGTCTCTTCCTGTCTTTCTCTTCCTCCCCTGCCTCCCTCTCTCCCTCTCCCTCTCTACTCTCTCAGCCTCTCCCTTTCCTTCCCTTCCTCTGTAATTTTGTAGGGTATCTAATCTGTGGTCCCTTTGGGTAATTGTATTCCATCCTTGCACACACTTAGTGTATGATTCACTGTTCAATCAATTTCTTCTGTCCAACAAGCGTGCTCCTTGTCCCTGAATGAGAAAGATCCACGAGTGGGCACACTGCGTGTACAATTGGATGCATTCTTGGAGAAGTGAATTGTTGATAGAGTGGGTGGGGACAGTGCTCACAGTTGGCAGCTACAGGGGGAAATCAGCACATTGAGCACAAGCCAAAGAGAAAAAGGGAAGTCAGGAAGAAAATGTGAGTGTAGTAGAAGACAGAGCCCCACGCATGAGTAAACTCAATAAATATTACCTGATAATGATGACGAGGTGAGAACAGAAATGGTGGGTGTTTAGAGAGTGTCTGGGTGGGGGTAGGGGTGAGGCTTGAATGAAGCCTGCTCAGATCACTCAACCCCCTCAGCATGTCCTTACACTGTTAGGCAGAGGGGCCGGTCACACTGCTGTTTCTTGTCACAATGGACCATTGGCCACATGACATCTCCTCAGGGACTCCATCGTGATAGGAGCCATTATTTAAATGAATGACTTCTTCAGACATCAGCCCAGTGTGTTAAAACTCTGTGAGCTTCTGCTGCAGGATTATTAGAATGTAGCTGAACAGATTTTTTTTTTTAAACTGTATGCTGTCTTGTTCTATTATTTTATTTGTGGGATAAGTGATACATCTTCAGTTGTTTTTGTCCTTGCTGACAGCTAGATGATTTTCCAGTGAGTTCTTAGTCTTACCCTCTCCATCTCTTTCATCCTCTCTCACCTTTGACACTGTCCTGGGTGGTTTGGACCAGAGATGCAGATCAGAATCCCAGGTGTAGTCACCCTCTTTTGTTACTTTAGCTATGTATAATCTCCACCTTCTGAGGATGGGTGTTTTGGCTATTTTGGTTTCCTAGCACCAGTGTTTCCACTAGGCTGGGTTACCTTACCAGCTCTTTTCCTAGGCCAGGATAGTCCCACACCAGTACTTCTCCTTGACCAGGTTATCTCATACCAGTATTTGTCCTAGGCTGGAATAACCTCTACCAGTTATTTACATAAACTGGGATAATCCCACACAAAGTCTTACCCTAGACTGTGATATCCCACACTAGCTTTTCCCCTAAGCTTCTTCTAAGCTAGGGTTTTTCCATACCAGTGGTTTTGCACACATTTTTGTAGAATTCACTATGTAGCCAAGGATGACCCTGAACTACTGTCTTTGTGTTCTTCTATCTCCCAAGTGCTGGGATTACATACATGCACCATAATCCTGGATTATATAATGTTGGGGAATGGAACCTGTGCCAGCTGATCTACAGCTTCAGACCCAAACCAGTGGTTGTTAAGGATATGTTGTCTAGACCCAAAATATCAGCCATCTCTGGGAACTTGGGAGGAAGGTAGACTCTCAGGCCTCATTGCTAATCCATGGAGTCCTAGTATCTCTCAGGGTGAATGCAGCATTTGGGCATTAGCAGGCTGTGTCACTGCTGTATGTATGCACTACTATTGCAGACTTGGTCTTATAACACTGACCACTCTGTCCCTGGCTCTCAGTATGTACATGTTGTTGGACAGCTATCCAGGTGTCCCTGTACAATTGCCTAATATTTGGCCTTTCTGATGTTTAGTATTTCTAGCCATGCATATTGCTGAGTCAGTCAAATAATATTTATGTTCCTCTGCCCTGTCAGGATTCAGAAACTCCAGAATGGGGCTTGATAGAGAGCTTAGTGGACAGAATATGTAGAAGGTCCTGGGTTTGGGTTTTGGAGCCCGTGTCATATACCAAGCATGGTGGCAGACATGGACACACACGTGCACACACACACACAGAGAGAGAGAGAGAGAGAGAGAGAGAGAGAGAGAGAGAGGGACGGAGGGAGGGAGGGAGGGAGGGAGGGAGGGAGGGAAGGAGGGAGAGAGAACTCAGATCAGGCGAGTTCCGTCTTTCTCACTTCCTCAGCCCTGTTCCCTGGGCCCTTGGTCCAGTCTAAGTCTAGGGCAAACAAGACCAGATAAAGCCAAGGCTATTTGAAGGACCCAGTCATCCTCCTGGGTTAATAGTATTGATGAGTCAAGTTACACCTTCACCTATTGCACAGAAAGTTCCAGGGAGACATGACCTGTATTCAGAAGTCAAATTCAGGGGCTCAAATCAGAGCTTTGCTCTGACCACAGTTCTTGCAAGGGTCACTCTTCATCCAGCACAAATCTCAGAGCATTTTTATAAAGAACCCAGAGTAAGGGCCATGGAGATGCAACAGTCTGTATGTGTGCAAGCATAAGCACCCGAGTTCACACCCCCAGAACTCTTGTAAGAAGCTAGGCAGGGTGGTACCCATCTCTAATCCCAGTGGTATTGAGAAAGGGATGGGAAGAGCCTTGAGGCTCACTAGCCAGCCAGTTTAGCTTAATGGCGAGTTCCAGGTTCAGTGAGCAACCCCGGCTCAAATTAACTTTGAGCACTTACTGAGGAAAACATGCTCACAAACATACAAGCTCATACGGGCACAAGTGCACATATGCATACCAAAAAAAGGAGTCACCTGCTTCTGCTGCCTCTGCTGTGTGGGTTTCTCCAGAGTACCTCGGCCAACTGCAGTTTTCTCCTTCAAACTCGTTTTCTGTGGTTCCACTGACAGCACGATTTTTGAAGAGAGGGTCCCTCTGTTCCTAATTGCAGGAATTAACAGTTGCCAGCAAGGCGATTTACAACAAAGGGCCACCTCTGAGCAACACAAATGTTTTGTATTCGTGAATGCCGGCCTCTGATTACACATGCCTCTTGTTCTGTGACTAATTGCACAGGGTAGACTGTCTGTTCCCAAGCTTTGTAAGAGGATGCTCTCGAAGGGGCAGTTCCATGTAGTAATAATACAAAGTGGAAAATCTTTCCAAGGCTTTTTATACTAATTAGTCTAACTAACAAGGTAAGGCCTCATGTAAATGATTTCCTTGCTAGTAAGCTGCGTAAAACATACTCAAAGGTAAGGCATGAATTTAAAGCACCCTCAGTCCTTCCTGCCCTCATGCATGCTTTCTGGGAAATGGAGAGCATGTGGAGGTTTGAGCAAGCAGTGGGGAATCTAAACTTTTGTCTACGCTTTTACAAGAACATCTTTATTAGAAATCGGCAGATAGCGTGCATAAATGGATACACACACGCATAAAAAGTCTAATGTACCCTGGCTTGGGAAGTACATACACACACATACATTGCCTCCACACAAATACATAGATGGATACATATATCAGTTCATGAAACCATAGACCAATGCCCCCCATATGCATAGTTAAATACCTATAGCCTTTAATATATATGTGTGTGTGTGTGTGTGTGTGTGTGTGTGTGTGTGTATGTATGGTGGGTGTATATGGTGTGTGTGTATGGTGTGTGTGTATATGGTGTGTGTGTATGGTGTGTGTGTATATGGTGTGTGTGTATGGTGTGTGTGTGTGTATGGTGTGTGTGTGTATATGGTGTGTGTATATGGTATGTGTGTGTATGGTGTATGTGTATGGTGTGTGTGTGTGTGTGTGTGTATGGTGTGTGTGTGTGTGTGTGTGTGTGTGTGTGTATGGTGTGTGTGTGTGTGTATGGTGTGTGTGTTAGAGAGAAAGGGGGGATGAAGGCCAGAGGTGATGCACTGTCCTCGGCAATCACTGTCCACTGGTTTTGAGCCCGAGTCTTTCTGAGTCTGGATCTCACAGATTATGTTGCACTGGTTAAGGAGCCCCTGCCTCCCCAGGATAGAGATTATAGACATAGACTGTCACACTCTCCTTTCAGGTTGAAACTGGGACTCAAACCCAGGTCTTCCTCCTTGCACAGCAAGTGCTTACTCAGAGTTGTCTGCCCAGACTCCTTTTTAGGGATCATTAAATATGCTGCTCACTGTATAATGTCCTATTCCACATCTGGTTGGACTCTACTCTGGCGTGGAGCCTGGGCACTCATGTTTTTAAAAGTCCTCCGAGAGCTACAATATTTACCCAAGGTTAAGAGCTGCTGTAGGGGGGTCTTCTGGGTGCCTTTACAAAGTATGCATGAGTGGCTGACACACTGACACAAGCCTGCATATAGCGACATGCTCAATGGAAAGTTAGACATTACCTCTGTGCTAATAAAAAGCTACCAACTCAGAATCATTGTGACCATACCTGTAATCCCAGTGCTTAAGAAGAAGAATTGGGAGGATTACGAGTTCACAGCTACCTCTGGCTATCTCATGTGTTCCAGGCCAGCCTGGGCTACATGAAATATCATCTTCAAAAAATAAAAATATCTCTAACTCTCTGATCTGGATATTGTGTGCCTGGGTTGGACTTAGGAATCTTTACTTGAACACTTTCAGACACATCTTTTATTAGAGAGGTCTACACCATCTCTACGTTCGCCATCTTGGTAATGCAAGAGGAACACAATCTACTCCTGGTTTTCTCAGCCTCTGGTACATGCCTGACTCCTCTGGTCAATGCCTCTGTTCTGACTGCCATTATTACTCAGAGGCTCAGTATAATTCTCAGCCCACATGAAGTGTTTAATGCATGTTTGTTAAATGACTAAATGAATAGATGGAAGGGGAACAGCAGGAAATTAATTTCCAAATTGTTTTCTTGCAATCCCACATATGCACTTAGACTAATGCCTTCCGCTATCTCCTCAGAGGAGGCAAACAGGCATTTATTATGCACCAACCCTAAACACATTCCAAAGAATAAATACTCAGAACGAAATGAGTAGACATACTTAAAGACCAAATTGAATTTGAAGAGGCCATATGGACCTTGGCTAGGGAAGACTGGGGTTCAGACATTGTCACAGCTGCTCTGTCTTGTAGTATTGCAAGTGTGGAGCTCTCTCGTTTTACCTTACAACACTCTTACACAAAATAAAGGAATGTCGGCTAAGGCTGAGTCTCATTGGGCAGAGTGCTTTCATAGCATGCCCAAACTTCTATCCCCAGCACCTCATCTTGATGCGCACCTGTAGTCTCAATACCCCAGAATCAAGGTCATCTTTGGCTACGTAGAGAGTGTGAGACCAGCTTGGGCTACAGGATACTGTGTCTCAAAACTCAACCCTCAGAAACAAAAGGTTTCTGAGGGTGCTGTGTGACTGACTTATGATTTCATGTCATGAGCGCACTGGCACACACACACACACACCTCATGCTTTTGTTGTACTAACTCTCCAACCCCAATAAACCCATTTAGTTACACACAATTTAGTTACAGTATTGATAAGCTGTACATCTACATTGGGCAGCTTACACTACACCGCTCTATTTCCCAGCTATGAGATCCCTTGTTACTTCCAGATTCTCTGGGCCATGTGGTTCTGCTCCATCCTTCTTCTACCTCCTCTTCCTCTGTCCTCCTCTCCTTTTCCTCCTTTCCCACTTGCCCATTTCTAAAACTTCCAGCCCCACCTTTTTCTTCTACTGTCCAATCAAAGGCTCTGAGCCTTTATTTGATCAGTTAAAATGGGGAGAAGATTCACATGAAATTCACTACTCATCTGGGCAGATGCTGTTGAGGAAGCAGAATTAACATCACAATACAAACAGCACCAGGACAATTCACAACATGCCTTTACAGATAAAATCCATTTTCCTCACTCTGATATGACAGGAGTGGCCTGCCCTCTGGGCCTCCCTCCTGACTGCATTTACCATTGATGGAATAACTACATTTGGTTCTGCCTAGCTTGCTTCTCTCACAAAACAGTCACCTCATACTTTTCCCTCAATTTCAGATGGTTCCCACGTTTTATGAATAAAGAAAGCCACTGTCTTTCCAGTCGCCATACATTAGCCTATGACAGCAGCACAAGCTGCCTGTGGATAAGTGTATGTGTGTACATGTGTGGGGGTATGGGTATGTGTGTGTGCACATGCATGTAAAAGCCAAAGGGCAACCTCAGATGTCATTCCTCAGGTGTTCTCCATATTGTTTTTTGTTTTTTTGTTTTTTTGAGATAGGATCTTTCACTGCCTAGAACTCACCAGATAGGCCAGGCTGGCTCGCCAGATAGCCCTGGGGATAAGTCGATCCCCACCTCCCGAGTGCTGAGCTTACATGTGCCAACATACTTGGCTTCTTTCCATTTTTAGTGTTTCTCTCTGTGTGTGATATGTCTATAGATATTTTCATTGGTGTAACACGTATGTGTATGAATACATGCATGAGCCCAAGGTTGACTTTGGAATAATCCTCAAGTGTTCATCTTCCTTATTCACTGAATCAGTCTCTCAATCGAACCATGGGTCACCAATATGCCTGGTCTCCCTAGCCAGCTTGCTGTGGGGATCTTTTGTTCTCCCACTAATGAGTCTGGGATTACTGATGGGCTGCCATGCCCACCTGTCATTTGTTTGGGCTTCACTTGCTCCTCACATGTGCATACATGTGTTTTGGCTTTACTTTAACCTCCATGTCATATCTTTAGCCCTGCACCTGGCTTTTAAAGTGTATGACCTGAGGGTGGAACTCAGGTCTTTATCATCCTTACAAGACAGGAACCTTATGAACTGAGCAATCGCTACAGCCTCTGGGTTCAAGGCTTTTGAATAACGATATGCAAATATTCTCCTTCTAGTCCTAAGCTGCCTCTATCTAGTAACCAATGTTCTAGAGGACAGGAAACCCCTCTGAAGTAGATTGTCAAAAACACACGTATTTTCAATTATATTGTAGTAACTTTGTTGGAGTAAGACTTGCTTTGTAAGAGAAGGTCTCCCATCAGCACCAGGGAGGGTGGAAGTAGGCACCAGGGGACTGCCGTCTTGGTCTTGGTTCAGTGACTTTTCATCCCCTCTAAGGACTGACTAGTCTGCAGCTTTAAGCCCCTCACCACAGGGGATCCCTGTGACCTGGTCAACTGGGTAAGAACTGGCTGAAAGTACCCTAGCTTGGTCTCTCACACAGGCCAAGAGCAGGCTCTTTTGGACTCAAATCACAGAATGATCAGCAGTCTTACCTTTTCTCTCTGTCTCTGGAAGGCAAGTGTCCAGAGGAAAAGTGGCCACTAACATCAAAACAAACAAACGAACAGCCAGGTGGGCTAGTGAGCCTAACAGTCTCCATGCTAATGAGGTGGAGACAGCAGCAGGCCTTGCAGTTCACTTGCTGTTCAGTGCAAGGGAGTGCTAAGGCATTGCATGACTGGATATATTCGTTTCTGACAGAATTCCCGCTGAAGAGGAAAGGAGCAGGTATGCTTTGTCTCCTCGGTCGAGAGCTGGGAAGTCTCCACAGAAAACCTGGGCAAGGTTGTCCTGCAAGCCAGCAGCAGAAGGGCTGTCGGTTCTACTCTGTGGACCTCAGGTCCCTCTGGCCCAGGCCAGCTGCTGTTCTGCCTTTTTTCTGAGAGAAGTTGCCGGGTACCCCTGGTAGTGATTTGTTCTCATTAGCTTGGCGTGGCAGGATGTGATTATCTGGTACCAAAGAGCTGAGGGCAGATTCCAAGAGCCTTGTGGGTAGAGGTATGTCCCAGGCATCATCATGTGAGCCGATTAGGGACTTAAGGTACTACATCCCAACACTAGCTCTGTCCGTCCGTGCACCTGGGACAGATAGGCATGAACACAGCAAGAAACCTAAGAAGCCACCTTTATTGACCATAGAGAGAAAAGCGTTATAACCTTCCTTCCACAGAGAACCCCTGAGTCCTTCTGGTGATCCCACCGCTGTGTCAGCAGCTACAGAAATATTGTTCAATTTTCAGGTAAAGCAAACAGTTGTCCATAGAGCATGCCAGAGGGAACCGCGTCCGATACAGTCAGTAAGCCCACCAGGCAAGGAGCTGGATTGCAGAGATATAGCATATCTCCTCCCGTGGGCTGTTAAGGGTAGGATATTACTCTATGTCCTCCATTAAATCATAGATACAGCCATTTTATGTGACCACTGTTAACACCGAATGGCTTAAGAGAGCAACCGGTTTGGAGGAAGAAAAGAAAATATTGATATTCGGCAGTTTTATGAGCATGTAAATCAAATCCAAGGCTTGGGTTTTTTTAAGTAAATTATTTATGGTTTGAATTAACTTCTGTATATTGTTCTCCAATTCTGCCTACATAGACAGCTCAAGTCTTCTATTTTCCATCATATGCCAACAGTAAAGCAGGTGATGTATTGTTTGACTTTAAACTCTCAGCTACTTATAAATTGGAATGAATGTTTAAAAACTCCCAAGATTTGGGGGCTGGGAGAGGTCTCAATCTGTAAAGTATTTTTCAACACAAGCATAACTTAGTTTGATCCCCAGAGGCCACATAAAAGACTGGGTGCATTTTTGTGAGCGTTAACACAGGGCTAGGGGTGGAGGCTGGCAGATCCCTGGCCAGAAGGTGGAGCCCAAATCAAAGCTCTCCAGCTATTGTAAGAGACTCTGACTCAAAAACTAAGAGAGACAGTGATGGAGAAACCACCTGAGGTCAGTCTCTTGACTCTAAATGCATTGTACATACACAGTCACTGAACCATACATATTAGAAATGTATACAAAAGACAAGACTCTTTGGTCTCAATGAGAAACTTGCCATGTTTATTTCATGCCAACAGGGTAAATTTGGAAAGGTTTTACTGAGCAAAATACCCTTTGTGCATACACTTTAACTGATAATTTATGGATAGTCTTGATTGTAACTATTTACTTCCTGTGGCATAAATGCCTCCTGGCCAACACTCAATGATAGCTTATGTTTTAATTTTCTCTGAGACTTGCTGGTAGCCAACTGTCATGAAGGATGTGTTGTTTTGTCAATATTGAGTTAAGAAACAATTAAGCCCTATGAAAACATTCACACACAAAATATTGCATGATGAGAGTCAGGCGCACAGAGCTGAGCATCCCCCAAAATAAATGTGTTACCCAGAGCAAAAGTAGATTAAAAAAAAAAAAAAAAAACCTCCCAAGATCTCCGGCTGAATCTGAGAATCACCACAGTAATGGCATATGTGAACCATGTGACCTGTTTTATGGTGTGATTGTAGCCATCAGCCTGTGCTATATGCTTTCTGTAGATGGCCACGCCCCAGATGTCCAGCTTCACAGGCAGAAATTCAGAAATTTCTTATTGAATGACTGAAAGAGAAATGGATACAAAGAAGTGTACTGTATATTCCATCGTAGCTATTTTATTGGTTTTCATTTATTCTTTTATTTGTGCATGTGTTTTTGCATGAGTGTATGTGTTTATATGTATGTGTGTGAGTGTGCATGTGTATGTGTGTGTAAATGTGAGAGTATGAGTGTTAAGGGAAAAATGAAGAGAGTGGGGGGCATATGGCCCATGGAGGTGTGGCAAGGCCCGAGGGCTGGTCTCTCTGGGGGACCCATGTTGGGAATCCATTCCCCCTGAGGGACCAGCCACACAACAGTATAGTACAGAATAGAGTTTATTCAGGTAGGTCATGGGAGAGTTAAGAGGGTAGTAGAGAGAGAGAGAGAGAGAGAGAGAGAGAGAGAGAGAGAGAGAGAGAGAGAGAGAAGTAGAGGAGTAGAGGCTGGCCATGAGCACGTGGGGAGAGAAGGGGGAAGGGAAAGGGAAGAGGAGGGGTAGGAGTGGGAGAGCAAGGCTGCAAGAGCACAAGAGCAAGAGAGAGACAAGGGGGCAAGCAGCTCCTTTTATAGTGTAGGGTCCCTGGGGCAGAGCGTACCTGGCTACTTCTGGGTAATTGAGGAGTGGGGTATAACTGGCTGCTGTTAGGTAACTGAGGGGTGGGGTTTACAGAATCCCAACAATGAGTATGTGTGTGTATGTGCATGTGAGTGTGTGTGTGTGTGTGTGTGTGTATGTGTGTGTGTGAGTATGAGTATGTGTGTGTATGTGTGTGTGTGTGAGTATGAGTGTGTATGTATGTGTGTGTGAGTGTGAGAGTATGAGTATGTGTGTGTATGTATGTGTCAGTGTGAGTGTGTGTGAGTATGTGTGTGTGTGTGTGTGTATGTGAGTATGAGTATGTGTGTGTATGTGTGTGTGTGTGAGTATGAGTGTGTATGTATGTGTGTGTGAGTGTGAGAGTATGAGTATGTGTGTGTATGTATGTGTCAGTGTGAATGTGTGTGTGTGTGTGTGTGTGTGTGTGTGTGTGTGTGTGTGTGTGTGTAGGAGTGCCTGCCTCTGTGAGTGCATAAAGAGAACAGAAGAGGATATCAGATATCATATGTTCTCTAGCATGTTCTGCCAACTCCTTTGAGACATGGTCTCTCCCTGAACCAGGAGCTACTATTTTGTGGCTAGCCTAGAAGCCAGCAAGCACCATGGGTTTTCTCATTTCCAGCCACCCTCGAGCTGGGGTTACAGGTGCTCACATGCATATCCTATTCCTTATGTGGGTGTTGGGAATTCGAACTTCAGTATACATGACTGTGCAGCAATCCCTCAGAACCTCTGGAATATCTCCCTAGGCCAGTGAATCTCAACTTTCCTAATGCTGTGACCCTTTCAAATAGTTTCTATTGTGGTGACCCCCCCCCCACCATAAAATTAGTTTCATTGCTAATTCATCACTGTAATTTTGTTATGTTATGAATTGTAATGTAAATATCTGTGTTTTCTGATGGCCTCAGGTGTTCCCTGTGAAAGGGTCATTGGACCCCCAAATGAGTTATGACCTACAGGTTGAAAAGCACTACTCCATGTGCTTAACTCTGATTTTTATGTTTGTCAGACTCAGATATAAACAATGGTTTGTAATATGTACTTTACACAAACAGACAAACAGACACACACGATATATAGCATACAAATTACATTGTATATACAGCATATATAACTAACTAAGTTCTAAATCTTTATATTGATTTTGAAGAAAATATCTCCCCTATGTAGCCCCGGTTGAGCTAGAACTTGAGATCTTGCCCTAACCACTTCAGAATTCGGTCCCTGGGCATAGACCACTACACCCTGTCTGCCTACTTTAATTAATCACAATTAATTTTGTCAAGAGTGTCTATATGGTACATAACTTTAAGTCGATACTGAAGGTTAGTAATAGACATTCTTAATCGTGTTTTCAAATCTTCAATAAAAATACGATCTTAATACATAGGTTGAGAAACACCTAAGAACTGTGTGGAGGGCTTGTCCGAGCTTTGAAGACTCAGAGACACACTGTTAGGTTTACATGTGGTTTCAGCGTGATTAACATTACATTCCGTTCCCTCTCGTAGGCACTGATATGGACTAGAATACTAATGTTGGCTTAGCTTAATTATGATTCTTGTCTTTGGTTGAGGAGGAATCTAGCTTTCTCTGAGGTCCCAAGCTGCTTGAAGAAAATTAAAATTCTGTTAAGACATTAGTGATGGCTCAGGCTAGGACTCCCCTGATACAGTGCCTGCCTAGCATGTATTAACCATGGAATCCATCCCAGCATGACATACACCGGGTCTGGTGGTACATGCCTGTAATCCCAGGTCAGAAGTTCAAGGTCAATTTTTGGCTACTTAGGGGATTGTAGATAGTCAAATATGCATAGCAGCTTTGCCTCACATACAATATAATGCTGAGAAGGATGCTTGGTATATGTTGCAGGAAACTCAGAATAATAGTGTCTCTGGTACCTGTTCATTGGAAGTACAGCAGCAGACAGCAGGAACCATGAGAAGATCAGCACAAGGCCTTCCCTGTTTTTCTGCCTAAATATGCTTTATGATGCTTGCCAAGATAGCAATCATTTTTTGGATTAAGATATATGAATAATACAAGGTAGTAAGTTTTGTTACAGCATTCCTTCTATGTACAGAACAAACATTTGATGATGTTCATCTCCCTCTTATTCTACCTTGTCCTTTTTCCTCCATCCTCTCTCTTCCCAAATCGCCCTTCCTGCAGTTTCATGTCTTTATTAAAAATATCAGTCCCATACATGACAGAAAACATGTCATTTTATCTTTTCTGAATCTGGATTATTTTGTTTAACATTCTTTCCTATTTTTTTTTACTACCAACAAGATTTCATTCTTTAAGGATGAATAATATCCATTGTGTAGATATACTACATTTTTTTAATTCATTTGATGGATACAAAGTCTGATTTCATACATTCTTCATAGCACATGTGCAGGCTACTTGAGTTTTGGCCCTTTGAGGATATCGCCATGAGCTATAAAGCTGGGCTCGATCTGTAATCACTTTTAGGCCCATACAGAAGGAAGGAGTGTTAATCTGCCTCCTTTCTTCTTACAGACGCCACTAGATCAAAGATAAATAGTCTGCTTGTATCTTACTAGTTGGAACTATGTCATTTGTGAAGAAAGGAGACCTGGGATGTGCCCAGTCCCCAAGGTCAAAACTCCCAAGATGGGATTCTTCTACTTCGGAATAACTTAACAGCTACCAGGTTCTATCTCAAGTGGCAAACACTAGAGTAGGATTAGGGAAAGACTGAGGAGCAGCATGGGCTACACAGGAAATGGGCTGCCCCATTCTCATCTGTGTATCTTTCTCTGTTGCCAGTCATTTTAGATGGAGCAAGACAGGTAAGGAATAGGAGTGTCAACAAAGATAGTTACCAGCGATGCAGGGAAACTGCAAAGATCATTAGGAAGGGGTCTCTTACTGTTTATTTTTGTAGCTTTTGTGGAGTGCATATGGAAAGAGATTATTTCCCCAAATATGAAAATGTGAAAGTCACGGTGTTAATTTTTTTCCCAGCAGTATTATCATTATTAGCCACAAAGTCACCTTTGGATATAGTAAAATGTTACCCAGAAGGATATGCTTGTTATGCAGAGAAAGATCTTTTATGGGTAAAGGAAGGACGACTATGAGGGGCTGGGCTCATTACAGGCTGGAAGCTGTGGAGGACTTCTTAAATGAGTATGCATTAATAGTTCGTTATAACCAACAACTTCCTTCCTTCTTTATAGGTAGCCAACCAAGTTGTTCGAGCTCTACTCACTCAAAAGGTAGGTGTACCTTCTGCCTTTTACTTTGAAGTACTAATGTGGAATACCTCTTACACAGCCAAAGGTTAGATCTGCAAGGGTGTGTGTGTGTGTGTGTGTGTGTGTGTGTGTGTGTGTGTGTGTGCTGCATAAGAAGTAATACCAACACATAGCTAATTTATTCATACAGTTTAAACTCTTGAGAAAATGAAAAGAAGCTGTCCTAGTTTCACTTCTGTTGCTGTGACACACAGTCACAGAAAATATTTATTTAGCTTAAAATTCCTGATTACAGTCCAATGTAGAGAAGTCAAGGCAAGAACTGGCATTATTAGATTCATAGTCAAGAGCAGAGGAAGTAAAGACATGGATCCTTGCTGCCTTGGTCTCAGCTAGCTTTCTTTTGTTTTATACTTCTGGATCTCTGCCTAGGACATGATACTGCCCACAGTAGGCTGGAATATACCACTTAGAAATTAAGACAGAACCCCATAAATTTGCATGAAGACCACCCTAATTTAAACAATTCATCATAAGACTCTCTTCCCAGATAGGTTGGGCCAAATTGACAATTAAACTGACCAGCACAGAATCCTTTTTTAAAATGAAAGACTCTCAGGTCCCAAAAGAAATAGCAGAATCCTGGATTTATGTAAAGAAGTTGGTGGGTCATTCTAGTTCCTAGGACAAGAAAGTCGTTTGAGGCCTTGGACTCAACAAGTGGTCTTTGAGAGTACAAAGTGTTTTAATTCCCTAAACTGAATGCTTTTTCTATGGAATGGGCATGTATATAAGACCCTTTTCTCTCAAGATCATGGGGTAAATCTGAGAGGAGAATATGGTCAGAGTTACTTGGGTGTTATTTTGGAATCAATACAAAATAAACATAAAAACTCTCATCATCTCCCCTGCTGTCTGTACATTCAGCCTCCACACATAGGACCTCAGAGCCAGAACTATTTAGTAGCTACTTTCCTCATTGTTGTGACAATACCTGACCAAAGAAACTTGAGGACAAAGTGGTTTAATTTGGCTTCCAGTTCAAGTACTCAGTCCATCAAGATGCAGAAATCACAATCAAGGGAGCATAAGGCAGCTGTTCACACTGTATCCACAGCCAGATTGGAGCAACTGGTCACATTGTATCTACAGCTGAGGATTGGAGAGATGAGTGTTGGCCCTGGGCTTGCTTTCTCCTTCATATACAGCCCAGGCCCAGCCTAAGGACGATTATCCTGTATGGAGGGAGGGTTTTTCCAACCTCAATATTGTCAGACTAGAAATCCTCTCACAGACATTTTGAAAGGCTTATTTCATAGATGATTCTAGATCCTGTCAAGTAGACAGTCTATATTAACCATGGGAATCACAGTCGGAGTGAGTAAGTACATGTTTGTCCAACTTTGACAGATTTGGCACATTTTATTCAGTGATTCTTATCCTAGCCACTTCTCACTAAGTCTAAACTCTTGTTCCCTGGGACTTTGTTTATTCTAAAAATGTCTTCAAAGTATAAACTTTTCTAAAATAATTCCCTGCTTCTGTATCATGCCCTAAAGGTGTGGCTGTGGAGAGCTAAGTAATTTGTGCTATGGTGTCTTAATAGAAAAAAACTTTATCAGGCATCTGCCATGTCTCACAGATATTCTTAAATATTATTTAAATTTATACTGCACATAAACTGTGATGGTATTTCTGCTAGACTTCTGTAACTTTTCCTTTAGCAAGTATTTATTAACTGTTTCACATTTGATATCACCAGCATGTAAATAAAGACATCCAAGTATGTTATTTAGAGCTCGGTTCTGTTGTAAGGAACAGACTTGTACAATAGCAATGGCTGACATCAGCTAAAAGACTATCTCTTTCTCATTAATAAGTCACTAGGTCGTCAGTGCCGGACTGATGTTATCGCTCTGAGTCCATGATGTCTCCGACTCTTCTCATTTTTCCTGTGTGATGAATCCACAATTTCCAGTTCTAACTAATGTTCAAAAAAAACTGCTTTATTTAGCTCTAGTCATTGTGCCTGCATTCCAATCATCAGAATAAAAAAGAAATGAAGAATTTCTACAGGGTAGCATGCCTGCTTTCTTACCAACAAACAAAACCTTTATGTACATCATTTTTTTTACTATCTGTCTATATGCATGGCTGTATGTGCACCTTAGCATGAATATGTAATAAGAGGATCTCCTTCCACCATGTGTGCAATGGCTTAAGAATTATCCACTGAACCATCTCACTATCCCCTGTCATGTGAGACAATATCTAGATGCTTCCATATGTCAAGAGTCTATCTCCTTGAAAAGATTTTAATCACAGGGCCACACCCAAGACTGGTAAATGGGTTTTTGCTGTAGTTAAATGTCCAGAAGACAACTAGTTGTTCTTTTACTGTGGAAGAAGGTGAAAATAAGGTGCTAGTGAATAGACCCAGTTTTCTGCACAGTGTGCCGAGGTGCCCTTGTCTCTTGAAACCTTTGATTTCTTGGTTGTTTTCTACTTGTTGAAAACTCCTCACTCACTTTATTCCTCTGCAGCCTGTGCACGGCCCTCAGAAACACTTCTTCTTGTCTCTTTAATGGTGTCCCAGGGGTATGGTGCAGTGCAGAAGAAAGCAGGGTCTTCAGGTTAGCCACCAAAAAGTAGCCACACAAATCTATATAATAGCTGGTAAACACATCCATCTACCATAGTGGAAAGGGATTTGTAGGTACAGAGAAGAGCTACCATGGGACAGCATGCCCTAAGAATTTCACCAAACTGGAAGTCATGCAGGGGTTCCTGGAGCATCCACAGGGTCACATTCTGCTAAATATGCACCTCCAGGTTCTTACAGGACCCTAAAATTGCTTCAAAAAGACAGAGATTTCTCTTTGGCTATGAATAGAACAAAGCTGAGTGTATAGCTTGGTGAGTAGAGGCTTTATCTAGAGTACAGTGCTTTCCGTTCTCAGTATTGCATAAGCCTGACTCCGGCACAGGATTTGTAGTTTCAACAGTCAGGAGAGGGGGCAGGAACATCTGAAGTTCAAGGTCATTCTTGAATACTTAGGGTGCTTGGGCTATGGGAGACCATCTCAAAAAAAAGATAATTGGGGGAGGGATAAATGCTACCCACATTCAAATGAGAAAATTCCAAACACAGATGTAGTTGGCACAGGTTATATGACAGAAATTGCCAGTCATTTCTGTCTGTTGTTTTTCTCTCTCTTTTTCTCAAATGCCCACACATGCACATGGACACACACATACACACACACACACACACACACACACACACACACACCAGGAATAATTTAAAAATAATACAAAAATGTATAAACAACCACATCCCTATAACATCATACAAGGATATGCATGTGCATGTGTGTATGTTTGTGCAGTGCCTGGGTCCAGAAGGAACTGAATCTCTTGGAACTAGAGTTACAGGAAGTTGTGAGCTGACCAACATGGGGGTGCTGGAAACTGAATTTGATCCTCTGGAAGAGCAATCTCTATATCCCTGAATGATTCAGTGTTAAGATGTGTCATCTTTTATGACACACAAAAACCTCTTTCCCATGGCTTTCTTTCAAGGGCAGTCCTAAACCAACATTACTCTTGGCAAGAGTTGTTCAGACTAACACCCAGATGATACAATTCAGCAACACTGACAAGAAGCCTCTGCATGTGAACAGCACAGAGCCATTTCTCTCGCACCATACGCTAGGCTGGACAATCAAATTGTCCCCAGGCTTCCTGCCTGTGTTCCCACTATTAACCTTCACTGTTCCTTAAATGATAGAAGTGACCATGGAAATTCAGGTGTTTGTATAAAAACTCTCTATAGAAGATGGAAAGATGGCTCATTGGGAAAAGGCACTTGCCGCCAAGCCTGAGGACTTGAGTTCAGTTATCAGGGACACTTGATGGAAGGAAAGAGATGTCTCTCAGTCCTGTGACTTATACTCATACACTGGACACACCCATCCTAAAAGCCGTGGAAGTAAAAACTCAGCAGAAGACCTCTTCATTTCCGTTCTCTCACCCACCGGAAGAATGCCTGGCTTTGCACCTGTGCTTCCAGGCAGTTTTAACGCAGTGGCCTCCTGTCCCCTTTCTCCTTACAAGCCGACACCTCTCTGTGTGCCTTCCCTGTTGCCTCCTCCGAGTCAGAATGCTTGTGTTTTCCCAGCCGATGGGCAGTATTAATTTTTATCTGCTCCGTAGTCAGGTTTTATTAATTACTTAATTAGTAGTCGTGGAAACAATTATCATTGAGAGCAGAGAGTGTTATGTGCACTGGCAACAGAAATTAGCATTACATGATAAACAGAGGTTGAATGCCTTCAAAGAAATGGTGGAGTGTCTATGTACAGACTACACACTTCTGCCCTCTGCATTGCTTTCCTGGGTTCTTCATTCCAACCACACATCTGGGGACACAAATCAGCTAGAACCATTGTCCGTGATCACATAGGCTGCTCACACAGCTTGGACATACCTGATAGCTGGGCATAAAGTGAGGAGCAGCAATGCAGGTTGTCCTCTGACCTACATACACATGTGTCTATGCATACAAGCACACATGAGCACACACATACACACACACCTCACATCATACACATTCACACAAAGTCTTTTAATAAAGGTGGGTCAACCCTGAGTTGTGGAAAACAGTGCTGCCTACCAGAACTCTCTCTAGCCCTTAGGACCTATGTGAGCCCTTTCCTGTAGGGGTCAGAGAACAGGTATCCATCTGCCCAACTTGCTGAGAAACTGAGTTCTCTGTGTTATGCAGGTTACCAGGGATTTGACAGCATAATCTCCTCTAAAATTTATAACAAACACGGCAAAATAAACACTATCACGTCCTAAGCCCATGCTGTGTGCAGTGGTGCATTAAGAGAGAGTAAGGCAGTGGAAACAGGACTGTGCTGTGTTGTGGCTTTTCTTATGGATACGTCTGTTAGCTGACAAGACAGGTCTACAGCAAGAAGATGACGGGAACACAAAGTGCTTTATGCTTAGGGTTGCAGCAGAGGCAATGAGGACTTGATGGGGTCTAAACAAGAGAAGAGTCACCATGAGTGCCGAGTAAGATGTCTGAAAAGGGACATTGAAACTGCTGTCAGACATTCTGACAGCAAGTTGGAAACCAGCCATAAAAGGCAGCAGTGGATAGACCCTGAAATGGAGGAAGAGACCAGATTTTGAAGAACCTTGAATCTGGGCTTTGCGTTTGAAGTTTATCAGAGAGGGCATCACCACTGAACTCACACAAGGGTTGGTATCACAGCCCGGGAGGGAGGCAGCCCAATTGTGGAGTCCCCAAAGGCCCTATTCAGCAGGTCCCCTGGGCATGAGCTGGGGGAAAGGTCTTGGAAGGACTTGAACTGTTGAAAGTAATTGCTCCTAACAGTGGCACAAAAAGGGATAACTGACTGTGTCACTTCCCTTGGACTGAGCCCAGAGTGCCCCTAGACATCCTGTTTGAAGGATGGGCAAAATACAGTGCTAGTTTAAATGCCTTCATTTATGACTAGACAGAGAGCCCAGTCAGCAAAATGCTTGCCTTGCAAGCGTAAGGAACTTAACCCCAAAGTGTGTGTGCAAAATGCAAGCAGCGTGGTCCACTCGTGTAATCTCCACACTGAAGATGTGCTACCTGCCTAGCCTACTGAGCAACATCCAAGCCACTGGCAAACCACCCCCAAATAAACCTTCAGATGCAGCAGCTTTGAAAACTACTGGTGAACTTAACTAAAGTCTTCTAAATTTTTATTTTCATTCTGTGCCAAGCAACGATCTAAGAGTGCTATTCCTCTAACCAGGTTTCCTGGATGGTACTCTAGCAAATAAGGTACAGAAACACACACACACACACACACAAAACTTTATTCGGAGTTACTCCTTTCCAATAAATGCATCAGTGACTACGTGAGTCACAGTCCTGAGAATCTCAAATCATTTCCCTAAGTGACACGGGCATCTTCAGCTGAAGTACAAGCTGCTTTAGTTCATCAGCTCTCTAGTCATTATAAAAATACTGTTGTCCTTGCGGTGTGTGCATGGTGATTGCTTTTATGAAGACATCGAAAAAGCATAATACACAGGTAGAAACGTAAATTGACTTTTTATCACTGAGATTTACCGCCTTCAAAAATAGCGGACTGCATTAATGCATTTCTGGTTTCAAGGTGCTTTATTTATTTATTTTGGTACGATTGGTCTTCCCTGAACATAACAATTCTATCAGACAATGGTCCGTGGAAGAAAATGTTGTTCATGACTTATTTTTCCAGAGGCCTTGAAGAATAGAATGTTACTTTTTTCTAATGTGTTTGAAGTATCATGCAAAATACAGCTATAATATGCAAAGACATCTTTTGGTCAGACTTTCTTTTCCCTCTTCATGTTTTTTTTTTTTTTTTTTTTTTTTTTTTTTTTTTTTTGGTAGGATCTAAGGGAGGAATGTTTAAAGTTGAAAACGAGAGTGTTTGACTTGGAACAACAGAACCGAGCACTCAGCATCCTGTTTCAACAGCGAGTCAGACCGGCTTCTGATGTACTCCTCCAGGTATGTGTGCGGGAGGGGGAAGTGCCCTTTGTGCCCGAAAAGCTCCTGAGGAAGCTGTTTGCATTCAAAGCCTGTCAGCCTCCCCAGGTGTAAGGCATATTGCACCAAAATCCCAGTGCCTTGCTGTCTCAGGTGGTGTCCTTAACAGTGACTGTTTCTCAAATTCCCTACTTTGGAAAGTTTTATTGTCATTAAAAATAAAAAAAAAAAAAAAACTCCAAAGAAGAGGACATAGGCAAAGGAAAGATGAGAGGGGTCGGTCCTCTGGGCTGGAGAGATGCCGTGGTTACAGTCTGCTAAGCATGACTACTTATGTTTAGTCCCCAGGACCAGCATTTATAAAACCAGGCGTGGTGGGCAGGTGGCTCTTTGGCTAGTCTAGCCAAAGGGAGGGTTCCAGATAAAAGCAAGAGACCCTGTCTTCTGTAACAAGTTCCTAAGGAACAACACCTAAGGCAGGCCTCTCACCTCTACATCCAAGTATATACATATACACATGCTTGAACACACACACACACACACACACACACACACACACAGAATGTATTCTCCAGTAACCTAAGCAGAACTGTAACATAGAGTTGGGATACCATGGCTCTGGGGAGCAGCATTGCACCCTTGGATTCTGTGGCAAGCAAGAAAGTTGGGGAGCAGTGAAGCCATGTCTTTGCTTTGAGCTCTCTATTATGCAAGTGGCAGCTGGGATTCTTGCAAACTGTGACTTTCTTTGCAGCTTTGGGCCTCTCACCATGCTTCCTGGACTGTGTCTTAGTGACTCTTCAGGCTCTTTGTCTGAAAACCCTCTCTGCCCTGTGTCCTTAGGTACCTTCCCAACATTCACAGGACTGTTTGCGTTTGGAACCAACAGTGGGGAAACATGAGAGAAATGCCATGTGGTGGGGGGCATATGATTGGCACAGGAGGGCAGAGGCTTAACCTTTGCTCTTTCCCACCCCGCCGTTCTTACAGCACATGTCTATCCACACTAGCTCCCATGAGCTCTGCTCAGAGCTTTTCTGGCCTATGCTGTCAGAAACAGTGGTATGGATTCACAGGGGCCTGAACAGTTTGTCAGAGGCAACTCAGAAGTTGCTTGCTTTCATAGAGCAGAAACTTTTTGATCTTTGAGACTACTGGCCAGCAGCAGAAACCGCTGTCTGTAGTCTATGGAGGGCTATTTGAATTTAATCTATATAAAAGAGGTTTTTACACTAAACACTGGAGAGATATTCAGGGTGTAAATCGCCTGTATGCAAAGGGTGGCACACATCTGTAATTCTAACAGGGTAGATCCCTGGAGCTTACTAACCAGCTCAGCAAGGTGTGGTCCAGCAAAGAGAGACATTTTCTCCAAAAAGATGGATGGAAGCATGGGGAAGGCCACTTGAGGATCTTCTCTAGCTCTCTCTGTCTCTCTGTCTCTCTGTCTCTGCCTCTCTCTCTCTCTCTCTCTCTCTCTCTCTCTCTCTCTCTCTCTCTCTCTCTCTCTCACACACACACACACACACACACACAAATTACATTAAGCTAAAGTTAACTCCTAGCGCTCCGCTATAAAAATACCAAGGAGTACAAAAGCTTGTGCACACTACATTGGACAGTGTTTGAGTAGAGCTTCCCATCAGAATTAGAAATTCTCCTTGAAATGTTTGCTCAGTGGTTGAGTTCCTCACCTGTTCTCTGCATTTTGGTATAACCATCTTAGTACTCCTCTATGGAATGGTGCGAGGCTGAAGTTCATAGAAGGAAGCAGAGTTAGTAAAACAGTATCAAGAGTTAGCTCCACCCCTAATTTAAAATAGGAGAGCTCTTTTGAATTCCAAAGCAGATCTCATCCCAGAAATTGATTTCCTTCCTGCTTTATCTGTTGGAACATAATTTATAATTTATAGCTCAGAAGTTGTTGGCAGGCCAGGGAGAAATAGTGTGATTTCAATCTTTTTCCGGACCCAGTCACCGTCAGTGTTTGTCATTGGGGACCATTTGTGAGAAGCTCTTTTTTTTTTTTTTTTGCAGTTTTACAATCAAGATCTGTTATTGTAATTACATTTAACAGCTGTTGCCTGCTCGTGAATTTTTCTGTTTTGCTTGTTTTAACTCAAATCTTTTCTAGAGCAGTGTTCAGTCTCTGTTTATAAATCCTGATAGTTTATTCATAGAGTAAACACATGTGCCAGAGACAGTACAGATTTTTACATCAGCCCTCAGAAATTTCTGACACGCGTATGTAAGTGGCAAGGGCAGATGATCAAATTCTCTACAGCCCTGGGACTCTATTCATTGGGTGTTAGTTATAAAAGTTTATATGCTTCACCAAGGAATGTTTACTTCATGAGCCATCCTGCAATAAGGAATCCTCACAAACGGTGGCCTGTGTCTTAATTTGCTTTTCTCTTGTAGTAAAAACCATATCCAATACCAACTTTCACTTCTTCCACCAATTTTCCTCTCAGTTGTAGTCCATCATCAAGGGAAGTCAGGGCAGAAAACTTCCAGGCAAGAACTCTAGAAGCAGGAACTGAAGCAGAGACCATGGGGAACCCTGATTTGCTGGTTTCTCCTGGCTTGCTCAACTTTCTTATAGCACACAGGGCCACCAGCCCACAATGTGGTTGGCCTTCCTGCATCACTCACTCATTAATCATGACAGTACCCTATAGACACCAATCTTACAGAAGCATATTCTCAATTAAGATTCCTTCTTCCTAGATGTGTCCAGATTAATGTCAAGTTGACAGTCATGACAGGCGGTTAAGAGACCCATGAAGAACAATGATAGAATATAATGACTGGGATGATTAATGTTAACTTTCAGCTCATTAGAACATACAGTTGGCTGGGAACCAAGTCTCAGTGAAGGACTATCTAGATCGACTTGGCCTATGAGGGTTGTCTTTATTGCTTTAATGTGGGAAGATCCAGCCCACTGTGGGCGGCACCATTCCACTGGTTTGGTCCTTGGGTTTTATAAGAATAGAGGAATCTAGCTGAGTGCAGAGCATGCATGCATTCATTGTTCTTGACTATGGATATGATATGACGAGGTGCTTCAAGTTCCTGACATGACTTCCTCACAATAATGGGCTGTAACCCAGAAGCACTGGCAGAGTAAATACATTCTCCCCTAAACTGCTTTTTGTCAAGCTAGTTTACCACAGCAACAGAAATGAAACTAGAACACCTGCTGTCTAACACCTGTGTGTCATAGTCAGAGGAAATAGCAGGATTTGCGGTTGATCTATTCATTATTTCACTCACAACAGAGTTTTCTGATGTTGCTTTGGGGATTAAGTGAGAACATGCACTTACCATGGAGATAAAAGAGAAACCACCTGAGCTTGCTTCTCACCTATTGACACTTGGTAATTATTTGTTGAATAGGATAATGAATAAGCAGTAAATCCAGCCTGAGAGTTGGGAGACTGATTTGCATAAACATAAGGGAACTTTGAGCTCTTTTTTTTTTCCTGAAAATTTCTCATTTTATATGGATGTTCCATATCCTACGTATTTGTGCAGACTGTGTGAGAAAGTACAACAAACTAAGCATTGTGTACCTGGCTGTAAAAACTACAGACCCTACAGCTGCTCCCTGTGGGCTCAGGAAAGAGTTCTCTCCGTGGATATCAAGTCATTTCCTTATGTTTTAGGAAACTGGTTAAATTTTTCTCTGAAGAAGACAGCTCAATGATTCTTAACCATTTGATGTAGCCACCCCAAAGGCAATATAGAAAGATGGTGGTTAGATTCAGGGTGACTTAGTTAGGTAAATTGTGTCAGGAAGAGGCATTTGTAAGTCACAGGCAAATTTTAAAAAAAGAAATCAAATAAAAGGATAGATCTAAGAATTAGCTGACAGGTTCCAGGAGCTTACAAATAGGGCCGGGTAATGAGGTATAGTGGTGTCTGCCTTCAGTCATAGCAGTCAAGAGGCTGAGGCAGGAGAACCATTGATCTCAGAATATCAAGGGCATCTTAGGTAGCATACCACAAGTGAAATATCACCCACAGCTCAGTCCATTGCTGAGGCTCCTGAGCACTACCTAAAATCTAAAATGTGGAGCGTGGTAATGAGCTTTCTCCTGATTCTAGTTTGTGCCATGATATCTCTGAGAGTAGAAGTCATTGTAAATCAGGTTCAGGTGACTTTTTTTTTTTTTTAACTCCAATAATGATCAAAGTAAATTCTAAAAAACTGAGAAGTTAGTGTAGAAAATAAACTCCCGGGGTTGTTGTGTCAGGGGCTGGCATCTTAGTCCTGTCTGAGTCTATAAATAATCACAGCTAGATGAGTCAGAGGGTGTTGTGTCTTCTGGAAAGTCACACGGAACAACACTGTTTACTTCATCACTGCTGACCGCTATGGTGGTGCCCCCAGTCAGTTATCCTAAAGTTCTCTCATCCATTGGGTTAGAAGTTCAGCAAGAATGAATTATTTCAGTAACTCAGTTTGTGCAAAGTGTACATGTCATTGTAATTATGGAATTCCAAACTTAATAATGTGGGGCTGGCAAAATGGCTTCACTTGACAACCTGGCTTCAATCCCTAGAACCCACTTAATAGAAAAAGAATTGACTTCCACAAGTTGTCCACAGATCTCTCTATATTATGTGATTCAGCTGCCCGCCCCAGAAAAGGTTTTAAAATTAAAATTGTAACACGGGGCATGTGGCTCACACCTTTAATCCCAGCACTCTGGAGGTAGTGGCAGGTGGATCTCAGTGAGTTCGAGGCCACCCTGGTCTACTAGAGTTTCAGGACAGCCAGGAATGCTACATAGAGAGAAAAACAAAAACAAACAAACAAATAAAATTAAAATTGTAATTTTATATGAACTGTATTATCTAATAACTATGGTGGGTATCAGTGAGCTAGTTTTATAAAAAACAAATCTCAGTGTTTCCAACTCCTCTATACAGGCAAATGGAATCAAAGAATTCAGGACTGTGCTAAACATTGGTGTCTAACTATAATAAAGTTTCAAGTGATCATGAATTATATTAAATGTTGGAGTTTCTGCATGTGTACTGCTCCTCAAATATTTGTTAGTTCCCTTATTTGTTTGGCTTTTGTTTGTTGAGGAAGGATATAGTGAGTCATTTACTATATACATGGGACAAGCCCATACCAATGAGTTATATCACAGATCCTCAAATGGTTCTACAGGAAGGCTCCAACAACAAGGTCCATAAACAAGAAAGCATCTTTGTCTGTAACAAAATGTGACTGAACAAGCATGCAGAAATCACTATGTTACACCACATGCTGGGGAATTCAGAGCTTGTGCTGATCTGATCTTTTTCAATCCTATGTGATAGGGTTGAGTAGTGCCTCATTGTGTAGTGGGATACACATGGAGAGAAGCTAAGTCTCATAGCTGCACCTCACAGTGGGGAGAGGAGCTTCAATTTGGAAAGCTAATGAAACTGATTCTATCCGTACCCACTTTGGCCTCCATTTGGTTCTAACTCTTTTGGGAACTTTTGAATAAGCAAAAGAACTATGGTATGCATATGCATGCATGTGTGCATACGTGCATGAGTGCTCGCATGCAGGCAAGTGTGTGTGTGTGTGTGTGTGTGTGTGTGTGTGTGTGTGTGTGTGTGTTTCTGTGTGTAAGCATGGCAGCCAAAGGACAATCTCATGTGTCTCTCTCTCTGCCTTATTTTTTGAGACAAGGTATCTTCTTGGCCTGGAACTCAACAAGTAGAATTGGTAGTGAGCCCTGGAGATCCACCTTTCTGCTTCTCCAGCCCTGGGATTACAGGTGCACACCACTGCTCCCAGATTCATTTACATTGTGGCTAATGGCTGATCTCATGTCCTCATGCTTTTAATGCAAGGACTTTGCCAGCAAAACAATTTTTCATGCCCAAAGACCATGATTTAGCTTCCCATTCAAACTGATGAACAGGCCCATGTATGACAAGATGCATCTCAGAATGTTTTCGGTGCAGTAATAGCTAGGGTCCCTTATTGTTATAATTTCTAGACGGTCTCTGCCATCTAACTTTTGCCCCTCTTTTCTGTGTTCTGCCTGTAACACCATTCTTGTAATAGGATTTTATTCTCATGTATTCAAACAGAAGCAGTTGTGTTGTTATTGTTGTTTATGTTGTTGTTGTTGTTGTGCTTTCTGATTGGCATTTCAAAGCATCCTACTGCCTAAATCCATGTCATGAACACGGAAAGACCACCACTGTGTCTTCAGTTCATACCAAGGGAAAGAGGGTCGGACAACTTACAGCCAAGGTTTGGAGAGTTGCCATTAGTCCTTAAGTACATGTTTTAGCTTGTGCCTTTTTTAGTTTATTATTTCAGAGATGATGAGATGATAGGGTTGTAAAACTCTATACTTACTCTTTCCTTATTGGCTTTTGTTGTCCGCTTATCTCTCAGGAGAAGGACCCCCAATAGAAGAATTGTGTCTGCCAAGGTCTCCCACAGGCTCTAGCTGTGAGCATGTTCTTCCTACTTGCTAAAACTTTGGAGGTTTAGAAAATGTGGCTTTGCTATAGGAAGCATTTCACTAGGAGTAGGCTTTGAGGTTCAAAAGCCAAGTTACATTTACTCTTTCTGCTTCCTGATTGTGGTTCAAGGTGTGCGCCCTCAGCTCTTAGCTCCCTGTTCCTGCTTCCATGCTGTTCGTATCATCATGGCCCATAACCCTCTGAAGCCATAAACCACATTCTCTCTCTCCTTTATATGAGTTGCCTTGGTGAACAGTGATTTAGCAATACATTAAACATCCTCCTTCAGTCTCTGCATGTATGTGCGTAGACATGTGTGCCCTCACACACATGAGCACATACCAGAATCCATCGTAAGTGTACACCACCTACACAAATAGTGATAATATGATAAACCAGCAAACCAGTTATAGGCAAGGGACATGGAGGACAAGAGTGCTTCAGTAGTTATGGAGTTTGGGCAATGGGAGCTTTCTTTCCTCTTGTACCATGACCGCTCCTGAGCAAGGAGTTGACAGAAGAAGGCAGCACCTCCTGGCCCCTACTCTGCTAACATCAGTTTCTGGGATGGATCAGCTCTGCCCCTTAGCGACTTGATTACCTACTATACAGGTGTCATCCACCCTGCCCTGTGGCTCTGGTGTCTACAAAGATTCTCAAGGTGAAGAGGGGGCAGTTTCCTAGGGTTTGGGGGATGTTGAAATGGCGATGTAGCTGCTGGCAGTGAATCTGCTGTTCAGCATCATCAGAGGGTTTCAGTGGTACCATTATGAGTGCCAGTCAGATGTGAAAACATACAGGGAGTGTCCATCAGGGATACTGACTCTCACACTGAGCACCGGAAGGATATTAATTCGTCAGTGGACCAAAAACGGCCTCTCCGTGAGATAAGGGACAATGAAAGATCACATAGCTCCTCCAGGGTCAGACTTTCAATGATGAGTTGACAGGTCGGATCAAGTGAGAACCAATAGAGATTGGAAAGGATCTTCGGGGTTAAGGCAGAAAGTGATTTTTTTTTTCTCCCTTCACAGCACAGCCAAGACTCTAATAGACTTGCTTCCTCCTTCATGGTGTCATTTTTCTCTTTCTCTCTTCCCCCTACGCCAAGAATAAATAGTGTCACCCCATGGTGGGCAGGGTTGGATTTGCTTCCCCTGTGCCTTTGTGTCTGCCATTTCTTTGGTCACAGTGCCACACCGTCCCAGACCACCCCAACTTTGTCACCTCTCTTTGTCCTGTTAACCAACCACAGACATCAGTATCTTGAGACTTTTATGATCTTCAGAAAGACCAAATTACACAGTAACATGTCAGGTCTCTGTATTATCCCAAGAAAGCATATCATAAAATAGCTAGGATTTAATGTTGAGTGACAATATCATTATCCTGGTAGCAAAATTAACCCATCTCAAAACCAACAAAATATATGGAGGAAAGCCCGTGGACCATACATAAGAGTACCTACCTATATAACAGTTTTTAAAATTAACTTTTAATTTACATTTTAAATGTACATAGCATGAAGCAATTTAGTGTTTTTCAAAGTGTTTAAAATGATAACAAATTAATCGCCCATTGAGTTTAAGATACTAGGTCTTCTTGATTTTGTTTAAGCACCAATTTTCTATTGCAGAATAACTCACTTAGATTCTCTTGCTAAAGATTTGTATGGATTACATCTTCTGTCATTTCTATTAGGAAATGAAATTTAAAATCAGATAATATGACAAGGGCTAGAGAGATGGTGTGGTAGTTATGTGCTGTTTCTGCTGAGGGTCCAAGTTGCATTTCTATCACCTTCACTGGGTAACTTGCAACCGTTAATTCTGGCTCCAAATGATCTCATATTCTTTTACCCTCTGAGGGCAACTGAGTACACACAGTTGTAAGCAATGTATTTTAAAGAATACCTTCAAATAAAGTACTATAACAAACCAAAAGTATGTGACCTCCAAGAAAGGAAGATTCTGTCCCTTGGAGCCTGTGGTCCAGGATGAAGCCTGCGACAAACTGATGTGTTAAAGCCTCTGGACCACTGCAGTAGCAGAAGGAATTCAAGTTGCAAGGGTCTGAAGACCGCCTGGGAAGCCATTCAGGGTGAGGTCAGTGTCTAGAGGGAAGCTTAACAGGAAGCCAGAGAAACATGCTGTGCAAAGGCAGGAAACACTGCATCCTCTCTCCGCTCAGTCTTCTCCCAGACTCTGCGCTCCAGGGGCTCTTTTTCATTTCTGCTTCGACGCTGGTGTCTACATCCTTCTCCCTAACCTACATTGAATAATTAATATTTTAACTATGCTATAAAGTGTGTTCTACCCTTCTGCCCTTATTGCATGTATGTAAGTGTGTGTGTGTGTGTGTGTGTGTGTGTGTGTGTGTGTGTGCTTTGCTGGGATTTAAAGCTTGAGCATATCTATCTATGTGCATGTGTTGGTGAACATATATGGCCCCAGAAATTATCTTCAATTGCTCCTTCACCTAATTCATTGAGGCAGACTTTCAGCTAATCCCAGAGATTGGTTATAGGGGCAGTTTTGCCAGTCAGTTTGCTCTGGAGATCCCTTGTCACCGCTGGTGCTGATTGAGGCTGGAATTATATAAGAAGCCAAGCGGCTTCTGGGAATCTGAATTCCAGTTCTCAGGCTTGCCTGGCACATGCTTTAACCATCTCAGCAGAACTACTAGTCATTCTTAAAGCAAATGAGAGGTCTTACCAGCCTATCCCTGTGCAGGGCCTCAGTGCTGTGCAGTTATCAGGATGCTTAGGGCTGGTCCACAGCACTGTGCATGGACGAAATGTTGTGCTTGGAGTGTGATGCTCACTGCTGCTGTGGAAGGCATTCCATGCCCGTGACCCTCTGCTTCAGTGACTGAGCCTTTATATTTTCTCAGGGCCAAGACCCATGTCATACTTTCCAGTCCTCCCACATATAACATAAGCAGAAGGAAACCTTGATTGCTGATTGTGAGTTAATGATCCAGTGAACCCGTGGGATGAGTGTACTGCTTGCTGAGAAGAGGTAGAGAAAGGCTTCAGACAAGGCATGATTGTAGCCTAGGTCACAGGGCAGAGAGATGCCAGAGGTCCTTAAAGGACTATGTCTGTGGGCAGGGGAGAACGTTCAATTGGGAAAGTGTTTGCCATGCAAGCAAGGAAGGAGTTCAAACCTCAGAACCCATGTAAATATGCTGTATGGTGATACTTGTTTGTAACCCCAGTACTAAGAAGACAGAGAAGGGTTATCCCTTAAAGAATCCTTAGTGAACTAGATGAGCCTATTTGCTTCAGTGAGAGATCCTTTCTCAATAAGTAATGGTATCCTGAGGAACAAGGACATTATTAACCCCTGGCCTCCATGGGTACAGGTACACATATGCATACATGTGCCCCTATGTATACACATGCTGATTCCTAAGTATGCTCACACACAGAGCCCTCTCCGTCCCACACACATATAAACCCTGACCCACATGAAACATCATATGCACCCTCACATACATACACATGTGCAACATCACAGGCACTTGGACATGTGAACATGAACTCCCTCTGCATACATATACCTGCATACATGAATATGGACACATGTACAAGCAAGGTCCTGCATGTGGTGGGTGAGGAAGGTAGACATATAAATTTCACTCTTCCACGAAGTCGGGATGATTAGGGGAAATTTTTCTCCTCTTTAAGTAAGTTCTTTTTGTTGTTCTGACTCTTGTTTATTCTGTTTTTTTCAGTGTTTTCTTTTGCTGTGTCTCTGCCTTCTTTCTGTGTAACCTGCCATAGGGCCTCTGTCTTAGAATTACTAGCTCCTGCCTGTGGGAAATGGTTTGTTGGCAGCAAGTCTTCAGGCAGAGGGACACAGGCTGCCTTGCTACTTCCTGGGTGTAAGCTTGAATCCACCCCACCCAAAGCACTCTTTCTGTAAGCTTTAATACAAATAGAAGGTGCCCACCTTCCTGTTCCTCAGTCTCTTAAACCTAGACAACAGCCAAATATTGACATGTTCCTTTCGAAAGCATGGTTGGTGCCACAGAAATCACCGTCTCCCCAGAAACATTGAAGACGTCTTCTGTCCTCCACTCGGGTGTCTCTGCGTGCTGGGCCATGTGAGGGCGTGAGGAAATGCAACAGTGTACGTGGGCCCACAGTGCACATGCGGAGATGTTCACAATTTAAAGGAGCTGGACATACGAGGCTTTATGTACATACTCTCTGATTTTTATCCGGTCATTCTTCCAATTCAGTTGCTTTGCAACACTATGAATAGCCGAGTAAAGCTTCGAGTGGTTGTCACCTGCCCTGTGACCTTCTTGTCATTGTCTGTCTTAGTGATAGAGGTTTTTTTTTTTTTTTCTTCATTAAAAGCATGATGCACATGCTCAGAATACCCAACAGGGCTTTCCAGTCATAACCACGGTACAGCTAGCATGCGTGACTTCATGGTATTAACCGAAAGTCACTGAGGGGCTAAGGATACAGCTCAGTCTGTGCAGTGCTTGCCTTGCAAGCTTGAGCTTGAACCCTAGAACTCACATTAAAGTCTGAATGTGATGCTGTATACTTGTAATCTCAGCTCTGGGGAGACAGAGGCAAGTGGATCCCTGGGGCTCGCTGGCCAGCAAGCCTAGCTAAATCGGTAGCTATAGCAACCATCGAGAAACTGAGTCTCAAGCAAAAGTGAACAATACCTAGGAACAATAGCCAGTGCTGACCTTTGACCTCATACTCATGCACACATACATAGGTGCCCACCAAAGAATCCTGTTTAGAATATATATGTGGTACTATATGGTGTTCCTGAAGACAGATCTTTAGCACAGAGTTAGATATAAAGATCCCATTATTTAAGAAGGGGAAAGATACAGACAGTTGTGTGTTGTTTTAGTTCACCTGGCTTTGTGTGATAAAAATACCCTGATAAAAAGCAGCTTGGCAAGGTTTATTTTAGTTCACAATCTTAGTTTACACTTCCTCATTTCAGAAAAACCAAGACGGGAACTTGAGGCACCTTGTCATATCTGCAGTCAAGAGTATGAATGCGTACATGCTTATACTCACTTCACTTTCTCCATGGTTACACAATTTAGTACCCAAACACAAGGAATAGAGCTCCTCACAGTGGGCTGAGACCTCCTATATCGGTTAGGAGTCAAGGCACTTTTCCAGTCTAAGCTGATCTAGATGATCTTTGAGACTTTTCTGCCCAGGCGATTCTAAATTGGGCCAAGTCGACAGCTGACCCTGTCACTTTCTATTAAGTAGAAAATATAACAGAAACATTTACCATCATAGATCCTCAGAGCAAAAAGTAGTACCTGGGTGTCTTAGTTGGGGTTTCTATTGCTGTGAAGAGTTACCATAACCACTTCAACTCTTCTAAATGGAAGCCTTTGTTTGAAGACAGCTTACAGTTGCAGAGTTCTAGTCCATTATCACCATGGTGCGATGTCTGATGGCACGGAATACAGGCATTCCCGGTGCTGGAGAAGTAACTGGGAGTTCTACACCTGGATCAGCAGCAAGCAGGAGGAGAGAGTGACACTGGGCCTGGCTTGAGTATTTGAGATCTCAAAGCCCATCCACAATGACAGACTTCCTCCAAAAACCACACCAGCTCACTTATGACTAAACATTTAAACACACGAGCCTACGAGAGGGCATTCTTATAACAACCACAACACTAGGATAGAACAAAAAGCCTCCCCGGAGGTGGTAGCAAAGTGAACTTTAAAGGAGGAATATGAGTTTGAGTTTGGTTCCTAAAACCCTTGTCAGATGTTTTACAACCATTTATCACTTGGGATCTAAGGGGATCCAAAGCCATTGACCTCATGGATACCCTCCCTCATATTCTCTTGCCCCTCAGAGAGAGAAAGAGGGATGGGGGGAGGGAGAGAGGGAGAGAGGGGGTGAGAGAGAGAAAGAGAGAGAGAGAGAGAGAGAGAGAGAGAGAGAGAGAGAGAGAGGGAGTTGAAAATAAGTCTTTGTAAAAGTATTGGGTTCTGAAAAGCATTGCTGTAAATTTAGAGTTAATCTCTTGCTATGTGTCAGTGTGACGTGTGTGCATTCGTTTATAGAGGATAGATGTCGGGAGTCTTCCTTAATTATACCACACATTATTTATTCGTGGAGGTATGATCTCTCAATCTAAACCAGAACTCAGCGATTTGGCCAGTTTGTTCATGAGCAGTTTCTTGTCAGAGCTTCCGTGCACTGGAATTAGAGGTGAGCCCCAAGTCTGCTAGACGTTTTCTTATACTTGTGTGGTAGACCCTTTATCCATTGAGCTATCTCCCCAGCCTGATAATCGCAACACTGGGATTTATATTCACACAGATCCCAGATCCCGACTTTAATCATATCCACGCTATTTGAAAGATGTTTTATCTTGATTCTGTTTTATCTGGTTTTCCCAAGACCTTCCAACAGTATCAGATTTACTCACAGAGTGCCAAAGAAGAACAGGCCCCTGGAGGACGACTGCGTTAGCTTCATTCTCTATCACTGTGACCTTCAAGAATGAGTCCTTTTGGCTCTTTATCTCAGGAAGAATCCAGTTAGGCTGAACTTAAACCTTGAAAAATTTAAAGGGTGCCATGTCCAAATTAGGGTTGGAGTTTCTAATATTAAATGCAAGTTCAAATCTGTTACACAAATCAGAACTATATTTTAAAAAACAAGTGGCTAAAACATAAATTTAAAATATGTACCTTGTAGCAAAACAACATTCAGGCTTTTTTTTTTCCATATCCACATAAGAAAACCTGATTTTCCTGAATTTAGTAAACTTTATACAGTACAAATTTATCACAGAAACCTTAAAATTTCCTCCCAGTAAGAATTTGTTATTGAGCATTCCATTCTCATGAATTTTGGAAAGTGTAAGGACTTGGAAATGCAGGAGACATTAAGTACAGGGGAGGCAGCACTGTGCCTAGGATCTGATTATGCAGGTCAGGGAAACCAGGTTTCTGCACCAACAATCCCAACTACCACATGGAGGCCCAGGTCAAATTCTCCAAAGTCGGTGGCAATCCTTGAGTAGATAAGGTGTTGGATCACTCATGTGGTATAGGAGACATGTCTCGAATTGCTAGTTTTCTTCCTATGGTCGCATCTCAGCCAACTGTGCTGTCTTTAAAGCACTGATCCATTCCTTGCATGGGTCACTCTCTGAGCATCACTCTCAGCCTAATGTCTGCAAATGAACAATTAAATGGGAAAGGACTGAGGGGAGGACGCAGTCAGTGAAGTCCCTGTCTTACACTTGTGAGGGCCTCAGTTCTATCCCCAAAGCATGCATTTCAAAAGCCAGGTCTGTGAATTTATGTGTCTCCCTGATCCCAGGAGAGACAGGGACATTCCTGGGTCTTACTGGCCAGTCAGCTTAGCCTATTTGTTGATCTCTAGACCAGTGAGAGACCCTATATCAAGAATACATGGAGGACCCCGAGAAATAATATTTGGCATGTACACACACACACACACACACACACACACACACACACACAGGAAACAGAAATAATTCTCTGTGGAATAGCAAATAGGCCTGTCTGAAAAGTCCAGACTTACTTCCTGCTTTGATGGACGTCAGTCATGAGATGTGGCCTGGAATTATAAGACAAATAATCATTGTCTCCCCAAAAGTTATTTTTTTGTACTGGGTATTTGTCACAGCAGCAGAAATGGACAGGAATGAAATTCATACATGCACAACCATAACAACATGCCTAAACATAAGTTCACTTATTCACAAGTATGTACTTTGTGTTAATTTATGTATTATGCATTAAATTATGGTCCTTGCTTGTTGAGGTCATTCTTCCCCTCTTGAACAAATGAACTTACTTCACAGAATCCGTACTTCAGAGTTTTAGGGAAACAGAGGCCCAGAAAGCTTGCTCTTCACTTTCACCGGTCTACTTCACACTCACTTTCTGCCTGAAGCGCCTCCTGTCTGCTAGACCATCATTTCTGATGTCCACCTTTATCCCTTTCCCAGTCCTGTGGAAGAGTGCGTATTGCAATAGCTTTCAGCAAATCAACCAATTAAAAGCCATTTAAGGGTGTGTTTGTGCTTGCCAATATGCTTACACTCAGGACAAATTGAATTAAATATACTTGGTTTGTGTCCTAATAATCTGTTACAGACAACACCACTGTGAACATAATAGATGGGTCCCCAAATAAGAGATGCGAATCTAATAATCCTGTAACATGATCAAAATACTTACCCTATAAATGTGCTTAGGCTCAGGAATAATACAATCATAGAATATTATATTTCAACTTTCAAGAGCAAGCAGTCTACTGCACCCTTTGTTATGAGTACTCACATCAATCCTTGCCTCATGCAAGGTCACACAGTGTATTCAGAACAGAGTGGTGACCAAGGTCTAGTCTAGATTGCCAGTGTCTATTTTTTGTGTGCTGGACCACAGGGTAGTGTCCCGGTTAGATTTAACTGGCAACTTGACACAACCAGCAATTATCCAGGAAGATAATCTCAGTTAGGAATTGTTTAGAATCACCTTTGCCTGTGATCATGTCTAGATTGGAAGGGGGTTGTATAGATTGTTAGTTAATGTAGAAAGGCCCAGTCTACTGTGGGTAGCACCATTCCCTAGGCAGGTGATTCTAACTCCATGAAAAAGCTAGCTGCCTGCCAGCCAGCAATGTCCTCCCTGATTTCTGCCATACTTTTCTGAGTGTGAAGTTAGTTTCTCAGTCAGAAGCAATTCTGTGTGGCAGAGCAAGTAAGCCTGTCTGGAGATTCTACCCTTTTCTCCCTGTCTTGACTTCCTTTAGGAATGAATTGTGACCTGGAAGTACAAGACAAATCAACCCTTTCTCCCCAAAAGTTATTTTTTGGACATAGTAATAGAAATGAACTAAAACTGGTAATATATTTGATCTTTTTAAAATAAAGAAGAAATAATTTGTCATGAAAAGTATGCTCTGGATCTCATGGGCACCTTTGGGAAGTGGTTTAGATGCAGAGGCTGACTCCTCTGTGTGGGGAGGAGGGATTACAAAGACTCGGATGAATTCAGGGAGCCTGCCCTCATCACAGTGAGATGGTGACAAAGTACCTGTTGGTGGAATTTCTTGGCCTACTGCATTTTTATCTGAACAGTGAAGCAGAGGGAAGGGATTCAAAACAACTCCTAAGGCCATTGCCAGATATCAGGAGTGTACACTGCAGTCTTCCTACGCCTTCCTGGGTCCCCTGGGAATGGTAGCCTGGGGACAGGGAATAGAGCAGGTAACATAGCTACACAGCAAGGCTATTTTTCTGGAAACTACATCCTGAAGAAAGCAAGCATCAGGCCTCAAACCACACTGTATGTACCAAATTGATTCGATTTCATTGTTGAATTTTGTAGGACTTCATGGGGTTTTGTGTTTGGGGGTACTCTGCAGGGATGCTTAGCTCTAAATATATCCTGTGGGATTTGCTCTGTGCCTCAGAGGAAATGTTTTCTCAAAACTGGGTATGTGTGATAGCTGGACTTGGTTGTGTCAGAAATGCCCCGAAGTTAAACTGCTGCCTTCGGTAGTTATGGGAAGCTCGCGCTGACTCGGAGTTCTTTGAGCAGATGCCCACAGTAGCAGGTCTACTCCTCCATACAGAGGAAATTTTTTTGCTACTTCTGGATATTTGGGGAATCCCCAAAGTTTGCCTGTGGGTTTCCTTAATTAAGAAATGGGTCCTTGACTACTATTGCAGCCATTCGAGTAATCTGAGCTACCGCTGACCTGTGGCACTCATGAACACTGTATTGAAAAATACTTCCATCTAAGACACTTCCCCTCAACCCTGCTTTTGAAAATTAAACAAATAGGAAGAGTCCCGAAATGCTCACCTGTCAATTCCAACTATACTTCCTCTGAAAGAGAAAATAGTTTCTAGCCTGGGCTTCAATATTCTGATTGTTTCCCCTCTGGGAATAGCTGAACATCCAAGAAGGGCAGATAAAGATCGTGTCACTGGGATAAAATTGCACAATAGGTGTGTATTTATATTGTGAAGATAATCAGAATTGCAAAGTAGAGCCCAGTGTGTGCTCTCCAAGATGAAATGCATACAGATGTTTTCCGACATATTTTACTCATATTTCACTGTGTGCTGTTTGATGCCGGGCAAGGTAGTCATGGAGATCCTTCAATTGATGTAGAAAGCTTATAATGAGATGCGTGCAGAGGGCTGTTACCATTAAGGTTGCAATAGAATTTGCCATAAAATGAGGAAAGCAGAATAAAGAGGTGTTCTGAAAGCCCGTGCCTCCAATGCAAACCTGTCTCCTGGTTACTGTGTTGGGCCCATTGCTCTAAGAGGAAAACATGCACTGCATTAATAGCATAAGAAAGATTACCACAGCTGATTGTTCAAGAAGCTGCAAACTTGAATATTTCACTAGGTAAACTGTGCTAGTAACATCTGTTTAGACTATGGAAATGTTGAAGTATTGGATATAAACATGTGTACAGCATATATGGCATAGTAGAGTACTGTATAGTATTTAATTTAATAACTTGCAATTTTTCAAAAGCAAGTTTCTAGCCTTTGCTCTAGTTAAGGAAACTGCTAAGCCACTGCTCGTATATCTGACCTGATATTCTGTATGGTCTGGAGACAGACCTATGATGACATGTGTTTGGTCTTGAATGAGTGACTTTATTAAGTATATAGCAAGCCACAAATAGAAGAATGAATATTAAAAGATAGATGAAGGATGGTTATACAATCAGGTATAACATATCTTCAAATCAGGTGCTCACAACATCCAGCAGAGAGCTCCTGGGGAAATCGAGGCAGTCAGCCAGAATTCCTGTTTGAGCTTTCTCTTCACGATTGAACGTTTCTGGTGTGTTTCTGCTAGTGGTTGTAAATACCCTATTTGATGCTATTATCTTATCAGTCATGTTTTGTGTTCTTAGAAGCCTCCTGGAGGGGACTCTGCTCTGGCTGGACCTCTAATAGGAACCTTGGTGACAGCCTCAGAATGGTTTCTGTATTTGAATTCTGTTGGGTGCTTTGAGCACCAGTTTTGATATGTTTGTTTGTGTGTCTGTCTGTCTATACTAATTCTTTAAATTTGTTTTGATGATGTATTTTTGTCTGTCTATCTATGTATATTTATTCTTTTAATTTATCTTGCTTTATGCTTAATGATAATCACTAATCAACCACAGACTATTTCCCAGACCATAGAGAAAACATGTCTTTGGAAATTTCTTGTCTCACCCTCCTCTGCCCCTACAAGATCATCAATATTTTCTTCAGTCCCCATCATTGCCCAGACATGAGTATCACCCACTTCCCATCACTGTGGATTAGATTTGCTTTCTCAAGAGTTTCATAGAAATACAATCATACAGGTCTGTGTGTGTGTGTGTGTGTGTGTGTGTGATCTAGCTGTTTTGCTGAATAGGTTTGATATTCAGTCATGTAGTTTCTTACATCAATTCTTTCCTAATAACTTTGGGTTTTCTTGGGGAGCATACGGATATGCAGTTACACTTATGTGTGCATATATGTACCAATCCTAGAGATCTCCCTCAGTGTGGTTCTTCCAGGATGCTGTTCACCTTGTTTTAGAGACAGGGTCTCTCATTTTTACCTGGAATGTAGTGATTTGCCTAGGCTGGCTGGCCACCAGGATCTCAGGAATCCATCTTTCTCTTCCTCTTCTGCCTCTCCCTGTCTCTCCCCCCTCCTTCCTTCCCCTCTCCATGACCACTCTGGGATCACAAGCACTTATCACTTGACCTGCTTTTCAAAACGTGGATTTGGGGGATAGAATGCAAGCGTGAGGCTTCTAAAGCTGAAATTCGAGAGACGGCACCATCTCCAGAGCTGAGTTTAGTGTCTTTTCCATGGCTTCTGTTCTCTGCGATTTTGATAATTTCTTTCAAAAGCTTTGTATATATTCATATACTATTTAAATAAAAAATGACCACCTCTTTGTTTCCTTTCCTGTTGCTGTAATAAAGTATTCTGACCAAAACAACGCAAGAGAGACAAAGCTCATTTTAGCCACATAACGAAGTTAAGGTAGCAGGAGCTGGAGGCAGCTGGTTACATTAAATCTGCCCTTAGAAGGGGAAGATGGTGAATGCATTCTTGCTTGCTAGTGCTCAGCTTTCTCCATTTAGGACATCCAGAATCTCAGACCAGGAAGGATGCTACCTACAGTAGGCACCTTAAATAACTCAGTCAAGGTACTTCTCCCAAACACATGATCAGAGGCCATTCTCCCAGGTAATTCTAGCCCCTGACTAACCATCACAGATAATCTCTTATTTTTTTTAAAAGCATATTACTCTAAATAAATAATATTTTCATGAGTCTATACCGGGCCCATTTCTGGCACACCCAGGGGATACCACACTGCTCATCGTATGGAATAATGAAATGGATGGAGTAATGTGCAAAATCTCACACCCTGCACAACCCTGTGTAAGTTAAGATGCTTGATTATTGTACATTTGTTAAAAATTGTGAGGATCATTCTAGAAATTTCCCCCACTTTCTAGGTACTAGATTGTGTGATGTAAGTCACTTAATACTTCAAGTCTCTGTACATCCAATTCAGTTTTTTTTCTGAAGAAACCAGGGAATATTTTTCTGAGAGTGTGATTTGTGCCAAGAAAAGGAAATAAGAATGTGAATAGTTGAAGATTGATTGACTATAAAGAATTAGCATAAAACACATATCAGGAGCCTATGTTTGATGTCTAGGACTAAATTGAAACTCTAAAATTTAATCTGTAAATCTAACATATCAGGAATAAATACTTATTACTGAAAAATAGGAATTTTATGAGCCAGGAAGAAATTGTGTGAAGAATTTCAGAAGCTTTGGAAACTAACGAAGTCACCAGGTAGACTAATATTAGAAAGCCACACCAGGCTAATCCATTTCTATATATCAACAGAAGCCAATTGGAAAATGTAGCTGACAAGAAATTCCATTTGTAAAGTAAATAAGAACTATAAAGTACCAAGTAATGAGACCTGATAAGAAACAGTTACGATCTAAATAAATGAAACAGAAACGATTTAATGAGAAAGGAAAGGAAGAAATGGATAAACGGAAGCATAACGTATAACCATAGGACCAAGAGAGCGAGTGTTAGAAAAACATTAAGACAGCATGTCAAGTCTAAAATCAAATGCTTTCTCAACAAAAGTAACATTTTGTGAGACTACTCATAAGGCCAGTTATTTATTATATATAATATTCTATATATCATGTATCATATATTATATGTGCGATATTAGATACATTCTCAAATATAAAGTTTTTAAAGATTAAGAACAACATAGGATGATTTGGAAACAGGCTGTAGTGCTGTGACAGTGACAGGGTTGAATGCAAAGGAACAGGGACCAGACTGACAGGAGATGAGTCTAACCCTGGGGATACTCTCAGATGGGAAATTATTTCCTGAGAAAAGGAGAGTGGGGAGTGATGATCTCTAAGTAGATTAGATAAAGTTTAAAAATAAAAAGAATTGGACCCCTAGCTTACTGTGAAGTACTGTAATTCTTACATGGGTTCTTGAGTTTGGTTTCCTTACTTCAGAGTGTCTGTGTGTGCAAGTGTGTGTGCATGTGTGTATGCACGCGCGTGCACACGTGTGTACACATAGAAGGCAAAGGACCTTGTACACACATGCCTCAGTGAGTGTGTGAAGAGCAGGTGACAGCTGGAAGGAAGCTTTTCTCTCCTTCCATCATCTGGGTTACATCAAGTTGTGATGTTTAACAAGAGGAGTACCTTTATACACTGAGCCATCCTGCTAGTTGTAAATCTACATGTGTTAATTTTCTAAATTTACAAAACAATATAAGTACCAGAGGAAAACCACCCCCCCATTAAATGGAGAGGAGTTTTTATTCAGTTTTAGTGGATTAAATAATTTTTAAAATAAGATAGAAAACCAAAAAAATCATGAAGAAAAATACTGTTTAGCTTTTATTAAATCTATAAATTTTTATTAAATTGATATTTTAAAGTTTTAGTTGACTAAATACCCTCTGGCCAATAGGCAAAAAGAGAAAGCAGACCAAAAGGAGACATTGCAACGTGTTACAGCCAAAGATGAAAGTCTGAAATATACAAGTAATTCCTGTGAATTATAGCTATGAGATTGTGCACTGTAAAACAGAACAAGGAGATGAGAGGTCCAGAGACGTAAAAGGAGAAAACACAAGTAACAGAGAACTCTCCGAAAGGATACTGCTGCCTTCTCTTGTAACCAATAAATAAGATTATAAGCCTCCTTCCCCCACCCAACTTACTGGCATAAATAAAATGGTGAAAATATTAGGTGCTGTCAGTAGATTTCTAAGAAACAGGCTGTCTTGTCCTCGGCTGTTAAAAGTAGAAACCTCAGGCTGCTGACGTGGCCTTAGCAGAGGACGTGAGTTCTGTTCCCTGCCCCCCATGCCATGTGTCAGTGTCCAGCTCCAAAGAACCCAATGCTCTCTTTATGGATTCCCGCACTGACGGTATGTCCACAGCAAACACAAAGACAGGTACAAACACGCAGGCACGCACGCATGCAAACACACTAAAAATCTTTTTAAAAAGAAGGAAGTATAAACCCATGCATTGCTGATGAGACCTAAACACATCAGTTCTTGTGTGATTACTGTCCTCTGACTTGGAAATCCTCCATGTTTTCTCCACAGAAACTATCGTTCCCATACAAAGGATGACATGTTACGTATTGAGTTGTATCTGCAGTAGAAAAATTCTAGGACCATCTAAGTGTCCAGTGCTGCCCTCAGACTGAGCGCCGTCAGGCTGTGGTTTAATACAATCATGTGCTGTATCTACTAATCAAACAAAACCTCCAAGTGAAACATGAAGGGAAAACATAAAGTTGCAGAGCATTACAGAGAACATGAAATAAATCATACAGTACATATGCTTTCATATAAACATGAAGTAATGAATAATGTAATGAATGTATGGATAGTATATATACATATATATGAATTTAAAATATTCAGGAAAACTAGATGGCATACTTGTAAGAGTGGCTTTGTTTGGGAAAGAAATTAAGAAGAAGGGTGGCAGGAAGATACCTTATCTTTCTTACAGAATTTGAGTTTATGCAGTGAAAACCTATTTGTAAATTATTCAGATATGGTGAAAAGCACATTGCCTAGAGATGTGACTTAGCAGGTAAGATCATGCGCTGCTCTTACGGAAAGACCCATGTTGGGGTTTACACATATCTGGTGCCTCGCCGCTGGCCCATAATTCCAGCTCTAGGGGATCTGACACCTATTGTGGATTCCATGGCACCTCACTTACACATACACATTTCCACATGGAGACACACACATATGTATAACCATAATATCATGTGTGTGTATATGAAATTAAACTGAGTCCAGGTCACCTTGCTTCACTTTATACTTTCCATTAAGTGAATACATTTTCATGGAAATTACATAATTTCCTTTTTCCATGCAGCTGAATAAAGTTCTATTGTGCATGTGTACCACATTTTCTTCATCCATTCAGCTGCTAATAGACATCTAGACAAGCTCAATGTTTTTGCTGTTATGATAAAGAATCAATGAATATGCATATGTAAGCACCTCTGCAGTGACAGAGTCCTTTGTGCGAGGAATTGTAGACCTCATTTGTATAGAAGCTGTATTTAAATTTTTATTTGAATTATTTTTGAAAGTTCCAAATAAGTACTCTACATAATTTATATCATTTTGAAACCTCCCACTTCCCTCTAACTCTTCCTGTGCCCCCATTTTCTCTAAAATTCATGACCCCTGCTCCTTTACTATTGTTACACCCTCATATGTACACACATACACCACACACACACACACACACACACACACACACACACACACGTACAAGCTGCTGAGTTTGTTTAGTGTTGGTTGCATGTATATGTCTTTAGGGCTGACCACGTGGGATTTCATAGCCTGTTATGAGGCCTGCCCTGGTGAAGACTGACTCTCTTAATAATCACTAATTGCTTATAGCTCTTCATCTAGGAGTAGAACCTTATGAGACTTTTCCTATCCACGATGGTTTCTTAACTGTGATTGTCACTGTACAGGTCCCGTTTAAGTAAGCATATTGTTAGGATTTTCCAGATCATATATAGAAGACACTATTTCAAGTCAGTGTCTGGATCTTACAAACTTTCTTCCCCTCCCTCTCTGCTATATAACAGGAGCCTCAAGAACATCAGTTGGGTTGTGGATATGGCAGTCAGTAGGATACCGCAGTGTCAGCTGTGTGACTCTGTGTGAATTTGAGTCTTATGTGACTATGGACCCATTAGGATCTCTGTAATGATGTCCATCTGACTCAAAAGCAAGCTTCTTTGGTTCTGGCCTGAAGTTTTGAAGAGCCACAGATGTCCGTCAAGTATGGACTGTGCTAAGTGGCTGAGTTGATAGAAACCTCTCTAATACTGGCCCATAGGCAAATCCGTAGGGTAATGTCTTGATTAATTATTGAAGAAAGAGGACACAGCTCATGGTGTGGTGCCACCCCTGGGAAGGTATAGGAAAACAGGCGGGGCAAGCTATGGGAAGCAGCCAGCGACCTGTGTTCCTCCAGGGTTCTGCTCCATTTCCCACCTCCAGGCTACTGTCCTGACGGGCTTCAGCATTGGGCTGTTAACTGGGAATAGAAGATGAGATAAATGCTGTTGGCCCAATCTTTCTCTTTGTCAGGGTGTCTTCTCACAGCGTCACAGTGACAGAAAGCACACTAAACAAAGTATAGTGGGGATGTTAAATCAACAAAATAAAAACAAATGCAACTAACTCGATAAATACCAAATTCAAATGAACCAATAGTGGAAAGTAAGAGATGTAAACTAAGATAGGATGGAATTAAGTTATATCAGCACACAATGGGTTATATGATTAGAGGGAGGTCAGAAGTCAGGGTAAATGCACCTATGTCCAATGAGAAAGTTTTTAAACGCTAACAGCAAGGTCTGGAGAATGGCTCAGCAGTTAACACTTGCTCTCCTTAAGGAGGACCCAGGCTCAGTTCCCTGAACATCAGCCAGTAAGTCTAGATCCAAGGACTCTGACTTCATCATGGGGTCTCCATCAGTGCCTGCACACCTGTGGAATACACACAGAGACACACCTATACATAATAATTATTAAAGTAATAAGACATCATTAACAGGGCAAATGAAAGAGAATTATATTAAGTGAATTAAGCAAATATCACAAGACAGACATGGTATGTTTTCTTTCCTTTGTCCTGGGTGTTATACAAATGCATAAAATTATCTGTAGCTTTTGCAGCTCCCTGCAACGGGAAAGTCTTAAGTCAAATATTAGAAGTTGGGAGACACATATTTATCGATAGAAAAACATTTAATATACATCTAATATAGCTATGAGTCTTAGTAAAGATTCCTTTTCCCAAACTAAAGCCAAGCACTGTGGAAAAGCCCATAAGTGGAAAGACACTGTGATACTGGGGAAAATAGCCTGAGAAACCTCATTTTTTTCACTCCAACTGCAGAATATTTTAAAGTTGAATTTTAAAGCTTTTTGAATGTTACTTAGATAAAATAAAATTAATTGACATTAAATTAACTGGCAGTTAGAGATTAAAAGAAAAATAGAATGATACCCTGATGAGGGTAATTTGAATGAAAATTGGAACAAAAAAATTAATCAATCCATTAAAGGCAGGGAAGTACGGGGGAAATCAACACAGACCTTCCCAACAAAGGATCTCGAACAAAACAGACCTGGGGGAAAAGAGAGCAGAACCGGAGGTAAATGGCATTAGGAATTTCTGTGAATTATAGACAAAGGGAACCTTTTACTAATAAAACTGAACTGAATGGAGGCCTAATCATCTGAGGAAGACAAAGAAACAGTACCAAGAAAGAGGAAGTGAACCCCAGCTAATCGGTGGCCAGAGAAGCATCTGGAGGTAGCCTGGAAGTAAAGGGTCTACTCTGCAAGGAAGACCCTGTTCAGTCCTCAGAACCAACATAAAACACAACATTTGCAAACAGCAGTGAAAGCTTCTACTCCCAGAACTAGGCAGAAACAAGGAAATCCCCGAGGCTTCCTGGACAGCCACTGTAGTGGTGGACCCCAGATAAAATGACCCTATCTTAACAGACAGACAGACAGACACACACACACACACACAGACACACACACACACCAAAACAATGATATGCTATAGGCTATAAGTAATGCTAATCAAAGTTTATTCAAGTAGTACAAAGAATATATAATGTTAACGAGTCCTTATAACTTTAAGATAATTCTAGATTTAAAAAAATAAAATAAAATTTGTATAGGCACTTCAGTGACTTCCAGGAGTAACACTGATTTCTAGGTAACATGGAAACAAACTCTTGGCAAACTGGAAGCCCTGTGAGTACACTTGTCTCTTCTGTGCTAACATCACTTTGGCTCTTGAAATCTAGAAGTGTTCAAGTAAGACAGCATCATAAAAGTTCGAAGATGTGGCTGTGGTCGCCATGTCATAGTTCCCTGTCCTTGAAGAACATAATGAAAGAATTGGCATAAACATACAGGGAAGGGCTAACAGTCTCTCTTCTGGCTGGAGTGTGATTTATGAAACTCGAAGGCAACACTAGAGAAGCCTCACAAACTACCATCTTCTCTAGCATAAATACATAGAGCTGTAACGCTCCCACAAGCCCACAGTGACTGGCTAGAGAAATGTAACAAGGGGAAGGGTTCACATCCTAAGAGCAAACACTGAGGACCATCTATATAAAACAGCCGATTAAGAGCCTGTCGGTTGTGAGGGAGCCGTGTAACTTGACTGGGCAGAAGATGTATGAGACATAAGCCAGTGTCTTGGTGGAGGAACCGACAATGGGAGGATGAGATCAATTCCTAAAAGCAGAAGGCAATTAAATCAAAATCCCTTCTGAGTATGAGATGGGCTCTGACGGGAAGAACTAAGGGGAAGAAAGTCACGTCTGAAGAGTGGCGTGACTACAGGATCATAAAGCAGCAGCGAGGACAGGGCAGTACTGGCTCAGACACAGGGAGATGGAGGCTCCAAATGAGTGAAATGACAGTGTTGCCTAAGGTGGGAACCTTGAACTCAGGGACGACACCGATAGGGCTTAGGAAAGCATGCCGGACAAGCATTATAATAAGAAATAAATTTCAGATGGGATTCTGTGTTTAAAGGTAAAACATTTTTTGAAGAATTGTAGTAACATTTTGGTAGGCAATGTACGTTAAATGAGAAAAGTCTAAAAATCGTAAAGAAAATGACTGAGATATTTAAGAGTAAAACTAAAACAATGAGCAAGAAACCTCTGTAGAAGACCTTATAAAGCTAAAAGTTAAGCAACACCAAGGAAAAAACTTCTAACATCCACATTTATAACAAGTATATATAATGCATATGTAAGATATACCAAATATATGTCCCGTATATTATATATATATATATATATATATATATATATATATATATATATATATATATATATATATGTACACACACACATATCAGTAATGACAACTCATGAAAAAAATGATCAAATACTGGGTAGAAACAAGCTATAGAATAAAAAATCCGGGAACTACCCAAATGAAAACCAAAGTGTTTTAGCTAGGGAAAAGGAATAGCATGGCAGTCAGACGAGACTGACAAATGTTTAAACACTGGTATCTAGTGCATAGAATTTTTGGCTCAGTGACAGATTTTTTTTTTTTTTTTGGAAGACCATTTAGATTTGATTTACATTTCAAATGTTATCTCCTTTCCCAGTTTCCCCACATAAACCCCATATCCTATCCCCCTCTCCCTGCTTTTATGAGGGTGCTCTATCCGCACCCCTTCCACCTCCCCACCCCAATATTCCCCTACACTGAATCATCCAGCCTTAGAAGGACCAATCAATCCCACTGATGCCCAACAAGGCCACATATGCAGCTGGAGCCATGGGTCCCTCCATGTGTACTCTTTGGATAGTGGTTTAGTCCCTGGGAGCTCTAGTTGGTTGGTATTGTTGTTATTATGGGGTTGCAAATCCCTTCAGCTCCTTCAGTTCTTCCTCTAACTCCTGCATTAAGAACCCTGTTTTTAGTTCTATGGTTGATTGTGAGCATCCACCTCTGTATGTCATGCTCTGGTAGAGCCTCTCAGGAGACAGCTGTATCTGGTTCCTGTCAGCAAGCACTTCTTGGTATCAGCAATAGTGTCTGGGTTTGGTGGCTGTCTATGGGTTGGGTCTCCAGGAGGGTCAGTCTCTGGATGTCCTTTGCTTCAGTCTCTGCTTCAAACTTTGTCTCTGTATTTCCTCTTGTGGATATTTTTGTTCCCCTTCTAAGAAGGACTGAAACATCTGTACTTTGGTCTTCCTTATTCTTGAGCTTCATGTGGCCTGTGAATTGTATTTTGGGTAGTCAGAGCTTTTGGGCTAATGTCCACTTATCAGTGAGTGCATACCATGTGTGGATTTTCGTGAATGGGTTACCTCACTCAGGATGATATTTTCTAGTTACATCCATTTGCCTAAGAATCCATAAAGTCATTGTTTTACTAGCTGAGTAAATGTACCACATCGTCTGTATCCCTTCCTCTGTTATAGGACATCTAGATCTTTATAAACGAAAACAACAACAAAAATAAGGAGCAAATACATTCTAGAGTCCAGACATGCCAGTTCCTGGTCACTGCCTGGGAAAAGTCTGCTCAATGTACACCTGTAAGTTTTAGGTGTCCATTATAAGGACACGTGTGGCCAAAAAAAAAAAAAAAAAAAAAAAAAAAAAAGCTATTGTGAACAGCCAAACTGTCCTTAATGGCAAAAGGTAAGTCAAGAATCAACCTTTCCACTTCATAGAACACCATGATGGCGAGAAATGGGGAATAGAGGCGTACATGGATTGACAAATAATTTAGAATATCCTCTAATGGGAAGAATGGAAAAGGGTGCTAGACATGCAGGGAGACACCTGTGGGATTGAGTCTCTCAGGAATAAACCGTAACTAGCCAAGTACTGTCTGTTTACCAAGTTGACAACTGCAGGAAGCCACTTGCTTTCAGTAGGCCAGAGAAAGAGAGAAGGAGAGGAAAGAGGGGGAAGGGAATGAGAAACATTAGAAGATCAGTAAGAGCAGATTACATATTAGCAGAATATTTGGAGAACAAGCCTGTTCCAGCAAAGGAAGAAAACACAGGGAAAGGAAGCCAGAGGAAGAAGCCACAGTCAGCAAACAGCTAACATACTAACATACATGTAGTATTTCATTGATTTGCTATCCAGCCAGAGGCAGGTCATATAGAAATAAAATCAATAAATACTAATAGATAAATAAAATAGAATTACAGAACAGTATGCATAGTACTGAGTTTATGTTTGTAAAGCAAATGTGGGTTAATACTGTGATTGGTACATTTCACCAGAATGTTGTAGAGAGATTCACACACAATAGAAGCAAAGGTCATTTCTGGCAAGATGAGCTCTCATTCTTTGGAGTGGAAGGAGGTAATACACAGGAAAGCATTCCAATTTCACTTTATTTCTCCATAATTTGAAATCTCACTATCGGATTTTTAAACACAGCTTGTGCAATTTTTAATAATCGGAAGACCTACTAAGTGCCATGAATCCTTCCCTTTGTGGTTTTTTTTTTTTTTTTTTTTTTTTTCTTTTTTTTTTTTTTTTGAGAATTACCATCTGTCCCCTTGACAGACTAAGGAAATTATTCAGGACAACTAGCAAATATCGACCAGTTGCTTTTCTTAGAGAGATAGATAATCTTTTTGAATGGTTTGTCATGATGCTGGAGAGATGCAGAAATGAGAATATGCTGGTATTTCTATGAGGCAGCCTTTATCAGAGAGCCCCAGGGCCCACACACGGTTCAAGCTGGCCTCTGGTTGTTACGGATTGTAGCATGTTGTTTTGTTTGGGGTTTGTTCCATTACTTTGGTTCATCTTTACTTTTAACTTACTATTTTGCACATACACCACAATGCCTGTGTTGAGGACAGGGGAAATTCGGGAAATTGCATTTCTTCTTTCACCTCGTTTTGGCAGGGTCTTTCTTACACAGCCCCACTGTATGCTCGAGGACAAGAGCTGGTGTCCTTCAGGGTGATTTTGCTGTTCATCTGCCACCCCTCTGCAGGAGTGAGTGCTGGAATTACAAATGTTTGATTCTCGTAGCCAACTTCTTAAAACATGGATTCCCATCTTAGGGGTTGGACTCAGGTTGTCCCACTTAGATAGAAAGTATGTTTATCTACTGAGCCACCTCTCAAGCCCTTCGGTTCACTTTTTGAGACAGGGTGTCACTGTATAGCTCTAGCTAGCCTAGAATTCCTAGGTAGACAAGGATGGCCTCAAATTGTGACAGTCCTCTTACCTCTGCCTCCAGGGTCCTAGATTATGAGGTTGCAGCGCATTGAGAAACCACCACCCCCACTGTTAGCATAGCAGAAAGGGACGTTTTTAAGAAGCTATCCAACCCTGGCCCCTTATGTAATTACTAGATGTGTCTTTGAACCACTTACAGTGTGTCTAGCCTACTCCCTTCATCTCTTCAAATTAAAAATAATCACCGAGAGTCCCCACTTGTGAAAACATTTAACCTTTTGTGCATGTTTTTACTTCTGCAGAGACTGTGAGGTCCGTGAGACTGCTGTTCACTCCATTACTGGAGATGAAAGCAACCGTAGTTAATATGAAAATGACTGTGTCTGTGGTCCCAAAGCATTGTGTTTGTAAAAATCAAAGGTTTGCTCAACAGGTTGTAGATGGCAAATTCCTCTTCTCTATAGCAATGATAACTACTGTTTACTGAACACCTCCTACGGAGAAAGTATCATTCTTTTTATAAACTACCTCATTTATTTCTTCTACATAAGGCAGAGGTTGCTGCCCCTATTCTGTTGATAATAAAACAAGCTCGGAGCCTGGTAATATGCCACAGACAGTAAACTTCTTGCCACACAAGCATAAGGACCTGAGTTTAATCCGCAGAACTCATGTAAAAAATCTAAGTGTGGCCAGTACACTCATGCAGTCCTATCGGTGCAGGGAGCAGATTATGGGAAGATGCTTAAAAGTCTCTGGCAAGCCTGTCTAGCTGAATTAGCCAGCTCCAGATTCATAGATACCCTGTCTGAGAAAATAAGGTAAAGAACAATGAAGTGTAACATTTGAAGTCTACCTCTGTCCTTCACAATCACCTGCACACACACACACACACACACACACACACACACACATTTAAAATTTTCCCCGAGGCAAGCACTTTAAAAGTCTATAATTCAAACCTTTTTGTTGTTGTTGTTATTGTTGATTTCAGTGCTTGAATACAAATTACATCATATTTACTCTGACCATCAGTGAGTTCTGTATGTGTGCTGCTCTTTTCATGTGGTTAGCTGATGCTGGAGATCATGACTGTTTTCCGATGATCCTCATTAGCTTAATTTCCTCTCTGAGTTTGAGGGTTTTTGCTTTTGTTTTGTTTTGTTTTCCTTTTAGGGGATGCTTTGTTACTTTAAAAATGTTTTATATTAGCATATATATCTTAAGTATTTTATTATCACATACTAATTATGCACGATAATGGGTTCTATTATGACATTTGCTTCCATGTGTATGTGTACATAGATCACACTTATCATCATCATTTCCTCTCTCTTCATTACTGCTGATCCCCTTCTTCCAAACTAGCTCCCTTAAATGTTCTGTTTCTTAAATTTATCTGTGACCCATTAGTTTTACAGGGCTGCGGAGAGAAGCGCAGGTTTCTGACCAGTGGCTACTCCACTTTTAAAACGTGGCTCTAATTGCCTCTAAATATTTGGAAGGGTAGGCATGGTAAGCCCTTTCCCCTGCTCTATGATAGTGTGTGTTGACAGATCCAGTCTCTGGCAGATGTAACCGTCATTGTAAGTTTATGTATACAGTTGTCATATAGTCAGAATTCTATGCTCCACAATAATCTGTGCTGTCCTTGGGCTTATAACCTTTCCCTGATGTTTCCTAAGCCTAAGGAGTGGTATAGATATCCCATTTGGGGCTGACCTCTCCACACTCACTAATTCGTGACCTTGTAAAAACTTTGAAAAATCCAGGCAGAAGCTCTGGTAGATCTGCTAAAATATACTTAAAGCTGTCTATTTTCAACAACTTTTCAAAAGGAATTGAGAAAGAAGTAAAGAAAGAAAAAAGAAGGCAAGGCCACAGGAAAACATACATTGGGCTCCCTCTGTGAACATCTTAGAGTCTAATTTGCCTCATTCTGAACACACTTCATAGCACAGAAGTTAAGAGCCCACAGTATAGAACCAGACTGACCAGGCTTTGAACTTGAAAGAGTTTATTAACCTTTCATAACCACTCATCTGAAAAGAGGAGCTCATCATTTCTGCCTTCCGAGGAACTTGTAAGAACGGAAATAACACACATGAGTATGGGGCAGACCTGACATAGCACATAGCAATTTCAAATGTCGCAGCATTAATTTTCTCACAGTGTCATGCCATATATTGGTGCCTTAGTTAGGGCTTCCATTGCTATGAAGTGACACCATGACCAAGGCCCTTAAGGGGGACACTGTTTAATTGGGGCTGGCTTACAGGTTCAGAGGGTCAGTCCATTATCATCATGGCGTGACAACCCCAAGGCAGACATGGTGCTGGAGAAAGAACTGAAATTTCTACATCTTGATTCGAAGCCTTTCAGAAGAAGACTGTCTTCCAGGAAGCTGGGAGGAGAATTTCATAGCCCACCCCCAAAGTGACACATTCCCTCCAACAAGGCTTCACATCCTAATATTGCCACTCCTTGGGCCAAGCATATTCAAACCACCACAGGAGTTTAGTCAGCTCACCCCTCATATCCCTCTGTCCTATTCCTTCCAAGAGCTTTCTTTTTTATGCTGAGTCTCCTAGTGGCTACCCCATTAAAGGATAAGACACATCTCCTTCTACAGTGATTGATGATCAAGACCAATAATGGCGATGAGCAGGGCTTCCTCGCAACCTTCCCTATTTAGGATGGAATGTTGAACCTTAATATGGTGGGACAATTGGTATCTGGAACATACAGTAATCATTCTTTGAATGACTGTACCTCCATATACTGACCTAAAACAAATGAGAGAGATCCTTAATGTGATCTTCTGTTCATATACAAAAAGACTGCTACCTACCCCCCATCTGTTTATTTATCATCTATCTCCCTCCCTCATCCTCCTTTCATGTACCTTCTACATTCTTATCAAACTCATAAGCAAATTTCTGAATACCCATAAAAAGGAATAAATAGTTATCCCTAAAAATACCAGCCCTTTCTCTTGCTGGTGGCTTGCTCTAGCCCTGTGTAATAGCATGCTGCCCAGAATCTGATAGGCTAGACATGCTCATTAAGGTTTTGTTGAGGGAAAATCACTGTCAGTCTGCTCTCTCAAAGCTTCCCCTTTATTACTTCATCCCTGAAACTCTTACATTTGGAACAAATAATATTAGGCATGTAAATTTCATGGGTATATTCTCATGGCCCAGTTGTTCTAAGTAGGGCTGCCACTGTATGCTGTAAACTAACATCTGGGCACATTGTTGGTCCTGCGGTGTTGGGAAGCACAGGAGAAATTCAAGTGTATATATATATATATATACATATATATATATATATATACATATATATATATATACCAGATATGTAATATACAGTACTTTAGAATAAATGATGTGTATAGTTTCCTATGATGAAATACATATATGTATACATCATAAATTTTATATGCTATATATATAGTATATGCCATATACACGATATATAGTACATATACATCTAGTGATTATAAAATATCTAGCATGTACATATACTACACATTTATTATATATAGCATTATAGGATAAGCCATGTAATATATAATTTTTTCATGTGGAAAAGTATGTTTTTCTTTGCCAAAGTATGAATATGTATGTGTATGTATTCCTTTCATGTGTGTTCATAAACTATATTTTTAAATTAACATTACACTATAGGCTGGGGTAAAAGGTCAGTCAGTAAAGTGCTCCAAGAACCTAAGTTTAATTGTCATAATGCATATAAAAAAGGCAGGCCTGCACTTGCAAGCTTAGTACTGGGAAGGCAGAGACATGTGGGTCCTGGGTGCTCAGTAGCCAGCCATCCTAGCCTACCTAATGAGTTCCAAGCCTGTGAGAGAGCCTGCCTCAAAAGACATCATTTTCCTTTAGGATCTATGCACATATAAAAATGTGTGCACAAGCACACACACATACATACACATACATACACACATACGCCAGTGTATTGAGGGAGTCCCATGGTTGATGGCCTGCTGAGATGATTCACGGGACCTAGGACCCAGTAGTCTAGCTATCCTTGTGATTAAACTATATCACAGTTAAAGGGCTTGGGGGAAAAGGAGCACTGGATGTATTTTTATGCAGATTTGAGACTGGGGAAGACCAGCTCCCAAGGGAATTCTAATAGAGTCACACAGGGTCTGTCACACTCTCCTAGCAATTTCTTGCAGCGACACATGTGTAAAGTCGCTCACAGGAAAACTCATATATCATAGGGCTGGTCCTATAGAAATCCTGATCTGGGTACACACCAAAAGCCAAGACTTTCAGAAAGAAAACAGCCATTAAGCCTTAAGTCTATTGCTCAAACTATGTAGTTGCATTAAGCCAGTCTTTCTGGTAGGAATTTCTCTCATAATCCACATGCTAGTGAGGAGTATTCTTGCAGACGAGACATCCTCCCCCTGGTCTCTACATGTTTATACAAGAACAAGCACACACACACACACACACACACACACGGGTAAGCACATTCACTTTTGCACATATATCACATATGTAGCACACAATTTACTAAACAACATCCGTTAAACACACACAGCAGCAGCAGCAGCAAATAGAAAAGTCTAATAGTCTAATTTCATATCATCAGTTAGCTATAATGGCTCCTTGGCTAACACCATGCTGAAGAATAGAATAGCAACTCCAGCAGCCACCAAGCACAATATGCAGGCACGACAGGTGTACAGTTTAATTGTTCCCTCATCATGGTGCATATTTCACACCCCATAAATCCCAAATGAAATACCAAAAGAATACATCAAATGAAATGCTTCGGAGATTTAAAGAATTCGTGCTTCTTAGGATGTAGGGAATATACTTGAATCTGTAGAAGGAATAGAACCTCCACTATTATGTACTGTTTATCTTTGCTTTTAAAAACACCAAAGAAGAGAGACATAATGGTCCAAGAATGGAATGTCAGCACTGCAGAAGTGAAGGAAGAAAGACAGATAGAACTTCAAAATCCAGTTGATTGCATACCAGTCAAGACAACATAGTAAAGCCCCTGTATCAATACACACTCATGTGCACATACATAACCTACCAAGATTTTGTCCACATTCAATTGAGTTAAGAATCCACACTTGAATTTTACAAATAGAACCAATTAGTGACCATAGTGAGCAACTGAAATCTGGGTAAATGTAGGATTAATTGCTAACGTTCCGGGATTTAGGACTTACTTGTTTGTTTGTTTGTTTTTATTTGAAACCGGGTTTCATGTAGTCCAAACTGACCTTGAACTCCATAGACAGCCAAAGATGACTGTAAACGCCTGATTTCTCTGCCTGTGCAGAGGTGTTGGAATGAGAAGCGTGCACCACCTTGCCCAGTTTATGAGGTGCCGAGAACTGAGCCCAGGGCTTCCTGATGCTAGCAAGCACTCAAACTGAGCCCCAAGGGCAGCCCCTCTTCTTGTTTTGTTTGGTTGGTGGGTTTTGGCTGTCTTTTCTAAACTAGTCACTGGGTTTTGTGAGAGAAGGCAAGAGATTGACTGCTTCCACTGGACAGCACCAGCACTGGTAATAATACCTTCAGTATTTTGGAGAACACAGCTCAAGTTTTGTTAAGTGTGTTTAAGCACATACTCATATTATATAAGAGTCTGTTACTATCTGCTGTAAAACAGCTCTTCTTTTAACTTTTTATTATTGTTTTGAATGTGTATGTGTGATTTGACTACATGTATGCCTGTGAACCACATACACGAGTATCTATGAAAGCCAGAAGAAAATGTCAGATCCCCTGGAATGTGTTAAGTTGCCATGTGGTGCTGGGACTAGAACCTAGGTCCTCTAGAAGAGTAACAAGTACTCTTAACCATTGAGCCATCTCCCCACCCCAGACCCAGATCTTCGGTTGTCCTGTGCAGCTGAGACAAAATACAAACACCAGAAGATATGAAGCAGATAGGCAAGAGTTTGACCCCTTTGATTTGAGTTCTTTTCGTATCTCTGTCTCTTTCACACGGCTTAGCATGTCACAGTACTGTCATGGTGCTCCAGTAGGATTTTATGGACAAGCCAATGCTACCTAAAGGACTCCTGTGACCTTGCTGGGATGTGGCTGACAATATTCATTTTTGTCTTTTTGTGTGTATACATGTGCAGGAATATGAGTATGCATGTTCACACTTCTGTGGGTGCATAAGTGTGTTCACTTGCACATGTGCATGTGTGTATCGAGGACCAGCACTGACCTTGGATTTGTTCCTCAATCTGTCTCCTCCTTAGTTACTGAGACAGTGCCTCTTACTAGTCCAGCTATCCCATTGCTCCAGAATCTCCTCTCTGCCTCCACAGTGCTAGGCTTAGAAGTGGCCACCATACCTGCCAGGCCTTTACAGATATTATGAAGATCTTAACTCAGTGTGTCTCATGGTTACATATCAAGTTCTTTACCGTTAGCCACTACCCCAGACTTGTGAACCTGCTATATTTAGAGATGAAAGCAATACTTAATGTAGCAGAAGTATAGCTGTTCCATCTATCTCTTAAGGGTAGAGGTGACAACCCAGAAGTCTGAACTATGCCATTAACGAGGCGTGTCATAAACCACTCCATTCTTCATTGCCATGCATTAGATGATTGCAGATGGTCATACTAGAAGTTCATATTAAATTGAGTGGCTTACCTTGAACACGCTATGTCTCATTAGCCACTCGCCTAGGTAGAGACACGGGAAAGAAGGGTAATTTGTCTGTGTCTCATGGGCAGTACAAGGGCAGTGATAATATTATGAATTAAGGACTACTTAACTATACCAAAGGTAGAGAAAGTTGGCTTTAGAATAACATCCTACGTGAGATTCCATAGATCTCTTGAACTTTTTCTTATAGCTAACATTTCAAGTTGTCTCAATCAGTCAGAATAGGTTGGTGACAAGTGGCCACAGAGTTACAATTAGTTAATTTTTTAGTCATGCTATGTATCTTTAGTAAGTCAACAGGAAAGAATTACCTTAGTATTGAAAATACTGTAGACTGAAGCTTTGGACTCCCACCAAAGAGGTCATGTTTGGGGGAGAAGGGGTCACATTCAATAAGCAGCATTTATGACTGTCACATCTAGTCAGTGCCCTTCTTTCTTCTCCTTTGGAGGGTAGAGAGAGCAAGGACATTCCTTCCCTCACTTCCCTTCCTTTATAGGAATATCCTCACAGTTTTGGGTTCTGGTCTAAAAGACCTAAATGCAAATTTTTCATGGGAATTTGTGAGAGATTTTTGGCTTTGCAGGGTTACATATGATTGTTCCTTCTTCCTAATTGAATGAACATGATGTGGGCTGGTCAACTACCATCCGATAATAAGTTCCACAGTATCCACCTTTTAATGAGCCATGTATACGCCAGCTACCTGGAAATGAATACTGAGCCAGCCATCTTGGTATGAACTATGTAACCATGTCAGAATAAGGCCTCAAAGCATAGCAGTGGGCATGGGGGATGGAACTCTCACTTGGTTAAGTGCTTTCTAATAACAGGTTACCGGAGAAAGGAGAGAAAGACAGACACAGAGATAAAAACAGAGACAGAGAGATACAGAGACACAGAAACAGAGAGTAACAGGAAGAGAGACACAGATAATTCTGTTAAAGTTTCTCACTGTATTCCTAATGGGCACCCTGTCCACCTGAGGAAAATAGTAGAAAGTGCCTTCTATAGCATGGTTTTCTGTGTTCTCATAAATGGAAAAGCTTCCTTCAAAAAGAACACTTGTTAAGAACATAAAGTTTCTTTTTGTTGATTAAAAAATAGTGTCTGAGTTTCAAGTCTTATTGGGGTACCTGAAATGTTTATAGAACACAATCTGTTGGAAATAAAATGAAGAAAGAGGAAAGAATATACGTGGCTCTGGGAACTTTATAAAGCCTTGAAGAATATCTCCCTTGCCGCCAATTTTGTACAAGGTCTCCTGTGCTTTCCAAATGCAAAACTCTTTAGAACAGATAAGTCTGGGGACTTGGGAAACAGCTCAGGTAGTAAAATGCCTGCTCACATGAAAACAGCTATGCGTGGCGGCACATGCTTGTAGTCCCAGCGCTGGGAGAGAGGAGGCAGCTAGTTCTCTGATGCCTGCTGGCCTGTCACGGAGAGCTCGGAGATTTTAGGCTAGTAAGAGACTGTCTCAAAAACAAAACAAAGAAAAGCTAAGCAAAATAAAACAAAACAAAAACAACAACAGCAAAAGTGAATGGTATCTGAAGAATAACACATAAAGTAGTCCATTGGCTTCTACACACACACACTAATAATAATTAATAATAATAATAATAATAATAATAATAATAATAATAATAAATATACAAAGGCAAACCAAACTTAAAAGAAACCTGTAATTTCACAAATTTAGGCTCCTTCCCAAGACTAGATGGTCTCTACCCTGTGAGCTTAGTGTCTTGAGCATCCACATTGAAGTTGGGTAACAAGAAATGACCTCTGTCTTGCTCCCCCTTTGTACTTTCTCATCTTCCTTTCCTGCCTGCATTCCTTCTTTGCTATTTTAAGAGAATGAATGGATGGCATTTCAAAAACTCTGATGAGCAAGTCACTTTAAAAGCCCTGTGGAATTCTTGCTCATTTTCACTCGTACTCCCTAGAAGGATGGTTCTCTACTTTGTGACCGTGTATTGATCTCTTATATCCTCCTCCCGTCCATCACTGCTTTACTTCCTACAGGCAAAGGGTGAGAGGAAGATAATGGTATTAATTTTCCAGACATCTGCACATGTTTAAATGACCTCTTAAAGTCTGTGCATGGTTTCTCTGTGAGCCCACCACAGGGCTAAAACACCATTAAGATATAGATTGCAACAATAGACAATGGTCTTACTGTGCACCTCACCTTGGAGATGAAAAGAAAGCCAATTCATTTCAGCTGAGATTCACACCAATGCTCACACCTACAGACAGAGCCAGTGCCTCTGTGTTTTAGAGGTAAATGGTAGGTCCTTGGCTTGCTGAGTCCAGCCACCTTTGCCCAGACATTCAGGAACTCAGTGGCACATTAGAGGCTCCAGTAGATGTAACAAGAAATGGAGAATTGAAGAACACAAGGAATTAGAATTTATTGCCATATTATTTTATAATTGTGGATCCCCCTTCTTTAAAGGAACAACCTGAGTGATCTGTGGGAGTTGGAGTATACACACAGGCTTATGGAGGTCAGAAGAGGGCATCAAATGCCCTGGAGCTGGAGTTATCCTCTTTTGTGAGCATCTGCTGTGAGTGCTGGGAACCGAACTTGGGTCTCCTGCAAGAGCAGCAAGTCTTCTGAATTGCTGAGCCATCTCTTCAGCCTCCGTGTGGTGCTCCAAAACGCAGTTAAGGACATGCCCTTATCAAGGAAGCCAAGTGCAGCTGTCCCTTCCTAGCCACAAAGTGTGGGTCCCAAACCTTTCTGCAGAGACCAAAATACACGGGTGTTCAAGTCCATTATGGAGAATGATTTTGTATTTACCTGAATCTGTATGCGTCTTCTTTTACATTTCAGATTACTAATAGTAACTGGTACAGTACTGATACCATGAACATAGCACATTATTTATGGAATAGTAAAAAGAATGGAAAGGCTTGTCCACATATCATACAGACACTTTTTCCAAATAATCCAAATCCATGGTTGATGAAATTCATGGATATGAAAGGCTGGCAGGATCTTGACACATATAGTTATCAAAGTGCACATTAAGATGTGCTTCATTTTTATGTGTCTATTACATTTTAAATTTATGTACATGTATGTTTGCATGTGTGTATTTTCCATGTGTCTCTGTGTGCTTATATTCTACTAAGTACTTGTGGGGGTCAGAGGACAACTTGGGTTAGTCTGTTGTCGGTTCCCACCATGGTGGCTCTGGGTGTTCAGACTGCATTGTTAGGCTGAGCTATCATTCTGACCTAGGCTGGAACAGCAATGTCTGGCATTGTTTTTATTCATTTGTTTTGAAGGATGGTGTCACTATATATTCTAGCCTGGCCTCGGACTTTAAATTTTCTCATCTGAGTCCCCTGCCCCCAAGTGCCAGGACTACAGGCATGTACCAAGATTCATATCATTAGCATCATTTTTCATAAGGATGTATGTGTACACTGTTGAGAGATGTTTTCAGCTGCAGTGTGGTAAAGTGTCAGAATTTCTGCTGGAGACAAAGTATAGGTTTATACCACTATAGCACAAGATGAAGGATATGCTGCATAGTAATTCAAATTTACTGAAGCTGAAGATGCAGGAATCCTTTCTGTTCACAAGTGCCAGAACCCACAAATTCTGGGTGCATATGGTAGCATGCCTGAAACCCAATCTCTATAAGTAGAGACTGGAGACTACTGGAACAGGAGAATGCAGAATTCAAGTGAGTGACCCTGCCTCACTGTGTAAGGTGGAGAGCTACTGGAAGACCTGATATCACCTCTGACCTGCTTATGCATGTTTACTCATATGGCCTTTATATGTGTATTTGTATGGTTATATGTTTTATATATTATATTCTATTGTGTATATTATATATATTATAGTATATATTACATAATATAAATATTATATATTATGTTGTTAGTATTATACATAAAGTATATAGTATATATTAAATATATAAGCCCCACATATGTCAATACACAGAAACACATACATGTGTGCCATACACATTAAAAATCAGGCATTCCTAATAATCCATGTTATCTTTTTTTAGAAATCATTAGTATGTAGAGGCACAGGACCAATATGTATATCATGTCTCTCCTACATTGGTTGATATAATATCTAGAAAGACTTTCCACAGATAGGATGCATAGTTGATATTACTCTGGCTGAGTCTCCATAGATCCCAGACCCCGAGCTGTGGTCCCAGGTGAAGGGGCAGATCACATGAGGATACGGTAAGGTTTTCTCTGCTGTCTTACCACCTATTAGTTGTGGGATGTGGTTTGAGTGACATGCCCCCCATAAGTCTCAGACATTTGAATATTTGGTCCCCAGTTGGTGAATGGGGACAATTAGAAGGGGCAGCCTAAGTATATCACTGGTGGTGGGCTTTGAGGTTACAAAAGACCCCGACTTTGGAGTGTGGTACCTCTACTTCTCATTTGTGAGAGACGTGAGCTCTTAGTGATTTCTCTAGCCCCCCGACTCCTGCTATTTCATCCCATCATTATGGCCTGTTACCCCAAATGAACACTTTCTTCTGTAAGTTGTCTTGGTCACGGTGTTTCATCACAGTAAAGGAAAGTCACTAAGACGTGGGGACAAGAACAGCAGTGGAAAGCTGGTTTATGTTCCTGCATGCTGGGCTGCCTGTCTAGGTGCCGAGCACCAATGTGCACACTTCTGTAAGGGTCAACATGTGCATAGCACCTCTCCCTCTTTGATTATTGTGAGCCTTAGTCATGTGTACGTGGTGTGTGTTTCCTTACCCATTCCTCTGTTATTGCCACCCAGGCTGGCTCTTAGCTATTGTGCACAGTTCAGCAGCAAGCATTTCTGCCACTCTGCCTTTGAATCTTTCCATCTTTCCGTTAAATATATAGGGGTGGTGGTGTTGGGTCACGTGGTTGGCCTAAGTTCTTCCAAGTGTTCCACGACTTCGCATCTACTTTTTCAGTCTGATACCTAAAACTCCCTGAAAGGAAAAATGCTTTTCAGGTGGCATGTGACCATTTCTCTTAGGATTCAACACTGTTTCTCCCAAGGAACATAGTTTTAAGGGAGAAATACGTTCGAATTAACCTCTATATAAATGTAATTATCAGAGAATCTCTTAGGACTTGAGAAAGTGAGATTTAAAGCCAGGAGAACTTCTTATTTCTTGTAACAGACTAAAGGAGCTGATTTCACTTGTCCCATTACATGGTGGTAAAGCAGCATTTGATAGCAGCAGCCCATGTGATAAAATGATTATGGCAGCAGAGAGAGCGAGAATCTAATAAGGGAATTGATCTGCAGATTCCAATTCTGTAAGAGCCATCATTGATCAGCATAAATGTCAATAATGAGATCATATCGAGAGCTGCCTAAATCCTTCACAGGATTCCAGACTCTGGCAACAGAGTCAAGAAGTAAACGCAAAATGGAACATAAAACTCTCACAATTCCTCCCATTGACTGATGGCAGGCTCCCAGGCACTCCAGGGCTACATGTCACAGTCTATCATGGTCCTGGAGAAAATGAATAGGAATGAATAAGTTATCACAGTATTTTCATGTTTTAAGATGTGTGTTGCCGGCATTGTGTCAAGACAGAATAATTACAATTATTATCACGCTCAGTAATTGTGGTTAGAAATTGTGCCACGAGGAGAGGGACATGAAGAAGCTAATGTCCCTACTCTTTTGTGTGTGAGATACAATGTTTGCATGGTGCTGTGACAAAAGAAATTTTTTACTTCTCAGACAAAGGTCAGGAGAGATTGTACAAGATAGCATACTTGGGTGTGTTCATTTACCATTTTATCTGTTTAAGAGTTGTTCATTCATTTATCTTCATTTACTATTTATTTGTGTATATGCACGGGGGCATTTATGAGAATATGTGTTTGGTTATATGCACCTGTGTGTGTGCCAAAAAGCCAGAGTAGAGAATTGGGTATCTTTTTCGGCCTTCATCTATTCCTTTGAGTCAGGATCTTTCTTAAAACCCAGGGCTGGAATTTTCTCAGCTAAGCTGGAAGCCAGCAGGTCCTAGAAATACTCTTGACTCCAGTACCTTAGGACCTAGGATTGCAGCCACATACAGGATGATCAGCTTGTTATGTGAGTTCTGAGATCTGAATTCAGTTCCCACAATTGTGAATTGAATGGTTTTCGCCACCAAGCCATCTCTCCAGCCTCTCATTTATCAGTCTGTGCTTGGACTAAGAACTGGTCCTTACTCTGTCATGTTTAGAACCACAGGTAGCAAGCATTACCATGTTATCTTCGGGATCAGGAAAACACGGGGGCAGGGGTAATTAAAACATGTAGAGCTACTAAAGAGCAATGCTGGGGAGAGAAGTCAGTTGGTAAAGTGCTCGTAGGCAAGCATGAAGACGTAAATTCAACCCCACCTATTTAAATAAATCTGGAGGAGGTGATAGTTATTTTTAATCCCAGAGCTAGAGAAGCAGGAGCAGGAAGACTCCTAGCGTTTGTTGGCCACACAACTTAACCTCCTTAGCAAGCTCCATGTCATGAAAGATTCTGTCTCAAAAATCAAGGTGGAGAGTGTCCTAAAGAATATCTCAATTGTCCTCTGGCCTCCACATGCTCTAAAACACACAGCCATGTGTATCTGTGCTCACAAATGCACTTGCACACATATGCATATCTGCTCATACACGAGCAGGGTAGGAATGCTCTGTGGGCACGCAGACAGCAAATGAACTTAATGCACACACTAGCTATGCCCATTTCTCTGGGGCCCATCTTTTCATGGTTGCCTTTAGTGGAAGATTTCTCCTATAATTGCTGTCTGAGAAACTGTGTTGCTTAGGACATGTATGGAGAGCCTTCTGTGGAGATAGAAAAGGAAATGTGTTGAAATAGGAATTTAGAACAAGCCATTTCTGACATTTTGATAGTAAAGCAACTGTGACTTGGGAACTGAAGAGAAGGCGTGCATGTGCACACACCCAAACTTATGAATGTGCACACATAAATGCATGGACACATTATACACAGACATGTCATACACATACACACAAAAATAATATTAAATAAACAATTAACTGCCTTTTTCTTCTTCACTTCCTGTTTGTTCTAGCTCAGCTGGACATGACCTCATACTTTCTTGAAATTCCCACTAAGAGAATGAGTCTTTAGTGGAGACATTCTTCTATTCGGAAACTCTTTGGGGTCTTTTTTTATATACATGCCATAGATGACATATATCTGAGTCTGAAACTAATTGATGATGAACAGAAATTAAAAATGAAGCAGACTGCTCTTCTTCTGCAAACATTAGGTTTGGAGGATGCATGGCTCAGTTGGTAACGTGCTTGTCCTGTGAGCAGGAGGACCAGAGGCTGGCTCTCTAACATTGATGTGAAAGCTGGGCAAGTCTACAATCTTAGCTCAGATGTTTGGGAGAGGGGCTGATCTATGTTGCTCCACAGCCATTTAGTCTACTCAGCCAGCAAGCTCCTGCCTCAGTGAGAGATCCTGTCTCAAATACTAAGGTAGAGACTGATAGTGGAAAATATCCAGTGTCTACCTCTGTACACTTATGTGCACATACATGACACACATGCACACATAATGTTTATGTTCAGATTCCGAAGTCTATTTTTGTGCTCAGTAAACTTACCATTATTGGTTATGGTTCTCTCTAATAAGAATCAACGCTGATTATAACAAGGGTTGGATTCATGGGTGTGTAATCTTTGAATTATACATGGGGGTACAGAAGTGTCCTGTTGTTCAGTTAATGCTCCACTCTCATTCTTTTGGACTTCTGTACAAAGCACTCTACACTGGGTCACACAAATGATGCTGATGGTCCTTAAAATAACCAGCATTTCTCAAGGATCCGATGCACTCCAAGTACCTTAGCTAAATGACTTCTCCCAGCCTTTTCTAAATTCCAGAGTTATTTCTTGAACTTCAAGTCTTCAACAAGCTCCTATAAACCAGTATTGCTCTTGCTGTTCCCAAAGGGAGTCCCAGTTGCTTGTCCTCATTGTACAAAGCTGGGATTTCAACCTAAAATGATGATGCCCCAGGCCATGTGTCTCCCCCACATTTCTGGTCATGGATGCCTCAAATGGGAATGCTGGCAATTTTGTGAAGCTGAGTTCTGGATTTAGTCTGAGTCTTTCAAAGCTCACTTTGTAGTGATTATTCTCAGTGTTTAAAATATGTCAAACTAATCTAGGGTTGGGAGTCACTGAATTCCAATTAATGGTGGTACAGTGAACTGGGCTGTGGCTGATGACCTAGGATTTGGCCTGGTGACCCATTTAGATACTGGGTAACATCCTCTGTGACTCAGTCATTTGTCTATTGAATAAGTTATTCACAGAATAATTAATTCACTTTGTAGACCGAGTGAAGTTCGATGCATCCAAGTAAAAGACTGTATTACTTCACTAGTTGTTGACCAATAGAAATAGGTTTATGAAGTCACAGCTATGGCTCAGTTGGTACAGTGCTGCCCTAGAACACACTGGGTCCTGAGTTCCAGCCCCAATGGCACATAAACCAGGCCTGGTGACATGCTTGTAATCTGGTAGTGGTGAGGCAGAAGCAAGAGAATCCAGCTTAACTCTCCTTCAGCTGCATGCTGGCATTGAGTCTAGTCTGAGATACATGAGACTACTTCTTGGAACACCAAAACCAGAATAAAACATATGAATAGAAATTTGCTTTCTCAGATCAAATAGCTGAAAATTACAATAGAGATGTATGTAAGAAACACCCAAAGCCTCTGGAACCATTAACATGGAGCAATCAAGGAGAAATATTTATAAGCTTCACCTCACAGCCTGAGACAAAACACTATTGTGTTTAAACCCAGCTGATTGCCAGCAAGTGTTCAAAGCACAGCCTTAATTTTATCACCTTAATTACTTCTTGGGAATTTTAATTTCTCATAGTTGTTAAAATAAGTCTGAGAGCCGTTTATTTTCTCTCTGGGCTCATTTCTTTGTGATAGTTATTTATAGATCCATAACCAATTCCTTTGAAAAATGAGAACTCACTTTCAGCAGCCTCTGAGGTTGGAAATGCTGCCCATGAAAGAAGAGCTCAGAGAAAGATTACTGTGCATCTTTGGGAGAAGTTTCCATCAAAGCAGTTTATGAAAATTAATAAATCTTTGGGGATTTGTGAGTATGGAATAATTTTAGGATTATGGTAGCCAGCAACTGTCTCAGAAGAAAATGGAGAGATTATGTTATTTATATTTATGCATTGAATATCTGCTTAATACTTCATGATTTTCACCCCTCGGAGATTAGGAATTTCCCTTTTGACCTTCCCCCATGCCTGGCTCACAAACACAGTGTTTACTAACTCCAGACCAGTGTGGTGGGAATTAAGTGCTGTATACTTGTAGATTTCTAAGAAAAAAGGTGGAGATGGATTATGCCTTGTAGACAACCTGTGTGTTTGCTTAATTTGTGTGTATGACACTATGTTGGTTGGTTATGTGTGAGCATGTGTAGGTAATGAATATATGTAGGTCTATGTAGAAGTCATACATCAGTGTCTAGGGTCTTCCTCACTGGCTTCCCACTTTGTTGTTTTTGAGACAGGGTCTCTCACTGAACCTGGGTCTCATCAATTTGGCTAAATTAGACACCCATTGAGCTCCAGGTTTCCTCCTTCCCCTTCTCCTCCTCAGCTTTCTACTTCTCCTTACCTCCCTTCTCATCCACCCCTGCCATCTAGGAGTGCAGGTATGTGTGCTGTCCAGACTTGGGTGCTAGAGATATGATCTAATGTCCTCGTGCTTGCAGAGACAACACTTTTCCCTATAATCTTTAGTGATTTCCAATTATGCAATTACAGCTTGTTTACTGGAAGCTTCTATAACATCATGTACATGTGCTTGTCACACTGATGGCATGGTGGAATCCCTGGAAAGAGGGTTAGTTGGGAAATATCAGCAATCTGAGTTCAAATCCTGGCATCTTTTCTGTCTCAGTTTCCCCTAATGAACTTGAAAAAAGATGCAAATTTAAGATTTAAATATAGACTCTACTTTGCAAATAATAGAAAATATAAAAATCAGTCCACCCCACTTGAGTCTTACACAATGGTCAGAAGCTGTTGTTTGCCAAGAAATGATTTAGCTTCCTGAAACATATTTCACAGCTAATCCTTTAATGCCTGTTTTACATATTACCCTTCCCACTGTTAATATTGAGCAGTATTGTATGCTAGTAATTCCATGCCCTATATTTCAAATTGCTATTAGGAAGCCACATAAATAATAATTTTCAACTGCTTGTTTATAATATCATGAGGCATTTCTTACCATGGGGGTAAAGGAACAGTGGATTTTAAAAATTACCTTGGGAACGAAGCTACAGGGAAACTGCAGTGCTGACTCAAACCAGTGGAAACTGCAAAGCAAGTAGAAGTAAGGCTTTAAAAACCTGATCATGATCAACTTAGTATTAATCATCAAAAGAAGGGGACACTGGGCGTTCCTTGACCATTTAACCTGTGTGACTGTGTATGTGAGACACCAGCACAGATGCTGTAAGGTAAGTGGGACTCCAGCAGTTAATTCCATCTGATACAAAGACACTTTCCCCTTCCCCTCTCCATCCTCTTGCTGTTTCTCTTCTTCCTGTCCTCCTCTTCTTCCTCATTCCCCTAACTCTCCCCCTCTTTCTGGCGTTTTCTTCCTCTCTTCTCTTTTTGATGTCCTTTCATTTTAAACCAACAAAATCTTACCCATATCTGCACACATATTCATGTGATTTTTTTATACATTCACACGTCGTGTAGTGTTCAAATCAGAGGGAGCCCATTTACCTTCTAAACGTGTCTCATGTCTCTGTAACAGAAGCCTTTGAAACCCTTTCTTCCAGCTTGTAGAGCAGGCCCCATAGCACATTCTGTCTGGGTATGGCCACCCTCCTGTGTGACCACATACCACAGCTGCCGTCTTCTCTCTATCTACACTTACTACCCTTGACCAGCCTCTCTGCACTTTTTGGTGTCCAGCTTCTCAGCACATGGTTGATACATAGGACCCTTTGGCATTACCGGGGATTCTCACATCACTTTAGAATCAGGGAATATACATCTTCCAAGCTTGTACATGTTTGTGTAGTTCAAGCTTACAGCAGAATTGAAGATCAAGGAGTGTACTACCCTCTGCCTCTCTTTTAAGGAAGAAACATACCAAAAAGGTGTAAATATTATATAAATGCCCAGTAAAATGGCTTCGAGGTTGCTTCTTCTTGATCAGTGTTTCTTAACCTGTGGATCTCAAACCCTTTAAGGGTGGCATGTCAGATATTTACATTATGATTCATAACAAGGGCAAAACTGTAATCATGAAGTAGCAATGAACCCAAAGTCCTGAATTTTATGGTTGGGGGGCACCCCAACATGAGGAACTGTATTAACGGGACTCGGCATTAAGAAGGTCAAGAAGCACTGTTCTAGGCCTTTTGTTTGATGCTTAGGAAAGGATAATGAGAATCCATGTTCATTGTCAGAGGAACATTTGGGAAGGATAAAGTTTGAAGGGGGAAATAGGTATTTAGAAGACTAATTGAGCCACATTCCAACCCTTATTGTCCATTGAGGTACACCCCATATTCACATCCCTTCTGCAGTTTTGCTGAACTTTTTGCAGAAAATGTTAGTATGTCATTCAACTTTCAACCTCAGCCTAGAATTGCCTAGTAAGACCTTTCTTTCACCTTTCAGTCTTTGTAAAATCTAGATGTGCCTTGTTGCTATTTGGACTTGAGGCCTGGAGGTGCAGCTCAGTCGGTAGAGCGCTTTTGCCTGAATGGCACAGGTTCGGTTTCAGTCACCAGAACTCATAACTCGACGAGGTAGTACACACTCACCTCTGATCCCAGGACTTGGAACTTGGAAGCAGGAGGATCTTCTGATACAGATTATGGTCATCTTCAGATACACATTATACATATACATATATATATATGTATATATATATATATATATATATATATATATGTAAGATTTTAAATATGTAATATCCTGTCTCATTAAAAAAGTGCCTAATCCATGTGTGATGGGATTATTGTTGGGGCGTTTGGGAGGCAACTATTGAAGGTGGTTAGAACCTTTTAAAAGGAGCCACAGGGAGTGGCCTTTCTGTCTGGGAGGATTACAGCAAGATGTCCACAGTGGTCCAGGAGGCAACTCAAACCAACGCTGAAATCTTGGTGTGATCAAATCCTGTGGCTTACAGAATTAACTTTATTTTAGTTATACCCACTTGGGGTATAATGCTGTCCTGTATCAGCTGAAATGACTGCCTTGTTTCATAATCATTTTATGTCTTCTTTTAAAAAAATCTTCATTTTGGTGAGAATTCTATACATATTTACAAGGAAATGTGATCATATCCATCCTTCACACCCCACTCCAACTTAGAACTCACATTTTCCACCTGCCATACCCTCAAAGCAGAATAATGTTCCTTTGTGCAGCTGTTGACCTTTGATGACCAGAGGTCTTCCTCTAGGAAGGGTGGGACCTCTCCCATCACTGTCTGTCTTCGAGATGGTTTCCCCTTGTTCTTGTTTGTAATATCTCAACTAAACTAACACTGAGCTGTGACTGCCAAGAGCAAAGCGCCATAGAAGCCCTTGCTGTGGCTTTATATTCCCCACTGTCCTGGCAGGAGCTAGCCAAAGTGCCTTCTGCCCTTCCTTGAGGTCCAGGTGCAGCCACGTTATCCCTGTGAAGTGATAAGTAAAACCTGGATAAGACAGCTGAGAGGCAGAGAATGTGCTGTTATTAAGTGAATGTGCTGTTAGTAACTAAAACCTGAATAAGACAGCTGAGAGGCAGAGAATGGTGTTACAGGGATTAGGTCATGGCAGTCTCAAACCTTTGATCTCAGATTATAGAAACACTTTTTTTTTCCCCTCTGATTTTTTATCTGGCTAGTGGAGGCCAAAACATTTTCTCCTGAAGAGGGTGATTGTAAAGATTTAATGAGAAAAAGTTTTATGAAAAGTTACATTACTAGAATTCAGGAAGCATTCTCCTTAAGGGTTTGCTGCTGTTCAGCTTAGTTTTGTGTTCCAGTAATGACCACACACTTGAACAGAGTTGTGTTTCCTTTGAGAAAAAAATAGAGAAATTTAAGAAAGAAATAATAGCCAATAAAACCAATCATAATGTACAGTTACTGGGGAGGGGGATTTTCTTCAGTGCTGTGGGTACTGGTAAGTTGTGTATGTTTCTATAAATAACCGTTTGCCCACAGCTCTGTAAGCAGCAGTAATGAAATGCACTGAGTCGCTTACAAAAGACATGGAAGTTCTCTCACTCTTAGGGAAGAGAATGGGGATCAGCGGGAGTGGAGAGGACAAGTGGAGGTAAAAATTGGATTAACAAGGTCACATACATTATATGTATGTATGCAAATGACAAAGAAATCACTTTAGACATAATTGATAAATGCCCATAAAAACATTGCCAAACAATTGAAATATAACACTAATATAGGAAAACAGCAATAAAGTAATTTCTATTAAGTGGATGACCTGTGCTTGTGTCCAGACAGCAAAGATAGATTGGATTTGAAGATATTTCCTTAATTCTGTGTAGTCCATTTCATTGTCTAATTAATTTATATTGTTATTTTAGTAAATTGTCCTTGACAAACCATCATTAAGTAAATTTAATTGAGTGAAATTACAAGCATGAACTCTGTAATCAGGCTTCCTGGGCTTCAAGTACTAGTTATGAGACCTTCATTCAGCAAGACATTTTAACTCTTGGATTGGTTTTTTCACCCAAACGGTGGGGTTGAAAATAACAGTTTAAATCATCTAAGCAGAAAAAAAAATCACCATGACAACATAATTCATCCAGTGGGAATAGATTTGAAACATAAGCTTAGCATTTTAGGCTGAGAAAGCAACTTTTATGAGACTTGTGTTGTAAAAGCTACCAGTGGGATTGTTAATACCCTTCTACCATGGGAGAGGTGATGCTGGGTATTAGAGGACATGTTTAGACAGAGACAGGAAACAGATCTGAGAGAAAACCCCAGCTTCATTCTCCCTGGGATAGAAACAGTCCTATAACTTGTGGACTGAGAGAAAACCCCAGCTTCATTCTCCCTGGAATAGAAACAGTCCTATAACTTGTGGACGACTTCCTTGGTGTCTGCTATCATAGCTTCCTGTTCTCTAAAATCTAGTAACAACTTATTCCACATAGTAACACGGTCTTTTATAAGGTAAATTCAGGCAAAAGACTTCATATGGTGTCTCTTTCCTCCCCAGAGCAGAAGGTAACTAACTTATTTCTTCCTAATAAATAATACATTAAACTCCAGGGACTATCAGTGTGGTTTCCATTAGGCCTTGAAAAAAAAAGAAGAAGAAAAAGAAAAACATTTGCTTTTTTCCCTACTTATCATCTGTGTAGCTTAGAGAAATTCAACCTTCTGAATATAGAAGGGAGAAAGCTTTTGGAGAGTTAGAACTTTTGAAAACGATTAAAAATGCAAAAAAAAAAAAAAAAAAAAAAAAAAAAAGAGGCAGTGTAGATAATTTTCCGGAGCAGCAGGGGCAATTGGGAGGCACTTATTAAAGAACCTGTTAAAGTAATTAGCGATAAAAATGGAAATTTGAGGCATTTCTGTATCTCTTAGATCCCAGAATAAGCTCAGGCTCCGCTGAGTCACTTCCTCCCTCTGATCTGCTTCACAGCTAAAGACAAAAGGGACACTTAGGGAAGACTCGGAACCTTCAGGCAGTGGTTCCTTGTCGGCCCACAGGTCTGATCTACCTGCTACACGGAAGGCTCAGTTCTCCATCAATCATGTTTCATAGACACTGTCACTGTGAACACCATACTGTGGTTATACCATGTCTGAACATTCCAGGTGCACTTTCGGTTTCCCGAAAGGCCCTGACAAGGAGATACATATGCCATGCAGATTACTTCCTGCCACTGGCTAGCCTGTGATGCTACCACACTGCAAGCACCCCTCCCCACCCCAGTCTCTATCACTTCCCCCAAACAACTCTTATCCTACCATTATTCCTCTGTGAAATAGGATCTCCTGGAGCTCAGATTGGCCTCCAACTCTCTATGTAGCTGAGAATGACTTTGAATTTCTGACTCCCCTGCCTCTGCCACCCACGTGGTGGGATGACAGGTATGCACTACCATGCACAGTCTGTGCCGTGCATGCCAGGGTTCTAACGGGGCTTCCTGAATGCTAGGTAAACAGTGTGCCCACTGGGCCTCAGCCTGGCCCCTTTGTTATAACCTCTTTTGCTTGTTAAACCTCTTTGTTTCTCATCTGTGCATTTGGGGCACTTCATTGATCTTATAAACTGGACTAATGACCTTCTTTTCATCCCCTTGAGTTTATCATCAGACTTCTGTCCACAGTGGGGTCTTCATAAATGTTTCCTGATGCACTGATGAGAAAAATCCTTTGACTCTTTTCATCTGTCCCACCTATGCTGACCTCAGAGAACTTTGTAGCCACCGAAGGCCACACTCTTAGGCAGCCTCTAGATGATTGTGTTGTCGTGGGAGTGGAGAACCTTGAAGAAGGTTTGCATATAGCTGTTGAATAAGTGTGTTCAAAAGCATTTTATAACAGGAATCCCATAGAAGTAAAAAAGTGGGGGGAGGGGTGGATGGCACAAAGTAAGACAGAGTCCTCACTGAGGATTGACATACAGAGGAAGAAATGTTGTTAGGACAAATAATCATTGAAGTAAGAGTTATTGTGATAGACCTTAAAAAATTAGACTCAAGTGAGATCGCACCATGATGTGTATATTCATTAAATGTCTTCCTGAAGAACGTTTGAAAGACGTTTTCTTTACAACTGTCAGCAAGATGGCAAGGTCAGATAATATGTTTTTATATTTATATCCCAAAATGGAAAGAAGGCATAATTAATTAAACATCAACTTTTACCAAAAATGATTTTTCTGTCCCGGGCTCAAATTCTTGTGAATCTAAAAAAATGACCATATAATACTCTGTTATATAACACAAAGTCATGCAATATTCAGTTTTATAATAAATTCTTAATGTATTATAACCAAAACCCATGAAATGCTAGCCCAAGAATCTGCTGCAATCACTTTTTATGAATTTAGAATGGGTGGTGAAAATCATGTTTCTGAGAAGGGCAAAGATATAGGTAGCATGAGACTCAAAAGTGTGAGGTCTTTTGTTTTTGTTCTCTGTGTGTGTGTGAGTATGTGTGTGTGCATGTGTGTGTGTGTGTGTATGTGTGTGTATGTGTGTGTGATTAATAGTGGAGATTGATAAACAAAGCTCTCATGCTGAAATTATACTGCTCAGGCTAAGCTATTTGGGATAATTTTATGGCGCCTACTTTGAGCAATTCTTACATATGACTATGGAAATGACTGTTACTTACAGAAGGAACAAAGTGTCTCCATCAAGCTGTACCTGATTCGCAGCCATATTAGAAATATTTCCCTTAAGTCGATTGAGCACATGGATATTTTCTATGTGATACGGGCGATGGGACACTTTGGGATAGTCGCAATATCAAAAGATACTTAGAGAATGTTCTAAAACCTCTCACCAGGTTTGGCCCTGTTGTGTGGGATTAGAGGGGGGGGGGTACACTGTATAGCATCAGTGGCAGACTCACTCCTAAGAATAGAAACTCGGCCCTAGAAGCTAGGCCAGAGCTGGGCGATCGGATCTGCTCTCTGTAGCAAATGTAAGTCCATTTACAACAATACTGCAGTTGGGTGAAACCAGCAGTCACAAAAGGCCAGTAAAAATGCTGGTGGTAAGGGTACTTACTGCCAAGTTTGATCCCCAGGATGCAGGTGGTTGAAAAAAATAGACCATTTCCTGACCAATTGTCCTGACTTACACATGTGCACTGTGTCACACATGTGCCATCTATAAAGTACACGCAAACATACAGACACGAGAATAACTGGTTATAATTTTAAAATTAGAAAACACACTTTAAAAGAAACCAGTTCAGGATCCAGGAAGGGTGAGCAGTAAGCAAGTTCCAGTCCAAACGAGCAGCCAGCTAGTCACACAGAGAGGGGGACAGTGTAGGAGCAGAAGCCTATGGCAAGCAGCAGAGCAGCAAGACAGAGGCAGGAGCAGGTGAGGAACAGCTGCCTAGACACAGGTAGCTGTGGGGAGTTGAAGTGTGTTTCTGCTGGCGGGTCAGGTGCTGAGCCATACTGAGAATAGTGGTGGTTGCATAGATCCCAGAGAATTGCTCAGTCCTCTAAATTTCCTATCTACCTCCCAAAGTGTCTCCATTATCATTAACTCTTCTCAAAAACGTTAACAAAAACAGCCAAAGGAAGGAAGGGTTTGTTGTGGCTGGCTCACAGGTTGAGAGTGCACAGTCAGTCTGTCATAGTTAACCAGGCAAAATGATTGGAGTAGAAGGCCACTGGTCACATTACACCCATCAGGGAGCACAGAGGGACTGCTACTCAGCAGGCTTTCTCTTTTATTCTTAGTCCAGGGTCTCAGTCCTGGGATGGTGCAACATTTATAATGGGGCTTATCCATTAAACAGGTCTTTTTTTGAAACACCCCCATGAATACACCCAAAAGTGTTTTCCCATGGCGATTGTCCATCCCATTAAGTTGACAATGAATGTGAACCACCGAGAGCATATTGTAGTGTTGAGGAAAAGCTGGTGGGTGAAGTAAGCTTGGCACTAGCTCATATGGTATGAACGGGCCATCTCACTTTGTAATTAAGACAGGAAGCCAAACAACAGTGGGGGAAAATAAAGCCCTCCTTAGCCTCCGCTGAGAGATTTTTCTCCAGAAAAGGATGAAAAGAGCAACTCTGGAAAATAAAACAGAACCAGGGTTGAACTTTGGATAATTATAGTTTTCATCAAGTTAAATAAATCTGGATATTAGATGATAGCAGGTTAAAAATATTGTTCATTCAGCATGAAAGATGGTTCAACAGCTAAGAACCTTAACTGCTCTTGCAGAGGACCTGAGTTTAGTTGCCAGCACACACATGTGCCTGTAACACCAGATCCAGTGAGATCAGGTACCTGTCACTTTCAAGGGCACATGTACTCAGAACATTACACACAATTAAAAATAAGAAAAATACAACCCTTAAAGAATATATGTATTCATACTCTGTTGCTGAACCTAAATATCCATGTGGGCAGAGTCCATTATTCTAAGGCATGCATGCTTATTCTCATGTACAGATATTTGTCTTTGTGTGTGGTACATGCATGTGTGCATGTGGATTGCCTTGTCCATGTGTGCACATGTGACAATCAGAAGTTGACATCCAAATGTTGTTCTTTACTGCTCTCCCTTAGTTTGGTTTTCAATCTTACTGTTATTAGCATGTGTGCTTTGTGTGTGTGTGTGTGTGTGTGTGTGTGTGTCACTCCTTTGTGTGCATTATTTTTCTCACAGTGGTTATCTCACTGATCTCGCTGAAATAACTAGCTGGATTGAATGGCCTGCAATCCCAGGTATCCTCCTCTTGATATCCATTGGTCAGCTCTAGGATTACAGGCATGGACTCCTTTGCCTAACTTTATGTATAGGTTCTGGGGAATCAAAACCTGGGTCATCATGCTTGGGTCTGATGAGCCATCTCTGTGTCCCAGATGCTCCTGTTTTAATAGAGGAGGGAAGCCATGCATATGATTATAATGTTACATTAATTATATTAAGGAATATGAAGAAGGAAATGGGACTCATATCCATATAACCTTTTGTTTTATTTTCTTTGTTTTACTCTAAAGCAAAGCCATTAACTTCTAAAATTCTAGTAGGGAAAATGTCACACCCTCCTTTCTAAATTTGAGAAAGTAAAACAATAAAAGTAAAAGCTGTTTGTCACTTTCTTCTGTGGTTCACCTAGCACATTTCCCAATGTCCCCAGACTTCTCAGATGAAAAGCTCAGCTTTGACCTCACCTCAACCACTAAATAAAGTCGTGGTGTCTTCCTGGCCTTAGCAATCACTGAAGTTAAGACATCATCATGTTCTGAGCCCAGACCTAGAGGCAGAATTCTGTTAAATGCAATAAGCCTTCAGTGAGCATCTGAGAAACTGCAGCATGGTAAATAATGGGGAAAACATAATGGAAAACCCTGGCCCTCCAGCCTCGCTCTGCTGGCTCTGATCTCCACTCTCCACAGCCATCATTAACCACACAGCTGCACAATCGGTCCCTTGCCACTCTCAAGGGAGCACTCACCTTGATCCCCTCAGATAAAGGACAACCTGTCCTTGGCACAGATTGTTAAAGAGAACATCCCTAAGACTCTCATTTTACAGATGCAGACCTGTTTAGAGCATAAGGCTAGCTGCCTGAGGACTACTGAACACACACACACACACACACACACACACACACACACACACACACACACACATACACACACACACAGGAAAAATATTGATTTGATGTGCAACTTAGATACCTGCTTCTCTTACATTGCTGGATCCTGGAATCACACTTCGTAGTTTATACTGGTGTGAGCAATGTGTCTTGGCTACGAATTGGGATATAAGTTATCCCTTTTAAAACTTTGCCACTTCAACTCCTACACACAGTGTCTGTTGTTGATCTAACTGTAACAAAGCTGATATTTGTAATACAAGAACACACTTTGCTCTGCTGATATAGTAATATATGAGTGTGTGTATGTGCATATATATATATATTGTCCTAGCTAACATTAACTAAATACTTGAAATATCTTAGAATCACTTAATAAAAATTGTCTTCATTGAGTAATTGTTTTTATCAAATTGGTCTGTGGACATTTCTATTAGAGATTGTCTTAATGCATATAGAAGAGCCTAGTTTCACTATGAGTGGTACCATTTGCTGGGAAGGTGGTCTGTAGAAGAAAGATAGCTAAGCACAAGCATGTGAGTAATACAGTTAGCAATCAAACTGTGACCTGGAAGTTTACTATTGTGTAAACATCAAAGTAGCAGGAGTCTGTGCTTCCCTCAATCTCTTTCTCTCCCTCCCCTTGCCCCTCCTTCTGTGTATGTGACTTTGTTAACGTTTTTTACAAAGCCAAATTATATCTAGGAGTCTTATGGATTTGCACATTAGAGATGTAAGACTTACTGTTTCATATAAGGGATAGCATCTGGAAGGAGCACTAACAGTGAACAATTACTATAGATGAATGGGATAGAGAATGTGCATCTAATTAGGTTAAGTCTAGTTAGGATTCTGGCATTCTGGCTTACTCCTTTTGACAATGGCTTTGGGTAAATTTTCCATGAGTATTGGGGAGGTAGACCAGTGGATCATGAGGACCTGAATTTGAATCTCTAGACCCCATGTAAAACTGGAGACCATTCCTACAGGGAGGTGGAGGCAGAGGCAGTCCAATCCCTGGCAAAACTGGTATAGCCCATGATGAACTACAACAACAACAAAAAAGAACCCTGTCCCGAGCCAAGTGGAATGAGAAGACTAGAATGTGAGGCTGTCTTCAGATCTCTATACTTGCACTGTGACACATTTGCTTCTTAATTTTCACTGCTCATGTGCTGTGCACACTGGAGAGTGCACATACACAAACACACACACACACACACACACACACACACACACTTCTGCTTCTTTTACTTCCCCACCATAATTGGTTATACCCAGGAAATTTGTATCAAAAGAAATAAATTATTCTCCCTTAAATTGCTTAAGGGAATAGATTGATCAATTAGATTAAAAAAATAGTGGCACAATGCATAATTGAAGAGGGTAGGTTTTGACAGACACATATTCATGCAGTATGTGAAATAGTGACATCATATATCTCAGAAGAAAGAGCAAAGCACAATCATGAACTGAATGAGAAGTCAGCTATCTAATCTACAGAGGACTCTTCCCTCAAATCACATGATCTACCACTCAAAAATCATCATTTCTTTTGTTTAATGTCATTTCCCATAACTGCTGCTGCTGTTTGCATATTGATAAATGTATCATTAGGTCTTAAAAATATAATTCGTTTGGCACTCTCTCAATCTCTTAAACCTGTATATGCATAGAGAAAGTATAAGAACATTTTTTTTTTCTCTCTGGACTGTAATGAGCATTAATTGGGTACTTAATGAATATAATACACTGTGACAGGTTCTGATTAGTTAACAATACGGAATCCTAGATCTCAGAAAGAACTTGAGTAAGGTGTTATAAAAATCATGCAGAAATGGTATCATTTTACTAAACACTGATTGGAGTCTTAGTAGTCTTAAAAAACTTTGAATTTTTATAGCAACTCTCAGAAAGTTTTGAAAATGTTTCTGCAGACACACAGATCAAGTGGAAATGGATACAAATGTTAAACAAACAAGAAAATAGGAATTTAAAACTCAGCTGATAAGGACAACTGGTCTACCTAGGCCAGGGGAAAAATACCATTAACAATGCTTTACAATGAAATATATTCCTGCTAAAGTATACATTGTTCAAGAGGTATCCTACAAAGATTTATTGAGTGCCTAGCTAACCAAGTGTATAAGATTCTCATGAAAATTTACCCTGATAGTAGAAAGAGATGGATGACAGTCATTTCAGTGGAATTTATACTTTCTAAGACAACATGGCCAATTTTCTGGGACAAAGTGACCTCTGCAAGGCCAATCTTGCAGTCCCTTAGCATTTTCTAATAGCAGAGAATCTAAGGCATTTTCAATCTCCCCATCCCCCCCCCCTGTCTCTCTCTTTCTTCCTTCTTTCTCACATAGGGGAGGTGTTGTGATTTTGGGTAAACATGCATTCCACAGGTTAAATGTAAAGGTTAGAGGATGACTTCAGGTGGTGGTCATCATCTTCCACCTTGTTTGAGACATGGTCTCCTATGGTTCACCACTAGGTGTGCCATGATAGTTGCTCATGGAAGATTCTGCTCTCTCTATCTCCCATTTTACCACAGGATAATAGAATTATAAATGCATGTGCTACCATGTTCAGCTTTAAGTGGTTTCTGAGGATGCAATCTCGGGTCTTCACATTGTTGCCAAAAGCATTTCATTCCATGAGCTATCCCCTAGCCCGTTTATCAGCCTCACTAAGGAACAAGTCTATTCTGTGCTAGAAACAATCTTCTTGGCCATATTATTCACCAACTTGATTAGAATTTTTTGACCTCTGAAGTCATCAAAGTTACGACCAAGACAAACAAGGATAACAGAGATCATTTTTAAATGCCACTAGCCTGGCAGAAACATGACACATAAATCATGAGTTTTATTGTATTTGCAATTAAACAAATCAAATTTACTGTCCACTGGAAATCCTTAGCAATTAGTATAAAGATTAATATAGTGAAACATCTTCACTGCAGCAGGTCTCCCAAACAAAACCAAAATATAAAAATAAATTCACTATATAATTGAATAGCATGTTAAGTATTAATGCAGGGAATCTTCTAAGTCCCCAGGTCCCTGATGCAATTATTTTCTATTCACATTAATTGTTCCAAGCAGATGACACTAATAACTTTCAGTTAAAATGTGTCCAAAGGAAGATTTCCTAAGATCAGTACCATTTAAATATAAGGTCACTTTTATAATTATTAGCTTAGATTTTTAACCATGACTGAACATAATAAAATTAACTTTGTGACTATTTTCACTTTTTAACTGAGAATAGCAAAGGTTAGTGTTCACACTAGCCAGCAATGTTTTAGGGTATAGATGATTTCCCTAATACTTATCAATATGCCAACTACTACTTCTGTGGTGTATGTCTGAATGCCTGTGAAAGTCAGAGGTCAATCTTGAGGTAAACCTGCTACAACAGAGATGTGTTTTATGAGACAGAGTCTCTGACTGGAAATAACCAAGCAGACTAGGCTAGCTTGCCAAGAGACCCAGTGTTCCTCCTGTCTCTGTGTTTCCAACACTGTGATTATAAGCACACACAATCATGTACATCTGTCTGTCTTTTTTTAAAAAATTAAGTTTTTGAAATTATAGCACAATTACCTCATCATCCCCTTGCCTTTCCTCCTTCCAAACCTCCTATATAAACCTCTCCTTGCTCTCTGTCAAATAATAGACATTTTTATTAATTGTTGTTATATACATACATGTTTATGTATATGTTTACATGTATATATGTGCGTATATATATATATATATTTGTAAATTATATCAGGACAACCTGCTCAGTCTGTTTAATGTTACTTTATGTACATTTTTGAGCTTATGATTTGGTATTGCATTATCAATTGGTGTGTTCTTCCCTGGGGAAGTCTGTTTTATGATCCTTGAAGATCAAACACAGGTTTTCACATTTATATGGCAGTACTTTACTGACTGAGTCATCTCCCCAACCCTTTGCATCCTTTCATTTTTCTTCTAAGAAATTTCTTAGGCAAACTGTCAGATTGTAAAATTGTGAATGTTGTCCATAAAATGCAAAGAAACACACACAGCAAGAACTCTGATAAGCAAGATCAGACATGGGGGTTCTGGACATGTTTTCTCCTAATGGGAACTACTAAACACTTTAGCAATCTATCATTCCCAAGTCAGATTTTAAAACAAAGAAATAAAGGAATGCTAACCCCAAATCTCTGCTTGGTTTCACCTTAGAAATGTCATTCATATGCCATAGTTCTGTCATCTGGCAAGCTGCTCTCAGAGACAGGAGGAAGCCAAAGTCTGACACTGTCACGGACAGATATTAAGCTGCATATGAGTGTCCCAGCTGTATTCATGGAATGGTGTTTAGGTTGTTTTCTTACTTCCATCAACTCTGATGTCACAAGCAAACCACAAGATACACCTCTGAACATCCTCAGGCAGAGAGCAACACCCAATCTTCTTGTGTTCTCTAAAACACAATAACATAACTGTTGATAGAGTAAGCAGGAAGTGTCACTCTCTGCAAAAGTATTGTAAATCTTGGCTTTGTCCCCAACATAGCATTTTGTGTATTGATTACATATCAGAGTAGCTGAGTAATGGTCAAGGGGCTTTTTATTAAAGCCCACGTCCCATATTACCTCTTCTTCTCTTGTGATATATTATGTATGAAGTTTTAAAATGTCATGGGTTCTGCATTTTTCCCTTGTAGTTTGGGTTAGCGTTATGCTTGTTTGGTAGTAAACCTTTAACCATGGCAGCTTTTTAACTCTCATGAACTTAAAAAGAGTTATTTAAAAAGAAACACACAACATCCATATAAATGCACAATGAAAAATATTAGGCTTAAAATGGCAGGAGGAAGTCATGGAAAACTAGGATTCTATTTTGTGATATAATTTTGTCAGTTGCAGATAATATATTCCATATCTGATATAAATATTCTTGTTAAATTGGAATGGCATTTCAGTAAAATACTGTCATTTTCTACATCTGCAAAGACCTCACAGCCCCTGATCTATACTGTGACCTTAAGATTATGAATCTTGAACATTTATAGTTTTTATTAAAGAAAACTCTTGGCTTCAGTCTCTGTGTTTCTATATATCATTAAATGGAAACTGTACCTATTATTTTGCATTTCTCATCATATGAATATCAGAGAACATGAACAGTTCAAGTTGGCAATCTAGAACAGAATGTGAAATAGATATTTGTATCAGAGCACGGTATGAAATTTAACCAATTAAATGGATGTAAATAAGATAATGTTAGAAAGAGAACCAACATGCACTTTCCACAAAGTTGGTATACAATAACCACCACCATATGTTTCCATGGACAATTGTGACTAGTAGGATGCATTGTATATGTGGGTCTCTGGCTGGGTGACTTCCTGTGTTGCCCCTTATTGGACACTAAAACATTACGGCTAAGATTTGGCTTGGAATCATACTTACTTGTCTCCTTCCTGTAACAAAACAACACACACAGCAGCTGAAGGGCAAGATGGCTCATCTGGGCTCACAGTTCCTAGAGATGCAGTCTATAATAGTAGAAGGTATGAGTAGTTGACAGGGTGGGTACATTACATCCACAGTCAGGAGGCAGAGAGCAGACAGAAAATGGAACTGACACATGAAATGTGTGCATGCAGGAGATAGCTTAGCCATAGACATAGAGAAGAAGACCAAGAAAGCTTTCAAGCTGAATGGGTTTCCAGAAACTTATATCTATTTTCCCCAGGAATACTGTTTACCCAGTTAGGATTATTGTACAATACAGCTATCTCAGAGCTCAAGTGCAAAGATACTGGTTGTATCCTAAGTGATGTAAAATAAGGTTATTTGAATGGAGAGGCTATTAATTTAGTTCAGTTGAAGAGCCTCAACATGCGTTTCTGCGTGCGTGCGTGCATGCATGTAGTGTGTGTGTGTGTGTGTGTGTGTGTGTGTGTGTGTGTGTGTGTGTGTGTATGCAGCAACGCCTAGAAATTCTCAAGTCCATTATCCATTATATGCTTGGGGATTAACAACCTTCATAATTACTTGGTATAGCAAGTATCTCAGTGACCTATATGGATCAAAAAGCAAACTGGGGTACAGAGCGGTTAAGTAATTTCCCCAAAAATTCAAAGGGCTAGTATATGGAAGAGCAGGGATTTAAACCTCATAAATGGCCTCAGAAGTCAAGTGCTTGACGACGAAACAGCTACTAACCAGAGCAAATAATGATTGGCAGATAAGAGCAAATATCAGAGGAGAGCCAGCTGAACAGCATGGCAGTAGAATTCTAGTCTGCATGCCTTTTCAATTAAGTAAGGGCAAGGTTAGAGTTTTCCAAATGGAGGACTGGCTTTACCACCCTTTAGTGGAGAACCCTCTCTAAACAGCCCACACTTATATTCTGTGGTCTCCCCACCTAAGCACTGCTAGGGATGAAAGCAGGTCCCTAGAAATAAAACAGACCTTTCAGAAGAACTTCAGTAGGAGAGGTGTATGCTCACACTTGTAGGCCTGAGATTGGAGAACATTAGAAGAGACAGTCTGTGTGCATCACGCTAGACCATGAAGAGAGATCCTTCACTCCTTTCCATTTCCAGAGCATTAAGAAAGTTATGGCACCATAGCACAGATAGTATGATGGAGCCCTGAAGGGAGAGATTCTTCAGTTCTATAAGAAGAGGGCAAATTCCGGTTCTTATAGATTTTATTGCACACATTGGAAGTGCTATGCTGGAAGTACTAGATCAGAACCTGCAATTGTACGAGATGCATGGTTTGCATGCACATAAAGAGTGTGCCTTAATTCACCTCTTTGCTTAATCTCTCCCATTGCATAGGATGACTTTCCCCATCTTCCTCAGGTATCTTTACAGTATCTCTCTTGGCATTCAAGGTCAACACCAAAGGAAAGCCACTTGTTCTTTTAGTTTTGTTTTGTTTTTTTTAATTGAATATTTTAGTTATTTATATTTCAAATATTATCCCTTTTCCTGTTTCCTCTGTGCAACCCTTCTGTTCTATTCCACCCTTACCCTGCTTCTATGAGGGTGCTCCCCCACCCACCCACTCCCAATTCACCACCCTAACCAAGCACCTCCTCTCCTACTTATGACAGATAAGGCCCCTTCATCTCCTTCAGTCCTTTTCCTAACTTCTCCACTGGGGTTCCTGTGATTAATTTGCTGATTGGCTTCAAGCATCTGCATCTGTATTGGTCAGGATCTGGCAGAACCTCTTAGGAGAGCCAGCAGTTCTTTCTCAAGTCTACCCATCTTCAACATTCTAGTTTCTTGTCACTTTCGTCCTTCCCCTAGTGGGCATATGCACATAGGTAATGCCTGAGCAAGAAGGCTTCTACTTTCTCAGGCCTAGGCATTGAGTTGAGAGCTGTACAAACAGATGTGGCTTTGCTAGACAGGGTGGGTGGGGATAGATGGACAAGACCAAAGGAATCACATCTAAACTCTAGTATCATGGGAGAAGAAGATAAAGTCGACAGAACCCATGCAGAGAATGGAAAACCACGGGAGGTGTTTAATTCTAGGTCACATGGCAAGATGCAGGCACAGTTGCTTCCTAGATAGAGGATGAAATCTATCAGAGAAAAAGCTGTTCTAATTAAAAAGTGCCACCAGATAAATCTTATAACAAAACATAAAGGACTAGGCTAGAGACCCTTTATAGTGTTAACGTACAAGTAGAAGCTAATGGGATGTTTCTGGAAGTTTATATAGGGATGAATTCTACATGTCTACACTATCAGAGGCATCGATAGATACCAGGTTATCTTACAAAATGGAGCCATAGAGGAATAAAAGGATGCAATTTAGTTGGTAGAGTACAAATACACAAAGCCCTGGGTTCCATCACCAACACCATATAAACTGAGCCTGGTAGTGCATGCCATTAAGCCTGAGGAACTAGAGGTGAAAAGATCAGAAGTTCAAAATCATCCTTGGTGTTGTAGTTTGGATGTGAAGTTCCCCCTCCACACACACCATATAAGGATAGATAGTGCTGAAAACTGGATCTTGAGACAAGTTTCTCCTGTCATGATTCTTAGTCCAAAATTTCAGCAGGGAGACATAGGATATGAAAAAATTCTTGGCATTTTTGTAATGATCACTTAAAGAGATCACTGTGCAGCAAAAATAAAGTATCTATAGTAAGGCAGATGAAATGATTGAGTGTTATAGTTATTGATTGGCAAGAAAATTAAATGTGCCCTCTGTACTCTGTGAGGGTTTAAGGTTTACCACAAGTACTATCCCATCATGGCTGCCTGCCGGGGTGGGGTTGGGGGAGCTGCTGGGGTGCTTCTCATCATCTTTCAGAATTGCATTTGCAGGACAGTGATAAGTACTCAGGTACTAATGGCACCCATAAAATGTCAATAAATTGCATAAGTAAGAGGCTTCACACCTCTGCAAGTGACACCAAGACTGATGGCTCCCGACTGGAGAGTTTCAGAGACAAGGCTTTCTAAAGATAGGCTAGAATTAGGCAGTAATGGAGAGCTCCTACTCTATAGATCGGAATGCTAAATTAATTTGGCCTGTCCAGTCTGCAGGGATTCATCTGTTACACCTGCAAGGTGGCTGTCTAGATGCATGTGGGCGTTTACCACTTTATCTGTTGCCTGTGGTTTATGTGGGCCTCCTGAATTCGAACCACCTTAGCCTTCTATGTGAGGTCCGTAGCCATGAGGTACGTAGAGTGTTGGCATCCACACAGCCAGCTAGACATGAGAAGTCCTCTGATGGAGATACATGATGGCTGAGCTTTGTGCCTTCTTGTGGCACATGGTACCTTGCAAGTATGCACAGATAGACTGGTGTGCATATGACAGCTCACACAGAATAACCTTCCCTCTAGAAGGGAACTTAGAAATGATATTGCCCACTCTACAAATGGGGCCATTGGGAAAAGTAAGCACAAGGATGTGAAATTTGTAGCAGTGTAGAACCTGGTTTGTCCATTAAACTAAAGTCAAATGCCAACGCTCTTGAATATAGCCAAGAATGTGTCTTCTTCCATCCATGTGTTATTCTTGTTTCATTTTGCTCTGCAGAGCTGGAGATTGAACTCTGAATCTCATATATGGTAGTAAAACATTCTCCCATCAGGTATAGTCTCTGTGCCCGGGTCTTACTTTGATATTGATTTGGTGTTTTGCAGTATGGCTGGATAAAATGAGAAACCACTGTTGTGATAACGATGGTACCTTGATATAAGCTGAAGGCCCTCTGTAGATCAGACACTAAGTATATCCTTCATTTCTAGAACCGCACACCACTCTTGTGCTAGCCGTTTATGCCTGACCTTACTGTTGCAATTTACTTACAAGGGAAAATATAGCTAGCAACGCTGAAGAAAAAATTCCTCCTGAGACCACACAGTGTGAAGCAGAGCTAAAGTGGCTGGGGAGCAGAGCATGGGACAGGACTTGGCTCAGTACTTAAAGTGCTTGCCTCCCAAACTTGATGTTGGACTTCAAAACTCACATTAAAAACCAGAAACAAATAACAAAAGCTAGGCATTGTGGTATATGCCTGTGACCTCAGTGGTGGGAAGGTCCCTGAAGCTCATTTTCCAGAAAGCCTTGTCTCCTTGGTGAGTTCTAGGCCACACACAAACACACACGGCCTAAGATCCCTGTGGTTCCCAAACCTGAGCGTCTAACCACTTACTCTAAGATCATTGGGTGCTTACTTCTTAAGGCAATACTTTGCTGAGCCCTGTCCTGTTTTTACAGGAACACCTCCAGAATGCAAAATCAGGAACCCCTGCCTTGAAACACTCTTTCTCCGGGGTTGTCAACCCCGATCACCTCTGTCCTCGGAGCAGCTGCAGCAGTGGCAGCGAGCTATCTCTGTCAAGTGCCTGCAGCGAGTTCTCCAGTGGCTCCTCCTACACGTGGCAAGACAGGAAGCTCAATGGGAAAAGGGTAAGGCTCCTGTCAGGCAAGTCAGCTTCAGAGCGAACAGGAAGAAAATCCTGTGCTGGCTGGAATTCGGTCATGGAGGCCGAGTGGGTGGCGGTAAGGAAATGAACATTCACTGACAGTTTGCCCATTGACCGTGGAGGCCACCACTGATCAATGCTATGGGCTCTTAGAATATAAGACATGATGGGGCTGTACATCAGAAAACTACAGAACAGACAGGATATTGCAAGCAGGGGTTGATGAAAGGAGGAGCTGTTCTTCCTTATGTGCAAGGAATGTCTTCTCTGCTTCCTGTTTTATTTTATTGCTCTATTTTATTTGTGTATATGGATATACATGTATACATGTGTGTGCATGTAAACACACATATGTGTGGGAATTGGTGCCTTTGGAATCTAAAAGTCAGATTTTTCTGTCGTTCTTCAGGACCTGTCCATGTGGTTTGGTGCACAATGTCTCTGGCTTGAATCTTGAACTTAACCTTCCCTAGGGTTCACACCCCTGCCTCTTCAGCACTGAAACTGCACACCCAGCTTTTGGAGAGGGGCGGGAGGAAGGTTCTGGGGATCTGATATCAGGTTCTCATCCTTGTATGGCAAGCACTTTACTGACCAAGCTATCTGCCTAGCCCCTTTCCAGGGTGTGGGACAATCACTCCTGCAAGACCCCACCCCCTCATCTTTATAGAGCTTGCCAAGCTGCAGGGACCTCTGAGCATATTGGAACAAGCCAAGTATTTTGAAATAGCTACTTTAGCAGTTCCCCCAAAGTTATAGGAAAACAAAGTTCAGCAGGATGGAAACTGCAAGTCGGAGTATTCAGAGTCGACTTGTCTACTATTTGGATGAAGTTCCTTTATGGTTTTCAGTACATTAGAAACCAAGAAAACCCCAGAACTTATAGACTCTGCTTTGTCATCTGCTGAACTGCAGCTCTGAAAAAAATTTCCAGCTCGCATTTTGAAGCTATTCCTATAGACCCTGGCTCCTGATGCAAAGCAGAGAGCAGGCTGCATTTATCTAAATTGCTCCCATAAGGAATAGTTCAGAGCTCAGAATAATGTCTGCCAGGATCCCGGCCAAGAGAATAGTAGGACAATGGTTAGGGTGCTTTTCTTATCTCACTGTGTTCCTGAAATTTTTTTGCCCCTTCTCTTTTTCCTTTATCTTTTTAAAGATTTCTTTTCTCTATGTATATGAGTGTGGGAGTGTATGCTAACTACGGGTTCATTAGAGGTCAAAGGAGGACATTAGATCCCTTAGAATGAGGGTCATGGGTGGTGGTAAGCACCCTTCCTGAGAAGCCAACCTTCAGTTCTCTGAAACAGCAACTGGTGCTCTACCCTGCTGCTAAGCCCTGTTGTGCACCTGTCTAACACTTTATCTTCTTTCTGCTTTCCCCTTTCCCTCCAATGAACATTTTTTGCTTTCTTCATTTTTTTTTGTGTGTGGGGGGGGGTGCACATGTGTATACAGGTACATGCCTGTGTATGCATGTTTGTCTATATGCCAAAGCATAACCTTTGGTTGCTCCCTGGGAGCCTTCTACCTCTTCTCTGTCTCTCTTTGTCTCTATCTTTTTCTCTTTCTCTGTCACTCTCTGTCTCTCTCTCTCTCTCTCTCTCTCTCTATATATATATATATATATATATATATATATATATATATATATATATATACATACATACATATACACACACACACATATATATATGTGTGTGTGTGTGTCTGTGTGTGTGTGTGTGTGTGTGTGCTTTGAGTCAAGATCTCTCATTGATCTAGAACTCTCAGAGCAGGCTAGGTGACTGTCCAGCAAGCCCCAAGAATCTATTTGTATCTTGCCTGGACAGTACTCACTAGAAAAAAATTAAAAGTACTCACTAGGAAAAAAAGTACTCACTAGTATGCCCAACTTTTTAATTTCACTTCAATGGATCAAATTTGGGTCCTCATGGCTGCATGCCAAGAACCTTACTGTCTGGGAATACTACCTGTCCATCTAAAAACTAACTGGTGGCCATTCTTCTAATTGGGACAGTCTTCAATATACTAAGCCAGTCTCTCCCTTGTACAAGAGAATAAAGAAACTCTTAAGACCCTTCAGGGACTCTCCTTGGATGGCTATCCAGTGATAATCCAGTGTACCTGTGACAGTTTACAGCCTGTGACAGCTCACAAAATACATTTTTAGTTCTCAGGGTGACAGCAAGCTTTATCTGGACCCTCAAGACATTTTAAAGTTACATTATTTCTGCAGCTTGTGCCTGGCATCAGGTGTTTATTTAATATTGACTTACATAATAAATCACAGGATTCTGAACAGGAACACATTGTTAAATTTTATAATAATAAATATGTGAGTAATAGTTTTTTGAGCCCACAACTATTTTTTAAATATCATTTGTTGTAGAAACAAAAAGGAAAGCCTATAAAAGATTTACTAGCCTTTCTCAATAGGGAAATCTAGTTCTAATAGATTCAGTTACTACCATATGTGGCCCACTCTTAAAAGTACTGTACAAATATTGACTCATTTAATACTTGTAACATATTTAAGGTCCTGTTTTTCTCATCTTTGTATAGAGTCATGTATGCATTCTAAGTACACATATGTGCAGATGTTTGTGTCTCTCTGTGTGTGAATGTGTGTGTGTGTGTGTGTGTGTGTGTGTGTGTACTCACACACACACAGAGGCCAGAAGTGAACCTCAGTTATTATTTCTTTGATACTATCTACCAAGTTCTTTTGACGCAGTTTCTCACTGTGCCTGGAATTTAACAGTTCAGCTTGTCTGCAGCAAGACCCACGGATCTGCATGGCTCTATCTCACCTAGCTTGGAACTCTAAGCACATGCCTTCATGTTTGACATTTTGAAAATGGGTTCTGGGTATCAACCTCAGGTCCTCACGTTTACACATAAACTCTTTCCTAACTAAGCTGTTCTCCAGCTCCAAGTCTCCCCAATTTTTAGCTAAGAAAACCAAGGTCCTGAAGATTTAAATATATATCCCAAGAACATGGCAGTGCATGGTAAAACCAGGTGTTAATTCTAGAACCTTCGCTGTTGATGGTTCTGTAATCCTGGCCTTGTTGCGTCATCCTTACATATACCTGCTGTTGGCATTGAGTTATTCCCATGAACACCAACAATTCCTTAAATAAAATGTATTTTCCTGGCAAGAGATAGAAAGGTACTGAGGACGAAATGCTGTGCCCCTGGCTTATCAGAGGCCTCCTACAGACTTCTGTGTGGCCTTCTAACTACTTCAGTCCTGCTTCCTTGAACAAAAGCCATAACTGTTATAGGAAATTACCCTCTACGGCTCTATCTCAATGAGCCTCTCATGCTCCTCTGTCACCCCGGCCAACTTGCAAGATTGGCCCACACTTGTCTCAACCAATGTAAGCTCCCATGGGAGACTTGGGAAAAGATGTGGCTTTTCTCATCAGAAAATTCACAGCTCTATTGGTATGTTAAAATATAGCATGGACTAGCTATGAACAAGAAGAAGAGGGGTGAATAGGCAGGAGCTGAGTTTACCTTTGAGAGTTGAATAAATCTGCCCCTTAGCTCTTGGAGGGCTCTTTTTCCTGGCTTCCCATCTCTGTGTTCAGTGTGACTCTCAAGACCATGGGAAATGTTAGAAACCCACACCAAGGAAGCCCATTCTCTGTTGTATCTAGAGTACCCTGACTTTGAAATGAGAATTCTTCTGACTGCCAGAGAATCTTTGAATGATGCAATTCCCTAAAATTAAAGAACAAAACTCTAAGAGGAAAAGGGTGGTGTCAGCAAATTACATCTGTCCCAGCAGCTTCAGACACTGGAGGGATTTCTGAAGAAAATAAATAATTGAACATCAAGACAAATGAATGCGTGTGCTGGAGATAGCAAGAGTAAATTTCATGAAAATGGCTTAGATATAATCCAGTGTCCATAGCTTACAAAATATTTCACTGTCTTTGGAAGCTTCTGGTTCTTCTTAATGTCTGCCTTTAGTTCATACTCAGACATTTCAACAGGAGCTAGCTGGAATAGCAGTCCTCTGAAACTGCTGTATTTGTTCCTAAAGTCAGTCACCATTAGTAATTTTGAATATATCCTGAGCAGGGCTGGAGAGACGTCTCAGTGAAGACATGTTTATACTGCTTTTGCAGAAGACCCCGATTCCCATAAGCAACATCATGCAGCCTATGACCACCTGTATCTCCAGCTCTAAGGATGCTAACACATGTTTTCAGCTTTTGTGAGCATTTGTACTGGTATGCACACAACCATACACAAATACATACGTACATACATAATACATACATATATACATACATATGATTAAAAAGAAAATAATATTTCAAGTAGGTTAGCCCCTCATTGTTCCAATGTGATAGTTTCTTATTTAAACTCTGAAATGCCATTGGAGAAACACTGTCAAGAAAACCTGTGGGGTTTGTTTAACACCAGATAGTACAGACAGAAAAGAGACTAGAATTTAAGCTCACTAGAGCAGTACAGCACCCAGAGTAAGAGTAAACTCCAGAGCTGGCAGGCCACGTTTGTATCCCACTGCAGCTACATTGGTGAAAATACATTTCACAGGTTTGTAGTAAGTTTCAGAAAAAAAGAAAAATTGTGAGTCTAAAGGCTTGTCCAAATGTCCTGTCTCTGAGAGTACTTGTTGGACCGCAGAGTCTCACAGCAAAGGGAATGGACAATGGTCTAAAGATTCAGTTAAGGCAGCATGCCAGTGGCTGGCATCCAGCAGGTCCTCGGTGTGTGTCACTTCTCTGCTATGCTTTTCTGCTCCTCGTTATCCATATTGTTAAAAAAATAACAAATATGAGGAATCCATCCTTCATGTCCCACCCACTTTTTGAAGGTTGGCATTGGGAAAATGTAAGGGCAAGAAACTGAGCTGCCGACCTCAGTGGAAGAGTAGCTACCACAGGGATGCCACTGCTAATGCCCAGTTGTTCATGTAGATATGCACGCACATATATGCAGGTGCACATGATACCTTCAGAAACCTTTTCTAGACACTCACGAAGACAAAGAGCTACCGACTGTTAGACTGCCAGGTTGAATTACTTTCCTCTCTCCACCCCTCCCTCTGCTACACCTTGACTCTCTATAGTGAAGCTCTATTGTCCTCTGCCTGTTCCCTAAGTGAAACTTGAGCATGTCTTCTTGACGTGCATCTCTGACCATTCTGCTTCTTCCACCTGGAAGACATTTTCATCTTCTAGAGCTCTAGGTAAGTTTATACATCTTTCAAGGAATAGTTAAGTTTAAAAAAAAATAATTCAAATGACTTTCCTTTATACCCATTACTATCTCCATGTTGACCCATAGTCTTCCCTATGAACCTCTACAATAGCCAGCCTATTTTCTACCTCTCATATGTATTTTCTTGACACACAGTTAGCTGTGCTCCTCCCTCCAGTTGGGGTTTCTGCCTTTAAGGAATAATTTTTATATTTCATTTCTCTATTTCACCATGCCACTTAACACAGGGCCTGGCAGAGTCCGTGTTTACTGCGTAGTTAGCATTGTGCAAACTGTTTTTATGTGAATACTTATCACCCACTTATACAAATTAAATTTACTGAAGGGCTTTTCCTTTGCTTATTTGAGATCTGTTTGGTTCAATCATGTCTGATATCTACATTTTTCTTTTGTAGCAATCATCGCGTATCTGGGATAAAAGACTGAGTATCGATTCTTCTCTCCCAAGTGGCTTCGCCAGCCCTGCAGATGAACTACCTCCAACCCGTATCAAAGAAAGCCACATTCTGGAAGGGCTGAAGAAGCTACAGAGGCAGAAAGTGTTGCTTGAGTCACCAGCGTCAGTGATAAGCAAATGGGGTTATAAAGATTGCATGAACTCGAATGAAGGAATCTATTCGCCAGGAATTAAAAACAGCAGCCTTAAGGAGTATCCCCCCTGCCAATCACCTGGCATAGGGATCCCCTGCCAGAATCTCCATCAGACTTTCATCTATGATGCCAATTCTCATGAGTATGCACATGAAGAATCCCTGTCCTCAGCCTTGCCACTAACATCTCCAAGCCAGGGCTTCAGAATCCAGAGCAGTAACCTGGCCCACAGTGTTTCAGACAGTCTGTTTAACTGGGAGCCACATAGAAAATACTCTGCAGAAGGTACAGCCTCAGTTTATATCAGAGAAATGCCTGAAAGGCTAGCTCGTTGTTCTAGCCACTGCCCCTTGGAGAGGAAGCTATGCCCCAACATTCACCTGCCCTGGGTGCAAAGGGACAGGGACCCACACAGCCAAGGTCATGGCCATGTGCCTCTGAACCTTCAGCTTTCAGATACAGATGACAACGAAACCCTGAATGAGTTGCACATAGAGAGCGGTGATGGGACAAGTCCTTCCGACCTGTCCTTGACTGGTGACACGGACAAGTCCATGGAGAACCTCGAGGTGGGATTTGGAAAGTCTGGATGTAGCGTGCATGCTATGGGGGAAGAAGAATATCCCACCCACTTAGAGACCAACTCAAAGTCATTCACCCTCGTCAAGCAGAAAAGGGTTGTCAAGAGGACCTCTTCAGAAGAATGTGTCACAGTCATATTCGATGCAGAAAACGGAGAGCCAGTGGAATTCAGCTCCCACGAGACTGGAGTTGTCACTGTAACCAGGGATGAAATTTCCATCAGCTCAGCCCCTGCTGGGCCCTCAGAAGAACTCACTGAACTTTCACCTCAGGGAATTACTCATTTACAGCCAGGAGCTACTGCAAGAGAGTATCCTTTTCTGAATAGACCTGAAGAGGAGACAGAGAAAGACATTCCAAAAGATGAAAACAGTATTCTCACAGCTCCAAATGACTCCTTCAGTTCTCGGACTGTAGTAACACAGAATTCCCCACGATCAAAGCTCGCCAAACCGACACAAGGGGTAGCCTGCCAGAGTGATTCTAGATCTGTGGTAAACATGAGTGTATACACAAAGCAAGGTCTGACAAAAATTCCTTCCAGAGGCAAGACTTCACCTCAGAAATCAAAACTAGTGGACCCTATGCCTACCATGCTAGTCCCTTCCAGTGGTCTCGTGACTCTTGAAAAAATACCAGCATCCCCTATGGGGAAACTCTCACAGTGTGTACAGGAAATGAACCCTGGGTCTTTCTGTAATGTACAACCAGAATCACACATTCCAAGACACCCCACCCAGACTCCTCATATCCCCAAAATTTCCAATAAGAAGAATTGGGTTCAATGCCCCAAGAGCCAGACTGCAGGGATCCAGTCACGGCATCTCATGGGAAGAAATGACAATGGTGAATCCCCCATGAAGGCCAAAGGCTGTGGCTCTGAACCACAGACAAGAATTAGGTCTCCCTCCCCTCCAACCCCTCCAGGGAGGTCAGTCTCCCTCCTGGTCCGACCCAATTATGACTATCCGCCACTGCCATCACCTGACAAACCTGAACCTAGGGTCCTTGGTGACACCGTACATACAGGGTTGAAGTCCCCGTTGTTGAAAGGATCCTCTGCTCTTCTCGTCACTTCCAGTCCAGGTATGTCAGAAATACAGAAGAAGAAACCATCTGTGGCCTCCAGAAAGTCTGCCTTTCCTCCAGCTCTTTCCTCAGCCCAAGCAGTGGTGCATACCCAGTACCCTGAGCACACAGGCTCCAGCCCATTTGCTGTGATGGCTCCAGGGCCTCCTAAAGTCTCTTCAAAACGAGGCATCCCCAAACCTCCTCCTCACCAAGTCCTTGGAACCACCCACACGGACACAGACTTACAGACACCGAAGACTGGTCCTTCAAGCTGTGAACTGCTAGAGGTGACATCCTGTAAAAGCCTGTCTCCAGGGAGAAAAGGACAGTTGAGTGACAGCACTGTGATGCACCACAGGCCTTCCTTCTCAGGGGCAAATGAGTCCTTGACACCTCAGGTTAATAGTCCATCCTCATCTTCCTCATCCTGTAGAAACCAGGGCACCACACAAGGTGGTCAAAACCCTCCCGAGAAAGGACCGAAAACTCGCCTCCCAGTAGGACTCAAAGTTCTCATGAAGTCTCCTCAGTTGCTCAGGAAAACCATAGGACCAGGGAAAGAAGAAAAGGATAGTTTGAACGAAGCATCTCGAAGTTCTGTGACAGTGAACAAGTCTAATCCTGAGGACTCCAAAGACCCTGCAAGTCTGGAGACCTCGGCAGATAAGAGAACCACAGCCTTGCTGGGTCTGAGAGGTCCAAACAGTCTAACTAGAGGACTCGCCTTAGAGTTAACAATGCCAGAGGCATTGGAAAGCAGTCTCTCCAGAGATGATGGAAGAGACGGGCTAGACAGCAGAGCCATAAAAAGATCCTTCTCCTCCAGCAAGCCACACCTAAAGCCTGCACTAGGCATGAATGGAGCCAAAGCTCGGAGTCAGAGCTTCAGCGTCCACTTGGGAGAGAAGCCTTCCACACCCCCAACAGAAGGGCCAGGCAAGATTCGAACTCAGATTATTACAAACACTGCTGAGAGAGGCAATTCCCTCACCAGACAGAACATCTCCATGGAAGGGTCTCCAAGCAAGACCTCCTCTGTCTCAGCATCTGATAATCTGCCCAATGCTGGAAGGCCCCTGGGAAACCCCTTTACTAGGCAGGGTTCTCTCTGTAGCACAGGAAGCTCTAGCAGCCAGCACGGAAGCCCAAGCAAGTTACCTTTGAGGATGCCCACAAGGCCAGATAGACTCCTCGTTCCAGGACTGGAAGACCAACCGTTCTCTACTCAGAAAGAATGTCCTGCGGTAGCTGTACATGACCAATCTAGCAGTGACCACCATAGGAATCCATCTACTCTATCAGACTGCCCCCAATCCCTGCAAATTCCAGGGCGGATGCTGCCTCCAAGCACTCTGGAAACAAGTGGGATATCTAAGCTAGAAACTTCTGGAAGGCATCCAGATGCTTCTCCAACTAGGACTAGTGTCGTGAGCCCAGAAGCCCCCCTCTCACCCTCCATCGAAGAAAAGGTCATGTTGTGCATTCACGAGAATGTGGAAAAGGGCCAAGTACAGACAAAGTCTGCCTCTGTGGAAGTGAAGCCCAGGGCAGGGCCTTCATTCACCAGCTGGTTTGGTTTTCGAAAGAGCAGACTTCCAGCTCTCAGTAGCAGGAGAATGGAAGCTTCCAAGAGTAAGGTGGAAAAGAAAGATGCAAAACTGAAATCTGAAAGGAAAAAAGAGAAGAAGAAAGCTGAAGTACAATCGAAGAAAGAAAACGACCTGAGTAGGGGAACCAAAGGGGCAGATGGCCAGAGTCCAGACGATCGTTTGCAAAGCACAGAGAGTCTGAAAGCATCCCGAGACATTTATAACCAAATGACGTCAGAGCCGAGGAATAGACCCAGGCCTGCTGTGTGTCCAACAAAAGATGCCTTCATGACAGAACTTCTAAACAGGTAACATGCATGTGAACAAAGAAGGGTAATCTAGAGGGGTCTCCCAGTTCTCCCAACCCAAGGAGAACTGTTTACTTCCTGGTCATTAAATACCAGCCAAGCATAGTCTCCATACACGCGGAGAATATATAATCTCTTATACATTAGCTATAATTTAAACAGTGAAATAAAAGTTAGCAATAAAATGATAATTTAGCTCATGTTCCTTTCTTAACCAAGCCAATGGTCTTTGAAATTAAAGAATAGTGAGTTACATCCAGGTTGATAACAATTCAACCCACACCAGGAACCATGAATGTACCCACATTGCATGAAATGGAAGAAAATTACACACACGTTTGAAAGCATGCCGATTTCATTGATCGCACTGAGCAAATGTATACTTAGAACTTTCCAGAAGTAATTACTTTTCCTGCCGATCTTAAGCCAGAAATGTATTTAGCAATCACCCTTTGGCGTTTTATATTCTGTCCCTCCCAAAAGCAATTATAAAAATAAAATAGAGGCTATGGGGAGATGGCTCAGTCAGTAATGTGTAATGTGCTTGCCTCGCAAACATGAAGACCTAAACTCTGTCTTCAAAACGCACATAAACAAAAGCCAAGCAGACTTTTAATCCTATTGCAGAGGCCATAGAGAAAGACAAAGCCTTGGTCTTCTCTGGCCTGCCATCATAGCCTACTTGGAATTTGCAGGCAAATGAAATATTCTGTGTTACAAACACCTAAAGAATAATACACAGGAAGACATCCTATACTACACACACATACACACACACACACACACACACACACACACACACACTCACGCATGCAAACATGCAACAATGCACACAGACCTGTTTGTATGTGCTCACATTTTAATAAACAGTGTAATAGTGTATTATTCTTGCAAATCTAAATTGACACTGTAGTAAAATATTTGAAGATACTTTTGCTCAAGGTTAGAGAGCAATACTTACCACTGAAAGGCTTAAAGACAAAGAACCGCACTGAGGCTACCTTAAACATGAAAGGGCTGGAAGAGGCGCGTGATTGAAAACGGCCAGTGTAATTTATCAGAGGAATCGCTTCCTACCTGCAGAGTTGATAAGAGAGCCGCTCTACAGACAGAAAGTGGATCAAAGGGTGTTTCCTGCAGGAGTGTGTTAGAGGGCACCTCCCAGGGCTCCTGTTTCGCCAGCGGCTCTGTGAGCACTCAAGGAAGTCAAAAGAAAAACATCAAAACCAACATCGATATGGAAAAACCAAGAGAATCCTTGGTAAGCACTTTTCCATGCTGGCTAGAAAACGCTTGATGCTGGATGTTCTGGTGTGATGGTGGCAATGATGGTGACTGTGTTTCTAATATGTACACGATGTTTTATATAAATCTCTTCTTTTCTACCTCTCTATTTCTCACTCTTTCCTCCCCTCTCTTCATTCTCCTTTCTCCCATCCCCCCTGCCCATTTTCTCTATGGACATTTATGTGTGAATAGCAATGCCTCTCATGCTAACACCTGTATGGAGGTCAGAGCACAGCCTGCACTGGCAGTCCTCCTGTCCAGCATGTTTGAGACGGGATCTCCTGTCCATGGCTGTATAGAGCAAACTAGCTGCCCTACACAGTTCCATGGTTCTCCTGTCTCCATGCCCCACCCCATCTCACCGTGGTTACAGACATACCATATTATGCTCATCTTTATATGGAAACTGGGCACCTAAACTCAGGTCCTCACCCTTTGATGGCAAGCATTTTAGCTACTGAGCCTAACAAGAGAGAATTTTTTTTAAAGGAGAAACACAGGTGACAACTGCTTGTGTGTGGGGGGGGGGGGTAGTGGTTCCCTCTGGGAATACTCTTCTCATTGGGTCTATTTTCAGACAACGCTATCATCGCTGTACATTGCCAGAAAGTGCTGCTACCAATATCATCTTAGACTGATACCCAGTGCTAGAATTTCATTTTGATGAGGATTCTAGTATCAATAGCAACAAAAGAGAAATGGGATTGGAGAAATGAAAATGCCTACAAAAACTGAGGCTCTGGGGAGGCAAGGCAGGAGGCTCTCTCCAGCCTTGTCACCACATCTACCTCCTTCAGTGAGCACCAGCTTCACCAAGACACCTTCTCTCAATCAGTAAATGGGAGAGTAACTAAGAAAGACATCCGACATCATTATCTGTCTTGCATGAATATACAATCATGTGTGCATGTACACACCTACACCCAACAGCTGCACCATGAACTGGAAAGCACTTGAGAAAGACACATGACATTGAGCTCTGGCTGCACACATGTATGAGAACTTACTACAAATATGCACATGTATATACAGAAAGAAAAGTATCCTTTCGGTACATTCATACCTTAATAAGGAGAATGAGAAATATAAGATATACTAACATTTTTTTTCTGAAGGACAATTTGAAATGAAAAGTGACAGCATTTATGGGGAAGTTGAGCGTTTGAAGGGAACAGGCTCTAACAACAATCTTGATTGGTGTTTGCAAGTTTCTGAAGCACAACTAAGACAAACACACACCAGAAATGTTTCTCCTCAGATAGGTCTGCAATCCAAAGAGCTCTAAGGTCTTTTTTTCAAGCTGACTCTGTTTGTTGCAGGTTTTTTTTCTCTTTCCCCCCATTTTAACTCTTGGCTTATATGACATCATACCTCTTTGAAAATATAGATGTCCCTTGCATTATAAAACCACAAATTATAAGCGTATCTGAAGCTGCCCTTGTAGTGTCACTGAAAGGAAAGGGGGAGAAGGAGTGTGGAGAAGCGAGCAATATGCTGGAAATTCAATCCTACTGATGGAAGGCGTGGATAGCCCAGTGGAACCCCTTATCACAGGCACTCCATTTAACTATGTACCGTTTAATATGGCTCTGACAGCTTAGGGTATATCTTCACTGTACAAAAGGACCAAAACCAAAACAAAACAAAAAAAGTGCCTATGTTGGGCTTTCACAATTTCATTTCTGCTTTCTTATTACTGCCTAATGCTAAGGTAATTTAACATACTTTTCCTCCCTCATCTGAAGTCTTTCACAGGGTAAGAGAAGGAACCTCTGCTCTTCCCAGTTTATCTTCAAGAAACAATCTTAATATTTCCTGTGAAGTACACAGATTACCTAACCAACCCAAGTTTACACAATCAATAGAGATATGCTAATGTTTCTCCTTAACTGAGAGAGAAAATCAGTCACGCTGAGAAGGCTTTTCAATATAACAGAGTATCATTAACCTGGATAGATGACCAGCTGTGAATGTGTCTGTGTGTATTCCTAGGTGCGACCACAGTTTCCATCTTGTTTTAGGCAGGGTCTCTTGTTTGCTGCTATGTAGTCTAGGCTAGCTGGCGTGTGGGCTTCTGGGAATTTTTCTGTCTCTGCCTCCTATTCTGTCTTGGACACACCAGGTTTGCAAGTTCACCCTGCCATGTCCGCGTGTTTGTGGGTTCTGCGAATCTGATCTCTGGTCAGTACACCCACAGAACGAGCACTCTGGCCCGCTGAGCCATCACCCCAGCTCCTTTTGAAAAACTGTAATGTTGTTATTTGTTTCCTCACTTTTGTGAATTGGGCTAAGATTACTGAGTTCAGGAAGGACTGTGCTTTTGTGTCCTTTGAGATAGTAAGAAACAGCAGAGAAAGGATATTTATCATGCATTATCATCTCAGGTAGCAGATTAGATGCAAAACAAAATGCATTCTTAATACCATTGCTCATTATTGTGAATACCCTTGAACCTTTTCAAATTCAGAGTTTAAGGAAATTCTCCATCCCAGGGGCTCAGGGTAAATTTGCTGTCTGCTTATTTAAAAGTTATGTTGCAAAGAAATGTCCTTACAGTAGTTGTTTAGTTGGAAACAACAGTGATGGATAACACCATTGATGTCACAGCATCATCATGAATGCAAACGCTACTTCATTGTCAAGGTAACGCTAAGTCAAGGGTTTTCTTCTTTCTGTCTGGCAGTACTTGGTGTTGAATCTGGGAATACACACACACACACACACACACACACACACACACACACATGCACACATGCATGTGAGGCAAACAAACTACATATCCACACCTGACCTATAACCTTACCCCTAAAAGTGCTTCTCTCAAACCTTCAATGTGCCACCACCAGGCTTAGGTCTTCAAACAATCAAATTACATTTGTTCCCAAGAGCCCAAGGCATTTTTAACATCCCTAATGTTTAGTTGTTGTTTTTATTTTCTTTCTGTTGCTGCGATAAAATACCCTGATTAAAAAGCAACTTAGTGCAGAACAGGCTTATTATAGCTCACAATTCTTGGTTATAAGCCACTATTTTGGAGGGAAGTCAAGGCAGAATCTTCAGATAGCTAGACATATCATATCCGTGGGCAAGGGTCAAGATAAATGAATGCATGTGTGCTTTCTTGATTGTCTGCTTGAGCTCAGCTTAATTTCTCCACTCTTATACAGCTCAGTACTCCCAGCCCAGGGAATGTTACTGCCCACAGTGGACTGCATCTTCCTGTATAAGTTATCTTCATTAAGACAAGTGCCACGGGCTAATCCCATGTTAATAATCCCACACAGAGACTCTCTCCTTCCAGATGATTCTAGGTTGTGTCAAGCTGACAATTTAAACTAAGGATCACTACTAATCATAGTAGAAAGATTGTTTCCATATACCTTTAATCTCTTTATGGCACAAACTACTTAGCTCAACAGTAACTCCACATTCCTTTTTTAGTATAGTTAAGGTAAAATGTGTAAAGGTACCAGCAATACTTCGCCAAAATAAATCCCTTTCCATATATAGAACTTTAATTAAAGGCTTGTGTTCCCACATCTACCATCACTTGTAAGCTATTTAGCTCTAATTTGTGTGTGTGTGTGTAATTTAAACCAGAGGCTATGTAACTTGGTGCTTGAAATGGTTTTATGTGTTTAAATGAAGGATAGGAAATGCCTCCCCTAGAAAAATTAGCCTGGGTGTGCTCTGCTTGCTTTCTGCTTCAAGTTGTCCCTTCCTATCAATGGAGATTATTTTCTGAGTAGCAGTCTTAAAGAAAGACAGCTCCAGGCTCTTATTGAACACCTGAAGACAAAAATAAAAATTATTCACAAAGCTAAGGGGATGACACGCCCCCCTGGGACATGGGAGGGCAATGGCCATTTTAATGCACGTGTGTTAATAAAAATGATATGATTCTCTTCTCCCAAGTGTCACCTCTTCTGAAGAAAATCACATCTGCTAATAAAAAAATCATCAAATACAATCCCATTAAGACGGGACTTCAGAGATGAAATAGCAGAAAATACTACCATAATTACACAAATGGTTATCATCTTATTAAGTCCTGCAAAATGTAATAATTTCAGCATCCTTAATTGAATGATTCCACTCTAAATGCTGTTTTGATGCAAAGAAGCAGCCTGCACATTCGCCTTCCTTTTGCTAAGTTTTCTAAGACATGAAATATCCATACATATCAGCTCATTCATTTTCCATCCCAGAATCGTGGTCTTTTAGTATCTTCCCCTCTTCCTCTGCCTCTCCCTTTTCGTCCCTCACACTTTCATGGCAAATCATTATTCCTAGACCTTGAGTTGATTTTGGTATAAAAAATGCTGTTTACTTCAGAAGCCCATAGTGTTAGAGTCACTCAGAGAGGAAGGATGTACAGAATTCCAGATGAGGAGTTCCCTAAATATAGAGTTCAATTGTGAAATTACACATGTCTATCTTTTGGAATGCGTTGGAGTCTCACTTTTGCCTCTTCTGACTTTTGCCAATTCATTTCCTCCTGCCTTTCTGATAGTTCAAGTTAGTCATGATGAAGGCAATGGTATTTAATAGCTGCATACTGCCATCTGATATCAAGCAGCTCTTGAGTCCTATGATGGTCATGGGTTAAAGATACATCCTTAGAAGATGAAAATGTTAACACTTGAGACTTTAAAGGTAGTTCAGTCAGTAAATTGCTCAAAGACCAGAATTCAATTCCCATAAGCCACATAAAACACCAGGCATGTTAGCATGCACCTGTAATTCCAACACTGGGAAGGTCAAGACAGCTGGCCACACAGCCTAGCCTAGTGAGTGAACTCTGGGACAATTCTGTTATAAAAATAAAGAGGTGGCCAGCACCTGAGAGAAAGGGCACTTGAGCTTCTGAGGTTGGTATCTGGCCTCTATAAATGATACTTGTGCACATGAGTGTAAATGCATGCACATGCATGTGCCCACATGCCCACACACAACTCTAATACTAGCACTAACAGTAACACTGATACAAAGAATAAACCCTCACTGAAACCACAGTAGTTAGTCAGAGCCCACCTTGCACTGTCTTTGGCAAATTTCCTATCTTGACCTAGAGTTTTCTCACCTCCTACCTGCTGCATGATCCAGAGTGAAAATTAATTTAAACTGGGGCCTATGAAAACATAATTAGGAAAAGAATCTGATGCCAAAATAAAGCATGCCCCTGATTTGAATACACAAATAGTTTTAAATAATACATGCTCTCTGTGCATTGCAGTCTGTCGGTGTAGAGGAATAGAGCTATGAATATGTCCTTCTCTGATACTGCCCTTTTCTCAGCTTGTACTTCAACAAGAAGACCTTTCAGATCCATAGCCATTACCAATACCCCTTGGCAGATGCCCTTTATAGATCAATAAGCCTGGGGTGAGTCTAGAAGCCATCTAGAGCATAGTCATAAACTGTAAATAGTTGTTTTTATCCCATTAAGTTTTGAGAGCTAAATCTAGCCCCCGGGGCCAGCACGCAGATAAATGACTTTCTACAACATTTGATGTAAGATAATGTTTTTATCATATTCTGCCTGAGTCCCTGGGCAGATCCCCCAGCAGCATTGTGCCATTCATGCTGTAGTTGTCAGCTGCCCGATTGTCCAGCTGTGAGATAGCTTATAGGAGCTGTTGTGTGGGTTGTCATTTCTTTGGGGACCTTGGCGGTTTTGATATTGAGACCATGTCCACACAGATGTAATGGCATAGAAAGTGAGAACCATGATGATCCCTGTAAATGGATACCAGTGTCTTGTCTGGCTTTCAGAGTTTAAATCTCAGCTCCTCCATTTCAATAGTAATGTATCAACCCTACATAAGACCCTGCCTTTTCAGTGTGCATCCTTTCTGAACACAGGAGTGTTCGGGGCAGCAACATTCCCTAGCATCAGGTCAGACATGTTAGGCCTATGTGTAAAGTGCTTGCACAGCTCCTGGTACATACAATGCAGGTGTTGGCTGGTTTTATTTATTTGTATGTTGTGGGGAGAAGGAGCTACATGCATCCCGTGTGAGCATGCTATAAAGATTAGAGGTCAACATTAGTTGTCCCTCCCTAGGGACTTTGCATTGTTTTTTAGACAGGATCTCTGACTGACATAGGGTGGGTGGCCAGTGAGGCCCTGGGATCTTCCTGTTTCTATTTCCACAGTGATGGAATTTTAAGTTAAAACCCCATACCAGCACACACGGCTTTCTTACATCGGTGTTGAGGGATCAAACCCAAGCCATAGTGCTTTTATGTCAAGCACCTTATTTAGTGGTTCATCATCCCAAACAAGTCAACTATTTCTATAATTGGTGTTGTAGATGTCCCACTGTTAGATTAGAAAGCTGATGTTTCAGTATTACTCCTGTGTTACTACTTAAGACACATATGCTGAGCTTAAGGAACGTCCCTGCCCTCAGAATTCCCATCTATAAAATACAAAGACTTGATGGGACTCTCTCTAACATGCCTTTTGTGACATTTCCATCTGGAGATGGAGGAGTTTTTCTTTTGTTTTGTTTGTTTGTTTGTTTGTTTGTTTGTTTTTGAGGGTTACCTATATCTCAGGCTGGCCTCAAATTCCTTAAGTAGCTGAGGATGACCTTGAACTTTTATGGTCATGCTTCTACCTTATGAGAATTAGGATTTTATGAACCCAGGGGTTCAGGCATGCTAAATGATCCCCCTACCTCCTACCAACAGGAGGAAATGTTTTGAATATGATACTTGCAAATGTGTTGTTGGTCGGGTTTACTGAGCACACAGCAGTCTCCTCTTTTCGTTATGGAGAGAATGGGGAAAAGACACTTACTTAGAGAGAATTATATTCTAGGAAAGCGTCATGCAACCTGATTATAATTCAAATATAGTCCCTTATTCTTATTAAAATAACTTATAGAAAAAGTTTGTGACACAAGAGGAGTTATAGCTCCTTAGACTTTAATGTTTCCTAATACCCCGGTGTGAATTATTCTATTATAAAGTTTTAAAACCAAAGCAGTTAATCTTGAAATCACACATAGAACCAGGGACCCTGTGAGTCCTGCAGTTCAAAGCTGGGGTTGTTGTAATTCTGGAAATGGGCTCTCTTAATTAAAACCTGAAATGAAGCCAGATAATAAAGGCAAAGTAGAATAAAGTATACAAACCTGTTCATATTTCCATGTAGGTGTGTACATTCAACATAATTATTATAGAACATGCCATTGTTATGAAGATTGCAAAAGATGTGATGGAATAATGACTAAGAACTTCTAGTATCTTCTTGTTGCAGGGGACCGAGGGCGATGAAGATGTACGAGAGGATGAAGAAGATAGAGTTTCTGACTCTGCACTCCAGAGCCACATGATAGGTAAACATCCATGTGTTATTTGATTGTCTCTCACTTTGATGCATTCTCTTAGTGCATTTCTAGAGGCTTTGTCTCATGCAGCCCATGACTACAATAGTTCTCACAAAGGTTGTCTCTCTCACAAGGTTGACTCTCTCACAAGGGTTGTCTAAGTGCATGAAAAACAACAGGTATCTATGTCACAATTCATAACAGTAGCAAACTTACAGTTATAAGGTAGCAAAGAAATAATTTTATGGTTGGGAGTCACCACATGAGAAACTGTGTTGAAGGATCACAGCTTTGGAAAGGTTAAGAATGACTACTCTACCAGATATGAGGTGGTACTTTTTTCTCAAAGAGGTTAGATATTTTATTAGTCACTTTTCCCATCGCCGTGACATAATGCCTGATAAAAGCAACTTCAGGGAGCAAGGGTTCATTGTGGCTCACAGTTCGAGGGCACAGTCCATCTTGGTGGGGAGGGCATGGCAGCAAGAGTGTGAGGCATATGACGTTCATATGACGTTCACAGTCAGGAAGTAGAGAGATGAATGTCTCTATTGCATTCACTCTGAGACCCCACCATAGCATGGTGCTGCCCATTTTAATGTAGGTCCTGTCACCTTAATAACCTACTCTAGATAATTTCTTATGCACACGCTCAGAGCCTAGTCTGAGCCAGAGGACATACTCAGAAGTTTGTCTCTGTTGGGATGCTAGTACCTGTCAAGCAAATAGTACAAATCATCACACATGCTAACCTAAAACCAGTAGATTGGGCCTGGGCCTGGGGCTAGCATAATTGATGGCGTCCTTGCTTGCCATTGACAAGGTCCAGGGTTTGATGCCAACTACCACGAAAGGAAAGCAAGCAGAAACAGGAAGCCATACTGTTTCTGAGGTCTTGGAGTCACACTGTGGATAGAACATTGGTGTTTTCAAGGCAATACGGTGTGAGCCGAAGAGGAGTCTGTGTTTCTGTTATATAAAGGGAGTCAACACTGGGAACCAGTACTTATTTTTCTAAGGAGAGAATCAATTCTCAGAAAATCCCTTTATAGAATAATCTCAAGAAGCAACTAATACAGGAGTCTATTATTTAAATATACGGGGTGGTTGCTTTCTGAAATGGGACATTTTTTTTTAAATTGGTTGCTTCATATAAAGAACTGTCTTAGTTTCTTGTCTGCTGCTATAATAAAATGATCTGATGTACTTCACCATGAATGCAGCATAAGAGGAAACAGGTTTATTTATAGAGCTCATAGTTCAGAGGAGCAATCCATCATTGTGGGGGAGGGGGCAGTCCCAGCAACAGCACCTGGAGACAGTTGATCACTTATATTTCAAGATGATTGTAATGAAAGCATGAACATTTCCCAGCTCTACTTCTCCATTTGTACAGTGTAGGGATACCCACAGAATGCTCCAGCCCTCAGATAAGATGGATCTTTCCACATCAAGTAAAGTAATCAATATACTCCCCCATGGGTATAAACAGAGACAAGTCTTCCCAGATAATTTTGTCAAGATTATTCTGTTAAGTCAGAAAATTAACCGTAATCATCATAAGAAACAAATACAAGTAAATTCACCTGCCAAAGCCTTCAACACAATTTTCTTTTCATCATTTCCATCAAAATCCCTAAATATAGATAGACCTGAATTAACTTCAACTTGTTAGGTGTTTTTTTTTTTCTTAATAAAGAAAAAAAAATACAATTATTCAGAAAACCTCATTCAGCTAGCTAAGGTAAAAATGAGGCCACAAGGACACAACAGTTAGCTTCCTGATCCCAAATCCCTGAAAGCTCTTCAACCCTAAAACCAGCCCAATTGTATTTCTTAAAGTTGTACACACCACCGTATATAAAAGAAAACATGTGCCCAGTGAAGTGGGATTCAAGGGCTGTTTTTTCAACCCCTGTCAGGAGACCATGATGGAGGAAATATCTGTGACTCGCCTCTTTGTGGGGAGACTGAAGAAGTAATTTTCAAATCCATAGACTACCTTGGGCACTTGTAGCATTCACTGTTCTTCAGGAGACACCAGGGGCTGGGAACTTGCATGTGCTTGTCACCTTGATGTGCAATGATGGAACAGATTGCTCTAGGAGTAGCAGAATGACCGTTGTCTTTTCTTTTTGCTCAGCTAAAACACCCTGACAAAAGCAACTTAAGAGGCAAAGGGGCTCAGGGTTTGAGGGCACCGTCTGTCATGGCAGAGAAGACACAGCAGTGGGGGCTTGAGGCAACTGATCACAATGTATCTGCCATCACATGTAGTGGAGCAATGACTGTATGCATGCTAGTGATCAGCTCTTCAGCTCCTTTCTTCAGTTTGTACAGCCCAGGATCTCCTGCCCAAAGGATAGTCCTAACCCACAACTAAGTTGGGTCTCCTACACCAATTAACATGCTCAAACAATCCTCCATGAGCATGCTCAGAAGCTTTGCCTCCCAGGAAATTCTAGACTCTGTCAGGCAACAACTAGCAGTAACCATCACACTGAATATTAAGTCCTAAGACATGACTCCCTTTGAGAGTGGCTAGTATCCAACAACCTGTGCATTGCTTTCACCAAGATGCCCTAACCAGACAACTCCCAGCACCCCCTGTTCTGAACGGTATATATTTCCAGCATCCCCAGCCGTCTCCAGCAAACTATAATTTATTGTATGTCTCAGAGTGTTGTTGTCCCCATTCAGCTTAATGAGACTGGCACACAATTATTATTCTTTTCATTTGTAATTAGGAATACAAAAGTCTTCACAAACAGCTGAATGAGTGTACTCTGAATCAGATTATTATTCCAAGACATCCTTTTATTATGGTTGTCAGTGTGAAGGGATTTAATTGGTACCAGTTCAGCATAGTTAGCTAATGTGCAAGTTAAACATTATTTAACAGCCTTCAAGCACGGTCGTCTGTAAAGGCTGGCTGAGTCTCCATTTTCCCCCGTAATGAAGTTCTTGGACCTCTAAAAATAAGAAAGAGATAACATCAGGCAAAAGATTCAGTTCTATGACAGAGCACATGCCAAATGTGCTCAAGGTTCTAGGTTCAGTTCCCATCATTACAAAGTTGGGATGAGGTTAAGAAGGACCAGGAGTGTAGTTCAGTTGGCAAGAGTGTTTGCCCTGTAGACAGAAAGCATTGTCTTTCTTGAGTACAGCATACTGCTGTACTCAAGGTTCTTTCTTTTTTTCTTTTTTCTTTTTCTCTTTTTTGCTACATAGTGAGTTTAAGGTCAGTTTGGAAAACAATAACAACAAAAGCAAAAAAAAAAAAAAAAAAAACAGGAAAAAAAGGAGAAGCAGTAGCAACCCAGACATGCACTCACACACATATGTATATACATACAAGTACCGTTACATACTGCTTCTTGTTTTGTCTTTACTTTCAGTAATAGATGACTTTAATATTTGAAAGATTAGAGGGCTTGTTGTTGCTACCCTCTGAAACTTTATGTTCCTGTACCGTCGGCAATACCATGGAGGTCTCCTGTTTTCAAATCCCTTGCCTTGGGCTGCAAACTAAGTCCTGCCACTCTAGGCATCCCATTTCCATTGAAACAAGAGGTACGGAAAGAGTAGAAGTTCCCTGGGTTCCCGGTAAGCCTTGTCTAATAGAGTCCCAGGGAAATGGATCATACAGCCAACCATCGCTGCAAAGGATGCTGGGAACTGCACACATTGCTTTCTAATTTCTGTTTTGAAGTAGCAGAGGCAAAAGATTGATACTAACTCTGAGCTAGCCATCAGTAGGAACATTTTTAATGGTTCTCCCCATCTGAGACTAGATGAGAGTCACTAATGTTTATATCTTTTCTTTATTTCTTCACAGGGAGTGCGAATATATTTTTTCTATGCTGAACATCCTAAGCAGAGTATTATATATTTTGCAATATTTTATAGCCATGATATAATATTTTCAGTAACAGTACCTAAACCGTATGTGTCTCTTCCAAACAAATATGAACAGATATGTTTTCAACATAGAAAAACAACCAAGGAATTATGGCCTGAAAGTTTGTGTTTCTGTCAGGATGACTGTGTTGGTTTAGTCAACGTGCCATGAATTGAGTAGAAAACAAAATATTGTTAATGAAAACTGTATCTAAATTGAAATTCCAGATTTATAAATTAAGGGGCTGAAGCAATAGCTCAGTGATTAACTCTTTTTTAAAAAGACGTATTTATTATATATAAGCACACACCATACACTTCAGACACACCAGAAGAGGGCATCAGATCCCACTACAGATGGTTCTGAGCCACCATATGGTTGCTGGGATTTGAACTCAAGGACCTCTTAGAAGAGCAGTCATTGCTCTTAACCAATGAGCCATCTCTCCAGCCCCTAGTGATAAACTGTTAAACACACTGTTCTCACAGAGGACTGGTGTCCAACTACCAGCACCCACATTGAACAACTCAGATCTATCTGTAATTTTCCACTGCAGGGTATCTGATTTCTCCTTGCTTAAGTACTGTTCTTACACAAGCCTACACTCATGCAGATATGCATACACATGCATAAGTAGAAGTCAAATTCTACATAGAATTTTGCAAATTAAGTAAAATAAAGACACTAGATATTTAAAAAAATAATTCTAGTAAATGTCAGACTTTGTGTTAATGAGCAACAAAAAAAATGGCTGGCCTAATTTAATAGATGCTCTAGCATAAATGGTTTTCTTTCCTCTCTTTTTAACTATGACAGACTGATCCTGTGCATTAGCCTAGTTGTCTGCTAATGTTAAATACTCTCAAAAAATTGAAATACTATTGTTCTATGTTGAAATTACCAACCAATGGGAATAGACAGTTTAATTGATGAAGTTCTTGCTTAGGTTTACTCCCAGAACCCATGTCAAACAAACAAAAACAAAGCAAAACTGGTGTGCTAATGCATACTTCTGTCTCATTAGAAGAAAAGCACAGATGTGCACATGAGAACATCTGCATCCTCAGATGAAGGTTGCATGGGCCCCATCTAAGCGCTCCACCATGCTATGTGTGCTTCTAGTCTCTTCTGTATAAGCTTTCCAATACCAGCATGGAAGACAGAGGACACTCTCTCCAACCATTCAGCTTTCTCTGGACAGCTATAGCGCATTACCTTGGAGCTTGCACTTGTAATATTTCATTAAATTTGCTGCTTGACAATTTCATATGTCTACACAAGGCATTCTGGTTGTTCCCACCCTTTTTCCTCTCCCTTACCTTCTCAGAACCCCAGGCATCCCCTTTCTCCCCCATGTCTTTAGGTATTGTTTGCTGACCCACTGATTTAGATCAAGGCCTTCTGTGTAAGCCGAGGTTTAGAACTGGCCATTCTGGCTGATGGGCTCTCTATTGGGGAAACAACTGAAGACAATGACTGCCCATTCCCAGGCATTCGTCAGTATCCAATAGTTCAGCAGGGAGGAGAGCTTCATAAGCTCCTCCCTGATCCACAGATATTCTTGCGCAGGCTCAGTACAGGCAGCCACAGCTGCTGTGAGATTGTATTAGTAATGGCTGTGTCATGCCCAGAAGACAACATTTCACAGGCTGTCTCCCCATTTTCCGGCTCTTATGTTCTTTCCTTTCCCTCTTCCATCATTCTCCCTGAGCCTGAGAGGCTTGGTGTGAAGGTCCTGTTTAGAGAGTTCTCTTTGCTATCTCAAGAGCTGCCATTGCCCTCGAGGGATCCCTGTAGGCCAGTGTGTTACCTCCTCTTCCTCCTTCCCCAGCCTGGGCTAAGGTACAGAGTAGGAGGTAATCAGAAGTCCCTTTGAGTGCCTTTCCTCCATGAGCCTGTGCTGTGCCTTTCCAGTTTCATAGGGTATGATTCTCTCATTCCTGTCTTCTCCTAGACTTTAGTTAATATGGAAAGAAAAGTTATGTCACTATAGAATCAGATTAAGCAGGACTCTCATATCAGGCATTTGCATCACACTACAGGAAATGTTTACCTGTACTTAAGAGCAGTTCCTGGAACTGATAAGTCTGAGGCATTCAAAGTATAACAAGCTGAAGAAGAAAAAAACAACTATCAAGCCTACCACGTAAAAAAGGGATATTTTTGCATAAACTTCCTTAAAACATAGAAGTGAAACAGAATTGTGCTGAACCAAGTAATGGTAACCTCAAAACAGCTTAGACATTTACCTATGGCATAGACTGATACCTGCACCCTTATCATTCGTCCACACAGCACCAAGCCTATTCTGCAGCCCAGTGCACAGTTCAGGGAAGGCAGAAGGGATAGAGGAGGCATAGGATGGATGATTGTTACTATGGAGATAGCTTTGCACCGTGTTCATACAAGGGAGAGTCAGCGCAGCAGCATCCTCACACGGAGGGAACAAAGGGCTTGGCTAAGTGCCAACATTATAGCCGCGGTTCCTTCCTTGTAAGAAGAAAGTAAGGTTATCCCACAGGCTCTTCCAGTGCCTTTGCTTGGATCAAGAACAAGAAGCAGGACAATGGTGCTTGCCAAATAATATCAAACCCCAGATAGAACATACTTAACCATGGGTGTCCATAGTGGATCTTATCGTCTGGATTTTGCTGGTCACATTTTCTGTTAACTCCAAGGCTGTGTTTCTCTACCCAGAAATACAAGAAGTAACTAAGAAGCTCTACCTTTCAGGGGTTGGAACAAGAGTAGACGTTTCTTGGTGTGTATTTATGTGTATGAGAAAAAAAAATTTGTGTGTGCTTGTGTGTGCATGACTGCATGTAATCACATGTGCATGAATGAACATGTGTGTAGAGTCCTCAGGCACTCCTGCATCTGTACATATGTGCACATAACACCTGCTCACACATCCATGTACACACCTGACCCTGCCAACCTAATTAAAATGAAAGGATTTTATGTTAAAGGCCACCAGGATTCCTGACAATGTATATATGAAGTCTACAGTGTTCTAGACATGTTTTAGCTGAATCCAAGAGGCAATTGCTAGAACAAATCAGGTGAGAACTCTGGCAGAAAGACAGAGGTAAAAATTGAGTTCCTAATGACATGTGACTGAGAAATGAGATAGAAACAGGGATGCCCTTGGCTTGAATAAGAGATGTGCATCAGAAATAACAACTGAGAATTTTTAGTAAATCCATTGTGATACAGAGCTGATCTAGAAACCTTTGAAAACATGCCACGGCACAGCTTTTACACATCAGTTCATTGCAGACAGACTCTTCACCACATGACTGTGTATAGATCTACCTTGTTGGGTTTTGGGTTTTGTTGTTGTTGGTTTTCATGTCATACTTTTTAGAGACCAAATCTTAACGTAACTCTGGCTGGCCTTAAACTCTGTGTAACTGGGTCCCTCTTGCCGCTGCTTACTGAGTTCTGGAATTTCAGGCAAGTACTACTATATCCGGTTGCCAGTGCTGTATACATGATGCTGGGGAAAGAATCCAAGCAGGAAGGGCTTCATGAATTCTAGGCAAGCAAACCCTCTGTTGTCTGAACTACATCCTCGGCCACCTTATTATTTTATAACATACCTTAACACTTCCTAATAGTGCTCCAATCACTCCAGTATGCTTTTTATTTTCTGTTAGTAGTTATCTAGACATTGTCAACCAAACTACAGCGGGCCATCTTTTCACATAGGTGATATTAAATGGTTTTAAACTCTCTAAAAATATTTTTTACTCTTTAAATTTTTCATTCATTTATGCTATGTACTTTGATCACATTCACCAAGCATTTTCTTCTTCCAATTCTCGCTAGTGCTTCTCACCTCATCTCCCTAGTGCTCCCCACCTCATCTCCCTAGTGCTCCCCAACTTAGTTCCCTAGTGCTCCCCACCTCATCTCCCTAGTGCTCCCCAACTTAGTTCCCTAGTGCTCCCCACCTCATCTCCCTAGTGCTTCCCACCTCAGTTCCCTAGTGCTCCCCACCTCATCTCTCTAGTGCTCTCCACCTCATCTCTCTAGTGCTCTCCACCTCAGCTCCCTAGTGCTCCCCACCTTAGCTCCCTAGTGCTCCCCACCTCGGCTCCTTAGTGCTCCCCACCTCGGCTCCCTAGTGCTCCCCACCTCGGCTCCTTAGTGCTCCCCACCTCGGCTCCCTGGTGCTCCCCACCTCGGCTCCCTGGTGCTCCCCACCTCGGCTCCTTAGTGCTCCCCACCTCATCTCTCTTGTACTCTTCACCTCATCTCCTGAGTGCATACCAGCCCATCTCACTCCAACTTTGTGTCCTCGTTTTATTGTTATTAATAATCCACTAGATACTTTCTTTAATAATTCATAGACATGAACCCAGACCTTAGTGATTCTAAATAAAAATCCTCATGTTTTGAAAATGGATAATGCCCCCAAAATAACTTATCAATATCAGTCTTAATTTCTTTCATCAGCCCCAAGGTAGAATGGGAGGAATGCGATTTACCCATCACCTTATCTCTGGCACAGTGTCGGCTCCACTCATTTTGCACAGGATCAGATAAGAGGATGCTTGCTTTATCTTTGCTCTGCCACCCTGGTGCAGCTAAAAGCTTTTCAAGAAGGGGGAGGGGCAGAATGGGCCGTGGGGTTAACAGGTTATGAAGCATTGTCCCAGCAACGCCAGAAGCACTGAATCAATTTCCAATATGTTCCTCACAGAGCTACAGTCCTATGCTCGGGAGATGTTATTGTTTGATTATAAAAGCAGGTGGAATTTGAAGAGACTTTCATGCCACCTTGACAAACAGTCTCTACCTGTAACTCGATTGTGTCAACTCCCAGATGGAGGCGAATTATGCTTTCGGGTGACTCTGCCTATCTGAAACTTAGCGTTGAGTTTCCTCAGCAAGAGCTCATCGGGAAGAAACTGGGACAGCCTGTGCAAGAACTTATTTGGAGTCAATCTTGGCCACTTCATTTACAAATGAACAAATTGTATTTTGGCCTATGTCATTTCTCTGACCGTCGGCCTACTCCTCAAAATGTCTCCTATGTTAAAAGCAAGCACAGATAATTCCAGTTTCAATCATATATTAAGGACACCCCCTTTCCTATGTGATATTTGCTTGGCACTGGAGACATGAATGGTCCACTGGTTAAGAGTGAGTGCTGCTTCCCAGAGGATGTGAGTTCAATTCCCTACACCATCATCATGCACTCTATAAGCACTTCAGATCTGGGGGACCAACTCCCTCTTCTAGACTTTGCCATCCATAACAGTGAACGTTAGGTTCAATGAGTCATTGTCTCAAAAAATAAGGTATAAAGTAATAAAGACACCTGAAGTCAACTTCTGACCCTCCACACACAACCACACAGATGTACCCACCTGTACATAAATCCATAGGGGCACATACCATATATACACAAACAATTTAAAACTTCCCAGTGCATCTCAGATACAGTGCCGTAATTTATTCATATTTCTGCCTTCTTAAATTAGCTTAGACATTAGTTAGTTAGGACTCTGTCATAATCCTTGAAAGGAGAAAGCATGAGGGAGGAGGGCTTATTTTGGCTTACAGTTTAAGGAGATACAGTCCACCATGCCTGCTCAACACTGCAGCAGGTACATAGTGTCCACAGCTGCCACCACCTGGGGACCACATATTAAACATCTAAGCCTATGGGAACATTTCTTATTGAACCAGCGCAATGTGTATTCATTGAGCAAGTCAATAGGTTTCATTCATTACTTTCTCTTACTTCAGTAATTTTCTCTTCTTCCATTACTTTTTTACCTTCTTTTCTTCCCACTGGTCTCTTTTTTTCCAAATAATCTCCCTTGAGCCTTCATGTATATTTAAATCAAGATTCCCTGTGTCTGAGTCTGGTTTATTTTGTTAAACATAATAGGATCTGTTATGTTTCCTTGCAAATGCCATATGTTCATTCTTCCTTATTGTTGAATAAATTATGTTTGTGTGTGTTTAGACATGTGTCACATGTTTATCCATCCATCTCAGGCAGAAAGACAAGTTTAATATTTACGTTAGTTACAATGTATATGTTGCTGAGACATAACACCTGATTAAAACTACTTAACAAAGGAAAGGTTTATTGCATATTGTAGTTTGCATGCAGTCCACTGTAGTGGGGAGTCATGGCAACAGGAGCATGAGGCAGCTGGTCACAGGGCATCCACAGTCAGCAAGCAGAGAGATGGATGATGAATGCCGATGCTCAGCTTGCTTTCTCCTCTTTATGCATTCCTGGATCCCAGCCTTGAAAGAGCAGCACACACACATTCTGAGTGGCTCTTCCTATCCTAACTAACCAGATCTAGAGGCTCCCTCATAGATAGGCCCAGAGGTTTGGTTCCACGGTGGTTCTCTGTCTCCTAAACTTGACAATCCAGGTTAACCATCACACATATCGTGGTCATTGTGAACATGCCACAGTCATCATGGCCATGCAGGCTTAGCCGCTACTTAGCGAAGGAGACTTTAGTGGGGAAGTGGAAGCCCTAAAGCACAGTGTTGGTGGTGAGTTTATGGAGTCGGAAAGTATGGACTTGGTACATTCATCTCTCTATCTCCACACCCATCAGCCGTAAAGAGGAAGACTATTCTAGAAAACTTCATGGCTTGTCTGGCTAAATACACTGAGTCTTCCCAAGAAACTGGGGTTACCTTTGAAGCTTTAAAATATCTATCAGTGTCCACGTTTAGTCTCTTTTTCCCATTAAGATGGTACATCAGTTACAAGATCCGAGGATATATTTTAAATCTTACAAAGCTTGTACCTCTGGTTCCTGGCAGATTCGACTTGGCCTGAACAGTCCTGTTAGCTCCACCCCCTTGCTAAGGGCTTTGCACGTTGGAAAATAAATTGACTGGTTTCTACTCTCACAGCTCTCATGCCGCCATTAGGAGACCTAAGGTCCAGTCCCTCCTTGCTTCCTACCCTATGCCATCTACCCCATGCTGTGGCTTTAAATAAATCCCCAGCTCCTCCAGAACCTCCATCCCCTTCATCTCCCAAAGGGAGAATGCAGTAATTGTATAAGTGCTGCTGACAGTATCCCCAGTGTTAGCAGGAGCCCAACTGGGGGTCTTTGCTGTTGTAGTTACTGTCACTAGGGGTTATTTAATGCCTAAGTAGCTGTGAATCCCATATTTCTGCTTGTTGAAGGCAGTCCCTGGACAGGTGTTATTGTCTTGCTCATATTTTACAGCGAGATGGCCACACCATTTGTGTAGACAACTAGACTATCTTAGGAGTGGAAAGGGTTTGTCATGGACATTTCTGGCTGTAAGCCTTACATGCCAGGAAGAAGGCTGGGTACCACATTTACTGAATGGATGAAATGACTGAGTCACCTGCATTCCAACACACCACATCTTACTCAGAGCCATCCCCATCTTCCCCTTCATACTCTTTCCCCCCAGGCTGCCCATGCCATGCTGCTTCACACCTTTGTTGAGTTACAGTTGGCAAGAAGACAGTGATGGGAAGCACTGTGCCTTCTCCACAGGTAGGAGTGAGTTACCTTCAGTCTCTGGTGCTCAGAATGGCAACGTTCTGCCATAAACAAGTCTCAGTTCAGCTACAAAATATTTATTAGGCTTTGACTCATCCCAGGCAGTTGTGCTGAGTTGTCCAGGAATGTGAAAATGGAGTCTGAATGAACTTCTCTTCTGATCTAATTCTGAACCAAGATCCTTATTTACATCCCCAAGCCCCCTTAAATTTAGTGGGAGATTGAATAATTCAATCTCTTGCCTTGATACTGGACTGCAAGGAAGGTTCAGTTTTCATAGATGGCTTAGAACCTGGAGGTTATCCTCTCCTCCCCTTAGACATTGCCACAAAGGCTTCATCCCTGTAAAGAGACTTGTCGTTGTAATTGATCAAGAAATCACCTTGTTTGTAGTTCCTCAATAATGTGAACTTATTCTCCCTGACATCCTGGAAAAGACAAATAATTTCTTTAAACAGTTGGCACGTGGAGACAATGTTTAAATGCGATCATTGCCGCTGTTTACTGCCCTACTTAGTCAGGGAGCTATTTGCATATTGGATTCTCATGAGCGCTCCTGAGTATGTGGCGTGAGAAGCTTAGCTGGGTGTTACTTTCTAATAAAACCCCACTGGAGATGGAGAGATGACTTCCTCTAAAACCTGCTTGTCACACAAGATATGAGTGTTCCTGAACCCCATAAAAAAGGACAGACACAGTAACAAATGCTTATAATCCCAGTGCTAGAGAGGTGGAGACAAGGCATGTGAGCCTATCTGAGAAGTTCCAAACAAAGGAGAGAGCCTGTCTCAAAAAAGCCAAGACTGACAGTGCCCAAGGCATGACCCAAGACTATACTCTGGCCTCCACATAAACACAAAAAATGCATATGCACATGCACATACATGAAAACACAGAGAGAGAGAAAGACAGATAGACAGAAACATGGGTTAATAAAGTTAGATGTGGTCATGACAGATGATATAACTATTTTTGTTTTGAAAACAGCAAAACTATATGCCCTATTTTTTCCACCTTAATAAAATGGTTGGGTAAATTGTCCTTTAAAGGATTTATTTTTTATTTTTTGTGTGCATCTGTGTAGATGTCTGTAGTTATGAGTGTAGGTGCCCTAGAAAGCCAGAGGAGGGGTTGCATCCTCTGGAGCTGAAGTTACAGGTGGATGGTATCTGTCAGACACAGTGCTGGGAACTGAACTTGGATCCTCTTCAAAACCTGTATCCACTCCTAACTACTGACCCACCTCGCCAGGCCAGGGTGGCTTTCTTTTTAAGATTTCATTTTTATGTTTAATTATATGTTTACTGAGCCATCTCTGCAGCCTCAGCAGGCTAGCTTTGCTTAATTTTTCACAGTGTTTTCCAGGATTATAATGAGATTTGCAGCAGTCTGGTTCTGTTTCCCAGTGGACTCTGTGACAAGGATTCAAGGTCAAGTAAATTATCAAGAAGTACAGGAAAGAGCAGTAAGGGACATCCCACACGGCGGGGAAAGGAAGCCAGCCAATAAAAGACATGCTGCCACACCAGCTATCCCCAGACTGAGCTAAATAATTTCTACAACTTGATACAAAACAAGATTCCTGTCCTCTTATTTGAAAGTTATTAGAGGGCCAGTAAGATGGCTCAGCAGGCAGACATGCTTGTTGCAAAAGACTGTCGACCTGAGTTCAATCCCTGGATCCTGCTGTAGAAGAAAGCTGGCTCCTGAAAGTTATGTTTGAGCTCCACACATGTGCCGTAGACTGTGCACACCTTTGTGCCCCAATATATACTGTAGATACAGGTATAAACATGCATAATGATAAATAAAATTAAAATGTGAAGGCTACTAAGAATTTTAAAGGCTAGAGAGATTGTTCAGTTGGTAACATGCGTGTATTACAATCCAAAGAATGCCACACTTAGACAATAATGTTGAAGACCCATGAACTCCTGCACTGACAAGGCAAAGAGATCACTGGGCTAACTGGCCAGTCAGCCTAGCATCCCTGAAAGGGAGACACTGTATCAAAACATAAATAAATAAAGAAGTGAAGAGTGTCAGAAAAATGATAGCAAGAAATTGTCCTCTGGCTTTTACAAACCACACACACACGCGTGCGCACACACACATACACACACACACACACACACACACACACACACACGTGCACACACATACGCACATACATCTATGAACACATAGGCACAGAGATTTTAAGATAGTAACAGTAGCAGACAAGTCTCACACATGATAGCATTCATGGCTCTTTATCTTACCTGACAGCTTAGCCTGTGATGAAGTCTGGAGTATAGATCTTAGTGTTTTTCCTCCTGAGGAGTCTCCACCACCTGACATCACTGTAAAAACGAGGTGGTTTCTGTCCAAGAAGCCAGAGCAGTGTGGTTACTTTGGACATGCTCAAGCACTGGGGTCTGAGTAAAGTGTCAAGGCCACCTTCAATATGTAATAGGCTACCAAACACCAAGATTTGGTTACTTACCTACTTGCACCTAAAGCAGGCTCCAACGTCTTTAAATATGTGCCAGAATTTTGTGGGCAGTCCTACCAAAGTCATGCAGTGGCTAATCTCAGTGGTCAACTTATTGATACTGATGTCTGAACTTGGCTGGGGAGGAGAGGCTGTTTTCATTGCATTAATTGAAGTGGAAAACCTGCCCACTGAGGGTAGCCCATTTCTCCTGGAATGCTGGAATGGGTGAACCGAGAAATCCTGGCTTTCTGCTTCCTTGCAGTGGATATGATGTAAGCAGCCACTTTAAGCTCCTTCTCCCTTAACTTCACAGCCATGACAGATCTTGGCCTAGATCCATGGTCTAGAGTAAAACTTTTCCTTTAGGTTACTTTAGTGAGAACTTTTTTTTTTGTCATAGCAACAAGAAAAGAAACTAAGACAAGCCGAATCTAGAAAAATAATTACCTCCGTCCTTTTGTTGTCTGCCTACTTCTTAGCCAGTACTCAAGACACCTGTCACTTCTATGTGTAGAAAGTCAGACATGAGCAGGAAGATAAAGAGCAGAGGGAGCCATGATCTGTGCTCCCAAAATCACAGGTATATTTGTTTACAAGTGTTATGACCCTAGAGGACTAGGTTCTTTCCTTCATGAGCCTTGTTTGTCTATTTGGGAAACAGATCTAAAATTAGTCTTAAGTTTTGTCTACAGGATCTGAGTCCTCTATGTCAGAAGCATTCAGAAAACAGTTTGAAAGGCATTGCATTCCTAAATCATCTTAAATCATTGCAGTTTCTCCTAAAGCTTGGGAAAGAAAGCTAGGGGGAGTTTAGGTGGTGAAGCATCATGACCCATGTTGGATTCCCCGAACAGTCTAAATAGACAGATATCAGAGCCTACACTTGTAATCTCAGTGTGGGGAGGCAGAGACAAGTGGATTCCAGGTCTCATGGTAAGCCAGCCTAGCTTCCTGCAACTTCTAGAACAATAAGAGACTCAGTCTAATAAAAGGACAAGGAGAATGGTACCTGAAGAATGACACCAAAGGTTAACCCCTGACCCACATGTACACTTGCATACTCATGCACACACACACACACACACACACACACACACATACATGGGCATGTGGGTTCTCATGCACACAGTGAGTAGTGAGATTGACAGGTTGCCTTCCAATAAGTACATCCTCCATGATGTGCTTTTGTTCTTTGCACTAGGTAATGTCCCATCCCATTTCCCCCTTTCATCATTTCTGTGAGCTCTCGACATTGGCCCATTTATTACTGCATGGGTTTATTTTATGGATTTTATGTGTCAGAATGAAAAAGTCAGACTCCTGTTCAAGCCCTGTTCTAGGTGCTTCCATGTGTTAGGGGTGAAGCAAACTTTTGGATTGGTAAGCAGATAAAGCAGGTTACTCTCTTTCATGTAGGCTTCAGGCAATCGGCGGAACACCCAAGTAGAAGACAAGAGCTGATCTTCCCATGTAAGAGGAAAGTTTTCCCACCTGTCCTGACTTCAAGCTGGGAGATTGTGTTTTTTGTTTCCTGTTAGGGTCAAGGCAAAGAATTTACGCTCCTGGGGTCTTGATTTTCTGGTCTTGGTTTGGAAGCTTATGTTAATCATCCTGGTCTGCAGCTAACTGGCTCATCCTGCAGCTTCTAAGGCTTATCAAACTTTATAATTATGACAGATAATTCTCTGTCTCTCTCTCTCTCTTTCTCTGATGTGTGTGTGTGTGTGTGTGTGTGTGTGTGTCACACTTTGTTGGTTCTTTCTCTAGAGAATCTTGGCTAACACAATCACACATGATCAGACATCAATAGGATAATTAGAATAGCAGCTAGAGGAAGTTGCAACGTCATGAACTTCCCAAGTTTGCTCATACAGGCAGAGGGAAAGGAACTAATAAACTGGACGGAGGTGGGGAGACTCCAGCTGCCAGGATTCAGCTCACATTATCTCTATGTATGGGAAAGGTGGAGTAGGTGGTCCCAGTGACACCCAGATAGTAAAACATCTTCTTTTGCCTTCTAATTTCACATGAGCAAGAAAAGTAGACACTTTACTTAAAGAATTTGTTAACTCAAAATTGATCTTATCTTGTTCTTAAGAAAACTTTATTCTTACTGTGTGGGGCGGGTGATATCTGCATGCCATGGCACACATGCTTGGATCAGAGGAAGACCTCAGGTGCTGGTCCTTGCTTTCTACTTCTGAGACTGGATGCTTCAGGCCACTTGCCTCATGAGCATCTGGGGAGTCTCCTGTCTCCATCTTCCATAGAAACCCAAGGGTCACTTAGACACACACTAAGCATCTGGTTTTTACTTGGGTTCTAGACATCTTAACTCAAGTCCCCATACTTGTGCAGCAAGTACTTTACCCACTGAGTCATCTCCCTAGCCCCAAAACCTTGCCTTGATGTCTAAAGCACATGGATGCCCCATGCTGGTACCTACTTATCTCCATTTTCATGCTCATTTCATCCCAAGGGGACCAGATGTACAAAAGACCCTGAATGAAGGTAGAATTTTAGTCCTGGAAATAAATCTCATGTCTACATACAACCTGATTATTTATTATGAAGAAATGGACCCTTGTGAGAGAGACCTTGTGGGTAAATGCATAATGATAGCTTCATCTGGCCATAGCTGCTACTGCTGGTCTCAAAGGGAGTTGCTTGACATTGCAGGGCACTTCACTGAATCATAGGTAGACTTGGCATGTGTGTAGTTACGATGTTGTCCTGCTTTGGGAGAAGACTGAGCTGCAAGGGCATCCAGGCTAACTTACCGGGAAGATGGTGCAGTGATTAACGTGTTTGCCTTGTAGCATAAGGCCTGACATTTAATTCTCAGAATTCCCTTGTAAAATAACTGAACATGATAGTGTTACACCAGTGCTGGGGAGAGACGGGAGCATCTTGGGGTTTACTGGCAAGCCAGCCTAAGCTACCTGGGTGGGAGGCTCCAGGCTAGGAATAGGCCTTGCATCATACAAACAAGTTGGTAAGTGCCTAAGGAAGAATGCCTGCTCTTGACCTCTGTTCTCCACGTGTATACATTCACATGTTTACACAGATGTACCCATGTTAACCTTCATACACACACCCTTTTATCATCCAGTTAGTATATCCAAGATCCCACAGTAAGTGGAGATTTGTGCTGAATTTATCCTAGAAGGGTGTGTGTGTGTGTGTGAGAGAGAGAGAGAGAGAGAGGCGGGGGGAGAGGGAGAGGGAGAAAGAGAGAAGGTTATGTTGAATTTCATCATGAAATGGCCAGAATGAACAGTACACTGTGGCCAGGATTAGAAATTCTCTTTGTTTAACAACCCCTATATGAGAGAGCAAGGTGTCTACTTTGCTATTGGCACAGAAATCCTTGAATCCAGATGTACTGAGCATCTAGCCTCTAGTATGACCAACATATGAAGGGAGCCTTGTGGTAGAAGCAGGCAGAATGTGACTAAACAATAGACCAGGCCTATTAGTAAGTTTCCGTTCATAAGGCCAATAAACTCTGATGTAGGATGGCCTTCTGCAGATGTCTGCTAGAGAAGCTAAGAGGAACCATCAGAAACAGATGGCTTGGGCTTTGAGCCTCACAGAGTTGTCTCTCTCCCACATATCAATCAGATCTAGTCACACAAACCTTCAGAGCTTCAGCTTGCTCCCTTCCTCTGAGGTACAAAAGACCCACAGAGGAACCAAGTGGCCTCCTCATGCCACCCCTCCTCCTCCCTTTCCCAGGCCTTCTTGGGAATAGGAGGGCTGCACTCTGTGAGTGTGCTGTGACTCTAAGTCCAGAGGGACTTGTCAGCACTATCGTCCTGGAGCTTTGGATTTCCTGTTTATTCCCAATCGTCATCGGTGCTGTGTTTTCCATTCCCTTCCCTCTTCCCGGGCAGTGCTGTTTATGGATAGGCTGAGATGTTGTTTGAACAGGGCAGCTTCATAGCAGAGCTGAGTGTTCCCTAACTGCTTCTGCTCCTTATCCCTGTCCTGCTTCTCTTCCCCTTTTCTTTCCTCATCTTCCCTCTTTCCTTCCTCCTCCTCACCCTCATGAGTCTTCTTTGTCTTAGTGATTTTTTTCCTGCTGCTGTGATAAAAATTCCTTGACAAAACAGCAGCTCTCAGGGAGAAGACATTTTGCTTTACAGTTCTGGAGGGATACAGTCATTCTTGATGGGGAAGAGAGGGCACAGGGGAGAAAGGCATGGTGCCAGGGGCAGGAAACTGGATGGTCACATTGCATCCACACTGAGGAGAAATAGAGTGAACAGAAAGGGAGGTAGGCTCTCCAAGCCTACCACAATTGTCTCACAAAGACATCCACCTCCTAAAGGTTCCCTAACCCTCCCAAACAGCACCTCCATCTGGTGTCCCATCATTCAGGGACATCAGCAATCACCATATCTCAGTCAATGCATAGCCTTCTTCTGTTCCCCCCTTCTTAGCATGCCTCTACTCATGGCATCCTCCTGCTCTCTGGAGTGAAGGAACGGGTGGTATCGTCTACTTCTTTCCTGTCTTTCCCCATACAGTCATTTCTAAAGCGGATGCACGTTCTGTATTTCTCAACATGCGGTGACATCACTGTCACCCTCTTGGAAGGCCATGCTATGAAAATAGCTGAGGATGATACCAACACATATTCTTGATAATATCTTTCAATTTCTTATGTATTATCCTTGGATCAAAATGGTGCGGTTTCTCATCACATTTTCTGCCAAATCTGGTTTATTTTTCCTAAACAAAGAAGAAAGCCAAAAATAAAAAAAAAGAAAAGAAAAATAATTTGAAACTTCAAGGGCAGAATCCAAGGTGCTGAACTAATTCCTGAGCCTTTGTAGCTTCCATATGCCAACCATCGGCATTTTAAGAATCAGAATAGTGTGTTAGAAACAGAACTGAGCTTGAATATGCTATACCTCAGGACTGTGGCACTTCTTAATTTAGGGAATCTGTTATTCCATCTCTGTTATTTTGAGTCATATACTTCTCCAATTTAGACAGTAATATTGGAATGAGTTGTGGGGGAGGTTCAGAGCATTGGCCTTGACAAGTTGTTTCTTTGATATATAGAGGAAAAAGGCAGAGTGACCCTCTAACCCTGTTGTGTGACCTTTCCTGGGGAGCTATGGATAAATGTTTGTTCCCCACAGAGAGAGGACCAAGGATCATCCAGAGAAACAGGCCACCATCACTTTAGCTTACTGACCTGTGGGGTTATGGGGTTCGCTTAAAGGAATTATGTGTATGCATGTGTGTTTGTTTGCATGTATGTGCATGTATGTGTTCACAGAGGCCAGAACTGTTGGACCCCTTGCAGGTACAGTTGCAGATGATTATGAGTTACCTCTAGTGGGTACCAGGAACTGAGCCCAGGCCCTTCACAAAACCATCAAGGCCTGCAAAGTCATCTCTTTATCCCCAAATTATTTTTAAATTTATTAATTTGGGATGGGTAAGGCTAGTAATCAAAATACATTGTTAAATGACAAAATTAATATGTATAACTTCACAAATTTTAAATTGTTTAATTTTTCTTGTGTCTCCTGTGTTCTTAATCTTTCCATGTTGTTATGACACAATATTTGAATTTTTTCATCACTTCTGTTGTGTCTTGCTATATTTCTATGTTCATTCAAGTCAAGCTGATCACTAATTTTCCTTCAAATTTCAGAGTATGTAGTTGTGTTCTGTTTTAGTGTCAAAGAATGTGGACTTTTCTCTGTGTATCTTCTATTCCACTCTGGCTTACTTCTCCAATCCTCATACAATATACTTTGTACAGTTTCAACAAATCCTTAGATTGCTGAGTCTTCTTTTATAATAGTGGACATTTCCTACCTCCATGATTCTTTATGTGAAAAGAACATTGATTCTGACCCTTGCAGAATAGAATTCAAATGCCACTTCCTGTCGTGTTGCCCATCTCTCATTCATGTCTTCATCTGTTCTAGGCTTCTGAGCGATCTCCTCATTTCAGAGTTAGCTCATGTCAGTGGCTCAACAGGTTTGTTTCATACATTTCAGAATTCTATGCTGCCAGCATTCACTCCTAGGATAAGCAGGTCTACTGGGAGAATAACAGTGTCCCTATAACATGAGTTCTTCATCCTTGGTAGCATTTATTTTGGACGTTGGCATGTTCTGATGTTAGTGCAACACCTCCCATTTCATTTTGATTACTTGCTACATGTTGTTGATATTTTACTTTGTATCTGTTGTATGTAAATTGTACTTTTCTTAGTCTTTCTTGTTTAGTTTTGATGTTTATTGACTTATTAGTGCAATAAATCATTCATTTGGTGTTTTGAAAACAAGATACTACATAGCTCAAGAGCTCAGCACCTTAACCTCATTATATAAACCAGGTGAGCCTTTAATTTCAAGTCCTGGCATTATAGACATGCGTCACTACTCCTGGCTTAAAATGGATATTTATAGATAATATGTAAAGCAGGGCTGGTTGCATGTTACCTTTAATCCCAACACTTGGAGGCAGAGGCAGGCAGAGATATATATTTATAATTCCAGGGCCAGCCTGCATAAAGGCACATCTGTGGTGTGTGTGTGTGTGTGTGTGTGTGTGTGTGTGTGTGTGTCTTATCTGCTTGTGTTTATTTGTATACCTTTCTCTCTCTTCTCTCTTCTCTCTCTCTTCTCTCTCTCTCTCTCTCTCTCTCTCTCTCTCTCTCTCTCTCTCTCTCTCTCTCTCTCTCTCTCTCTTTGTGTGTGTCCAAGGTTGGTGTCAATGATTCTCCTTTGTTATTCCTTCACCTTATTCATCAAGCAATGTCACATCTAGAACTCACCAATTTATGGTGAGTCTTCGCCAGCCAACTTGTTCTGTGGATGATATGTCTCTCCTTACAAGGCAGGAATTACAAGCAGGCCACCACCCCTACCGTATATTTTCATGATTTCTGGGATCACAAACTGTGGTCTTCACACTTGTGGGACACGTGTTGAACCACAGAAGTTAATGTTTACAGCATTGCCAAGCTGGTTTTGTTTCTCTCATTAGCCTAAGGACAATGGTCCACCATCTATCTCCTGTTTCATTGTTTCTAACATGCATTTATGCTCTCTCTCTGGGTTCCTGGAAAGTGTCCTGTCAGGTTCTCTCAAGATTCTACCACAGATTTTCAAGCATTTGATTGAGGTGTGTCTTGTGTGAATTTTTTTCTTTTTGGTCTGAGTATGATTAATTGCATTTCTTGGATGTTGGATTTCATAGTTATTTACTAAATTTAGTAACATGTATGGTTATTTTTCATTTCTTTCCTCTCTTTTCTTTGCCTCCATAGCTTGAAGGGAGCCTATTTACCTACTTAGTGTAGACTCCCATGTCACTGACACTCAGTTGTTCTCTACAATTTTGTTCCTGCCTTTGTTTCCTGGGTTTTATTTTGAGCCATTTATCTTCCATCTTACTGATGATTCTATTGAATCTGGCATCTCCATTACTAATACATGCAGTGTAGTTCTCATTTGGATGTAGCTTCATGAGGTTGATGTATGTGTGGATTTTGTGTGGTTGACTTGAGGATTTTGATCTGTCCTGATGGTGTACAGCTTCTACTTTATACCTCCTTATAGTTTTATAGTGTTACCAATAACAATAAGTTCTTATTTATTAGCCTCATTGTCTCTATTGTTTCTTTTTCTGCTTCTTCTGGTTTAATTCTCCCCTGGGTAGGAAGCCCAACCATCTGCTCTTTTGTATGGCTGATGAGATTTAATGGGTTACACAAGAATGTGAATTACACCTTGTCTTCCTGTAGCCTGCTGGTCTCAGTTCTGGAACACACTGTGTATTAGCACCAAGGTTTTCTTTTTCAAGGCTTGCATCCACGTTTCGCTATGACAGGTCTAGGGAGCTTTTATTCTGAGTACAATTTAATTTCACTCCTGAGGTTTGAACTCTCTTCGAATTCTGTGTTCCTCATATTGAAAGGCCTCAACCTCTTCCCATGGTTGAAATGTCTTATTATTTTCTGTCTTGTGTGAGCTCCAGGAACTATACAACCTAGAGCTTCATAGTAATTGTCTCTGTGATCTGAGCCTCACCTCATGCCTGTGCTGCGCTCGGACAAGACTGTAAGGAACGGCCTGCTACCAGCCTTCCTCTCAGTGCACTGTCCTGCCAATCCTAGCTGCCAGGTCCCTCCTCCCTTAATGTCTGCATTATCTCTTCAATCCAACAAGACCTCCAGGCTTCGTATGAATTCACTCTCAAAGTTTAGAAACCAAATCCAGGCGATTGTCTAAAGAAATTATAAGCTCAGCCTCATTTTGATTCAGAGATCAAGTTCTGTACAGCCTGCTGTCCAATTTATAAAGACAGAATAGCGTGTGTGTGTGTGTGTGTTTGTGTGTGTGTGTGTGTGTGTGTGTGTGTGTGTGTGTGTGTGTGTGTGTGAATGTAGCCACTGTATTCATGGATGGATAGATGTATATGGGTGTCTGCATTATGTATATGGGCATGAATATATGTGTATATCCATACAAATGTATATGTGTATGTATAGGTTTAAGTATTAATATATGCATGTGTGTGTGTGTGTGTGTGTGTGTGTGTGTGTGTGAGAGAGAGAGAGAGAGAGAGAGAGAGAGAGAGAGAGAGAGAGAGAGAGAGAGAGATCATCAGTTAACATTTTATTAGTTGCTAAGTTGACAGGTCTGACTCTTTGCATGAATCTTGATTTGTATGCTTCTTGCCAAATAAAGCTCCTTAGAATCGTTTTCCACAGCATCCCACCCTAATTTATTTTCTTTCCTCACTTCTCTCATGCACCTTATCAAAGCAGATGCTATCCAGGCAGGTGAAATGGGGAGTAGAAGCAAATGTCTATGGGATGTATCAAACTTGATACAGAGAAGAAGAGATTTAGAGAGGCAGAATTACCCATAATAGCCATCAGTGCCCATCAGATTCAACCAGATAACTGTTCAGTTTTCACTTTGTTTTGTCAAGGCAGCTAGAATGGCTGAAGGGAGGGGAGGAAGGAGAGAGAACGGGGAAGAGAGAACAGCAATTGAAAGGCGACAAGGATAACCTTTTAGGACAGCAATGTTACACATTCTCCAGGGAGAAACTGTAACTTACCCATCAGGGAATGCAAAGAGTTTGTTCACTATGTAGAATCAGTAAACATCATCTGTCTAGACCTCTAAAATGCCTTTACATCTGCACCAGTTTGAAAGTGGATTAAAGGATGGAGAGATACAGCTCTATTGTAATCAGGCTGTGGGGGGGGATGAACTAAGAAGAGATAAGGATAAAAGGAAAAAGAGGGGAGATAAATTGGTTTTTCAATTATTAGAAATAAAATGAAGAACAAGGAGCAGGGCTGGAACAAACCATTGTGGTTCTACGGTTTTACAGTACTTTAGAAAATTATGCTGAAAAAATTGATTTTACTGAACACTGGGGAAATGGTTCAATAGAGAAAGCATTTGCTTCACAAGAGGGAGGACCTTAATTCAAATCCCCAGACCCCAGATAAAAGTCAAATGGAGTAACACATATCTGGAATACCAGCTTGCCTATAGCAAGTTTGAAGGCAGAGACAGAATTCCCATAAGCTCCTAGGCCACTTAGACTGCATATGCAGTACAAACAAGAGACCCCATCTCAACAAGGAGGAAAGTGACCTACACACACACACACACACACACACACACATTTTTAACCTTTTTTTTTCATTTAAGGTTGATGTTTCCTCAGATAGAATAATGCCACAGTAAGAAGACCAAGATTTTAGCTCTGAGTTGGAAAAAGGAAAAATGGGGTAGCCATTGCTTTATAGAGAGCTGAGAAAGTTTTATCCAGTTCCCTCACATGTGAGAACTGTGTGCTATAGTTGACAGTTAACTAAAGCATTGATCTAGGCAGCTGGGATCCATTCCTGGGTCAGTGATGGATAACTACTAAAAGGCCTATCCATTAGCCTGTGCTTGACTATCATGGTGAATAGTACATAGGTGAGTAAGCATTGTTTTCTGACAGGTGCACTATTGTAACACGATATAAAGAGGTCAGAGCCTTACCTCAGAATTTTGAGGAGATGATACTGTAGAGATCAACCTTTAGTTTTGTTAGATCAAGAAAAGTTCAAGGGCCATGGGAGTGGGGCACTTGGTAAACTTGTCTGTGCATGTGTGAGAATCTGAGTTTGGTAGTCATCACCCATGAAGAAGGAGTCACCTCAGTACATACCTGTGATCCCATTGTCTGAGGGAAAAAGATACAAAGGGATTTATACCCTGCTGGCTAGCCATTCTAAACAAATTGGCAAACTTAAAGGTTTAGTAAGAGACCTTGTCTCAAATCTAAGGTGGAGAGAGAATGAGAAAGACATACAGTGTTTTTTTTTTTTTTTTTTTTTTTTTTTTGCCTCTTTGTCCACATGTACATACACAGGGATGCAATAACCCCCCACACAAATACACACATATACACAAAAGAAATAGCAAAATAAATAGAGATTCAAAGAGTCATAAAGAAATTCCCAGAATAGCCATCCACAGAACAATGTCAGAAGCCATCTATCAACAGCAGGAAGGAACATGCCTTATGAGGGTTTCATTGTATATATAAATTCAAGGAGGATTTCTGAGGGTAAGGTCTACAGGACATTTATAACACATGTCTAACCATTTCTCGTTTATATCCTTCAGTGACATCCTACTACAATTATTTGTGATACTCTTGCCCCCAAATATTAATTTTGAAGGGGATTGACCCAGCCTCAGGTGGTCTTTTTGTATATTTGTTCAAAATAACTTCCCCTTTATCTTTACAATGGGCTTTCATGAGCCAATTTTTACCTTTAAAGTTTTAATATACATTGTGTGTGTGTGTGTGTGAGTGTGTGTGTGTGTGTGTGTGTGTGTGTGTGTGTGTGTTAGCACAATGGGACTGTAAGCATTTTGAGGCTGGAAACAAGTTAGGGGAGTCAGTTGTCCCCTGCTACCTTGTCAAGGCAAAGTCTACTCTGTTCTTTCTGTCGCCTGTACACTCCAGGGTAGAGCCACAGACTTCCGAGGAATTTGTCCCCATTTCCCATCTCACAGTAGGAGTGCCAGGTTATAGATACGTGCTACTGCACAAGGCCCTTTGCGTGTTGCATGTATCAAATTCATGTCATCAGTCTTGTGCCACATTTTTGCTTTGCTTGCTGGGCCACCTCACTACCCTTCCTTTTCAATGTTTCATTTCCTCTCAGTGTTCTACTTTCTCACTTATACCCACTCCCTAGACGATAGTGAGCCGAATTCCCAACATCTGGTGTTTTTCATGCCAAAGAAAGCCCGAATGATCAGAAAACAAATTCACATTCTCCCGTACCTTCCTCATGCATCAGAAGGCTTAAACTCAGCTTGAACTTAGAGACCGAAGAGGATTCTCGAGCATCCTAAGTCATGACGATGAATTTAACCTTCTAGAAAGTCATCTTCACAACACAGACAAAAGATACCAAATGATTGGGGATGAATCACCAGTTTAATCATTTTTTGTACTGCCTGGAAACATGGGGCAAACTTAAAACAAATAACTATGTTTAATGGATAGGGTTTTGGCAACTGGCTTGGATTTTTTTTTTCTTAAGCTTATTTCAGCCAGACAGATGAAGAGAGGAATGTGCAAATAAAGAAATCTGTGCTCCCATCTGTGGTTTAAGTTTTATTGCCAGTACCACACCGTGTTGCTTAAAGATGTGTACAAACCTGGAGAGGATGCTTACCAAGACATATTTATATGACCATTCGGGGTATAGCCAAATTAGAAAATTGTGTGAAATAGTAAGTTGGCTGTTGAGTTGTGGTGGATTTTCATTGTGTTTGACTGGTATGTGTGTGTGTGTGTGTGTGTGTGTGTGTGTGTGTGTGTGTGTGTGTGCATGTATGTGTGTGTGTGTGAGATTAGGTATTTCTCAAGTGCTGTACACTTTGTTTATTTGAACAAGGTCTTCTGGAATTCACCAGTTGTGCTAGGCTGACTGGTCAGCAAACTCCATGGATGCCCCTGCCCCCACCTCCATACCACCACACCTGGGTTTCAGCTAAAGCTTTTATAGATCGAGAAGGAGTTTTCAAAGAGAAAATAGAGAGAAATTTAGGTTTCATGTTTTCTGTCTTCCTGGGATCTTTGGGTGATAAAGCTAGGGAATCATTAGAAATGTAATCCATTTGAATCCACAAGGGACTGGTTCATTGCAATGAAGCCTGGGTGTGCCTAACATATGATCCAAACTCCAACAAGTTTCACAGGTTTTGAAAATGCAGATAGAATTCTTAAAAAGTTCTAGGCATAGAGACTGAGGGGACAGCTCAGTCTGGAAAGTGTTCATTTTGTAATCATAAGGAGTAGAGTTCAATCTCTACAACTGAAATAAAAAACACAACCATGGTGGCATAAGCTTCTAATCCCAGCTCTGGAGAGATAGAGATAGGTGGATGCCTGGGGCTCTCTGGCCAATCAGCCCGGCTACTAGTGAAATACCCTGTCTCAAAGCCAAACCAAAGCACCTAAACAAAAACAGGGTGGATGGCATCAAAGGAGCAGTGGGCAGGGCTGGCTTCTGACAACAACTTGCTCACACAAACACATGCACAGTGAACAGAGCATGTGCACATATAACATGTATACATACATAAACATATAAAAATCCTCTGAGTTTAGAGTGTTTCTGATTTGGAATCTTCAGAGAATCATCTGGAAGGCTATGTGAATATTGAAAACCCTCTAAAGCAGTTTTGGTGAGGGATATTCAACCTAGGGAATACCTCAGAACATGTCTCAGGACCCAGTGACAGGTCACTGACTACAAACAGTGCGAGCCAATTTTCGACTGTTCCCTGTAATGTCCCAAGTCTAACTAAAGGCAATGTCGTGGATGCAATTATTTTTCACTGAGGATTCTGGCTCCAAAGTTGTTCTCTTAAGAAAATGGCCCCCTCACTATTCTTCACAATAGAGCTTGTAACCAACCACAGCTATTCCTCTCCATATTCACTAATTTCTAATTAATACTTCTGATTTACTCATTCACAAGGACTTAGTTACCAAACAATAAGTTTAAGACTGGGTGCTCTTACAAAGGACCTCGGTTCAATTCCCAGCACCACATAGCAGCTCACAACTGTCCAGAGCTCCAATTCTGGGGGCTCCTATGCCATGTGACAGACATGCATGCAGGGAAAACACCAGTGCACATAAATATAAATAAATAAATCAGTTTTTAAAAATAATATATTAAAATGTACCTTGCTGCCACAGCATCACACTAGCTACAAGAACAACACCTTTGCTTGCTCCGGATGACTACACACACAGTTGTTAAGTATCTACAGAAACCTGTCTCTACCCACCGCTGCTAATGGAGACTTACTATGCACCACTGTATTGTCAGCAATTTCCTGGACTGAGTAAAGAAATAAACTCTGATTATGGAAGCAAACATCCCTTGATTTTTTCCCCCTTAAATCAGCAAGAAACCAAGCAGGTCTACAAATTTAATCCTTCCAGTTGCAATATGCATGGTATCCAACTTCATTCTGAGTCTTCAGATTTACCTTGTTTATTTGCTTCACTTTTACTTTGTGGTGTTTGTGTGTGTGTGTGTGTGTATGTGTGTGTGTGTGTGTGTGTGTGTGTGTGTGTGTGTGTTTGTGTGTGTGTGTGTGTTCTGGGGGGGTAACTGTGCATGTCAATGTGGTTTGTGAACATGTGTGTGTAGGCATGTTGTGCTTATGTGTATAGAGACCAGAGGGTGACAGTGGATGTCTCCTTCCTCTGCCTTCTGCCTTTATTTTATATATAAGGTCTCTCAGTGAGCCTGAAGCTCACCAGTTAGTCTCTACAGGGAGCTCTGGGGACGATCTTATGTCCACCCTCCCAGCTCTGTACTTCCACACCCAGATTTGTACCAAATTCAGATCTCCATACTTACCTGGCAGGCATTCCTAAATGAGGTGTCTCCCAGCACATAAATGGGGATTTTGCATCCAATACCTCAAGTTAAAAGTTTACAAAGCCCAACAGGAGACATTTCTGAAAACCTTCCGTCCATGTCCCCACATGCCATTGTACCACACAGGCCCTCCAGTCCCTGCTTGTCCCTGAGCTCACAACCTCTCCAATCCAGTCAGTTCCTTCACTCCTGAAGACTGTGCCAGAGGAGACCCCTAAGCTGAATCATTCTAGAGAGGACCATTTTTTCCCACATGGTCAAGTAAATGTGAAGTTTATTGGCTAATGGACAACTGCCTTGAATTCTTCACACTGCAACCCTGCTGCTCCTGCTGGGGTAAAAACAAGCTTATAGTTACCAATTCCATAATTATGGAATTATGACTCTCTGTTAAGAGAAAAACCTTGTTTGTACACAAGAATTATTTGTTTTCTGTTTAGGAACGGTGGGAGATAGCTAGTGACAGTTCGCAGGAGGCTGTTGTTGTTTCTAATGTCTTCCTTGGCCTTCACATCGCTCAAACCTCCTTAGTCTTCATCAGCTTTCCCACATCTTGTCAAGACTTAGTGGAGGGGCAAGAATTCTTGCTCTGTTTCATGCAGCCGTTTAATTGTGTCTCACCCAAAAATGATGTGGACTTTATCCAAATTAAACATTGTATCTAGTACACTCAGTCTGCTGAAGCACTCATCTAAAACGTCCACAGAATTGTGTATGAATTCATAGATATTCATAGATAGTCATCTCATTCTCATCGTCATTATCTCCAACCACAACAAAGAGAGCTGCGTATTGCCAGCAGATCGGTTTAAAGTTCTTGCATTCAACCATTGTTCTCTGGGTCAAGATGGGTAGCTCTTGCTGACCACATTTTCCAGAAGCGCACATTTATTAATGTCTACGTGCTTATGGTACTTAGACTGTTGGGTCTGCCCTTGTTTGTTCACCATAAGATTTTTGCTTTTGGATAGCTTTTTTTCCAAATATTATTTAAAAGCTAGGGCAAGAGATGAATAGCCAGAATAGGTTCAGAGATTCAGTCCATTATCATCAAGGCAGGAACATGGCAGCATCCAGGCAGACATGGGCAGGAGGAGCTGAGAGTTCTACATCTTCATCTAAAGGCTGCTAGTGGAAGACTGACTTGAGACGTCCTTTCATAAATGCCTATATCCTGTTCTGAGAAAAGAAAGCAACCCATCTCTTTGCAGACCAGAACCCCTCAGCATGTCCACTGTGCCAGGGAAGGAAGATTCTGAGTCCATGACTTTTGAAGATTCCTTCAGGTCCTTCTGCTGACCAGTCGCAGTGCATTCCTGATGTTCTGGGACTAGGAGTGCTCAAGTAGCCTGTGGACTGAGAGACAGATTTTTTTTTTTCAAACAGTCATCTGGTTTTTATTCTAACCTCAGCTTTGAAATTTCTAGTCCTCCATGCCCCACATCATCCTGTGAAACTTCTGGAGGTTGTCAGCAGTGGCAGGTATCAATGTTTGCATTTAGAGACCAATAGGGGGAGATAAATGGGGCGATGGGAATAGGTGAGGGGGTGAGCCAAGGGCAAAACTGTAATTGGTGACCTAGGAAGACTGAAGCTGCTGGAACACTGAATGACCCAACCCTGAACTCATTAGCAAGGCACCTTTGGCAGCCACATTCACAGAAACAGATATGAACTTGACATCTGTCTAGGGCAAGACCAAGTTAACTCATTGACAATTCCAAGGAGACTTGGTCCTGTGAACTTTGTTCCTCCTACAGCCATTTAATTATTTTATGAGTTTTCTGAGAGGGGAAAAAATAACTTGCCTCAGAAGTACAGTATCCAACACATTTTTCAAGTTCCGATCTTTTTGTGAACAACAGGAAACTAATAGGGCTTTAAAGGAACTACAGAAAGATGCTTCAACACTTTCAATACAATTCTGGCTTCCCAAGGTATACAGATTCTGAGGAAATGTGCTTGAGGGTGAAACTCTGGCATCTTCCTGAGCCCCTGCCTGTCCACAGCTCATTTCATCTGTTCTTATACAGGCACCTTCACATCCTCCACATTGGCCATCTGGGATCTCTAGAAATTAGAAAGAAAATGTTGTTATTAGCAAGTGGGTTCTGAGTTTGTCTATGCATATAGCCCCCTGAGAACTTAGAAATTCAAAGAGCCCAGTTTATAGCTTGTGGTCTGACAGTCCTTTGTACTAATGGGGAAAGAAAGGAAGGGACAGATGCCAGAAAATTTCAGTCCAATGGTACAAGGCATAGAGTTCCTTCACTCTTTTGTTTTGGACCCCAAATCTGTCCTCAGACCTTTTGTCTTTAACTACAACTAAATCTTTATTACAGACCCAGCAGAAACATCCAGACTTAGGAGATGGAGATCTCTGAAAGAAAAGCTGATAGTTTGTCTTCTTTGCTGTGTCTGTATGTGCTTGTGTATGTATTAGTTACGAGTGCACATACTTACATAATGTGTGGAAGCCCAAAGTTTGATTTCTGATATATTATATATTTATATGTATATATGTGTATGTGTGTGTGTGTGTATGTGTGTGCGTGTGTGTGTATTTATATTCTATTAATGTATATCTATAAACCACATGTGAGTGTTGTTCTACTAGGGGTCAGAAGACAGTGCCACAGCTCCTGGAACTGGAGCTTCAGACAGTTGTGAGATACCATGTGGGTGATGGGACTTGAACCTGGGACTTCTGCAGAAGCATCAAGTGCACTTAACCAGTGAACCATCTCTCTAGCTCCTATGATTGTTTCAATAACAAGGTCTCTCACTAAACCTGGAGCACAAGATTTGGCTCAGTTGGCTAAGCAGACAGCTGACACTCAACATTTTTATATGGGAAGAAGGAAGGGAGAGGAGGGACAGGGAAAGGGAAAATGAAGTAAAGGTGGGCAGGAGGAAGGAGGAAGGAAGGAAGGAAAGAAAGAAAGAAAGAAAGAAAGAAAGAAAGAAAGAAAGAAAGAAAGAAAGAAAGAAAGAAAGAAAAGAAAGAAAGAAAGAAGGAAAGAAAGAAAGAAAGAAAGAAAGAAAGAAAGAAAGAAAGAAGGAAAAGACTCCTGAGAATATATCTTCTCATATAAACAGCATGTCTTCTGTCCTAACAATCACACTGTGTCCACGGAGTCATCGTTGAAGGAAAAATGGAAATGGTGAATATCGTAGTTACTGCTCTAATTAGTACAACTTACAGAAGGAAATGTGTAGCTGGGGATTGCTTACCATATCAGAGGCTAAGTCCATGACTGTCATGGTGGAAAGCATGGTAGCAGGCAGGCAGGCATGGTGCTAGAGCAGTAGCTGAGAGTTTACATCCTGATCCACAGGCAGCAGGCAGAGGTGGGGGAGAGGGGAGGGGCAGGCTAATGTGCTGATTGAAAGGCTTTTGAAACCTCAGATCCCACCCCCAGTGACACACCTCCTAATCCTTTCCCACAGTCCAGTAACTAGTATCCAAATATTTAAATAATTGAACCTGCAGGTACCATTCTCATTCTAACAACAACAGTGAATGATCTGCATGAGTAGTTAATGGTAAAGCCCTGAAGTAGTTAAAAGTGGAGGCCCTGAAATGAATAAGGCTGAAATTCGGCCTTTCTGAGACTAGGAGGAAAAAGCAACTCCCAGAGCCCAGCCATGGGTGTTGGGGACCTACAGCCCATAGCTGAATCCAGATCCTATATTATACTAAGGAAAGGGCACCATAGTGAAGATGGGAACTGAGCTTCACTTAATTCAGTACATCCTGTAAAAACTGGAGCTCGCCTTTATACAGGGATACTTTCTAAAGTAGACACTTCTCTGTCGCTTTGATAAACTACTATGACCAAGGCAACTTACAGAAGAAAGAGTTTATTTGGGCTTACAGTTACAGGGAGGTAAAGGTCCATCATGGCAAGCAGGCATAGCAGCAAGTAACAGGCACAGTAGCAGGAGCTGAAAGATGAGTGCTCACTTCTCAACCTTAAGAGTATGAAGCATTGAGTGTGACCTGGAAGTGTGGCAAAATCGCTTACACACAAGGCCCAGCCCCAAGGTTATACTTTAACTAACAAGGCTCCACCTCCCAAAGGTTCTGTGACCTCCCCAAAATGGCATCACCAACTGAGACCAAGTGTTGGAATACTTGAGCCAATGGAGGATATGTCTTATTTAAACAACCACAGGTCCCTAACTTCCAAAATTATCTTCCTTTTGTTTTACCTCTGTGTTGAAAAGTCCTCAGTATGCTACTACTTACAATGGAAATGTTTAAGGAGGAGAGGGGGGTGATGGGCAAATTGGAGTTTGGGTACCAACTAGTGACTAAATGAGATTGTGTGCAACACTTACAGATGACTCTCTGGTTGTCTTAACATGTAACCAGCACACTGAGCAGTTGACCCATGGTACCATTTATTATTCTGTTTTATTTTTCTATCCTACAGTATGATGGTGTCAGTCTGAGTTCCAGTGATCTGTTAAAAACCAAACATTATTGCATGTGGCAGCCTACATCTTGAGCCCTGTCTTGTGCAGAGACCCCACTCATTTGGCTGCCATACTACAAGGCACTGTTCCTTAAAGCCCTGGATACATGGCAGCTGGCAGACACAAAGATTATGTCACAGTTGTTCCATCCCACACTGTGTTCAAACCAGATGCACCTCCTACCCAGTCCTAGACTTACACGAGGCTCATAAGATGACAACAAGGATGTTTCATTCTATCATTCATTTTATCATATGATCAGAAACTCTACATGAAAATCGTATTTTGAAGACTGTCTCATTAGTTTTCATAAACTAGTTTTGCATCTTAGAAGTTAAATAAGAAGTACATTTTGTCAGAAATTTCCTACATAAATTTCTTATGAAGATAAAATTTACTGAATGTGTCATATATATGATAAATAGATATGTATGGTAAATATATATGTGTATATATATATTCATGTATATATATATATATATATATATGTGTGTGTGTGTGTGTGTGTGTGTGTGTGTGTGTGTGTGAGTATAATTGAGAAAGACACCAGACATTGATTTCTAGACTTGACACACATACAAGTACACAGACATACACATACACATAGACCCACAAACACACATGAACACACAGACACAATAGGTTGCAATGAGTTTTGTCACTGCCTAAAGTACTAAGGGCAGTACTTGTTCTGCCCCTTCTCAATACGGTGTCTAGGAAACACATATCGCATGACTGTGGCTGTTCTGACCCCTAAGTACATTTGGAATAAACTGTCCTCACTGTCCAATCTAGAGGCCACAGACTGAGTCAGCTGCGGAGTGGTGATAATTCCTGCAAGAGACACGCCATCCCCTTTGTCAGAACAGCACTCCGGTCTGTTACATGCGCTCACTACTCACTATTTCAGTTAATAAACCTCACCTAATTGAAGCTGTATGAGTCCCAGACTGAACTAAAGATAATCAAAAATAACCGTCAGTCTCTAACGCCGGCTCCTTTTACCCTCATCTTTCTGGAGACCAGTCTAGTGTGTATGGGCATGCAACTGTGGCCACCCACTATGGGCCATTATGTGGAGGAGACGGTTTCATATTCACTCAAAGCTCATTTTCATGCAATTCGCAGATATTTAATACACTGTTATCAAATGTGTCATTTTATATCATTATTATTAATTATCGTCATTTTTAGTTTGTGTGTGTGTGTGTGTGTGTGTGTGTGTGTGTGTGTGTGTGTGTGGTAGTATCCACACAGTGTTGTAGACAGGAGCATGTAGGCCATAGTAGGCATGGAGAGGACAGAGGACAGCTCTGTGGAGTTGTTTTCTCTCTTTTCACTTTCACATGGGCACATGCGGGTCACCAAGCTTCCAAAACCAGTAAAGTCTTTTTCCCACTGAGCCATCTCACCTGTCCTGGTCTTTATCTAAATTCTAAATGGTTCCCTCAGGATGCCTCCTTTCCTCCAGATCACATCCAAATAACAGCGTTCTTATCTTCTTCTGTCAGCAAGCCTCGGGGATTGGCCCTTCTCTAAGTCTTTAATTTCCCTCTGTGTTTCTCTGTCAGAATCAAACTGCCAGATGAGAACATTGGACAGCGGGATTGGAACCTTTCCCCTCCCAGACTCAGGAAACCGCTCAACAGGACGATATGTATACCAGCAGGACTCCCCAGAGGACACTGAGCCCCTCCTGTTTCTCCAGCCAGCCCCTGCCATGACATCCTCTGCCAGAGCCCAAACCCTTGACCGTGAAGTGCCTTCCTCCACAGACAGTCAGAGCTCCTCGGAGTCCACGATTATCCATTCTATATCTGACCCCAGCATGATGGCCAGAGGGACGAGAGCCTCACAGAGTCACCTTCCCAAGCCCGCCTCCTCAGGTAAAGTGCCATATACTTGTGTGTCCCCCTTCCCCCATGAGGACATGTTTGCAGATGTACCGGTGAAACTACCCAGCAGAATACAAGTCACCCAGAGACCTCTGCCCCACCGAAACGCAGACCCATGTAAATCTCTGCACACCTTCAGCCAAACAGTGAAGCAACACCTGTAAGACCTTATCAGGGGGTGGGGAGATGGCTCAGTGGGTGTCACTGTTTGAGTTTGCAAGCACTAGAACTCTAGTTCAATTCCTAGAACCCATGTTAAAAATAAAATCATGTCTGTAAATCACAGTGCTGGAAGATTAATAAAAAGGCCCATCCCTAGGGATTGCTGAACAGCCCAATCTGGACAAACCAGCTAAGTCCAGATAGTGAGAGATCCTCTACAAGTTGCATGAAGAGCACTAGCCCTCCACACAACAGAGTGCACACGCTTGTGTGTACACATACACACACACATGCATGTACAACTCCCCAATATGAACATGTACATACTCAAAAACCTACACACATATACATACATGTAGACTAATTGACAAAGTAATACAACTTTCAGTGTTAAGGAGTAAACATTCATAGAAGGAAGGGTCATACCAATAGACGGCTATGTAAATTGATGAAGTAAATCATGCAGTACATGTTCATAGGATTTTGTCCTAAAAAAAAAAAAAAAAAACTCATATAGAATATATTGAATATAGGGGCTGGAGAGAGGACCCAGCAGTTAAGAGTTTATACAGTTCTTGAGGAGGACTTGAGTTCAGTTCCCAGAAGCTTCACTGGGCATAGCTACAGTTCCAGAGGATCCACCGCCCTCTTTTGGCCACTGCAGATATTGCATTCACATGTGTATAACCTGCACAGAGACACATCTATATGCATAGTTTAAAACCCAAAGAAATCTTTTCTTTTAAAGGATATATTGAAAATAGAACAATTTAGCTTCAGTACATTGATGTTCCTGAAATATGTGCCCTCTACCCAGGAACTGTAAGTCTTCTGACATGTCCTACCTCATTGCTGTACATTTGCATGCTGCTAAACTATAAAGACTCGTTTTGATTGATCAGCAGCAGATTGCGTGTCGACTGCAGAGGAAAGGAGCTCGCCTTTCCATGGAGACCTGCCTGCAGTCAGTGGAAAGAAGCCTGAATGATTAAAGACAAGGCCAAGCTGAGGGTCAAAGTTTTTTTTCCACTGTTCCCTCGATTAAAAATATTTATGGCAGCCACAATGATACTCAGTACATCTTAACACGTGGCTTCTGTGGCTCTGACAATATGTGTGTGAGCACAAGAATTAGACCTGGAAACATAAATGCTTGTTTTGATGGCTAGAAGATCAGAAAGGGGCTGTGTATGGAGGTCATGCTACGGGTTTCTGAGAAATTAAAAGAGAAGGCTGTTGCTAATTAAACAGGTTTGAATGGACATATCAGACTGTTCCTGTGACTAAACTCTTCACACATTAATAGCAATCGCCAAGGGGCCTTATCAGGACTCACGCTCCTTCCACACCAAGGTTACATTTTTAAAGGCCATAACGCATATTATTTTTGAAATAAGTGCAGTGTTAATTAATGGCACAGCCTCCAGAGCTTCAGGGGCAAAATCTTAGTTATAGATTATGTGCTCTATGCCTGAATAGTCGCATGTGTGACCTCAATTCGGCAGCGGGCTGCCGAGTAGACTCCATGATTAAACACTGTCATTATAACAAATTGAATAGAAACCACAAGCTTTGAATTGCTTCATAAGAAGAGGACAGGAAGGAGATTGTTCTGATCTCGCCACGTACATTTGCTGCCTCCAAATCCCAAGGGTTGTGTCTTAATTAAATTGTCACAGAGTTGTAAAAGGTAGTCTGTGGAAGAGAGTGAGGTGAGCAGACAGGAGGCCATCTTGGGGTCACCCATCCTGAAGTTTCCTGTCTGTGACATCCATGGAAGCAGGGCTGCTCTCCAGTGCTTTTCTTAGTGACCATTAGTTAGGTGAAAAATTGTGCAGCACAGAGGTTTCAGGATCTAAAGGAAAGTGGGATTCCATTTCCTTCCCAGCAGCCACTACAGGTGAAAGTAGCCTTTTTTCTTATCCCCACTTCAAACCTAGAGACGTCAGAACACATCTCACAGTGTTGATGGAAACGTCACTAATTACTTTTGTCCTCAGAAATTACCTGAAGAAATGGCTATAAAGGGCTGCCTGGCATGTTCTTTGGTTAATTAGGGTTTGTTTTTAAAACATATTTTCTAAAGTTTTCATACAACTATATATTGTGCTTTGTGCCTACTCTTCCTCATAATCTGTTCCCCTTTTCCTTCCCTCTCCTGTGAGTCCCCCTGACTGCCTACATACTTCCCCTTCTATTTTTATGCCATCTATGGATATATGATTTTGAAAAAGCTGTAGAAAGTCTAAGAATCTTTCTGAGATTGGCACACTTGGCTTAAACCTTACTTCTAGTTGCATTATTTTCTGGAAAATTACTCATTTTCATTCTTCTTCTGGATGGTTCATTGGATGTACCATATTTATCTATATGTACCTATGTGTGTATTACACTGTATCTATAGACATTTATGGTATAATAGGGCATTCACCTTCCTTCATCATTCCAAAAGGGGAGTTGCCATTAGGATCCTTCAGCTTCACCTGTGAACACATGGAAAAAATATGCTCAATTTCACTATCCATCAGAGAATTGCAAGTCAAAAACATATAAATTCTATCCTACCCCAGCTCGAATAATAGTCGTTAGGAAAACAGGTAACAGCAGATGGTGATGAAGATGTAGGCCAAAGGGAACCTTTGTCCACTGCTGGTGAGTTCATCTGCTGTGTAAGTCAGTATGGGGATTCCTCAAAAGAACTAATAGCTCTTTCCTCTGACACAGTTATACCACTCCTGGGTATATCTCCAAAGGACTCCAAGACAACACATCACAGAGACCTGTGCAAATCCATTCTCACTGGTGCTCTAGGTACCAGGGTTAAGTTATGGGACAAGCCTAGATGTCCATTAAAAATGGAATGGGTAAACAAAATGTGGAGTGTATACACAGTGGGATTGTTTTGACGCCCAGTGAATAACAACAGAGTTGTGTCATTTCCAGGAAAATGTATGCAGCTGTAAGTTGCATACTAAGGGAATGCAGCTTTTCTCAGAAAGGAAAATAAGTGTTTCTTGTGGCTTATAGTTCCTAGATTTTTATGTAGATACACACAGTTGTGTGTGTGTGTGTGTGTGTGTGTGTGTGTGTGTGTGTGTGTGTGTGTGTGTGTGATGAAATTAGAAGTGAAACTGTAGAGGCTCAAATGGGGGAATAAAAGGAGACTAAAAAATGTTGGTAGGGAAGGACAAGGAAGACTATGTTCAGCATATAATAAGTAAATGAACAAAGCTTTAAACACAGCACAAAGGAAAACAAGGGCCTGCTGCTCAATCATGTTTAGGAAAGGCTGAAAAATCAGATCCTTCCATGGGCATTCATTAGCTCAATGAGGTAATAATCCTCTGGACTGTTCTTTTCTCATTGTTGTGATAAAATACCCAGACAAAAGCAACTTAAGGGAGAAAGGATTTATTTCACAGCCCATCATAGCGGGGAAGACATAACAGTTGGGAGGGAAGGCACGGCAGCGGGAGCATGAGGCTGGCTGGTCACATTGTAGCCATGCTTGGGAAACAGAGACTAGGAAGTGGGGTCAGGCTACGAATCATCAAGGTGTCTTCCTTGATATCCACTCCCTCTAGTGGGAAACAACCCCTTTAAAGGCTCTTTCACAATCCCAAACAACATCACCAGCTGGGACCAGGTGTTCCTATGCACCAATCTGGAGGTGGGGTTCTCATTAAAACCACAACACCCTCCAAAACATGTTTCTCAGTTGATAAAACACTTGAAAGATAGCCTTAAGTTTCCTAATGGTTTTCTTGCTGAACCCCTTTTAATCTGGAAATCCTCAACCTGTTTTGAAGGATGTCGGGTCCCAGGGCAAAAGGTGTTAGGTCTTCTCTGTAGATATGTATACACAGTTATGCAAATATTTCGACACCATAGGCTCATATAGGAGCCAATGTCAGGAGACCCAACTTTTCCTATATAAAGAACTTCATATATTATTTTAAATATATATATCCCTTTCTTGTTCGTAAATTTGTTAAGGGTTGATAAAAACTTATTAGTTTGTTTATTTGTTTTGTTTTAATATATCTTCCCTTCTTTAGGAAAAACTAGCTTTGAAAAGCAGAATGGAGCAGAATCAAAGGCCCACACTGGCCCATCATTCAAATATGCTGAGGATGCAGTGGCAAGTGAGCCCCTTTCAGGATGGAGGGGTGAAGATGCTACTACTGAGAGCCAGGTGAGGGGGCGCCATCTGTCTGTCCTGATTGCAAAGTCTAAGCTCTTTGAATCCTATAGAGATAGATTTAATTTTAAATCAAATCCCACATTGAATTGCCAAGTCTGTATCAGTTACGTTTCTCATTCCGGTGATAAAATACCTGACAGAAATAATGTAGAGGAGAACAGGTTCATTTGAGCTGAGAGTTTCAAGGGATTTCAGTCCACAGTAGTAAGAAGGCAGGGTGGAACTGTTCCTTCCCAAGGCAGCGGAAGCTTAGGGCTACAACTTCTTCACCTGGTGGCAGCTGAGAGAAGAGAGAGAAAGAAACGGGGGGGGGGGGGTGTAGGGAGGGAGGGAGGGAGGGAGGGAGGGTGGCAGACAGACAGAAACCAGAGTTGGGAGTCTTTAAATCACATACATAGCTCAGTGAACCACCTACATCATCCATCTTTGAAACACTCCATAATCTTCTCTTGTGTTTTCATTTCAGTTTCTATGACAAAAGGTAACTCTGGGAGGGAAGGGTTTATGTGGTGTACAGTTCCAGATGATAGTCCATGATTTAAGGGAAATCAAGGCAGGAACTAAAATCATTACCATATCTGTAAAGCAGAGATAAAACAAATGGCTGGATTCATACTTCCTTGCATTTCCTCCCTTATATTGTTCAGGAAACCCTGCCTAAGGAATGATGCCACCCACAGCAAGCTGAGTCTTTTTACATCAAATTAACAATTAAGGCATTTTCCCACAAACTATCTGGTTCTATATAATTCCTCACAGAGACTCTTTACTCAGGTAATTCTAGGTTCTGTAAAATTCAGTTAAAATTAATCAACACATTCCTCAAAATACTATCTACCGACATGGTCCATGTAGGGTACAGTACACATCCAGTTCATAACAGCATAGAAACTTTCATCTGTGTCTTAACGTCTACCCAGAATTAATATTAAATTGAAAGAGTATACAGTCAAAAGTTGCTTACTTCTTGAAAGCCATCTTCCTTTTTCAGGACAGGAAAAAGGTTATAAATGGGATAAATGATGTCCTTTTCTTCCAAGGTTCTGTGTGATTGAACTATGTGACCTGCTTTTCTCGTGACTTCTAAAAAGCAAGGGATAGGATTCAGATCAGTGAGAAACTTTAAATGTTCTACAAACTGGACACACCAGGCAATAACTCTCCATTGCATGATTAAGATATTTCTGATGACACAGGGTGAATTCAAAGAAAATCACGCAGCTGATCACAGTGTGTTGAGTTCATCTTGAGGAAATGTTGACTAACAGATCTCCTCCAGCGAAGACCAGCCAAGAATTCATTAGATAGCTGAAGATGGTATTGAACTCTTTCTCTTCCTGTCTTCATCCCGAGTGTGGAATCTCAGGCATGTGCCACCACACCTGCTTAATGTGGGCATGAGGATGGAAGCCAGGACTTTGTGCGCACAAGTCGGGCGCTCCCAGCTGAGCTCCATCCTCAGCCCTGAATATGCATATTTCTAAATATTTTTGAGATTATAATAATATTCCCTCCATTTTCTTCCTTCCAATACCCTATCATGTACCCTCCCTTGCTCTCTTTCAAGTTCATGGCCTTGTTTTTCTTTAATTGCTCATAAATATGTGGTGTGTGTGTATACACATAGATATTCCAAAATACACAGTAATATTCTACAGACTGAGCATGTTATATTTATATATTTAAGAATATTCGTATTTCTTAAGTACTGAGAGAGGCACTTAAATGTTGTTCATAGTGGTACAAGTATCCAGCTAAGCTACATCCCCAGCCCATCAGGTTGCTTCTTTGCATCCTGTCAAATGTAACAAAACATAGACCTCCTCCCTAGAGCCCCACCTCCCCATTCATAAAGCACCGATACAAACATACATCTTTACTTTCAGGGTTGCTTTCTTTAACCTGACTGAAAAATGCTAAGAGTCCACTTGTGAGCATATTTGTCTGCCCACAGATGCAGGATTTAGGAGCTGAGTAGGTGGCCCAGTGGGTGAGGTAGCAGAGAAGTTGTTTTGAAGCTTTGTTTCCACAGAGCTACCCACTCTAATTTGCCAAGTTGAGAAGAACAAATATTCCTTCCCCATGTTTGCAGTCAGGGCCTTGCTCACACGTGAAGGTAGAGGCAGAGGGGATAGAAAACAGAACAAGCCAATAGATCCATGTAAGCAGGAGGAAGGACTGTAAATATCAATAGCTGTAATAACCTACAGAAGACAAACCACAATACTGGACATGTCAACATTCCATCATGGAGGATGGAAAGCAGGTCACAAGGCTCCACCCCCCCTTTCGAAGAGCTAGAGGAAGTTAATAGTTGCTGGGAAAAGGAGAAACATTGTTTTGTGGTATAGCCAATGATAAGGTGTCCATTCTAGTATATAACCCACAACCTACACTCCTGTAGGTAACATCTCAGCCCTGCTCCCACCCATGCATTTATACAGAACCTCTGACTCAGGCTCATGGAAGGAACCCTAGCAGAAATCAGTAGATATGGGAGGAGAGACATGCTAGAGAAGGGAGAGTTCTTGGGAAGAGGAGATGGGTCACCTAGAGTGAGAGAGGCAGTAGAGGGTTAGGGGGTGAATATGATCAAAGAACATGATGTACATGTGTGGAAAAGCCATGATGAAACCCATCATATGTAAGTAGTACATGCAAATAAAAGAAAACAAAACAGGCTGGAGGTGAGTGCCTGACTCATCTATGTGACCACCACTCACCTTTCTCCTCTCTTCTGCTAGTCAGCTCTCTGTTACTGCAGCCAAATGACAAGCAGCCATGCTACCAGGCAGGGTAGCTCACACCGTGGTCCCCGCTCCTCCAGAGGTCTAGACTGAGGGGATCAAGATCAAAGCACAGCCTGGGCGATGTAGTTAATACCCTCTCTGAAAGCTGCTGTCCTAGACTAGGACAGAACCCAACAGTAGAGCACTTGCCTATAGAAGCAATTAATTCCAAGACCACAGTAATTATTATCTTCCACTTACAAAGAAAAGTTGTCTAGCCCTAGATAAGCTGGGGCTATGGAAGAAAATCACATCTTGGCAAGAAGCATGGGATAGAGCGAGATTGTTTACCTCGAGTTTGGGATGTAAAAAGAAGAGGAAGGAAATGACTCCCTCTATCCTGATTCTTCATTGCTCTAATGATTTTACACCTCCCTGGACACCGCCTCTTGAGTGCTTCCACCAGCTCCCAATATCCTCCAACTGGGAGCCATGCCGTTACTGCATGGGCATTTGAGAGACAATCCAGACCCAAGTCAGCAATCCCTCTCAATTTACGGGGGGAAAAAAAAAAGCTGATCTCCTTTGTTTGTTCTCTTATAAAGTGGTCCTGCCTCCCAGGCTTCTCATCTCCTCTGAATGCCCTGTGCCATCTCTTCAGCTTGGCTCTTCATTCCCCTACATCATTTTGATCATTCCAAAACCCTGCCAGCTTCCCTCCCACATATGTCTCCCATCTGCCTCGCTTTCACCACCTCTGCCCCTAGTACAGTCCAAGCCCTTAGCTGGGTTGTATAACCCCATCGTCTTGCCCTCTGACTGCCCCATGCCCCAGCCTGTTCACTGTCAACATTTCCACCAGTCCACTGTCCCTCAAATGTAGGGTGTTATGACATGGCCCCTGTGCTTAAAGATTTCTAGTACATCTTTCCTTATTCACAGAAGTCAGTCTCCTGGGACTGGACCTCCAAACTTATCAATCCGCACGTATTAAATATATACATTTTTTGTATGGCAATCATTCCGCAGTGAAGTGATTTTTTTTTTTTTTTTACTTTTGTCTTAGGTTTTCACGAATGTATATATTTTTAGTTGGGCTTATTCCTCCTATACTTTCCTTGTTTAGCCTCCCCCCTCTGATTAGTGTGCTTTTGTTCTCTAGACACACTCACTTTGCATCCTATATACATGCATGATTTCATATTTTCATATAAAACATGGGAACCACAGCTCAGAGAAAATATGTGATATTTCTCTTCCTAAGTCTACCTTCATGAATGTGACACGATTATCTCAAAGTGCACCCATTTCCTTTTTAATCTCCTAACTTCCTTCCATTTTATGACCAAGAAAAATTCCATCATCTACATCTCCCACAGCCTCCATTCCTCTTTGTTGGACACCTAGACTGGTTTCATAACTTAGCTATGGTGAATCATGCTGCAGTAATTACTGATGTTTTCTGTGTCTCCATGATATACTGACTTAGACCCCTTCATGTAAATACCCATAATACACCAGGTTAGGTGGTTTGGAGAGGGTTTCATAGTGCCTGACTAGTCTACATTTCTTCAGTGGTTTTAAAACAAACTACAGGAGCAAGGTGAGGTATAGTTCCTCCTTTGCCCTGGGACTTTGCCAAGGAAATGTGATTTCAAACAAACAAACAAAAACCCCAGCCACTTACCACCCTTTTTTTTTCTGAGAATGGCAGCAGGATGCTCTAGTGGGGAGAATCACACTTGCATAAAAATTAGCCCATCTGAGGCTCATGAGAGTAAGTATGTTCCTTCTGTACTGTTTCTATGGAATCTTTTGTTTCCTCTTTCTCTGTTTATACAGCATGCAACCAAATCATTCGCCTTCCAGTCTTCAGACTCTAATGTACTGATTTGTAGTGACAGTTCCCCTTGGAAAGGCCAATAGCTTCTTCTTCAGTTTTTCTCATTTATTCCTCATGAGAACTTTATGCAGGAGATGTGTTGTCTTGGTTTTATAGATGAGGAAACCAAGCACTCCTAACCTGACACTGTTACTCAAAGTTCACCAAGCTCGATCCTCTTACGGGAATCTAAACAGGGTTTGAGATTCTGTGCTCTTTCCGGAAAAGGATAGTGTCATGTCTCAGAGAAAGCCCTGGGGCAAAATCTGATATGCTCTAAAAATCTGCTTATTGAATAAATAAATGTCTGGCTGATGAGCCACATTCATTGATGTTGATTAATACTTGTTTTACGATACACTTTGTAATGACATTCTCAGTTATTTCTGGTAAAATAATACTTAAAGTTCCAGACTATAGTCAATCAAGCAGTCCCCTAGTCAATGGGTCACAAAACAAAAATGAAGAGAAATGAGCCCAAGCAAGAGATTTGTAGGGAGGATGAAGGGATAGAGAGGATGCTGGGAGATAAGACAGAGAGTAAACATGAAGATGTTCACTGTGTCTGGTGTACATGTGTGAAATTGTCTGAGAACATGTTTCTACCACCTACTGGTGCATGGTTAAATAACCAGGGACTACAACCTTAACAAAATAAAAACTACCCTGTTCTTACACTGTTCATGTCCTTTCTTCTACTGTGACTTATTAATTTTATAAGTATTTTGTCTGCACATACTCCACAAGCATGTAATTATCCATGAAAGTCAGAAGAGTGTGTTTGATCCATTGGGCCTTGAGTGAGCCACTCTGTGGATGTTAGGAACCAAGCCCAGGTTCTCTGGAAAAGTCACAAGTGCTCTTACCCACTAAGCTATCTCTCTAGCCCCAAAGGAATAAATGTTAATTTGAAAATTACTATTTGTAGTCCCACAAAAGTTGAATAATTTTCCCAAATTGATATTTTAAAAGTTTATTTTTAAAGTTTATTTTGAAAAGTCATTTTGGGAAAAATCTCTAATCTGGTCCTTCTTTAATGGGGGCCCTAAACCATACATTGGCTTTCGCACTGCCTCCTCACACTCATTTATTTTTTTATTTTCATGTGTTAAACTGGATGCACTGTATGCTGGGGACATGGTTCAGTTGGAAAAATGCTTACCATTCAAGCATGGACCTGAATTCAAAACCCAGAACTCTTGCTCTGGAAGGCACAGACAGGCAGATCCCTTGAGATCACTGATGGCCGACCCAGCTTCTTGGTATGTTCTAAGCCAGTAAAAAAAAAAAAAAAAAAAAAAAAAAAAGCCCTGTCTATAAAAACAGGTTGAACAGCTTCAGTAGACTGCTGCTTACGGTAGTAAAGTTGACCTCTGGCTTCTATGTGCACATATACCCTTACATACATATGCTGATAAGCATACACACACACACACACACACACACACACACACACACACACACACACAAGCACTCCACACATGAACAAACATAACCATGTGCATATATAAAATTACTCCTTCACATCAGCCCCTACAGCGTGGTGCTTCTTCGAAAAAGACTCCCTGTCTCTCACGACACATGCACACAAAATGCTGTGGTTAGGAGAAATGATCAAAGTGTTGGAACCGGGTTCCCATGGCCACCTGACAGCGCTCACCTCATCAAGCCCTGGTTTGCTGAACAAGAAGTACATTTTCTTCACTTCAAAGTAATTACATCCAACAAATTACAAAGAGCTGGGCCAGTTGAGTTAAAAACAATTGGTTTTGCAGTAATTAGAAGAGCACAGGAAAATGATGACTGTGGAGCAATATTGAAAGGGATGCTGAGCGATGGGGGCCCTGCTTCCCACTCCATCCTTCAGCGTGAATATTTAGAGATTCACAACTAATTATGCAGAGATGATGAATTTTAAAAACCCTGCCACCATGCCTTCCCAAGGCCAAAGGCTGGCTATTAATAGAGCTATCAGATTTTGCTGTATTATAGAGAATTCACACAAAGTTGCCTCTGTTTTAAAGTGCTCATCTCGGGCATCACTTAAAGATGACGAATCTGTGTAATGTGCAGAATCAGCATAGGGTTGAACTAAAATCCATCTTATGATCACCCCAGATCTCCTCAGACAGATCTGTTGTTTAAAATGGACGCTATAGGTAAGAGCTATCTTATTCAGGTCCTAGAACTCAGGTCCTAGAAGAATGGAGACAGAAGTATCCACGGCGCACATTTTCTCCCCTCACATGTGTTTCGATTACAGGCATGTACCAGCACACTGATTTTTAAATTATCATTACTTTAATTATATGTATTTGTGAATTTCTATTTGAGGGTATGTATATGAGTAGAGATAGTTCCAGAGGCTAGACACACTGGATAGTCCAGAAGCTGGAGTTCCAGACGGTTGTAAGCCACCAGATATGGGTGCTAGAAACCAAACTCGGGTTCTCTAGAAGAGGAGTACTGAACTATCTCTCCAGCACACCCAAACACACACACACACACACACACACACACACACACACACGTTTTTTCTCCTAACTGTAGGTTCTGAGGATTGGACTCAACTCTTCATGCCTATAAGGCAAGTTCTTTGTCAACAGCCATCTCCCCAGCCCAGTTTGCTTTATTGTTGACAAGTCCACTCTAGCTCAAGGTGAATGACCTGATGTGCATGGCTTTGTTTCCTCACATGCAGCCAGAGGCTGACACTTGTAAAGTACCAACCGTGACTAGCAGTCTGCTGCGAGACCCTCACCACACCCAGGGGCTGCAGTTTCTATGCATCAGCATTTAGAGACCTTCAGAAAGCCAAGTGCCTTTTGGTTGCTCACGTTGAGTCTCTGTTTCCGGTGGCCCAAGGTGTCTCACGCAGAATAATAAAACAAACAAAAGCAATCCAGCAAGCCTCAAGAAATCACGTGGTCAATAAAGAAGAAGCTATCAGACGAAACCCACTGTGCCCTCAGACAGCATGACCTGCATTTAATTACTTGAGCAGCATGCGCATCCGAAGGCCCTTAAGAAAGCAAATGCAGTGATAGACAGAATGAGTTTACCCTCCTGTCCAAAGAGCAACATGCCGTAGTAAGGACATCACTCAATTAAATTGGACTGCGGGAGATGAAGGCGATGGAGGCCAAGCCTGGGAACCCTAATGAGACATTTGGAGGGAAGAGATGCAACCCCCCAGAGTTTGTCCCCTTTGATGGACATTTTTAACCCTCAGTCATTACCATAGCTTCCCAGTGTTTTTCCCCATGAGTTTGAACATATTGTAGCTGGAAACATTTAAAAAAGAATCTTTTAAACACAAAGATACAAAAACCATTTCTTGGTTAATAGGAACTAGGTATGTGTTGGGCTTGGCATGGGGGTGGGGAACTCAGGTCATACTTAGTGTTGTGAATCTTTGGCTTCCTGGACTGAAAGAAAACCAGACCGTGGAGATGAAACTAAAAAAAGGAAAGAAAGAAAAATATTTTTTGTGCACTAACAGATTCTTCCCCCTCTGATTCCTGTGAGCAGAACAGCCTAAAATGTGGTGTGAAAAGAACTGGGGTGTCACTTCTGGGAACCCCAACGTTTATGCAATCCTGGCCAGGCAGTCAAGGATGATTTCTCTTATATATAGTTCCTTAATCCACATAACGCATTGAGAGTTGACACACAGTCACCAAGCCACTAGGTTCCTTGCCCTGTTGCAGGAAACAGTTGGCAATTTCTGGAACTATTTGGATGATCACAGCTCCAAGGGGCCAAAAGTAAGTATCTGCTGTGTATACACAAGGCCACAATGCATAAGAGAGAAAGAAAACAGCAAAAAGTAAATGGGCAGATGTCAGGAGTAACAAGCAACAGCCAACCGAGGATTAACCTCTGTGCATAGGAAATGCTCACCAGGTCAGAGAAGGTACAAATGTTTGAGTCAGAACATAACAGCAGACACATTCTCCACGCCCACTCCATGCCCAACAGGGACATTAAGGCCAAATCCACCTGCAGATCCAGTACTACGATATGCCTCCTCCAAAGGAATTTTTTTATTAAAATTTTAAATCTGTGTGTGTGTGTGTGTGTGTGTGTGTGTGTGTGTGTGTGTGTGTATGTGTGTGTTCTTCTGTGGATGCAGGTGCATGCATGCCATAGTATGCTTGTGGAGGAGCTCAGAGAAGTAGCAGCCCTTACCTCCTGCCTCATCTGAGGCATGGTCTTTTGCCCTCTAATATATAGGACAGGCTATTCTCTTGTCTCTGTCTCCCAAACCAGATGTGCAGATGTTCTCTGTCACATCTGGCTCTTACAAGGGTTCTGTGGATCCAGACTGACGTCTTCACACTTCCTCAGCAAGCAGTTTGCCTACTGCCCAGTCCCCTCAGCCTCCCAGGCCTTGCAGACTCGCCTAGTGACCCAAAGCCTTTGTGAGAAGGAGTTAGGAGGGTGCGGAGCACAGACTGTCAGAGGCTCATGGAGGCTCTGATTAGTATTGCAGTTCTGTCTCTGTCACAGAGCATGTGCCCTGAGGAGGCAGAAATCCTTCACAGACTTGAAAGTGACTCGAGGACAGTTAATCCTCACTGTGCTCTAGTGGGGCAGGCAAATTGCAATTAGATGGGAAAAGAACAGTAGTCAACAGGTGTTCCAGCATCCCTTGGGAACATAAAGCTTCATATTTGGTTTAAAAGTACATAGTGGCATTTGGAGAGAGTCCCTTGCCAGAAGTATTCCTAGTGAATGGTGAAGACAAGGAAGATTAATAACAATCTAATGAAGCCCTCAGGTAGATCTATACGAGACACTTCCTTGAAGAAGTGGGGCAATTAGAGTAAAGAATGAAAAAGTATCTTTCCAGAATTATTATAGCGTGCAAGAAAGAAAACCACACATAAACCTTTGAGATGCTGCAAGGGAGGTGTATCAGTTACTTGTCTCACTGCTGTGGCGAAACACCTGGCACAATAACCTAAGTCACAAGGGCTTATTTGGGCTCACAGTTCCAAGGGAATATAGACCATGGTTGGCAGAGGAGGTGCAAAGGCAGGATGGTGTGGTGGCTGCTCACATGGCATTTAAAGTCCGGAAGGAGAAGGAGATGGATGCTTGTACTCACTTCCTCCTTCCTGTTCAGTCCAGGGCTCAGTTCATGGGATGGTGCTGCCCACGATTCCCACCTCCATTGATCTCACTGAGGAACTCCCACACAGACATGGCCAGTGGTTTATTTCCTAAATCATTCTAGATCCTGTTCATCAGTATTAGCCACCACACGCCAAGGCAGAGACACTCTCATTGTCCTGCACCTGACTCTCAGACTTTCAAAATCAGGAAAAAAACTACATGAAGCATTCTGTCTGCCTACGTGCACCTCTTTAATCCCAAACCTAGAAATATATACCCATTTTACCCCAAATCAGATGATCTCAGGAAAGGGGATGGTTTCTTCCTAACCAGTAACCAGAGGTCTTACCAAGAAAATTATCAGCTATTATTCAATGCCTCACACAATGAGATCTTTTCTAGAACTTCTGGAATCCATAGCCTAGAAACCCTGGCTGTATGTCTGAGATGTCCAGGTCTAGAGGCGAAAAGTAGTCCCTTCCCTTGGTGATCTGGCTGCTGACATCATGAGATTGGATAGAAGTTGCTGACCTCTCTGAGTGCCCCTTCCCCCTGCTACATCACAACTGCCTTACCACCTCACCAGGGCATATTTCAAATATGATAGTAGACTAGACTTTCAACCCAGTGTGCTCAAAAGGTGCAACGTAAGGTATAGCCAAATGCAAGGGAAGCTGGGGCCAGTGGTGCATCCTGTAGGTAATCACCAATGCTTGGACAGCCGAGGCAGGAGTTGAAGCCCAGTATGGACTACAGAATGAGAGTTTTGTCCTAAAATAAAAACTTTAAGCAGAGTAACAGAATGTTTGCCTGACATTCACAAGACCCTGAGTTCAATTCCTAGTAGGAGAAAAAGAAAAAGGTGGGGGAAGAATACGAAAACTTTTAAAGTGTTAAATGTTCAAATCATAGTATGGAGCACAGAGACTTTCAAATCATATGTAAGCTTCAGTAATATAAAGCTGACACCCCAGAAAGGAAGCCACTGAGTATATTAGCCGGGGCTCTACAGTTTCATTAGGGAGAATATCTGCTGCCCAGATACATTCTGAGTAAAAAAGAACTGATGTAAAGTTTCCCGACACACGGCCAGCAGCATTTTCCTTCCTTGTATTTACTCTCATGATGAGCAGTGATACCCCAGTCACTCGGCACCGCGGCGTGCAGACACACCTGTATGGGGACCGGAAATACAGTGAGGCTAAACCAGAGAGAGGGGAGTTCCATGTTTAATTAGAGCAGGGATTGTTGTTATGATCAAGGGCTAAATTAGCTCACTCTCTGAGGGATTTAATTCAAGAATAAGACTTCTTTCCCAGGGCTGAGCTGGCTCTGGACTGTGTTCACATAGAGTGAAGGTAGGGAGTTGACTCCAGGCTTCCCTGTTGTCTTGCTCAACTGTTGAGGAAGGCCCCACCTCAGAGGCATCATTTAAAGTGTGTCTTTTCTCCAGCTTCAATTTTCTGTTAACCCATCTTCTGCCTTTGTTTATTTTGTCCTTCTTATCCTGTGATACATCACTTTTACCCTCTTCATTTTGTGGTGTTTTGACGAGTTTTAGGTCAGCTTGACCCAAACTAGCATCGTTTTAGAAAAGGGAACCTCAATTGAGAAAAACCTCTTCCATTAGGATGACCTGAGGACAAGCCTGTGGTACATTTTATTTGACTGGTTATTGATTTGGGAGGGACCTGCTTACTGTGGGCATTGCCACCCCTGGGCTGTTGATCTTGAATTCTATAAGAAAGCAAGTTGAGCAAGCCATGAGGAGCAAGCCAGTAAGTCACACTCCTCAGTTCCTGCCCCCAGGTTCCTGCCTTGAGTTCCTGCCCCAACTTCATTCTATGATGGGATGTATTATGCTGTTAAACTGAGAGCTGAATTAAACCCTGCCACCTCAAGTTGGTTTTGGTGTTTATTCACAAGCCCTAAGATGCCTCCTACTAGGTTATTCTTAAATTTATTTCCAAGTGTGAATAGGATTCTTCAGTGTGTCCTTGTGGAAGACCAAAGGCTGTGCTAACACTGTTAACTGCATTAAGTGTCCCAGGAAGTGGTTGCAATGCATAAAAAGATATGAGCATCAGGGAGGTGCTCAGTGGGTAAAAGCACTTCCCATGAGTGCATGGGGACCTGAGTTTGGATCCATACATATTCATCTAGTGCTCTCACATAGGAGACACATGAAAGATTTTCCAAAAACTCATATGCCTGACATACACAGTGGCAAACAAAATAGAATGATTTAAACTGCCCTTTAACTTCCACATAAGTGCTAACACACACACACACACACACACACACACACACACACACACACACACACACATGCACACACACACACACACACACACACACACACACACACACACATACACACACACCACAGGTTATCCAAGACCATTAAATACTTGGCGAGTTCGTAATAGCCTTGATGTACTCGTGACAAAATAGCCAATGTGAACAACTTAAGGGAGAACAAATTTACTTTGCTCATGGTTTCAGGGGTTTCAGTCCATGGAGCAGACAGATTGAGCAGCTCATATATTGGTAAGCAGGAAGCAGAGTGGAGCCATAACAGGAGAGGGCAAGATATTGCCCTTGGGCATGCCCTCTACCTACTGAACAACTACCTTCAATCTGCTCCTATCTTCCCAAGCAGTCCCACTTCCTGATAATCTATTTCAGTGCTGAGTCAATCAATAGAGTCAAGGATTTAGCAGTCAGAGTCCTGAGGATGTGGTCATCTCTAGAACCACTTTTAGATGTGTACACAGAGATCTCTGTATTCCTCTCTGTGAACCTTCTGTTGGTGACTGTCTCTGAGTTTTCATTTGCCTTCTTAGTACATGTCATCATGGTTTCCATAAGTTCTTCAGAGTCAGAGATGTTTTTTCCTCCTTCATATATCAAACAGAAACCTCCATTTGCCTATGACATCACATGGGAAGTTCATGCTTGTATATGTTTTATTTTTATAATGGTCAAACACCAATTGTTTCTCCACTAGTCCTTAGTTAATTTTTGAAATTTCATAGTTCTTCTAGTCTTTAAATAGAAATGCAGAGTGGTTCTTTTCTTTGCAGGCATGTGATCTGTGTGGATGCTGTGTGTAGTGTGAGAGTTGTAATTTTGTATAAGTGGTTTTTTAAATTGTGTGTGTGTGTTTCAAGTGTTATGTGTTATATATGTGCTATTTGTTATGTGTGTATTTTGTGTATCTTGTGTGTATATTGAATGTCTCAAGTATGTGTTATGTGAAGTTTATATGTTTGTTGTTTCTGCATTATCTATGTTGTGTGCCTGTGGTATGTCTGTTGTGCACGATATGGGTTGTCTACAGTGAATCTATTGTGTGACTTATGCATGCTGTGGGTGTGGTCTGAGTATGTGTGATTCTGTAGAATAAACACAATGCCTCATGCTTGCTGGGCAAGTGCTCTACCACAGAGCTGCCTCCCTAACCCATTTAAAAAAAAAAGTTGGCTTTATAGTTGTCTTAAATCACTTTCTTATTAAAACGATAAAGGGCAGAACAATTAGTTTCTTTTATTGGCAAGTATGAAAGAGGTAATTGGTACCTGGATAAGATGAATTTATCTCCATTTCTTCTTGATGTGATTAACTGACTGGCCCTGAGGCTCTCAACCGTCTATAGTTTGATACATCAGTCATTTACCAGGTGTGATTAATTACAAAGGTTCCTCAGACCCACATGCAAGTAAAGGGGGAGGGTCCTTTGTTTGCAGTGGCATCCTGAGGATCTGTGAGCATGCTGTCCTTCTGTCCCTGTGTAATCGCCTTTGGAAAACTTTCAATGCTAACCTGAACACACACAATGGAAGGGGATGTGTGTAGGAGGAGGAATTTTAGCCCTCTGTCTGCTGTGATCCCATGAGTGCTTGGTGAAGACTTGTTGGAGACTCTCCATGAATTGTGACTTTTCTGATTACTGTAACAAAATAGCTAAGGAAAGCAACCTAAGGAAGGAAGGAAGGAGAAAGACCAGAGAGAAGGAGTGGCCAAGGACAACAGTGTTTGCAGGTCTAGACTTCTACTCACTAGTCCCTGAAATCATATTGAAATTTCAGTCTTTCCTGCAGTTATCACTTCGCACATCAAGAACTTGCTTCCACGATTCTACTTCTCTCCAGTTAATAATGTAGATCTTTTGGGTTGGAAGGACTTTGAAGTTCTGCTCTTCTTACAGGAACAGTGATTTCTGTTGAGTGTCATTGTCTCATAATCCCCAACGGATGTTTATTGGATGGATAGAGGGATTCATGCCTCCATGAGTGTATGCGTGTGTAAGTGTACACATGTGTAGGTGGGTGCATGGATGGGTAGATGAATCCCCTTCCCTCTTTGTTTATCCTCAGATTCACTTTACCTATTGGCAGGTAACTATGGGACGGACCATTTTACAGGTTAGTATACTCCAGTGGAAAGAACTCTAATTAAAGCCTCTGCTTTCTAATTGGCCTTATAATATACTATACACAGTGGTTAGAGAAGAAAGGCAGGCCTCCAACTCAGGGCTGCATGATTTCATTATTTATAGATGATGGATAAGGACTACACTCAGCAAATACCCTGGAGAACAAGAAATTCTGCATTCCTTTTGACATGTAACTTAGTGTTTGCCGACATGGTGGATGAAAGAATGAATTAACCGAAATAGTCTTGGAATATGTAGAGGGGCTTTGTATTCAACTTTAATTAATGTCAGTCAGTGATATCCATGAGCCACCTGTTTCTCGGCGTTTCACCATTCCAGTAATGAGAACAGAAAATACCAGTCATATCAAGACACTGTATACAACATGCCTTCTTTAAGTTGATGGTTTAGGTTAACATAGAAAGTGCCGAGTTTCATCATAGAATCTTCATACATATCTTCATGTATATTCATCATTATCCTCTGTTCTCAGTCATCCCCCTGCCTCACCACTCTCCCTTTTTCCTCTTCCAGCTGGTGCCCTTTCCAATTCTACTTTGCTACTAGTCTATCCTGTTTCCTACTCTGTTTCCCCACCTTTCTGAAGGTCGCCCTATGACCCGCCTCTCATGATTTCCTTTCTGGTTTTATGAACTATAAATATAAATGTATGCTTACATGTACACAAATATAAGATTTAAATTCGGGCTCTATGTGTGAGAGGGTACCTGCAGTGTGTACCTTTCTAAGCCTGACTTATCTTGTTTAAGACCGTTGTTTCCCTGTTGCATTCATTTCCCTCCAAATCTCATGGTTTTGTTTATCTTTGCACCTGCATAAAAGTCCACTGTGTCCACACATCGTGTTGCTCTTTTCTCCTCCTCTGCTGATGTACATCAAAGCGGATTCTGATTCCTGACTATTGTGAACCACACAATGCTGGACAGTGGGTGTGTAAGTGTCTCTGTGACATGCAATATTTTTCTCAAGGTATCCTTGCAATGCTGTTTTCTGTTATCATTGATGAAGTTACTAAGAAAGGCTTCATGAAGTGAGTTCTGGCAAACTACAGTGGCCAAGGCCTGAAAGGAAATCAATATAAACATTCTTCTCCCCTACTTAAAAGAGATTGTGGGGGTAAGGTGCAACTAGGTGGGACCTCATGATACACCCTGATGTCCTTCTGTGTACACTGTGAACTTTAATGCCATGCCGCTATGACTCATGAAGCACAAGGGCAAGGTCTCTGGTTTTTCCACTGCAATATAGTAGTGCCTAGAGAAAGCCTAGGGGGGACAAAGATATCAGGAAAAGGTGAAAATAGATAACTTCCTCCATTCAAAACTATTGCGTTTCAGAAGAAGGAATAACTAAACAACTATTTTTACTAACTTGTCAAAGAGGGGGGAGATCATCTTTAAAAAATTGTCATTTCAGTACCGTAAAATGTCTCTTTAGTTCCCCTTGGAGTGCAAGTTCACTCACATAATACATTCAAATTGCAAATGTTATTCAGTATAATATCAGTCAGATCAGACTGAGAAGAAAATTATGGGCTAAAACACCTTAACTTCTGCATTTGTAGAGGAAGAAAAAGCAAAATGAGTTCAATTCCTTGGTCCCAAAGCCAGATGCTATTTAGCCTGGGTGATGTAGATGATGGTGTCAAATTATGGTTTTTTCTTGTTCTGCACTCTAACTCAGCTGCTGGGGTGTACTGCATTACCTCATATTTGCCTTATGCTGTTTTATAAAAAGAAACTTCATCATGACTGTGGGGGTGGAAAGTAGTGTTCTCAGTCTACAAGAATACAGCTGGGATCTGAGGATACCTGCTTTGAAAGAGTCACTGTTAAAAGGGAGGCTCCTGTGAAAGGGACCCAGGCTTCCCACAGGAGGCTTCCTCCTGTTGGAGGACCGAAGGACTGGTCACAAGCAGTCTGTCTTGTTGCTGACTTTCAGACAGAAAAATTCCCATGGTTCTCTACTAAGAGATATGGTTTTGGTTGTAACTTTTGTTCTGGGTTTGAACTATCTTGATGAGCGAGTCCCTCTTTTACTTTATTTTCTCTTTGTGATACTGGAGATTGATATGTAATCAGGGGCCCATATGCAACCCCAACCTAGGAGTATTTGTTTCATGTTTCTCACAACCTCGTGTGTGTGTGTGTGTGTGTGTGTGTGAGAGAGAGAGAGAGAGAGAGAGAGAGAGAGAGAGAGAGAGAGAGAGAGAGAGAGTTTGTGTGTATGTGTGTGTTTGATATGATGCTTGTATGAGTGTATGAGTACATCATATGCATACATACTAATATTTTATATGAGTACATATGAGTCCGAGATGCCAATTCTCTCCTCCCACCATGTGGGTCAGGAGTCAGGCACAGCTTGTCACAAGGTTTGGTATCAAGTCCCTTACTCGCTGAGCCATTCGGCCATCATTGCTTTTAATGGAGGAACAGAGACAGGAAAAAGCATGGGAAAGACTGGAAAATGAATATTGGTAGCTGAGGAGATGCTCACACACATTAGTAGTGAGGAAAGAATTGTAAGGACAGCATTGATATAATGCTTATAACCATGTGACAAAAAATAAGTCTTTTAATATCTTGTGTTAGGAGAACATAAATCAGAGGATTTCTTTTCCATTTCTGTCGTAAATACAAGTTGTTAAATGAACTTGAAAATGACGTTGACTTTGTAGGGATGATGGCCATGTTCCTTTATCCCTTTCCTCTGTACTTGGAAATACACCTTTGGGGTGAATTAACCTACAGACACCAGGAAGTTTGAACTATAACCTTTTGCAAATAAAACCATCCAGAGCCCTCTAGAATGTTCACTGATAGGGTAATGAAAACAAACTGATATGTTTGCATGGCAAATATTATCCAACAATGCAAAGGAAGGTCTGAGAGAAAGAAAGGATAACATCCGAATTAGTTAGGTAGCAACTTTTATAGTGAAGATGCAGGATGAGCGACGAGAGAAACAGAGGTAAACATAAGCAATCAAAGTATTCCAGCCCTTGGACTCAGACATGGTTCTACAGTCATTTATTATCTTAAGTATCAGTAGAATCGGAAAGTGAAGTAATTAGTTCATTGATGATAATGCAGCTGATAATGCAGCATGAACACAAGATCATTGTCAGTCCGTTTGTGAGGATCAGAAAGTTAAGTTTTCAAAATCTCTATATTATATTATTTTACACCATATTGTATCATATCACATGACTTCATATTGCATTGCATCATATGGTACCATAATATATCATATCTCTCCATGCTACCACACTTACCTAGCATGTCTAAGGCACTGGCTTTTCAACCCTCACCACTGAAGTGGAGGGGAGAAAATAGCTTGATATGAGACTTCTATAATTCCAAAAAAAGTGTCCAAATGTTACATTTTTATGCATGAATTAGAAGAGTTTACACTGATTCTGATTTCTTGCCCTAACTTCTTAGAGTTTAGTCTTTAGCTTTTAAGTGCCACATTCCCAGTAATTACAAGTTTCTGTAATTGAGATTATCCAGAGAGAAAGAACTAATTCAGAATGGATGGAAGAATGAATGGAATGAGATGGGATGGATGGGCAGATGCACACACATATGAACAGACAGATGAATGGGAGGATGGCTGGATGGCAGGAATGGATGGAACATGATTGGTGGAAGGATAAAATAGGTGTGTGTGTAGGGTAGATAAATATATACAGTCCTGAAAGAATGGGTGATGGAAATGTGACTACTGGAGGAACTGGGTCATGTGGTTATTGAAGCTGAGATATTCAATGATTAGCCACCTATCTACTATGTACCAGGGAAGCCATTCTAACAGTTCAGTAGAGGACTCAGGGAAATCTATGGTACGATTGTGAGACTGGGGCCAAAGGCTTAAAATCCTGGGTCTCACTATTGCAGCTCTATGTCAAAGCTCAGAGGACTCAGGATGCAAGAGCTATGGGTGCTAGTAGGCTTTATATACTTCTGTTGCCAGAGTCACCATTGGGATGCCATTCCAAAGTGATGCAGTTCTTTCATTTCAGGCTCCCTCTTCTTCCCTGGTGGCTTTGGTTTCATGTTACTCCTCTCTCCTCACTCCTCTTTGCTAATTTGTTCTTCTGTGTCCTCTCAGTCTGCCAGGAAATAGTCATATAAATGTAGCCAGTACCATGAGCCAAATTAGATGAAAAAAGTCCTCACTGGATCTCAGAGCTGGTCGTACAGCCATCCCTCCTGGGAGCCTTGTCTTGATAAGGAGATGGCACAGAGGACAAACGCTCAGAGATGAGGGTCATAGGACATTGTCTTAGTACATGTCCTGTTGTTATAAAAAAAATACTCTACCAACAGCAATTTAGAGACAGATGGCCCAATGCTGGTTCACAGTTTGAAGTCCACTCCATTGTGGGGGAGAAAACAAGGTAGCAGGAGCTTGAAGCAGCTCATCATGTTGCCTGTGCAGGCAGGAAGTCAAGAGTAATGAATTCTGCTGCTCAGCTCACTTTCTCAACTCAAACAGTCCAAGGGTAGGACAGTGGTGCAGAAGGCAAGGAGGTCCTAGGAGAAGTGGACAGGGTGAGTAGCCTGGTGACTGTTCTCAGCCTTCTGAGAGGAAAACAGGTTGCACATCCCTTCCTTTTCAGGAACAACCCTGTGTGTCTAACATTCCTAGCCACTGTAGTGCCTCTGTGAGCACAGGGACCTCTGTGCCTCCCACAGAGTGGGACCTTCCCACAGTTTACAGACCTTCCCACATCAGTTAATACAACCGAGGCATGGGCTTATCTCTGGGTGATTCGGGATTCTGTCCAGTTGACAGTTAACACTAATCAGCACAGCCTATGAGAGTATCTAGAAGATGAGACAGCAGAGGTCAGCCTGGGGAACCTCAGCTCCAGGCCCTGAAGATTTTAGGTCGAATTTAAGACACTGTGGACTGTATTATTAATACAAATTGATTAATGTAAGGAAACACCCATGGTTACTCAGTGAGTTATCCTGGACCAAAACCTAAATTCCCACAAGCTTCAGTCCAGCTCCTTCCACCAGCAGAACAGAGGAGGTGAGCCAGAGAGTGAGTTCTATTACTAAGGACTTCCTGTGGGATGTTCGTCCCAGGCAGTCTTTATTACTGTTGCTCTGTAGTACAGCTTGAAATCAGGATTAGTGATGATACCTCCAGAAGTTCCTTTATTGTGTTTTAGTTACTCCGGTTTTGTTGTTGTTGTTTTGTCTTGTTTTTCCATATGAAGTTGAGGTTTGTTCTTTCAAGGTTTGTAAAGAATTGTGTTGGAATTTTGGTGTTTGTTTTCGGGTACAGAGCTCTGGTTCTCATGCTTGTGGAGCAAGCATTTCGGACAATTGAGCTGTCTCTCTATCTCTACATACATATTTTTAAGAGAATAATTCAATGAAATGTGCTGGGGTCACTTACGCCCTTTCTCTGCCTTCCTTCTCTCATGCAGTCTGGTATCCCACCTGGCTCACCTAGGACCGAGTCTGTCTGTCATGAAGATGAGGTGAATGTTGAAATGAAAGGATGAGACCAGGAATGGCAGCATGTGCTCGTAATATCAGTTCTGGTGATGTAGAGATGGAAGGATCCCTAGGAAGAACTAGCCCTGCTTTCAGTGAGAGACCCTGTCTCATAAAAAAGGATAGAAAACTGAGGAAGACACCTAAAATTGATATCTCACCTCCCCACACACATGCACACACACACACACACACACACACACACACACCTATGTGCACAAGTAAGTGCACACACCTTTGCAACTGAATGTATAATATGTGTACATATACATATAAATATATAGCCTGTTGATTTATAGCTACTCATTTGTGTGGGTGTGTGTGTACATGTGTATGCTCCCACACATGTGCTTATGACGTTTTATTTACATCTGAACAGGTAGGTAACATACATAAAAGGAAAGGCACTGCCATTAGGAAACCAGAACAAAATGTTTCAAGCCGACCTTTGAAGCAGCAGGTTTTAGTCATTAGAATGTCGTAGTGTCTACAGATATGGTGGGCAGAACTCTAGGCTTTCCTAAGCTGTAGGTTAGCCACGCCCATCTCATTGACACTCTATTAAACTCTTCCTGTGCCTTGATGTTCTTAGTTATAAAACAGAATTGTGCAAGCAGGTAAATTCCAAGATTATTTTCAGCTATCAGAGTCCTATGCTAAACTGTAGGCATTGTCTATTTTAAAGTTTAATTATTGATCTAAAGGGCATTGTACCCACCAAAACTTGAGTTGTAGATGGTTGTGAACCACCTAATGTGGGTGTTGGGAACCAAACCTGGATCCTCTGCAGAGGAATGAGCACTCTGACCCTCTTACCTATCTCACCAGTCCCAGCATTGTCTACCTTAAAGCCAAAGTCTTCAGTTCCCTTAGTTTTATGCTTGGTTTTTCTTTCTCCTAACATTTCCCGTTTGGATGTGAACAGTTCTCATTTTAGAATTCTGTCCTGCTGGGAATTTGCATAGCAAGTTACATTTCAAACTTGACTAAACTTTTAAGTGTGGGTTATGATTATTAAAGAATTCTCAAGTTGGAGCAAAAGGAACCCTCTCAAGTGATACATTGCATGAGAGCTGAGAATTAACCTTTGGAATTCTATAGAGGTCATCAGAGAGCACGACAAGAGTCTTCTTGTTAGAAAGATGGGCATGTCTTTTCACTAGTGCGGGATGGCATCAGACTGGAGGGGCCTAAAGAGAAAAGATGGAGAAGGATGAGAGGGAGGAGGTATGTAAATCTTTCAGGAACCATCATTTTACTCTGAAATGGTACAGACAAATGGGCTCACTTGGGAGCTTCTTTGAGGATGGAGAGAATCACCACACATTAAATGCTGTTGGCAAAAATCCAAGAGAAGAAGGGAAAATGTGATGCTGTAAGAGACTTGTACATGTAAACTGACTGTCCTTAGCCATTTGGCCTTCATCCACATTGACTAGGGGACAGGAGAACTTACAGGCAGGTGCTTCAGGTATAGACAGGGCTTTCTTCAATTCTCTTCTGATTTCTTGTTTTCCGGGGGAAATATAAAGCATAGTCCTGAGGTAAGAGTGAGTGTGGGTTAATCTCACAGGATCTGTGGATGAGAAAGGGTGCTGAACATGTGGCTGTGGGATTCTCACTTCACTCTTCAGAACCCAAATGCAAAGTCAGTAGGGCGCTGCTGGCCTAACACATTCGGGTTTCTGGTAAGTCGTGCAGCATGAAAGAGGTTGTGACATTGAGAAAGTTTAAGGTAATGATGGATTGGAGGTGTGGCTCAGTTAACAGAGTGTTTGCACAGCATACGCAATGTCCTTGGTTCTATCACCATCACCATATAAGCTGGACATGGTAATATACACTGCAGTCCTAGAACTTGGAGAGGGAAGGAGGATAATCGGAAGTTGAAGGTTATCCTTGGCTATGTAGCAAGTTTGAGACCAGCCTGGAATACATACGATCCCGTCTCAACACCAGCAACAAAATGTTTATAGTGATGGATCCAGGGGATAATCTAAGAATGAAGGTAGGCATCATAACAAGAACCATATGAGGGACTGGGACTCACTAGGAGGAGTGGAGCTCTGTTCTGATCTAAGGATTGTGGCACACAAGTGGTAGGCAGCCTGAGCAAGGAAACAGTGCTTCATGGAGAACATTGTGTTTGTATTGAGACTGGAGAAGCCGACTCTGTTATTAGTGGTAGTTTGCTGAAGACAAGATCTTGAGGTCAAAATACTACTAAGGGATTCAGACAAAGGGAAATATTTTAAAAGACATAAATTTAGAATACTAATTACATAGCATGTGCCCCTTTGTTTACTAATCTTGCTCTTTCTAAAACCCAACACAATGTTTATGCAGAATAGAGAGACTCATTCATGTTGGCTAAATGAATTAATGAGTGAATGAACAAATGAACATATAATAAAAACTTGGAAGTTCGGTATCTTGCTATTTTAAGAGAAACTCTGGTGTATCTAAGCAGGCATACTAACTTGGAGTCAAAAACAATCTGTGAATCTAAAGTAATAAGTAAAATAATGATATTAAGTCTGAAATTAGGTTCAAGAGAACAATTGCTAAAGTGAATTATAGGAATAACTTTACATTTACTCCAAACTACTGTATTAAAAATATTGGTGTGTGTGTGTGTGTGTGTGTGTGTACTTGCATGTGTATATGCCTAATGTGAGCATCCATAAGTAGGACATGTGTATCAACCTGCCCCTTTCTCCAGGTTCAAGGAACATCTTGGAAGAAGGCAAAGCAATTAAGACCCTGAGGAGGGAGTGTGTATGTGTGTGGGGTCTTCAGAACAAGGCATGGCTACAGCAGTCACAGACTCACAGGTTACCAGCACACGTTCCCAAGGACCCACCCTCAGCTAGGAGCTATTGGCAGTTGAAGTTTATGATAGACAAAGACTTAGTTTTATTCGAGAGTGTGATCACTGCTAGGTTGTCCATGCCCCAATAGATGGCCTCATTCTCATAATACAGCCTGTAAATATAGGCAGTATTAATTCACCTCAGCAGATTACATAATAGTTATATATTATATAGCACACAGTATATAGTCATATACGTATTTGACTACTGGAATATCGGACTATTTCAATTATTTGGTTTATTTACCATGTTATAGATAACCTATATAGCAAATAACTTTATGCTCAACTGTTACTACATTCAAGACTAAAGCTCATTCTGTGTCCGGATTCCTGCTCCTGGAAAGGAAGAGATGAAGGGTTTGAGAGTCAGAACCAATGGCCTAGAAATGAGTATGCATTCTGTCTAAGCTGAGTGAACAGACTGCCAGTTGCCTCACTCACACTAGGTGAGTCTGAAGACTGGGGATCAAGGATCTAGCTTCTAGGATAGGTTGTATCTCTGGATGGAGGTCTTCTACCCTCTTGGTTTATGGGTTCTTCATTGTGTGTGTGTGTGTGTGTGTGTGTGTGTGTGTGTGTATTGGGTGAGGGGATAATTGTATCATGCATGTACCTGGAGGATTACCTTAGGATTGTTACTCAGGCACCATCTACCTCATTTCTCTTGAGCATAGTTTCTCACTGGCCTAGGACTCACTAGTTTGGTTATGCTGGTTGACCCAGGGATACACCAGTGTCTGCCTCCCCACTTTTGGGAATATACACCACTGCATGTGGTTGCTTTTACATGGGTTCTGAGAATCCTCATGTTTGTATGTCAAGAATTTATTGACAAAGTCATATGTCCCCAGGCCAGTTCATGGCTTCTTAATTTTGTTTCCTCCATCCTGTTTCAGAGGTCAGCTGATAGCCTAAAATGCTTTATTATCTGAGAGGAGAAGCAACCAGTCCTTTTATATTTCTAGGTTATTGGAAACAACTATATTAGAGTCAGCTGCCCCCTGCTCTTGCCCCTTCCCTGCCTCTGCCCCTGGCCCTGCCCCTGGCACACCATCTTCATAAACATGGCCACAATGAATGTAGTAAGAGTTCACTTCAGATTGTGATATCTTCAATAGGAAGAGCTGGCCCGTTAGTGACCAACTACCCATCCTCCATGATATAGAAACAAATGTGTCCCCAGAATAGAAAGAAGCATGCTCTCAACCTTATACCTTTCTAAGTCTATTTAGTTGGCTTAATTGAAGAACATCTGTGGCCATTTGTCAGACAGCCTGAGGGGTGTCGCCACGGTGAGTCACACAGACTCAGAGGACAGTAATGCCTATGTCATTTGTCATCAGAGATGCCCCCCTCCTTCAGCTGTCAAAGGGACATTTTAGGTTAGATTCCAGAGTAGATGAAAGCATCACTAAGACTCAAGAACCATCCTTTCACCATTTGATTCTTTGGGATTAAAGAAAAGTGCTTCAAAGACTCACATGGCTCACGGACCAAGGAAGAGGCACTGGGAAGTGGTGTGTCCCCCAAAGCCCAGCATATATTTGTGACTTCGTCCCTGTCTCAGCTCCTTAAGAACCCAAATGCACCTCATTCTCAGTGCCTCACATGGTCTCTCTGTGTGTGTGATATACTATTGTGAGCTTGCTATGTACTTGGCCAGCAGTTTAATATGTAGATTCACCTCTGATTCCTAAGCTACTATCAAAACCACCAGGAGAAAGGCTTCCTAGCAACAGCAGCTGAGAAAGAGCTAGAGAAGGAGCCAATGCAGCAGCCAATCAGCCAAGAGAGCCTGCTGAGAGAGCTTCTCTGGGTCTTCAGGGTTCTCATCAGAAAAAGGCAACTGGATTATATCAGAGACCTTCAACCCTTTAATAAGCAATGAAAATGTTATTCTGGGGACCTCAGGATGGCTGAAGTGGATAAATATGCTTGCTACAAAGTCTGATTATTTGAATTTGATACCCTAACCCACAGAAGGAGAAATGACTCCCACAAGTTGTCCTCTGACCTCTAAATGTGTGTACATGCATGCACACACATGTGCCTGTGTGTGTGTGTACACATGCACATGCACACACGCATATACACAGGGCAATTTTTAAAAAAATAAAAAGAAACATGATTTTTTAATGGCTGGTCAGTATTTTATCATGGCCACAAAAAGCGAACTAATACACCCACTTGAGGTATACTGTCATTTAAAGCATAATTTCCAGTGTAATAATATTCCAATTTTTGTATTGTGCATGTTTTTTATTCTGTATTATCTTCATAATAAGCATATTATGTATGTACATATTAGTGTTGAAACAGTGGCCTCAGACTCAATTACCTTACTTACAATTAGCTTACAATTACCTTGACTTCTGATCTTCCTGAGTCCACCCCGAGTTCTGGGATTACAGGCTTTCACTAACATACTGAGATTTATTCCATGCTAGGAACAGAACCAAGGGCTTCATGCATGCTAGCCAAATGTTCTACCATGTAATCTACATCCCCAGGCCCACCATTTTTCTTTTTAAGAATGAGAAAGAATCCAGGGGTACCTCATCAGTAAAGACACTTACAGTTCTTCATTTGATTCCCAGAACCCACAAAGTAGGAGAAAACTGATCCTTCAGGCTGACCTCTGATCTCCAAAATCATGCCATATCACAGGTCGTCTCCCTCTCCAAGTCAAATTAATTATCCTAATAAACTTTCTCCTAAATATTTTTTGAAATGCTTTCTGTGGTAAACCACACCTGTAATGTCTGCACCCAGGAGGCTGAAGCAGGAGGATTGACATAAGTTCTATGTCGGCCTGGGTTACTTTTGAGTTCTAGTACATCCACCAAAATGTGGAAAGATGCTGTCTTTAAGACTGACAAACAAAAAGATTTAAAAATTAAGAATAAACCAAAAGAACAAATTGGTCCTTTTTCTTTATTGTTTAGTTTGTCTTCCTGCCTCCCTCCCCAGCCTGGTCTATTGTTTTTACAAAGAACATGATGAGCATGCGTGTAACTCAGGTTCTTCTGTGGGAAGGCTTTAGCTGACGAAACAGGTTCATAGACCTCAGTTACAATGGACAGTTGTGTTGTGGATTCAGGAAGAGCTGTCTGTAGATCACATTAGCATGCTGTCAGCCTCCAGATCAGGAGCCTGTGAGCTGTCCCGGTGCACAGCTTGAAATATGGACCAATAAAAGACACAAGATGACAGTTTATTCCTGCAACTTCAACACCCCAGCTCGTGTTCTCCAGATTTTCACAAGCAAGCAGGAAACCAGACCCACGCAGCTCTGATTTCTCTGAAATGAAGAGAACGTAAATGTTGGATGGGAAGAACTGCTCCTTCTGTAACAGCCAATCTGAAAACCTGAGAGACACTCCCTTTGTTTCGTCTACTGGGAAATAGCTGTGTCTCTGGAGGTTTTATTTTTTTTATTATTTCACTCCCTAAAGGACTTCATCTCTTAGGTAAACAAAATGTTATTTCTCAGTTTTCTGCAGTCTGGACAACAGATTATTTCAAAAAATGAAAAAGAAAACTGTGCTCTTAATTTCCTTAAGAACATGGGGAAAAGAAATCATCCAGCTCATACATAGAAGCTTCTAGAAAGATCACAGAAGACACAGGGACTCTATAGAAAACAATGGTGCTATTCTTTTGTCTATGTTTGTTTGTTCATGTGTGTATGTGTTGTGTGTATACATGTGTGTTGTTTATTATATGTGTACATGTGTGTTATGTGTACATAGTGTGTACAACTGTGCACACATGACTGTGCACATGGTAAGGCCTGAAGATAACCAACACTGTCTTCTTCTGCCTATTTGCATGGATTCTAAGGATCTGATGTCTGGTCTTTATGCTTATGCAGCACATACTTTACCCACTGAGCCATCCTCCCCTGCCTAGAACAATTCTGTTTTTTTTTTTTCTGTATAAGTTAATGTTCTGTTATAGTTATTTTATTTTTAGTGATGTATTTGTCTCTTATTTATGTTTGTATATATGTGATTGTCTGTGTGTGCCTACACATGTCTGTGGGTGCATGGAGGCCAAAAGAGAGCATTAGATTCCTTTGGAGCTGGAGTTACATGTGTTTGTGGACCACTCAGTGTAGATGCTGGGATCCAAAATCTAGTCCTCCGACAGAACTGCTGACCAGTCTCTCTAACCATGTCTTCCAGTTACAATGATTTCTTGAGAACCTCCCAGGTTGTCACACTAGAGAATGCTATCTGAAACAAAAACATATTCAGAGTAGTTGACAGCAGAGAGTGACAGAAGGTGACTGGGGCCAGCAAGCCCGGGCTCTGAAATGTAATGAAAACTGTGCAAAAGCCGAGGCGGTACTTCAGGCTTTTGTCGGAACTGACCTCCGCTCATCAGGAGACTGCAAGCCAGCTATTGACCCCCGAGGATGAACCCCTCCAAGGGCACTATACTTCAAACACTGCTGTTAGGATACGGGAGCCTCAGACAGTCGAGCTTCCTGCGACTGCTCTGGCCTCTCCTCTCAGCCTTAGCTGGCACCTCCCTTCCCACCTCCCTTCTTCCCCTCACTCTGATGTATCCTCACTTACACATGGTTAGCACGAGCATTCTACAATGACATTAGGGATATTTCCAAAGTTGGAATTTCCTCTCCTTCAGTTTGGGTTTACACATAATGAATATACTTGGTTAAGCTCTCCAGTAAGACCATGGGCTCTGGAATTAGAGACTGAGACTCTTTGTGTGTTAGTTTTTGTTGGGGTGAGGAATGGGCAAACTTTTTGTTGGATTAATGGTTTCTGAATGGAGATGTTTAACTACATAGTTATATATGTGACTTCTCAATCAGTTTTAACCTTTGATCAATCTTTAAAGAATTCTTTCCCTCTAATATAAGGTATTTTCACTAATTACCCTTTTTGAAGATTTTATACATATAGACATACATTCCTCCCCCATGTAAAAATATATGGAGACGATAACCTTAGGTTAAATGTGCTATGCTGAAAAAAAGAAAAAGTCCACTAAGAAAAATGAAAATCTTCCTATATGTTCGACAGTAGCCAAGCCCGCAGGGATGGGCATGGCAGAAAGTACCCTTGTGCTCGATTGCAGCTAGAGGTGCAGTTCCATGCTAGAAGGCTTTCTTTCTGAGTTCACGGTTTCTTTTATTCACCAAAGGTCAAAGGCTAATGGGATGGAAGCTGGTTCATTTCCTCCCAAAGGAGCCAGTTTCATTATGGCATTCTCGGGAACTGTCATTCCTTTGAGATCACTGGGAGCCGTGGTCTGGAACCACAAAATTAATAGCCTCTCGTGCCATGGAGTTTGCTCCTGGCGTGGACATTTCCAGACTCTCCAGGTTGTCTTCTCCATCACAGAGCCAGCTGTTTCTTGGCATAAGGCTTTCAGATAAGACAAGACATGTTCTCTTTAAAGGTCTGGGCCCTTCATAAAAGAATCACTTGCCATTCTCATTAGGAGAGAAAATGCCTTCTTCTTATATAAGCAGAGACCTGACAAGCATGGGTCCATGGATTTATGTAGAACTGCCTGATGTAGATTGAATGTGCAGTCCCCCTAAAATATGCCTGTTGAAACCTAATCTCCAGTGTAATGGTATTTAGCAGTTGGGTTTTTAGGGAGTTATTATGTATTGAGAGAAGTTCTCTTGGATGAGGTTGGTGTCTTTTTAAAAAATGTCCCCAGAGGAAATCTCCTGGACGCCAACCTTAGACATAGAATTAGAGTCAGCTAAGGAATGCTGCAAGTACAAGAAATTGTCTTCCTCAGAGACGAACTCCAATTGTTTATCTTGTACCATGTGGTCAGCTCTGAAATCATATACATACAGGTAATATTATATGTCCTGATAAGGTTGTATTCATACACTTAGAAATAGATTATGTATTTATTATATAGATTACATATATATTATAAATAATATGTCTATATCTCACATCAGTTTCAAAAGTAGCAATGAATTTGAGAGGGGAGGGGAAGATGTGAGGATGAGTGAAGGAAAATAATATAATGAAATTTTAACTTCAAAAATAAAAAGAAATGATAAACCAAAAAGCCTTTAGAGAATGTAAACAAAAGCAATTGTTATAGAAATCAGCAGAAAGTGTTCTCAAAAATTCAAAAATAAAGCTGCCATATGGCCCAGCTATACCACTCCAAGGCAGATACCCAAAAGACGCTGCCTCCAACCACCAACCACAGAGATATGTGTATACCATATTTGCTGCTGAATTATCACAATACAAGGGAGCATAGCCAGGCTCGCCATCCATCAGCTAGCAATGGAGAATGAAAATGTGATCCATATAACGAGTGGGATTTCACTCAGGAACAAAATGAAAGGATGAAGTTTGAGGGAGAATGGAAGCATCTGAGAATTAGTGTAGCTCCAGACTCAGAGACAATTAGTGCTGCTTGTGCTGATATTCTAGCTTTTAATTGTGTGTGTGTGTGTGTGTGTGTGTGTGTGTGCATGCCTGTACACATGTATGTGTGTGCACATAGAGAAACTAGAGAGGAAAAGACTTGGGTAAAGGAGGTATTGAGGAACAAAGGGCACATGAGAAAGGAAACCCAAAAAGAGCATGCTGGAGAAGGGACAGCACAGCATGGGGCCAGAGATGTGGAAGAGTGGGAGAGGAGAAAAACAGTCAAGGCAGTTTTTGCTTACAAATGCCATAATGAAACCCAAAAATTTGTATACTACTTCAAAAAGGAATGAAGGACTAAAATTCACATAGATTGTCGTAAATCATGTGTCAAAAATGACACCAGAGAGTTTATTCCTCTCTTTTTCCTACATGAAACACGGGAGAGGGTGGCATCAAACCAGTGAGGTCCTCACCTGGTCTCTGGAGAGCATGATCTCGTACATCCTATCCTCTGCAACTGGAAAATAGCTATTTTCCCTAAGCCTCTAAGTTCAGGGTTCCAGCTGCCAGAACAGATGCAGGCATGGCCCGTGCTGGTGGGGGGGGGACCTCAGTCTTCACCCACACTCTTGAACCAACATAATTTTCACAATACAGCAGGGACTTTAGTAGTGGCCAGTTCGTGTGTACGTGATTGTGGGGAAGACAGCATCAAGCCAACAGTTGGCTACACTGTGTGTGCCAGATGTCCTGAGTGTGGGTGAGTCTGTAGCTCACGTTCTCGCTTAGGAATCCTTTCAGAACAAGAGCAGGACGTTGAACCATTCTATCTACAGCACACAAGCTGTGCTCCCCTGGCGTGCTGTGGGGAGACATTCTAGATGGATTAGAATCCTGGGCCCAAATCCAGGATTCTCCAGTTCCTCCTAAGTACTTCAGTCAGCATTTACTTTTAAAGAATAGGAAGCTTGGAGACTAACGTCTTGGACCAAATGCACGTCTGTAAGAAACTATCACTGCTGCAGTGTCTCGGTCACTCTTTGGAGCTGACCTAACGGAGCCTGTAGGCCAGACATTGAAAACCCTTCTTGTGCGGCAACTCTGCACCCAGCTGTTTTCCGATCGACTAAATATAACTTCCTTTCTTTCTGATTACTTTTCCTTTTCAAATGAAGTACTTTTTTCATTCTACAGAATTAATGAAATCATAATTTCAAATGACAGTTCAGCCAAAGTGCTTTTTTTTTCATCTTCAGGAATCCTGTTTTTAAGTTCAATAAACAAAAAAGCTTCAAAAGAAAAAAAAAATCTAGAAGTGTATTCCTTTTTCTTTGCATCACTTAAAAATATTAAAGTCCTCATAACTGTAGAGTTGTGGGGTTGAGGGTTGCCAGGTCACTGCTGTTGCAGACAATGCATACTTTATAGGCAATCTGTGCAGTTTCCTACAGGAGGTTGTAGTGAACTTCCGGGCACTAGAAAAAGTAAGTGAAATAAGGAAGTTACTTCCCAAGTCTAGAGGTTGGGGATCTGGAGCCAAGCATCTGTGGGGTTGCGCTTCTCTCCTAGCTTTAACCTTTGTGTTCTAGATGACTACATACTGTGTGACCTCTACATGCCACTGATGGACATGGAAGTCACTGTGTGTGAGCCTTGTCATAGCATTTCCCATATACATCCATGGGTTTTGTCCTGTTTGCTTCCTCCAGTGAGATCAGTTGTGCTGCGCTGAGGGTCCACTCTAGCCTGCTGTGATCTGTCCTGTGTGTGTGTGTGTGTGTGTGTGTGTTCACTTGTATGTATATATCCATGAGTATATGTATGTACATGTGTATGTGCATGTGTGTATATGTCCATGAGCATATGTGTGTATGTGTATGTATATGATGTATATGTGTGTGTATATGTGTATATGTACATGTATGCAGGTGCACAGACAAATGTGAACACATGGATATAGAGGCTAAGGAGTTACCATGGGTGTCATTCCTTGGCTGCTATACATTTGGGGACTTCTTCTAAACTTTGGTTTTATTTTAAAATTACTCTTGGAGGCATTTATACATATATACAACCTATCCACTGCATATTTCCTCTCCAAAGCTCCTGTGATCTCCCTAATACATCCCTCTACCAACTTTATGTCTTCTTTTTTATTTATGATATCCTACTGAGTCATTTACTGTTGCTTATATATGACTAGGTGTGGGGTCATCTCCTGGAGCATTGGTAACCTACTGGCCACCATACCTCCAGAGAAAAATTATTCTCCCTCCCCCAATACCAAACAACTGCCAATAGCTCCTCAGCTCAGGGCAGGGGCACTTTATCAACTGAGCCATTTCCCTAGTTCCCATGTGCTCATGGTATGATTACATCCAGCGTGAGCCTATTTCCAAATAAAGTCCAGGTGTGAAGGGCTGAAGTTGGGGCAGAGGGGCTTAGTTCAGTCTGCACAACCACCCAAAGCGAAAGCAGAACACAGTAGGGTAGAGGTGTTACAAAGCCTTTGACTTCAGCAAGGAGAGATCAGCTTGGACCTGCTTGGTACCAGTCTTGGGAACCTGGCATAGTGTGTGCCTTAAACAAGCGACTGCAGGTGTTGTAGTTCTAGCAGAAGCAGCTGGAGAACCCTGGATCACTCAGAGACATTTTTTTTCTAACTAGCATAATCAAAACAAGCAAACCAAAGGGCTCTATCTGCAAGTCACTGGGTTCCTTTGTCACATGCAGAGATCAAAGTCTTCATCTCAGTTACTTCTCTGAGGCTGTGAGATGATAGACTAACAGAAGCAGCTTGAGAGACAGGCATGTTCCACTCACAAAGTAAAGCTCACTGTGATAGAGAAGTCATAGCAACAGGAGCTAGGAGCAGTTGCTTACACCCTGTCCACAACCAGGAAGATGCCTGACTGCTTCCAAACACTCGTCTTCTTGGTCCATTGTCTACAGCCTAGGGAATGGTCCTGCCCTCAGTCCACATGGGTCTTCTCATGCCAGTGAAGGTGATCAAGATAATCACCAAGGGCCTGCCTCTGAGTGATTCTGGATTCTCAAGGCAACAGTGCTGGCCGTCATGGGGTTATTTCTGGATTACAGCCCGGGTACAAGGAACGGTGACGCAGAGGCATCATTGGGGCTGATGAGAATGCAGGGAGGTAAATGAGAGGCTGCGGATGGCTTTGCTCACTTTGCTCACAACAGAACTAGCCGGCAACTCCCTGGTTCCCATCTTAAACCGTGTAGTGACTTAATTAGAAAGATGTTTACATGTTTGCCTTTATCCTAACACTACAGCTAATTATTTCTCAGCACTTCTTGTTCTTCACAGTGTGATATAAGTTTCTCATTTATGATTCATTGATTCAAGACTATTTATGTGTTTCATGCTGTTTAATAGGTGTCATTCTGGGCATAGTAGATAGAACAAATTTAAAAAAAAAAAAGGACTAAGTCCTTGCCTTATTTTAGCTAAGAAGGAAATAAACAAGATGGAATGCAATAAGCCTCCATATTTACAAGCCCCACAGCCAAGGATTCAACCAAGCCTGAATGAAATATTTGAAAACCAAAGCTTACCTATCCGGAACATTCGAAGACTTTCTTAAGTCATAATTATTCTCTAAACAATGCAGGGTAACAGCTATGGCATCCGCAGTGTGGCAGGTGTCCTAAGAGATCCAGAGGTCGTGCGCAGTAGATGGGACAATTGTAACTGTATAGATGAGTCATGTAAGCACCTATGGCTGTTGGGTATACCTGACAAGGATGTGTGGGCTTCCTGGAACCATGTGCACACACACACACACACACACACTGGAGGCCAGAGGACAATTTTCTGTAGTTGGTTTTCTCTTTCTACCTGTGTGTTTCCAGGGATCGAACTCATATCATCAGGCCCGGTGGCAAGATACCTCATCACTGATGTATCTAGGCAATCCAGTGGTACACATATTTTAAATGGGTAAAAATGGGTACATTTGCAATAATGACTCCACTGCCTCCACAGACGGATCAGGTGTGGTCTCTGTGAAGAGCAGATGCTTGAATAAGAAGTGAGGTGAAGTGTTGGCATGTGATATATGCTGGAGCTTGTGGGCAGAGGACAGCAGGTCCAGTGGCACTCTCAGTATGCCACAGGCCAGTGTAGACAGAGCACACTGACATAAGGACTGGAAGCCAGGATGGAGAGCTCAGGAGCCAGTGAATAAGACCTCAATGGTAGCAGAAAAGCTCAAGGTTTCAGTTTCTGCAGAGGGGATGGTGGGAGACATCTGTGCTGGGCAGTGACTCATTTCCAAGGAGCATAGTGACCTCTGTGTAAACAGGCTCCTAGGAAGTGAGCGTGGATATATATAGGCAGCACTGGGGCCACTGAGAAGAAATGACAGCAGCAGAAGAGGTGCTGGAGCGTGACTGAGCTTAGATGATGGAAGATTCGAGTATTTTAATACCTCCTTTCTTAAGTGTGTGTACATGTGCGTGTGCACATGCATACATGACCGAGTCATATGTGGGTGAGAGAACAGCTTGTGGCTGTCGTTTCTCCCTTTCTACCATGTGTGTGTGGGGAACAAACTCAAATAGTCGGGCTTGGCAACAAATTCCCTTACTGGCTGGAAATCCCCCCAGCCCTAGACTCTGTGTGTTTTGAAAACAAGACACAGAGCACTTTCTGCTGTTACTAGCCAGAGTCTAGGGTGCAAACAAAACAATATCAGGTCTTTTAGCTAATGAGATTTAACACCAGGTTTAATGACGTCAGAGGTGCTGAGTGGGAGACCGTGGTGACCCAGAGCTTGGCAGAAGCGGGAATTCCCAGCTACCTGCCAGATGGAGACAGTGTGGGTAGTAACGGCATCAGGGGCCAAAGGCTGGACCCAACCCACCAGAAATGGCCCCTGGGTGACAAATGACAGGTGGCAAGTGGGAAAGATGAGAAGCTGTCAGACTCAGCATAGGTCGAAGGCAGGAAGTGCTTCCTCCTCTCCTCCTGATGCCCACGCTCGTGCCATTAACTCTGATTGACAGAGCATCCCCAGGTCAGAGAGAATATAGGAAATGCAGCTATGGTAATGTGGGAAAAGCCTGCAAAGGAACGTGACTAGGTGTCTGCTAGAAATAACAGGAGTCTGAAAGCTTCTGTGCATGAAACAGGGGCATGTGTGTCTCACACTAGCTGCTCACAGTAACATGTGTATCTGTACACACACACAAGGTGTCGGAAGCCAGATAGCTTTCATCACAATGCCAAAACAATGTGTATCTGTACACACACACAAGGTGTCGGAAGCCAGATAGCTTTCATCACAATGCCAAAACAATTCTTAGACATCAGTTGCCGGAATTGCTACGTTAAGAATCTCAGGCTATCTTTGAGTACACCCTGTGCTAGCTATGGCATGGGAAAGGGACAAGCCATATCCTTGCCCGGGATTAGCTGAAGTCTGCCAGCCAAGCCACTCACCTTGGGAATATTATGAAGGGAATCTCTTGTTTTCTTAAAGGTGGTGGTCACACCTCACCCTGAATCCCCTGTGGAATGAAAGAGCCACGATTAAGCTGAAATTCCTCGAAAACAGGTACTTTTCTTCCTTCTTGTCCCCCAGGATTCTTTTTCATTATTTATTTATTCAATTTACATCCTGATCACAGTCCCCACCTCCTTTGATCCCCATCCCACCCATACAAATCCCTTCCCCCTTTGCCTCCTTCTCTTCTCCTCAGAGAAGGGGAAGCCTCCTTTGGGTACTGTCCCACCCTGGGACATCCAGTTGCAGAAGAACTAAGACTAAGACTAAGGCCTCTCCCACTGAGGCCCCACGAGGCAAGGCAGTCCAGTTAGGGGAGAGGGATCTAATGGCAGGCAACAGTCAGAGACAGCCCTGCTCCAGTTGGTAGGCGACCTACATAAAGAACAAGCTACAAAACAGCTACCAGTGTGTAGGGTTTCCTACCCATGTATACTCTTCAGTTGGTGGTTCAGTCTCTGTGAGCACCCATGGGCCCAGGACACTGCAGGTCTTCCTGTGGTATCCTTGACCCCTCCAACTCAGTCAATCCTATCCCTCACTCTTCCACAAGACTCCGAGCTCTGCCTGATGTTTGGTTGTAAGTCTTGCTGGACGCCAGACGCCAGACCGCAAGCATAGTAGAGTATCATTAATAGTGTCAGGGGTTGGCTCTCTCAAGTGGGATGGGTCTCTAAAGAGATCAGTTCCTAGTACCATTTCTTCCTAAAGGGTTCTTTGTTTATGTGGGAGGGGTTAATTTTTGGACTGGATTACAAGTGTGTGTGTGTGTGTGTGTGTGTGTGTGTGTGTGTGTGTGTGTGCCAGTGCACATGTGCATATGTGTGTATGTGCTTGTGGGGGCCAATACAACCTTGCCTCTTTCCTTCTAGGTACTTGCCATTTTGTGTTTGAGACGGAGTAACATAACTTCACTGAATGGGCTAAACTGGGTAGTCAGTGAGCTGCAGAGATCTGCCTGTCCCCCACCCCTTCACTGAGAATTAAAGCCCTTGTCGCTGTGCCCAGCTTTTACAGGGTTCTGAAGATCCAAGTCAGATCCTGGGGCTTTCCAGGCAAGTTCTATCCTGACTGAGGCATCTCAACCTCCGGTTATTTTTTTTATCCAGTATGCTATGGAGGACATGAGGCAACACACCAGCCCTTTGCCCTTCTCATTATTCCCCAGATGTTCCAGATGTTCACAGCAGAGAGACATATCTGTCACTTGACACCACCTTTGGAAGTTACTCTAGAGTGGTTATACCTGGCCACATGGAAGATGACATCACCCTGTGATTACAACCCCAAGCCCTTCTAGTGATTATCCTGCCTGCCCCAGGGTCCTCCCAGGATGGGGCCCAGCAAATGGCGACATCTGGGGTGTGGCATCTTTTGGAAATTCAGCCAAAGCAGCAGGGAGTGCAGGCTAAGGATCTTCTTAAAAAGGAGGTTTTCAAATGAAAGCAAGTGGTTCCAAGAGTCAAGCCTTGGGGATTCCATGATGCACCAAAGAGGTGTGACCCTGCTTGCAGTGTGCACCATGGCCAAGCGTGATCTCACTCTCCCTGTGTATCTTTCCCCTGGTTCTTATTGTGAGAATTCTTTTAATTCCCCCACCATGGGAATTTTTAGGATTACCTTTAATATTCTGTCAAAGCCTCTGGCGCATGTTAATTATCAGTTTAACTAACTCAGAGAGTAATTTATGTGGTTATTACCTGAAGATAAAATATTTTACATTTTTTTTATTTTTAATCTCCAATAGAATAACAAGTTATTTTATTATTCAAATAGGACTAACTTCCTGCTGTGTTCAATACAATTTTTAATAAATATGTAAATTCTAAAATTAATTTACAGCATGCATTGGGAGGCATGATGTTGAGATGACAAAAACTTGATGGATTGTAAAATTATCCCCTCCCCTCTTAAAAATCATCAGTCATAAAGAACAGGATGTGCCGACCTCTCATAATTTTACAGGTTTTTCTTCATCTTCTTTAGTTAGCGACTCACTTAAAATTGATTATAAAGTAGTAAGTTTCTTAGACTATAATTTATTCACAGATTAATTAGATATTTTAGTTACTACCCCACCGTAGGATGGCAAAGGAGCTATTCCTGTTTTGTTGTTGAGGCAGGAGAGTAACTTTGGTAGCTGCCTCTGTGTAACTAAGGCTATCTGCCCTCACTCTGGCCACATGAGGTAAGACATCCTTCACTTTGCCCTTGCATGTGTGTGTGTCTGTGTGTGTGTCTGTGTGTTGGAGGGTGGTGGCGATGCATGTATGCCGATATAGAGACCAGAGGTCACATAACATCAGGTGTCCTCCTCTGTAGCTGACAGTGTTATCTCTGGAGATATGGCTCACAACAATTGAAGCCACTATGTTCTGCCATTGCCCAACCCATCAGCAGTCTGGTTACAGGTGACCTCTACCACATCCAATGTTTTGCATGGATACTGGGCATCCAGATGAGGTTCGCATATCTGTGTGCAAATATTCTCTTGCCTAAAGACTGCCTTGCTGGGCTCAAAAAATCTTGCACATTGTGATCCCCCAATGGCTAGTTAAATAATATGTCTGGCATATATCTCATGCTACTGATCTTCCATCAAGATATTGCTAACCCTTTCCCAGTTTCCCCTCCATACCTCCTATCCCAAACCTCCTCCCCCTGCTTCTGTGAGGTGTTCACCCACCTACCCCTTCCTACCTCCCTTGCCTGACATTCCCCTACACTGGGGCATTGAGCCTTGGCAGGACCAAGGGCTTCTTCTCCCATTGATGTCCAACAAGGCCATCCTCTGCTACCTATGCAGCTGGAGCCATGTGTCTGTCCAGGTATATGTTTTGGATGGTGGTTTAGTCCCTGGGAGCTCTGGTTGGTTGGTATTATTGTTTTTATGGGGTTGCAAACCCTTTCGGTTCCTTCAGTGCTTTCTCTCACTCCTCCACTGGGAACCCCATTCTCAGCTCAAAGGTTGGCTGTGAGCATCCGCCTCCGTCACTGTCTTTTCATGTTTGGGGTGGTGAGTTCCTCTAGGGAGCCTGGCTCATAGCAGTAGAGATGTCTCTTCAAAGTACATGTTAATAAGCGTTTTCTGGAAAATAAATTTTGTTTTCGCATTCACTTACCAATTGACAAAGTAATTATGTTCGTGTTTATGCACAAATTCTAAACAAAGGAAAGCTGGATATCTTCTGCATGGTTAGACACTAAATGTCCTTCAGGAAAAAAAAAAAAAAAAACTAGAGAGGCCAGCATCTCATTCTTGGAACTCAGTCACTTTCAAAGGCATGGAAAGGTGTTCGGGGGTGAAAGATGCAGTTACAGAAGAAAACAAAGGACCAGGAGACAAGGATGTCCTACCACACATGGCCTATATGTCAAGCATGTGGCACAGGGGCATGAAGACACATCAGTCATCATCCCTACATGGGAGATGGGGCGATGTCAGCAAACTGGCATATCAAAATGTCGTCTAGCTCTTTTTGTAACACTGCAGAGGAATGAGGAGACAGAGAGGTGGCCCCTAATAGAAAATGATTCTGAGCTCTCCCAGTGCCTGTATCTCAGGAGATGGTGATTCCAAAGGATGGAAGGACATATGGTGTATCTGTGCATTTGCCTGTGTGCACTTGCATTGAAATGTATGCAGGTTTATGTACTCATGTATATATTTATGTGGGTACATGTGTGGGAGAGCACAAATGTGTATATGCCTTTATTTGTGTGGAGGTACATGTGCAGACATGTGTTTGTGGGTGTATGCATAAGGAAGCTATACCTAACTTCAGGTGTGATTCCAGGACATTGTTCTTCTTAGGTTTTAAGCCAGAGCCTCTCACTGACCTGGAACTAACCTAGTAAGCTATACTGGCTGACCAGTGAGCCTCAGAGTATGATCCAGATGTCTCTACCTCCTCAGCACTGGCCACTATGCCCAGCTCGTTTTACAAGGGGCCTGGTATCAAACCCGGGTCCTCATGCTTATTTGAAAAGCACTTTGATGACTGAGCCATCTTATCAGACCACAGGACAAACATTTTAGGGAGGGTAAGAAAATGGACCAGAGCCTGGAGACTGCCTTGCCCGGCTCAAAAATCTTGCCCATTGTGATCCCCAATGGCTAGTTAAATAATATGGCTGGTATAAATCTCATACTTCTGATCGTCTGTCAAGATGTTGCTAAGCAGCCTTAATTGAAATGCTGGATCATTGGTTGCCTCATTGCTTTTCAGATTGCCCTTGGACCCCTGTGATCTTTGCCCCCTGTTGCTTCTGGGTACAGCCTCATTGAATTCATTGACATTCTGAGTTTGTGTGGCAATAGAAGCTTTTCTTTATTCCCACTTCCACATCCATATGATGATGATAACGATGGTGAGGATGATGATGATGATGATGATGATGATGATGATGATGATGATGATGATGATGATGATATTGGATATAAATGTGCTTGTGCATGCATGTGCCATTTGATATATGTATGTGGTTACAGGGACCACAGCTTTAAGAAGAGAACATTGCAGAGTTGGCTTTCTCCATTTATTTTTAGGTGCATTCTGGTTATTGACTGCAGTCATTAGGTTCACATGGCAAATCATCTCACTAGCCCTAGGATTTGTTACGTTTTTTTCCCAGAACTTAAGATCTGTGTCTTTAGCTGCCCATAAACTGAACAAGACTCAAATACCAGAACCATAAAAGATGGAGAGGTGTCCCTTGTCAGGACAGCATTTAAATCCTGGAGGAGCTGCTGTTTTCCCCTCAGGTCCCACATACTTTTCAAGAAACTTGTTTTCATGGGGAGGAAAATAGGAGAGACCTCCTTTCCTCTCTGCTGTTCGTGGAGAAGGAGGGATTATGGCATCAAGGGGTGAAGCACACATTCATTATTAATCTTACTTTCTAGAGTTACTAAGTTGGAACCATGTTTGTCTTGATGATGGAGAATGACTTTAGCTGGAGCATTCTTTTCTTTAGGTAATTTGTGCATGAGTCAAGACCTCTGCCTGCCTCCTGAAAACTCTTCATTTCCCACTTACTGGGTGTAGTATTTTGGTGTGTCCTTCAAGGTTCCTCCAAGCATTATGTCCCGTGAGTCTTGCAGAATGGGGTCACAGGACCCACAGCAGCATGCGAGTTTCTGCCTCACGTAGAGCACACGGCTGTTCGGCCACAGATGAACATATTGACACTTTCACAAACATTTTCCTTCTGTGCATCTCTTTGTGGGCCTGAGGCAGGAGAAAGAGACCTTCTTCTCATTATTAATCTTGAGCATTTGATAGGCCTCCTTTAAGAAGGTCATTGTCTGCCACGGCAAAATAATCACAGAATTTCTAGACAAGATGGCAAGAGAGAAAATGATCCATTATTTCATGAATTATTTTGCCTTCAGTCTCTGAAATGGATGGAGGCTTCTAACAATACGTGAGCAAGAGAGCAAGGCTTAACTCATTATATGAAAGGTTGGACTTTAAAGAGAAAAGAAGTTCACACATTACATATTTAGCTCCTTTGTAATATAACAAGGGCCAATGTGGTCCACATGATACTCCATGGTCCTCTGGATAATATTCTACATCTCCCTGAATAGAAGAAGAAAAAAATCATGTACTCCCCTTTCCTCATTGGCTTGCACTAATGAGACCAGAAGAAAGTCTCCAGGCTGTCTTCAAGCAGTAGCACCTCCCTCTGGTATCTTTGGGATGTGAGACTAGATAGTCTATCTTATAGGGTCACCCACAGTACTGTTTCCCATACTACGTATGACCATAGATCTCAGCTGCATTTCCTGAGGCTGTGATAAAATACTCTGACAAAACCACATAAGGGAAAATGTGTTCATCTGGGCTCACGACCATCACAATGGGGAAACAAAGGCAGATAGAGCTTGAAGCAGCTGGTTACATTGTACCGGTAGTTAGAAGACAGTACTAAACAAACACACACTACTGAGCAGCTCCATCTCTCAGCTTATACTGTCCCAGACCTAGCCAGGGCATGATGCCACTAAAGATGACTTGGTCTTTCCACCTCAACACAAGACAGAAGGCATGCCCAGAGGCCCATCTCCCAGCTGGTTCTACCTTGTATCAGGTTCCCAAGTAACAGTAACATTGCTCCATAAACCTCAACAGTATTTATTTTGTTAATTTCTAGGAGGTTAAAGATGTGCATCTGCTGAATAGCCATGAATATCAACATAAAATAAGCCAAACATAGATTTCAGGGCTGGAGAGATGGCTCTGCAGTTACAAGTACCTGCTGCTCCTGTAGAGGACCTGAGCTCAGTCCTAGCATCCATATCAGGCAGTTCAAGGCCACCTGTAACTCCAGATGCAGAGGATCTGACACCCTCTTCCTGCCTCATTGGGGACTGTCCTCACAAGTGCACATATGCATACAGAGATATACAAGTGTAATTAAAAATAAATAAATGAAAAAAATAAAATAAAGTTCATCTACCATGCAAAAATACACTATGTTTGGTACCTAGACATATATTATGTGGTGTTATTTTTACAATAAAGTGTGTTTGGCCTAAGTACAAGGCAGCTTGCCCAATAATGATACACAATTTTAAAATGAAACCGGGAGGAGAGGCCAGGCGATCAATATGACCTTGACTACTTATAACCCAAATAACTTATGGAAATAATGTGAAGACCCCTGTGAACCCTTTGGCATGACAGGAGGGCTTTAAATAATATTTTAAGAAAATCAAAAGCAAACCTCCCCTGGACCTTCTTTACAGATTAGATCTGAAATGAAAAACCCTGAGTAACACAATTAACTATTGATTTTGTTGATCCATCTTTAATTCTCACAGCAATTGAGTTGTGTTTACACAGTCATGCAGAGCAGACATACCTCACTGGGAACAGGGCGCCTTTTGCTTTTACATTAATTTAAAAATTAAATTGTTCTGTGCATCTGAGATAAAAAATAAAGTTTTTTTTTCTACAGGCAGTTCAGTTGACTTACAGATTATAAAATATTATTAAGCCAGCTAAGATCTAAGATGACTCATGAAGAGACTCCTTTTGACAATGTAGGAGTCAGTTGGCTGGATGAACATACAGTGGTCTTTCCTTACTCATAATAGCTTGCTTCCCCCCCCCCCCATGTTTTCAGTTACTTATATGCTATGGTTTGAATGTGAAATGTCCTCCATTGACAGGCACATTTCAACACTTGATAACTAGCTAGTTCTGCTGTTTGAGACAGTTTTAAAACATGTAGGAGGTGAAGACTAGCTAGAGAAAGGGAATATCTGGATACAGACCTTGGGGTTTGACAACCTCATTTCCTGTATTTTAATACCTCTTATGTGCAGATGCAATGTGACCAGCAACTTCATGCTCTTGCTGCCCTATCTTCCCCACCATAATGAACTATATCTCTTCTTAAACCAAAGTAGAGGCCAAAATAAGCCATTCCTCCCTCACATTACTCCTTATTAGGTATTTGGTCACAGCAATAAGAAAAATAACACCACCATCAAGCACAGTTCACAGATAAAGGACTCGTGGATTTTAGTTTGCGCACTCTTCTAAGTAGCATGATGAAATCTCTTACTATCCCAACTCGGCTCAGGATGTGATCTATTCCTCTACCCAGCACATCCACACTGAATACACTACTCATGCTTTACTTTCTGAGCCATCACTCCATCCAGCATATCCATAGTGTATAAACTATCTACCATTTCATTCCTTAACCATCTCAGTTATCAGATCAACTGTCACATCATCAGTGTGCTATGTTCAGTTACAGCTTGCTTACAACTCTGATTATGTGGCACAATACTCTCATCATTTTTCACCTAATCTCATCACAGACACATTGTATCACTTCTCATTATTTTGAGTGCAGGTGCAATACAATGAGGTGTTTTATAAGAGACTATATTCACATAAATATTATGTTATTAGTTTCTCATTGTACCTAATTTGTTAACTGAAATATATCACATATATGGATGGAAATAATAATGTTCTATATAAAGTTAAGTAGTATATGTAGTTTTGGGCAGTTTAAACACTGGGAAGTTTAGCATTTATCTCTCACAGATCAGAGGATATTGCTGTAGAGGATGGTGTCGGTGTGGTGTTAAGATGCAGTCACGTGATACCTGATGCTAGAAGTTGGTATTAAGATAAGTATAGCTTAATCTCCCTACAGTTTAATATCTAAAATTGGCACACTAGTAATATTTGTAGCTTTTCACTGTCAGTCTTACTGTTACCTTAAAGAATGTCATCGGTGTGCCATTCCAACTTGAACAACACCCAATGCCTGAAGAGTATATGACTCTGATCCTGGGCAGACTGCCTGAGGCTGGCCAAAGCTACTTGATGGGTACATTTAGGGAAAGGGTAAAGCCAATGTGCGCACAGTATCCATGTGTTTGCTCTTTTCAATAACCTTTTGTGCTGGCTGTAGTGTCCGGAATTTCAGAATATAACAAGAGCCAATAGCGTCTGAATCTTTAGAATAATTTCTGCCAGGGAGTTTTCTCCTTAGAAGAAAGATCAATAAATTAGTGTCACTTCTGAGTTGCCCCGGCTTTCAGGATTCGATATGTCAAATGATTTTATGCAAAGGAAAAGCTGACCAGCCATTCAACTGAAACAGCAACTGCATTAGGAGGTGAATAGCTTACACGAGAGTAAAGCAGACATCCTCACCTCCCCGGAGCTCAGTGTGCTCCTGCATGAGTTTTAGGCTGAAGTCCCACTTAATACCATATCTGTTGAAAGGTGACTGGTGGACTGGGGGTTAGGGTGCATTGGCTGCCCCTCCCTGCTCTGTTAGAATGAACTTCTGGTTGTCTCATTATTTCTAGTGAGCCATAGGGAGACAGGGATAGCTAAGAACTAGACCCAATATCCAAAACTGTTAAATAACAAGACTTACGCTGTGTGTGTGTGTGTGTGTGTGTGTGTGTGTGTGTGTGTGTGTGAACATGATTGCATAGTTCTTGAGTATAAACTTTGTAGATGATGACCTTGAGTTGCAATACCAACTAACTCCTTGTGGGATGAAGACTGGAGAGATGGTTTATTCACTGGCATGTTGCTGCACAAACCTGAACACAGATCCCCATATAAAATAAATCAGGTAGATATAGAGATGGCTCAGCTATTAAGAGCACTGGCCACCCTTTCCAGAGGACTGAAGTTTGACTCCTAGCACCCACATGGCAGCTCACAATCACCTGTAACTCCAGTTCCAGGTGACCCAATACCCTATTCTGGCTTCTGTGGGAACCAGACATGCATGTGATATATAGACATACACATAGGTAAAACACCTATACACATAAAATAAAAATTTAAAAAGTAGCCAGATGCCATGGCATGTGTCTACAGCCCCAGCAGAGGGTTGGAGAAGACAGGTGATTCCCTAAAGCAGGCTGGTCAGCAGTCTCTCTTCAGTGAGAGACCTTGTTCAATAATAAGATGATGAACATCTGAGGAAGACAAAATGACCTCTGACTTCTGCACACATGATACGGAGCCACACACACCTCTGGCACCTGGTCTGAGCTGCCACCATGGCCCAACTTGTCCATGGAACTCCTTTCCCTAGCAGTTTTCTACCACCTGTTCTCTGCCTCTGTCCCAGGGCGTTTCTCTACCTCAAAATCCCACATAAATACAACTCTACAGCCCAATAGCTTTTCATACAGGTTTATATATTCAACTTTCAATCCACAAACCCTCTACACAACAAGATTACATCAAATAGACAAAGATACAAATTGCCCTTCTCTTTGAGACATTAGACCTATAAGATCCTTAATGTTCATAGCTATTTAACACCAATTAATATCACCTGAGTATAGCTGGTTCTTGGGAACCTCCATCTTGCCACGACCTCCACCCTCAGTCCTCTGACCTCCTCAGACCTCTCAGTCCTCTCCACCTCCCTCATCCTGCCCAGTCACTGGCTTTCCTTTATTTTACTAATTAAAATGAGAAGGTTCAGTCACCTCAAGAGTACTTCACTAGGTAGCCCATCTTGGGGAAGTGGAATTAACATTAAAATACAAGCAGCTTCAGGACAATCTACATATATATAAATATACACATATATGTATACATATGCATATACATATATTTTTACCTGATTCAAGAAAAAATGTATTTTACTTTTCTAAAACCCTGTAACTGCAAAATAGAACATATCTGTGTAGGGATGAGAAGACACACATGTGCCCTCCATATGCATTTTCCTGGCAAAATCTGCAGGCCTTCTTTGCTATAAAGGTACCCATCTAAGCCAGAGAGACCTTGGCTGGACAGGTATATAACTGTATTTAAGGTACAGGGTGATTCAAAGAAGTGTGAAGGAAAAAAGAATCTAATCAGTTTTTGAAATCAAGCAAGTAGCATATGTGGGTATGTTTGTGTATGCCTATATCTATGTGTATTTATATGTGTATGTACATGTGATTGCACATATCTGTGGATGTATTACTATGCAGATGTGTTTGTATGTATGTATATATGTACATGTGTGTTTGTGTGCACATGTGTGTTTACATGTATATATTCACATGTATATTGTATAAATGTGAGTATATGCATGCATATGTGTGTATGTATATATATATATATGCATCTCTATATATGTGTGAATGCAATGTGTATGTTTATATGTGTGTATGTGTTTATATGTGTATATGTGTGTGTGTATGTCAACCCATTCACAATTGAAGACAATCTTGATGTTAACACTGTGATCAGCTGACACATAAATAGACCAGTCCAGAGGCTTTTAGTTTAGTGTTTACTCCATTCTCTTTCCTGGGTGTTTTTTAGTTGCCATTCTGTACAGAAAGTATCCTAACAATACAGAGAAGCATGTTTCATTTAGTTATGCTACTTATACAAGTTGCCTATTTAACTTTTGGGGAAACTGGCCAATTCTCATGAAATCTGATGCATTGAAACACTTGTGCTATTTTATATTTATGTGTAGTATGTATTCCTATGTCTATATGCACTGTACAGAAGTGTGAGTATATGGGCATTTGGGTGTGGAGATCAGAGGTTTGTTGTGGGAATCATCCTCTGTTGCTTGTTTGCCTTATTGATTGAGTCAGGACATCTCAGTCAAACCCAGAGCTTGCTGGTGAAGCCAGTCTTGCAAGCCAACTTCCTCTCGTGATCCCATCTCAGCCTTTTGAGGCTGCAATTTCAGGTAGGCCTACATTTCTGTGGGTGCTAGTGATCCAAATAAATGTGTCCTCTTGCTTACATAGCAAGCACTTTACTCACTGAGCCATTTCCTCAGCCTCAAGTTATGTTTTAAATTCTCCTTGAGGATGTATCTACTACCAGGAGTGGGGATAGGAGAGTAAACACTCTCAAATGGGCATTTCAGATGATATCCCCAGGATCATTTAGAAATGGCAAGCATGCTTCTGTGTTCACTCCAGTTGTGCCCATCAGTATACCTTCCCTCTCTCCAAGTCACCTCTCTGACATAACAAAGATTGTGATATTCTTTTTATTGTATAGTGAAGAGTATAGTTTTGTCTAGTTTACACTATCTAAGAATGCATTTCTTTCTGGTTGGTTAGTTTTTGTCAACTTGACACAAACGAGAGACATCTGGGAAGAAAAAACCTGAACTGAGAAAACTCCTTCATCAGATTGGCCTATGGGCATGTCTATAATACCTGTGGGGCACTGTATATTTTAATTGCTAATTGATTTGTGAGTGCCCTGCCCACTGTGGTTGGTGCTACTCCTGTACAGGAGGCCATGGTAGAAGCAAGCCTTGGAGAACAGTTCAGTAAGCAGCTTTCCTTCCTGGTTCCTGCCTGTGCTGCAACTTTAACTCGAGCCTTGTTGTCCCTCAGTAATGGGCTATAATCAGATCATGTAGGCCAAATAAACCCTTTCCTTACCAAGTTTATTTTACTTCATGGTATTTATCATACCAATGGAAAAAATACTAGGATACCATATCTTCACAAAAATGCCTTTCCATTGTCCCTATTTTCTTGCCTTTAAGTGGCTATATGACCTCTCTGTGGTGTGTGTGTATGTGTGTGTGTGTGTGTGTGTGTGTGTGTGTGTGTGTGTTTGGTGGATATACCTCTATTCCCATGAGATGTACTATTCCCTACCAATCCAAAGCTGCTTCTTACTGACCTTCTCTTCACTTTCTTTTTTCTTTGAAAATTCATTTTTGCACACTCTGGGTTCAAAAGTTCCTGCAAAGGTCATTGGGAACCATTGATCACAGTCAAAGACAGCAATGGAGTTAACACAGTCATAAAAGCACATCTAAGCTGAAGATTACTCTTTTACCTAATCAAACTAGTTTCCATGGGAGATGCTAAAGAATTAGCAAGACCCCAGTAAGAAAACAATGGCCCCTAAGTGCTGATTCACATCCCTGCCTGGGGTTGAACAGAGAGAACAGTTCCTTGTTACAACAGGTCATGCTAAATTATCAGGAGAGCAAGTGAAGTCATGTGTACAGTTGAGTTAATAGAAGAATGTAATTCAGGGAGAGTGTAATTATCCATGCTGGATTCTGACCAGGTTAACAGGGTTAACACCACAACTCTTGAGAAAAGCATGGAGGGGTCTCCAGAGCTCACCAAAGGTCTGCCTGGCTGTTTTAAATCTTCCAAGGTAGCTCTATCAGGAATACAACACAAGAGATATTATGGAATAGATTTATTAGTGCCTCTGAGCTAAGAGAAATGGCCATGTTACCCTGGAGATGGGCCTTTCCCAAGTAAATGTCACTTAAAATGGACTTGAAGCTACCTACACACAAACTTCTACTATAAGACCTGGATTAAAATGAGAAGCATGAGAAGGTAACAAAACTCTACTCAGAGTCTCTCATCCCAATGTGCAAGGTGGAAAAAAATTTCACCTTCAGCAGCAAGCCTGTCTGTCCTGTGGTTAGAATATGAAATGCTGCCCAAAGGTTTATGTTTGAACCCTTGATCCTCAGCTCATAACACTCTTTGGAAAGGCTGGAGAACCTTTAGGAGCCTTGCAAGAGGAAATGGATCATTGAGAACAGCCTTAAGGCTTTATAGCCCACCAGCAGATACCTCCTGCCTGCTCTGGGCTTTCCAACAACATGGGCAATGTAGTCTGACAATTTCTACTCCTAACTGCATACTTTTTCTTGCCATGGTAGACTGTGTGCCTTCAAACTGTGAATAAAAATAGACTGTTAAGTTGCTTCTGTCAGGTATTTCATCCTAGCAACAACAAAAAAGGCATGGGATTGGGGGGAATAATATGAATAATACAATACCAAAATCCTGGGTTAGGCAGCCTCTTTTATTTGACGTTTCTGCTTCCAAATGGAAGCTCTTTTTCTTCTACATCTGCTGAGTCACCTCTGTCCCACGTCTACATCTAGAGAGATTCCTCTTCCCAACCCATTTTACCACAGTCCCAGAATTATCTTTATCATCTCGGCCCCAATGTGTGATGACTGTTTGCCCTGAAGAACCAGGCACAGTATAATCTCAGCATACAGGAGCCTGAAGCAGTGTAAGTACAAGTTTGAAGTCAACCTGGCAACTTTAAAGCCAGCCTTAAATACATACTGCGTAGTGAGTTCAGGACAGGACCCTGGTGGTGGAGGGGCACCACGGTGACATAGCTCCGTAAGTTTGGGTATGGTCTTCCAAATAAAGAAAGTTGCTGAGGATAATGTTTCAAAGCCTTTTGTCTGGGCTTACTGTGCATTTCTCATAAGGGAGGGAAGAGTGACTCCTTTCATTAGCAATCCATATCTCACTCAGGTTGGACTAGATGTCAGAAGCACACTCTCTTTTGTTGTGTGTGATATGAAGTTTATGGGCAGGTTCACTCCCATCTCCAAGATGACACTTTCTATACTTTACCGTGTGTGTGTGTGTGTGTGTGTGTGTGTGTGTGTGTGTGTGTGTGTGTTTACATGCACATGTGGGTATATGTGCATATAGTGGCCAAAGGTCAACCTCAAGATTCTTCCTCATTTGTTCCCTGCCTTTATTTGTTCTGACAGTGTCTTTTGTTAAGCCCAGAGCTCTTTGATTGAGCGAGGCTGCCTGCCTTATGAGCTTCAGAGACCCTTTTGTTTCTGCCTCTACAGTACTGGATTTCAGGCATGTGCCACCTTGGCTAGCTTTTCTCAGTGAGAGGGGAAGATGGAACTCCTCCAGTGTGTGTACTTGCCTAGTAAGCTCTTCATTTCTTCCTACCAGTTGAGCAAGTTCACCTATTTACAGATGGAAACCTCATTCTTAGGCCGAAGCTTTCTTGCTAAGAAAGATGATATTGGAGTCCACTGCTAGCCTTTCACTTTGCCAAGTGGCTAAGAACTAAGATGAGGTGTGGGGGAGAACCTTAGGCTTGTTTATTGAAACAGTAATAGATGTACATAGGGCACCCAATTACGGCCCCATAGTATTATAGACAGGGAAGATTTGAAAAGAACTTTAATGTAAAGAACCAGAGTCTCCGAGAGGTTACACAGCTAATTAGCACCACGTCAGCAGTCCTACACTAGGCTATGATGTGTACTGATCAAGGTCTTGCATCCTGTATTCAGGTTGCTTTTTTCCCACTCCTGACTCTCTGGCAGATTAGCTATGCATATTTGGACTAGTATTTAGACCTCTTGGTTTGGATTTCTCCATTTGTGTAATGGAGTTGATAATCAAACTCTCTCATGGGATTGCTTTAAGGATAAAATGAGATAATTCATGCAATAAAGTCACACAGTACTTGACACATAGCTAAAAAAAATACTTAGTAAGTAAAGCTATTTGCCTACCATGTGTTTTTGTAGGATGATTGACAGTGAATCTCTATAGCAATAGAGAACTAGGGGATGCAGGATCTAATTAAGACCCTGTTTGCACTAATTTGGGCCAAGGACTCTGGTGCTGAGCTAGTGCTCATCTGAGGAAAGAAGCTCAATTTGAATTCCCGCAGCGGCTTTGAACAGCTTTCTGACATTTTACAGTAGGTATGATATCTTTAAGATAAAACCTACGAAAAAAATTAGTTAAAATGACAAAATAGCCTTAATCCTATAATGATAATTCATTTAGCTATTTTATAGGCTTACTGTGTATTTTTCTCATGGTAAGAGAAGTTTTAGCTATAGAATATAACATGAATGCATCTCTTAGAAGAGAATGCTAGCATGAACAAGTAGACAGTAGGTAGACATAGATAATAGGTGAAGGTGATAGACAGACAGACAGACAGATCCATCATTAGGTATTGACATATGCTATAGATATATATTTTTTCTGGTTTAATCCCTTGAGTTTTTCAGTCTCTCCTCGTGTATCCTCAGAGCTGCCAGAGTTTGTCTCACCTTTCAATTCATCCTTCCTAATATTAACAGTATGGCTCTAGGCAAGGATTCTTACATGAGTATCATTAACAGGAAAAACATATGCTATGTGTTTCTGTGTTAAAAAAGAAAGAAAACTAAATTTACAGGTCAAGTTTCATCTGAATCTTAAATTTGTGCAAATCATGGGTTCCATAAATATCCCATATTAGGTACATTAGGCTCTGGCCTCCCTTGCCTTCCGTATTCATGTTAGAATTCTGTCAGAGCCTAGAGGGGAAACTATTTGGAACTGAAATCATTTCATCTCACCTACTGTGTTGATAATTCTGAGAATCTGCTTGGATTGCCGAGACTCTCTTTGGCATAACTCAGGCAGTATTTCCAGCTTTATACCGAGTCTGTCCACTACAGATTCTACTAGATCAAGAGATGTAGTCTCGGACCATATGTTGACCTGATGGAAACCACAGAACAGTGTACGGGGAGAGCAGAAGCATGTTACATGGCATCATCCTGGAATTGTCTTACTTTTTCCTTTATGTATCTTAATTCTATTTATCCCTCACAATCTGACCAAAAGCACACTCACTAGTGAAGTCTCTTCTGTGAGTCATAATCATAAGACTGTTTATGCACAATCAGCAATACAGTAAATTTAATTTATCACATTTTGGTAACAAGGTGTTAAATTAGTTTCAGTGTGATTCTCAAAAGACTTCAGGAGCACTCCTTAGAGTCCTTGCTAAGATTGTTGCTAAGAAGTCTCTGTTTGCCTTGAAAACAAGAAAAGACTACATGAGCGTTCAACAATGCTTCTTTCTACCCTGAGAACATGTCTTTCTCCTGTCTGCTTAGTTTACTTTTGTTCCCAAGTGAGCAGAAAGACCTAACAAGAGAGTCACTCATACAGCTGTTGCCACCTATAGGAGACAAATTTCATGCAATAATTTTATTTTAATTCTAGTGAAATACAGCACATAGGAAGGAATGGGATGTTTTATGGAACTGACAAAATGCTGTTGAATATTGATCTATACTGGGTTGATCTTTATCATTGTTCTTCTGTAATTCTTATTTTTAGTTCTTTTATATTGTCTTAAATTATGTATACATATGTACACATAAATACAGTTCCCAGGGAGGACAGAAAAGGACATCAGATCCCCAGGAGCTGGAGTTACCGTTGTAAGCCACCTGACATGGGTGCTGGGAACTGAACGCTGGTCCTCTAGAGGAACACCATTTGCTCTTTGTCTCCTGCCCTATAATTCCTATTTTAGGTGTTAATCTCAAAGACACAATTGACTAAAACTTAAGTGCTTTTTCCAAGGTGAATGTTAAGAGCCAGGGCTCTGCAAGCATATTGCCACACTCCAATAGCACTACAGCAGGACCTTAAATGAGTTCCTAAACTTCCTTAAGCCTGGTGGCTATAAATAGAGATGCTAATGACAGCCTCCACATAGAAGCAATTAGAGAACCAGGCTCATTGTTATAATCTCAGTGCTCTGGAAACTGAGTGAGGAGGATTCCAGCAAGTTTGAGGTCAACCTGGACAACATAATAAGTTACATACTACATAGTCAGGCCAGACTACGTTACACTTTGAGACCTGGTCTCAAATAAATAAATATGGATAATGAAATGGTACCATAGGTGATGAGTCTGCTAAGTGAATGTGAGTGTGTATGTTCAAATCCCCAGAGCCTATATAAAGCCAAGCAGGGTACAGTGTGCCTGTAAGGCCAGGACTTCTATAGTGAAATTGGAAGTTGAGATATGACAAACCCCGGAAGCTCCAAGCCAGCAGTCCTGTTGTATGCATCAGTGAACAACAAAGGGTCCTCATTTCCTAAAAGGTAGAAGTCAAAAACTGGCATCCAAGGCATTTACATGTGTGTTGTGTACACACACACATTATATATATATATATATATATATATATATATATATATATATATATATATATATATATATGTATGTATACACACACATATATATATATATATGTACACACATTATATATACAAAAAGATTATACAAATGATTAAAGTCTGCTCCAGTTGGGCTGTCATTACTGTGGCTACTTTGTTACCCTTTGCCAAGTTGATAATTAGCACGTTACCCTTTGACCTTTGTCACTCTTTAAATTTTAAGTCAATGTGGCTTCAATAAATAAATGTCATCTGACAAGATAGTAGCTAGCCTGTTTCCATGTTTCCTAAGCAGAGGCAAGAAGAAGCCACAGTCTCCATAAACAACTAAAGATTCTAGAAGGAAAATGAGAAAATGTGGACAACTTAGTATCTGGCTAAGCCCTGTGGAGAAAGTTATCAGGGGGAGGGACAGGTGGCTAAGTGAAAGACATTTTCCTAGGATGATTTAACACACACATTTCTACCCACCCTAGAAAGGGACGGACCAAAGTAACAATTGTACTAAAAGTCTAACTTGGTGTGCCAATGAGTTTTTCTCAGAGTTACTAACAGGAGTGTGGGTGAGGGGTTGCTTATAAAAGCAAGAATGACAAAAGCAGCTACATCACCCCAAAGCCCATCCAAACACTAGTGACCACCACTAGCCAAAATGGTAGCCTTGGAGCTCTCTACACAATTTACAAGGAATTTCACCTGTTGCTGAATTTGCTGGTAGTTTCAAGCTGATTGTCTGGTCAGAGTTTCTTTATCCATTAGCTATTAAGTATTTCTATAAATCTGAGGGGCACCCTTACAAACATAGTTCATGTAGCCCAAACCTCTAGGCCCCCTCCATCTCTTGGATTGTTTCTGCAGTTAATTTCTACTCTTGTAGTGTTAATGAAGTGCAGCAGACCATGCCAGAGCCAGAGTGTAGAGGGCAGGTTTAGCTGCTGAACTGCATCTCAGTACAGTGGGAAAGAACAATACTTTAACATACTACAAGCAGATCCCACTTGAACACTGCAGAAAATACTAACTGAAAAACACAGGTGCTTTAAAAAAAATCTAACCAGTGACATAATCCCAGAGTCCAAATTCTAGAGGAACGATGCTGAGTCTGCCTCCCCACTGAGATGTCTGGGGCACCTCTGGCAAGCTGCTCAGGGGAGGCAGAACACAGTTCCTAATGGAGGTCCAAGATCTGTGTTTCCTAAATGGAAAACAGAAGGGTCTGAGAAGATTCCTGTGTACCAGTCACCTGTGTACCCAGGCACAGCTGGCATACCCGTGGGAGTTGGGGAAGAGCATCCCAGGTCCATGCTTCAACTCAGGGCATCCTGGAGCCAAAGATGAGGGCAGATGTGCTGAGAGTAGGGAGGGACTAGGAGATAAAGAATTTCTCTGGGGAATTTAGGTACAGGTCTTTAAAATGAAGGCTTCCTTCCACCTCCCTCCCACCCCCCCATGCTATACTGTGGTCCTTGATGAAGAGAGAGTCTTTACTTGCCCAAATTGCTTTATTTGGTGGCAAATTTGGTTCACCTTACTCAGAGTGAATCAGAGATTAAGTACCTTTTTCTGAAAGGAGTACCTTCATCCTCTCTGTGGGATGCCATGGTTTCTAGTTCCAGAACAGGTAGTTTATCGTAGAGCTAGCTCCATGCCTACATACTTAATTCTGAGTTTCACAGGGTTTGTGCTTACTATATCTTACTAGTTCTTTTGATGGGTGCCACAGTTCATTTGCCCCACAGCAAGACACAAAACATAAAGAGAAGACTCCTAAAATGGCCAATACCGCAAGGGTGGATCCCAATAAAAGCAAATTATGCAACCTAAGAAATCAAATGAATTATTTTAAGAACACTGAACAATTTCAGGAAGCATTCGAAATAAACTGAATGAATTCAAATAGAATAAAACAGAATCTTGAGATGAGGACATCAACACAGGGCATGAAAGAGAGATCCAATGATGTTGTTATAGAAAAGACGAAAACCTCAAGTTGAAATATTAGAAATGAAAATTAAGCTTAATTAAACCAACAATTCAGTGGAAAGCTTTACAAATAGCTTCCTCTGGAAGACAAGACTTTGGAATTTTTGCCTCCAATAAACACACCTCACTGGCAAATACAAACACAGATTTGGAATGAAGGGGTGGAAAGGGTGTTCTAAGCAAATGAAACTAGAAAAATGCAACTGTAGCCACGTTAGAATCTAATTACTGAATAAGGAAGGATTACGACTATCACTTCCTATTGGTTTAAATTTTAATTATCAAAAGAATAAAATAATTCTAAACATATACACAGCAAACATTGACATATCTAATTTTACAGAGCAAACACTATTGAACATAAAACACAGAGGGGTTGTAGAGTTGGCTCAGTTCCTGTTGGGGAGTTCAATTCCCAGTACTCCTACTGTGTGTCTCAAACTGTCTGTGACTCCAGTTCCAGGGGATCTGACACCTTCTTCTGGCTTCCCTTAGTACCTGCACATATGTGTGTGCATACACATGCATGTTCACATACACATATGACGTAATAAAAATAAAATAAATCTTAAATAACAAGTAAATACTATTAACTTCAACATGCAGTACTAAATAAGGAAAAACTTACACCCCTGCCCCTAAAACCTGGAACGAGACAAAGGTGCCCTTTCCTCTATATTTATTCAATACAATGCTTGAAGTCTTTAGCTAGAGCAGTAAGACGGGAAAAGGAAAATAAAAAAGCATGAATTAAAAAAGAATATAATTATTCCTATTCACATATGATTTGATCCTACACATAAGAGATCCTACAAATTCCACCAGAAAGAAAATGGGAGAGTAGAATGGAAATAGTGAGTTAGTGGAGAAAAGGGTGGAGCAGGGATGACTATGGTTGAAGTAAAAGATACACCTGCATGAAAATGTCTCCATTCAAGCCCATCACTATGTGCCATGAGTATGTGCCAATAAAGCATTGAACAGGAAACAGACAAAGAGAAAAGTGTACAGCATAATACATTATCTGCAAGCTCAGACAAAGCAGATGTTGCACAGTGCTGTGCACGAGCAGTTTCTCTTTATTTATGCCACTGTTCTTTTTTAATTTTTCTTATGGTAAGATGAATAAAGATTATATAATTTTAATTAATGTTTCACTTTTGAAATGAAAAATTCTGGACACATATTTCTGACGTTAGACACAGCCCATGCTCCTGGACTTCACCACTTCCTGGGGTTCCCATGATGAGGTTAGGTTTAAGAGTGGCCATTTTTGTCTCTTGCTATGATTGTGTTGAGGTAAGAAGCAATCTGCATGTTTTATCTACAGTGAGAAGGGTGTTTTTCTTAGAGTGGTCTTTTTCTCCAAAATCTCATAGCCAGAGTCAGACCTTCAGACACATATGCAGACAGATGATAGACACATGATTATTTAGGTAAATTCTAGAAATAGATGATAGACAAACGGATAGATGGACAGACAGGCAGACAGACAGACAGATAGATAGATTCATGCATACATACATACATACATACATACATACATACATACATAAATAGCTTATTCTTGCCACTCTTTTATTTTAAAGCTGTCTTTATTAGGGCTACTATTGATGAGGTGAATGAATGGCCCATCATTCCCCATTAATCACTGATTAAGAAAATCTCCTACAGAATTGTCTACAAAACTATCTTATGGAGGCCCTTTCTCAGTGGAGGCTCCCTCCTCTCTGGTGATTCCAGCTTATGTCAAGTTGACACAAAACTAGCTAGAACATGTATATATTGCATACTGGGCATGTGTAAGTATCATACTGTGAGCTTGTTTGGAACATATACCAGGACCCCAGAGATGTCTGATGTAGCAGGTTTGGATGGACAACATAAAATTGCATTTTCCACAAGCTCCTTGATAGTACAGTGGCTTCTGACAGTCTGGACAGTGAACTCTGAGAACCACTGTCATGGACTAAAATCCTACCTTGTGTGTGTGTGTGTGTGTGTGTGTGTGTGTGTGTGTGTGTGTGTGTGTGTGTGTGTCATACTGGGTTTCAATAGGGGTGTGTAAAGACACATGGGGGAACATGTTTATAGCAGCAACTTACCAATAACTATGTCACTAAAGAAAATACATTAAGTAGTTTCTGTGTGGCTAGAGCTGCAGGTGCTTTGTTTCTAGACTTTTCTTCAGTGAATACAAACATTCTACCTTGTCACCATCTGTGCCTGAAGGAGGATGTACATGGCACTTACACCTGGGAAAGGCTCGACCCTCAGGTCGCACCCACCTCACATGTATTAGCTTCCTTCTGTCTTAGAGTAGCTTTTCTAATAAGTGTTTGTTGAATGAATCTGAGGTCCACATAGACCAAGTACAGAAGAGGAAAATGGACATGTATTTTTGAAAAGGAGTAACCCCCAAGTGATGAGAAACTGTAAGGAGGGTCCTTTATTCACCTAAAGTGCAAACATATACCCATATTCTCTTATAGAAATAAACATTTACTCTCCCCAAGCCACATCCTACTTGCTGCCCTTTGCTAATATTGTGCCATTAACTCCGAAGGTAGGAATCAAAGGCTTAAAACTTAGCAGAACATAAATAAAAGCATTTGCGTGATGTCTTACTGAATGGAATCCTTGTCTATGCTTGACTAGGAATCTATGGATCAGCCCCTCACCATGGTTTCAAGGCAACCATCTGAGACTGAAAACCAGCCCCACGACACTGAGTAATTAAATAAGCAGTAACTCAAAGCACATGCCCAAAATCTTTCCGTGAAATGATGCCATTCTCCACATTAAAGAGCTTGCCAGCACTGGCTCTCAGAACACCAAAGGTCGTCCACTCCATATTTCTTTTCTCTTTCCGATGGGTACTTAGCATTGAAGAGTATCCAGGCCCTGGCTGATTTGTCCACCTCCATCATTGTCCCTGTGGCAGGTACAAGTCCAGTGTATGGGGCCTGGAGTAGAGTAGGAGAAGAAACTATGTATTTAAGAGGCATTGACAGATCATTGAAATGAAAGATTTGGGTAACAAAATGTTAAGATAATAAAATAAAATAGAAGCTCCCCACCCCCACCTCAACACACCCAACGCAAGCTTGACACCAGATCCCACTCTCTGCTGTGCAGAGAAGCTGCAGCCCAGTGACTATCAGGCTGAGCCTCATCCTGAGCATTCATCAGCAGGGACAACGTTAGAGACACAAAAGGAATGGGTTCTGATCCTGTATTCCTAGAAACATGAGTCTTGTTGGCAGTATTGTTTCTATTTTGTAGACTATATATCCAAATAGCTATAGAAAAGAGTTTTGACTTCTTGCTACAGTGACTAAAGTGTGAGTTAATGGACACACGAAATACCAAGGGGGGTGGGAGGGAGGGAAGAGAGGGGGAAGGGAGGAGAGAGAGAGAGAGAAAGAGAGAGAGAGAGAGAGAGAGAGAGAGAGAGAGAGAGAGAGAGAGAGAGAGAGAGAGAGAGAGAGAATGGGCCAGAAGACAACTTGAAATGTTATTCTGGTACTGGTCCATGTTGTCTATTTGTTTTACTTTTGATTTGGGGTATACTCTTTCTCTAAAGACATGTTCTCCCTGACCTGGGACTCACCAAGTATGCTGGACTGCCTGGCTACAGAGGCCAAAGAGCCTCCTTTCTCTGCTTACACAGCACTTGGATTACTGTGGTGTACCACCACACTCATTCTTTTAAGCTGGGTTCTGAAGATCAAACCCATGTCCTTATGCTTGCAGCAAAGTAATACACTGACTGAGCCCTCTCCCCAGCCTGAGACATAAGTGTGAAAATGACAATGTGTGTTGTTCATAGCTAAGACTATTGTATATCAATTAAAAGCAAATAAAACTTAAAATGTAGCACATGAACCCAAAAACTAAATAGAAATGAAATGTTCACTTTTCTGAAAGCTTAATAGAATCTGTTAAGTGCCTTTGACCTAGTGGAGGATTAGCTGGTGAGTCTTACTATCATATTTAAGGCCCGTTGCTGCTTTTCCCTGTGATAGTTGAATTCTTGCCTCAAGGGAGAACAGCTGATGGGAGGGAGATGCTCTAGCCACTTGACCACTGTCAATCTTCTCTTTGCCTCTGTTGTCCCTACCTCCCGTTGTCCTTACCCCAACTGGAGCAGCTGCTTGAGCAACTGAAGACACTCAAGCTTCCCAACTACCTACAATGATTGCCTAGGATAACCATAGTATTTTATGGAATCCTGAAGCGGGCTATGAAGAAAATCACATCCTCGAATAAATTGGTATAGCTTGACCTTCTGGGAAGGAAGGGTTACTAAAGTGCAGACCCATTACTTGGTTTTTATGCCTCTAGCCCTTCTGCAATCTGTAGTCAATGACTCTGAGCTCTCCTTCAAATATCTCAAGTACCTAAAAGGGACAAAATTGAAACATGACAATATTCTTAACAAGCTTAATATGTACTCAAATTTTATGGCAATTTAACAGATTTTATGCCTTTTTTCCCCAAAAGACTATAACTTCTGACTGAAACTCAATCCACATCCTTTTTAGAAAAAGTACAAGTAATATTTATTAAGAAAACAGAGGGATTTGAACTTTTGATAAAGAAAAAATAAGACATTCTACCTGAGCAAATTTCAAATGGATCCATTTAAAATGAATTAAGTGGCACTTAACTGGTTTGCAAATTGGGATCTATTTATCTCACTAAAATGATTAAAGTCTTGATTTATCCCTAAAATTAGCTTTATTATTGCATTTAATTACACTAAAAGATTGTTAAGGACTTGTAGGTTCTCTCTGTCCCTTTAAACTGTACTTTATTCAGACAATAATTGAATATCAGATAGGATAAATTGATTTTTTTTCAAAGAATTATGTTTCTAATATTTTCCTCCTTTTTATTGCAGGAACTGAAACAAGTTGAAGAAACAAAAGAAGACCCTGAGAATAGATTATCTGAAATTTCCCTGGAGCCATTCAATAAATTTAACAGCAATACTGTGATTTTATTAGAAAAAGAGAAGTCTCCGAGTGAGGTTGAAAGACAAAAGGAAGAGAAAGGCATAAAGACAGAAGTGTCTTTGAGTAACTCGGAGAGACCTGGGGTGGACCACGTGGAGTCTCTGAGCGACTCCCTGTATGATAGCTTCTCCTCGTGTGCAAGTCAAGCTTCCAACGACACCTAGGGGCACATCCCTCAGTGAGACTCGTGCACACTGTACTGGGAAAACAGACTCCGGAGGCAGATATGCAGGAGCACTAACTCCAGAGAAGCTGATAACAGCCAGCACACCAGCGTTTACTTCTCTCTCGGACAGACAAAGATTGCCTCTACTTACTGTGTTTCAAGAGGATTAAAAAAGCAAAATACGATAGAGAATTCTCAATGTTTGCACTTTTTGAGTATTTGTATAAAAGCTGTAAATTTGGGGGGGGAGAAATTATATTTGTAGGGGAAGAAGGATAGCAATAAGAAGAGTGGGCGCCATGCTCTTGAAATGATGCGTTGAGTTCTAGAAGTTCATAATATATTTTTGAAAAACTCCAACTTAAGATTTTGTGAACATAATCATCTCAGTCATCAAATCATTCTTGCATATACTGTGTCAATCTGAGAGTGCGTCAGGCAGAAAAGCCAGAGGGGTTGAGGTCATCTTTGTTTCTCAGAGTCTCTCTCCCCACTGCAATTTGAAGGGTGGTCCGATTTCCAAGCTGTCTCAAGGAAGACTCCAGTTGCAATGATACTGGTGTTCTGCTGTAGAATTAGGACTGGGCCCTGGTTAGGCGGCACTGGATGATGCCAAAGGGAGCAGATCTTAGCAGGCTTCACGCCCAACATTTCCCATCCTCTCTACTGCATTTCTCACAAGTCTGACTGTTGTTGTGGTTTTTAAAATCTCCCTGCTTTTTTATTATTATTAAAACCTTAGGTACTCTATTTGCCATATCTACTTTATAAAAATAAGTGAATGGTCGGTGCTATGAAACTTTCTTACTTTTTAATATCCTTTTTTCTATTAAAGACTGTTTATATGGGAGGATAAATTCTATTTTAAAGGTTATGTGTATTTTTTCTAGACGTGAACTATTTATAATTCCTTCTGTACAGAAGCCTGCAGACGAGGCAGGGTAGAGCTGTGTGTAGGATTTGTGCGGTTGCCTTAGCACACTTGTATCGTTAGAGTACTGTATGGCCAGTGTTACTGTCTTTGTGCAATTTGTTGTATTTGGATTTCATCACCTTAAATGCAAGCTGCGTAAAGACATCCTTGTCTTCCAGACTTTAAATATCCCTTTGTTTCATTTCATTTCGGAATAAATGTCTTATCACAATTACACCCTCTAAGAGCAGAAAAGAACTTTGTTCAAGGAGCGGTTGGTCCCCGTGATTATTTTAATCGCGTCTCACGCTTGCTCTGAGGAGAGGTTTCTCTGAAGGAATAAATAAGCCGACCCTTTCGCTACTGTAATAGTAATTCAAACAATTGCTAAGATCCACGCTTCAGAAAAGCGAGTAATGGTCAAAGCATCCTTGTCTCCCCCAAGGAACTAACCAGGGAGAAATGAAGGGAAGCGGGTGGGGGAGAATGAGCCTGAGAAGGCTATGGACCGATCTCTGCAAAGGAATTACAGAAAGTCATTTATGCCTCCTCCAGACCTGCTCTGCTGGCAGGGTAGGGAAATAAATGATCACATCCCAGCTGAGAGACCACTTCCCCTCGGAAGACCCCACAGGAGAGGAGTGAAGCTTAGCCACCGGTTTCTACTGAGGCTCCCAAATCCCAAATCTGGGGTGGGGGTGGGTGGAAACGCGCGCGGGAGGTTGTGGGCGGGGGCACCAAGAGCTTAGGCTGCCAGCTCTTGTGCACAGCACAGCCTTCCACAAAGCTCCACCAAGAAGGAAAAATAGCACCGTGGTGTCCTGGGAATACGCAAGGTGGGTCACTTAAGATTGTCAGGAAGGGAAGTAGTGGAGGAGGGAGGCCGCCTATGGCCAAGTGGCCAGGCTTTCGCGCTGTACGTACGGAGTGTATACTCATAGCTGGTGGCTTGGAGAAGCAGTCAGCCCCATTTGCTTTTCAGTGAGCGCACAGATCCCGGTGTCCACTGCCCAAGGTAGCTTTATTTCTGGGCTAGGCGACCGGGGCTGAGTCCATGCATCCCCCAGCGGTGCATGCAAGCAGGTGAGGAGAGGATGGTTGGGGTCAAGCGAGCCAGCTGCGGTAAGGTCACCATCACACTCGCAGACATTCTGCCAGAAGACCCAGGTGACAGGTGAGGTGGGTTTCCCTCAGGAAGAGACGCGGCTGCGTTGGACGCCGCAGGGAATTCCCTACCGTGCAACTTTGCCAGGTGCCCGGAGACACCCCTTCACCTTATCCCAGGCAATCACCCAGAGTGCCAGAGGGCTGCGAGTAATAGAAGACGCTGTGCTGGGTAGGCGCGATCTAGTTGCTGGGGTACTGGTTAGCACCGGAAGGGAACAGAGCACCTGGGAGAGAAGGGTATCAATCCCAGCCCAGCACCGGGGTCTCCGAGTTCGCATAGGACAGGTCCTAATGGCACCTGCTGCGCCCTAGTCACCTCCGTATTCCTAACCTCTGTCAATTTACTCCCAAGCCCAGCAGGCGCTCCTTTCCAAGGAACCAGAGGAGGTAGGCTAAAAGGGTGACAGAAAGGGGTGGGGACAGTAGAGAGACAGTCCCAGCCTTCCCCGCCCTCCACCCCCACCACAACTCAGCAGCCGTCACGTGGTACCCGGAGTGGGAGGAGTGGGGGCAGAAGAGGCGAGACTTTTTGGGGTGCTCCACATCGCCAGTAGTTCTACAAGCCTCAACAGCCAACTCCTACGAGGCGCTACGCTCCGCCCCAGAGAACGCGAACCTGAGAAGCCTGGGACCAGCCTCTGGGAGCCCCGGGCGCGGGCGATGCGGGCGCCGCGGGCGACACCTGCGGCTCCTCTCGGTGGCAGCCGTCGCCTGGGCGGCAGCAGCGCGAGCCTCGGCAGCCTCGGCAGCTACAGTCGCCGCGGCCGGAACAGCTTCCGCTGCGGTCACGGTCTCTGATGCTCTTGCCCGCTCCCGGCCCTGCCGATCCCGGAGGATGTGGGTTCTCGGCATCGCAGCAACTTTTTGCGGATTGTTCTGGCTTCCAGGTAAGAAGATGGAGAGGCCAGCCGCCTGGCCAGACACGCTCATGCCGTCTCGCCATGCGTCCGTGCTCTAAGCCCCAGTGCGCCCAGCTGTGGTCCGCGCTGCGCTGGGGCTACCCAGCAGGAGTTTGGTGCTGGAAACTGAGACCAAAGGCGCTAGACTGGGACGCTCTCCAAGTCCCGCGCTGCAGGAGAGCGGAGAGCGGCAGATTGGCGCGACTCTTGGCTGCAGCTGCGTGGGGTACACAGTCGGGGATACAGAGCTGGGAGTGGGGAGGGTCCTTGAGTTGGACGAGACAGGAAAAGGGGCGACAAGCCTCCAACCTAGTCAAGTTATCAAGTGTTTGTGGCCACCCCGGGGAGCGGCGATGCGGACAGGTAAGCGACTCGACTCGCCGGACAATCTGCTGCTGGGGACGGGGGAGCTGCCCTCCCGAGCTGAGTTAGCTAGCTGTGCGATCGGTAGGGTGCTAGGAAGGGGCCTGCGGTCCAAAGAGAAGCTCCAGATCAGAGGAGAGCAACTAGGAAGATACGGTAAGTAACTGCCCCTGATCACAGACTCTAAGCTATCAGATTTTTTTTTTCTTCTAACAGCCATGTTTTTAAAAGGGGGACAAAAAAGGCAGGTCTAAAAGGGCTGCAGCGTAGCTGTCCCTGGGAGGGCGCGCACATGCAGCATATGCATTCACACTATGTGCTCTCCAACCCTCAGCAGCAGCTGCCCCTGTCACTGATCCCAAGTAGGGACTCTGAGCTGGAGGACTTGAGGGCACTTAGCATTCAGCGCCTCCCCACCCAGGTTGCAGAGTGGTCGCAAGAAAACATCAGAGCCTCAGCCCATGATCGCTGACTTACACGATTAAATAAATATAACCTAAAAGGCGACAGCCAATGCAATTATGAACGGTGCCAAAATAGTAATTAACCAATTTGTAACCAATTAACAATTAGGTTCAGACAGGAGCTCAAGCTTGTACCCCACTACTTTGATCTGAGATTTGAACTCTCACCGGTCTCTTTGCAACTTCTTGCAGAAAGGCCTGAGGAGTGTTACAAGAGCGGGAGTTGTTTGTGTCTAGAGAAGAAATGTAGGGTCTCTGGCAGGACTTTATCCTCCTAGACCCCGGGAACAGATGCCGCCGCCCCCTGCTGGCTTCAGGCACCTCCAGCCCTACTGAACATCCGGATGCGGATGCGGAGACCAGAAGCCCTTGTTGTCTGGGGCAGTACAGGGTGATACTGGCCAGCCAGGATGTGCTCTATGCAAGCCAGATCTTAACCAGTGCTTCTGATCCCCCACGGCATCTGTCCCACAGGGCTGGCGCTGCAAATTCAATGCTACCAGTGTGAAGAATTCCAGCTGAACAACGATTGCTCGTCCCCTGAGTTCATTGTAAATTGCACCGTGAACGTTCAAGACATGTGTCAGAAGGAAGTGATGGAGCAAAGTTCGGGTAAGTGACCCTTCCCCCCCAAGGGTCGGGGATGGAGAGTGTCAAATTACAGGAAAAGACCCTGGCTGATGTAACACACTGTGTGCTACACACCCTCGGACACACACACACACAAACACACACACACACACACACACACACACTCACACTGGTTAGCATAGATTTACTTTTTACAGTTCTGAGAATGTGAAGAGTTGGAAGTTACTTTAACCTCATTAGAGTTAATTGCCAGGGCTTCTTTCCAGGGGACTCCTGAGAAGAAGTTATTGTAAATCAGTAGCTTTCCTTTTTATTTTTATTTTTATTTTATTTATGCCTTTCACCTTCCTGGACTAAAAAGCTCATTGGGGTGGTGAAAACAATATATGGATAACTGCCCCAGCTCCAGCAGCTCGACAGTAGCCTGTGAGCAATGTCAGACTGAAATATGAAGCTACTTGAAGTTCCCAGAGGTCAGAACTTGAAAAATGTGTTTTGTCATAGCGCCACACCATATTTCTTTGAAGAACGCTATAGGATCTTTATTTAATTTTAGAACTAATGCATCAAACTCCAAGCACAAATTGCCAAGATTTTTCCACAGGAAGGATGCACACACACACACACACACACACACACACACACACACACACACACACCGCCCTGCCCCCTAGCAGTTTAGTTACTGGCTAGCTGAGCAAAGACCCTGGATGTTATACAGATGAAGCAGGGAGTTAGATGGAACCCACTTCACTCCAGCTAGTAAGGCTTTTGAAAGGTAGAATCCCACCCACTCGGGAGTTAAAATTTAAAACTCACCCCAAAGTGGAACCAGAACTTTGAGAAAAAGAAATGAGCCATTGCTTTGATTCCAAGGTCAAATAGGGACTTGGCCATTTAAAGGTTGCTGAGAACAAGGGAAATACCATCTTGGGGTGGGTGACATTGTGTGAACCTTGTTCCTTTTCAGTCCAACAAGGTGCCCATAGAACTCCATGGATCATTAGAACAAGTGATTTCACTTCACTCCCTAGCAGAACAATGGATAGAAGCTAGCACTGAAGACAGAACCATGGAGAAGACAATTCTTCATGGTTAGGGAACAGAAGTGTATTGTTGTTAACCTCTAGCTTGATTAGGGAACCACCATACCACTAAGCTATGATGTGAGGGTGTGTGCGGGTTATTATTTGCATGTGTGTGTGTGATATGCATATATGTATGTATACAAACATATTCACATTTGTTGGTACGTGAGTATGTATAGGTGCTTGTTATGTGTACAAGATATTCATGTCTTTATAAATGCATGTTTGCATGTACGGAGACAAGAGGTTAATATCTATGTTTTCCTTGATCATATGTGTTGAGGCAGAGTCTTTAACTTGAACCCAGAGCTCGCCAATTCCAACTAGACAACTTGGTCCAAAGATCTCAAATCTCTGGCTCCAAGAGCTGGGCTTACAAACAGGCAACACCTCCTCGGCCCTGCTGACATTTGCATGTGTGCTTGGCAGATAGACTTTAGCCCTCACACTTCAATGGAAGCACTTCCCCCGCTGTGACATCTCTTCAGACCCTTTGTGTGTGGCTGTTCTTTATAGTACATTATTGGCTGGAGTGTATTTTAAAAATACTATTCTGGGAAGTCTAAGATGTAACTGCTCTCAAGCATATAATGCACCCTCCAAAACCTAGCGAGCATTGTTGTGGCATCTGGTATTCCTCTGATTTAATGCAGGAGGACAACATAAAACTTAATGATACCACAACCAAGATGGCTCTGAATGGTTTTGATGAGTGATTTTTTTTTTTTTTTTTGCACTGTATTTTAACTGAGCCAAGCATCTTCTGCCCTTTGAGTATCTGCAGCCCTCTTCTATGAAATAGGCTCGAGGCACCCATGATGGGAGATGCTGGCATGCCTTGAGAACCTCTTCAGAATTCTCAAAGCCGCTGCTTACCTGGGGGCTGTGCTTCACAACCAGGGATGTGATGGAGAAAAGGAGTCAGTCAGAAGAATGCTCCTGAGAAACACCACTTCTTGTCTATGTGCTCATCCAAGATGGCAGCCACATATTCCCTTTTCAAAGTCCTGTCTCTCGCCTTACTGCATCCTCTACTGCAAACCATACTGTAGAAAAAGACCTTATAACTTCCCTATTACCCACAGCGAACATCCACACAGTCGATCCTGAAGGAAGCCCTTGGTTTAAGTTGTTTGTTTTCTAGTGGCAGATGTCACTAGAAAGGTGTCAATGGCCACAGAATTCAGGACATAAGCTACAGGCCAAAAGGTGAGAAAAAAAACTATCAATGAGAGAGAGAGAGAGAGAGAGAGAGAGAGAGAGAGAGAGAGAAACGTATGCATCTATATATGTGTGTATATATAGATGTATATATATGTGTGTGTGTGTGTGTGTGTGTGTGTGTATGGTTTCTCACTGGTCCTGGCCACCATCCAGCCCTGGAGATCCTCTTGGCTCTATCCCCCATAGCGTTGTGGGGGAGGGGTGGAAGCATACATGGCCACACCTAGCTTTTTTACTTCTTTAAACATGGATGGATGCTGGAATCTGAACTCAGGTCTTCATGATAGTTCAGCAAATGCCTTTATTCACTATTTTCCAGTGTTTGCAATGGACTGACCACCTAGGCAAAGCTGGCTGTCTTTATTCTATGTACATGGCCTCTGCTTGCTGGAACCGCAGCTGTGCAGTACCTGCTTGTGACGCTGGGCATCTGTACCCACCTAGGAAAACCAGGGTCTAGTAAACAGCCATCCTAACTTACGTGCCAAATAGCCCAAACTGAGTTTGTTTCATCCTTTCCAAAAACTTTTAAAACTTACATTTATTTATTTAAAGTGGAGGTGGTGATTGTACACATAGTACAGCTTACATGTCTCTGGAGGTCAGAGGTCAAAGGTCAGAGGTCAGAGGACAACTTTCAAGAACTAGTTTTCCCTTCCACCATCCTTCCTTCCACCATTTTTCCCCTTGGGATGAGAGTCCCAGGCTCCGACCTTAATTCTGGAATCATAAGAAACAAAATAGAAGCAATTAATGAATCCAAAAGGAAAGCCAGTTATGAGGTGTTTCTTAGTTTTTGTTTGTTTCCTGTTGCTGTAACAAAATAGTCTAACAAAAGTCACTTCACGGAGAGTTTATTTTTAGCTCGATGGTTAAGGTACAGTGCAGAAGGTCATAGTCACGGCAGCAGGAGCTCTCGGGAACTGGTCCTTTCACACCCACTCAGGAACAAAGGAAGGCCTTCCTGCTCCACTGTTCACCACTCCTCTCCTTTTCTCCAGTCCAGGAACACAGTCAGGGAACAGCCCTGACATGACTAGGGTGAGTCTGCCCATGTAAAGTAAGGCAAAGGTAATCCAGGGCACACATGCCCTCTTTCTCCTATTGTCAGGTTGGCAACACTAACAGTCACCCTGAAGAACACTAATGGTAAATGGATACAAGGCATTCTGAGTGGAAATTCACTGGAAGCTAGACAAATGTGGTTACTGTTTCTGCTGATCTTCCTGGTTTTGCTTGCTTGCTTGCTTGCTTGCTTGCTTGCTTGCTTGGGATTTTTACTTTGTTTTGGTTTTCATTTTGTTTCCTTGGTTGTTGGGTTGGTTTGGTTTTGGTGTTTTTGCTTTGTTGTTTTGTTTTTCCTCAGCAGAAAGCAATGTCATGGGACTGGTATCTTGAAGGCATTTCATATTAAATTTCATGTAATTGTTATAGACTAGTCAGCTCAATGTTTTAGCCAACAAGGATGGAGAGCAACTTTGGTTGCTAAGTGATCACAATATAATAAAATGGTGGCAGCATGAGCTAACTTTCCTTGTATGCATTATCTGGCTCGTCCTTTCACACTAGCCTAGCGGTATCTTGTGAAATGTGGTGTGGTCACTCTCTTCATAATGACTGACTACAACCCAATAATTCAACCAAATAGCCTATGGTTCCACTCCAGGTTAACTTTACCCCCAAGAAAGAACATGGTGCATGTTAGGTGGTCCCATCAGGAATCAAAGCCAAATTGCTTCATAATGTAGCCTGTGCTGAGATTCTTGGTGTAACAGAGCTGAGAAGGCAGAAAGTCTTACCTAAGAGCATATAGATATCTTCCTGAAGTTCTGTTGAATTCAATAGCCCCGTCCCCTTGAGAATGCTTATTCTGTGTATCCCTTTTCTGTGCCACCATGGGTCTTGTCTAAGCGCTCCAAGACACTCCAAGATGCTCCACACTGAATTACTGATTTGGAGCACCCTTTGTATGATATAGAGAAACAAAGGAAGATTAAAACGGAATATGCCTGGTCCCAAGTCCACTAGCCCATTGTTACCAGGTGACTCCCACTTCCCTGGACAAACACATTTGCTGCACTGTCACCTGCCAGCCTCTGACAGAGGGAAATGTACCACCACATACTCCCAGGGAGATAACATTGGCAAAGTTCTAAGGATTAGGATGATTTTTATGTCAGTCAAGTTCATCTGTCAGGCCAGGTAGACAGTCAAAGAAATGGACAATAAAAGAATCAGAAAACCAACTCTGTGGGGGTTTTAATTTTTGAGTGTGCCTTGAACTGGCATTTTTTAAATAGGTATAGAAATACCAGGGATTTATACAGACTATGAAATCTTAGTGAACTAACCTAACCTGACATTAAGCAGCAAATAAAAGACAGTCTCCCTGCCTGCCCCATCCCCAAATACCAGTAATACGATATGGCCAGGCCTTTAGTTGATCTTTGCTGGCTTAAGTCTGAAAACCAGTTCTTAGGAGTTTTGAGAAAGGTAAATCTAATTTCCATGGCTTTGCACTTAGAATTAACCTTTGCCTATCCTCTAGAGTGGTACCCCTGTTAGGATCTCAGGTTATTTCCTGAGCTCTTTTTCCCTTAGTCATTTCTGGATTAATAAAGTGTAGGTTCTGGGGAAGAGAGGTTCCCTGTCCTCCCTAATTGATGGTTAAACGCTTGTATGACTAATGCCTTTCCTCCCAACTCTGCTCTTCATGAGTTGGTGTTTCTTAGCAGCGTCCTTGAGAATCACATTTATTTTGCTTATTTATCATTGCATTCCATAAAAATATTTCAAATATTGATTTTCATTTCAGAAGAGAAGTCTGCCCCCAACCTTCCAGTATGAATTTTTAAACCAGGGTATAAAGAATACGAATTTGCATTTGTTTGACAGTGCAATCTTGTAATTAGAGTTTTTCCTCTTGACTAGATACAGTGAAAGGGGCATAATTTAATTTTTATAGACTAGCCAATTTCTACCCTTACTAAAATATAGCTCTGTCAGTGAGCAAACTGTTACAGGTTCTGCTAAACCTTATTTAAAAGTTAAATGCAGTATATTGAGGGAAAGTTCATGGTCTGAATCGGTAACCTGATCGATCTTTTCACCCATCCTTGCAATATGCATTAATCTATTTGTCTGTTTTGCAATACAAGGGTTACTGATTTACATGCCATCTTGCTTCTCCATTATGGCTGGATAAGGAATGGCCGTTTGCCTTTTGGATTAGTTGGTTGCTCATTAAGTTAAACAAGGATGGCTCCAGGCTCAGTTCATGTCTTGTTTTCTTGTGAGCTAAATGAGGACTAACGAAAGAGGGGTGGATGGACAGTTGCTCCTGGAAAACAGAAAGGTAACTGTATGAGAAAACCACTGTTTTCTCAAGTCCTAATGTGCTTAATTTTACCTTGTCTTAAAAGTGGATTCTTGGTTCTCCTTGTGGGCTAATCAGAAACAGGTCAGGCTCTGCTTGTCAATTTTATATCACAGTGCGGTTGTCCATAGATTCTCCTTTTAAAGCAACACACAGGAGGGGACTGGGGAGACAGGGTCTCTCATTGGCCGGGTACTTTGATAAACTGGTTACTCAAGTTGACATCCAAGCTTCCAGGCCTGTTTCTAGCGCCCATCTTACCATCACTGATGTGTGTGGGGTGAGGGGAGTGGGTGGCACGTGTGTGTGTGTGTGTGTGTGTGTGCGCGCGCGCGCGAGCGCGTGCACAATCAGAGACAACTCATGGTAATCAGTTCTGTCCTTTCTCCATGTGGATTCTAGATTCCTCTAATTTGGGTAGTAAGGCTTAAAAGCAAGCCCCTTAGCCTGCTGAGCCATTCCTCACCTACTCCACTCTTCAGTCTTCCTCCTCCCGTGGCCCCTATGCTCTCTCTTTAGACAACCACTGGCAATTCTATTTTCTCACCTGTAAACTCACTTTGAGTCAGTCAGATGGATCACAGAGAATACAAATCGACTCAAGGACAAAAACAGTTAAGATTTGCCCTAGGACCTGGAGAGATGACTCAGCGGGAAAAACCACTTGCTTCCAAGTCTGACTACCTTCATTTAATCCCTTGGGCTTGGGTAGTAGAAGGAAAGCCCTGTGAGTTCCTCTACAGACATATGAAATGAGTAAATAAAACGAAAGGGCATTTTTATCACCATAGTTTAACCTTGACCAAGGAGACTTAGTAGAGTGAAAGCCAGTATTAGCTCAGTTGACATGGTGAGCTGTGTTATATGAGCAAGAGAACCTGAATTCAACTCCTAGATCTCACGATTAACACAAACAAAAGCAGAGAACATCCTGCTAAGCCTAGCTTCAAGCTCCTCTACATCTGCTAAATATGTATGTTGGAGATGGTGTCAGAAATTCTGCAGCTCACTGGCCAGCAGACCCTACTTTGCAAGTGAGATACCATCTCTCAAGAACTAAAGTAGACAACGCCTGAAGAATGACTAACACACACACACACACACACACACACACACACACACACAGAGAGAGAGAGAGAGAGAGAGAGAGAGAGAGAGAGAGAGAGTTCCAACATTAAAACAGATAAAATTCCAAGCTTGCTAACAAAGCTCCCATGTCTATCTGAGTAAAGTTATGAATTGCACAGGAAGACAGCCTGTCCTATGAGCTTTAATATTCTACCCACTTCCTTGTGGGATGCTAAAGAAAACACCTTTTTCTTTGGGGCAAGACATTTTTCCATTCAGCTTGCCCAATGTGCATTCCAGATCCATCAATCTTGTTAATGCAGTAGGCAGAGCTGACTTCTGGGGAGGATTTGAGGGAGAATCTCACAGCCCTTTTGTTTCCGGGACTCTCCAATAAGCGAAGCATTTGTTTATGTTAAGTTGCCAGCTGAACAGGCAGCCAGGGCTGACCTCCCATCTTAGTAGATGAAAGGCTTGAAGATTGATCCAGCTCTCCCCATAACGCTAATTCCTCCCACTACGGTTTCATGAAAGCTTTCTTCATTGATGGTTTTCCTAATGAGTTTAAACAGGGAGGCTTCAAAGCTGGGGCTCTTCTCCCAGGTGGAAAGGAGATGAAGTATGGAGACAAAACACACCACTTTCTTTGAAGTGTGAAAGGGATATTGGTTTCCCTTATGTATTCCCCACAAAAGCCCAACTGGGCATCCTTCCGGATTCTGGATCCCTCCTTCCTTTCCTTGCTTCATAACTCAAAGAACTCTTTGCTAACTTAGGTTCCAATCACCAAATGGGCAAAAGTTTTAGTCCGATATGTAAGAGGGAACTGCCCAAACTCTTGTTTTATGCTTGTCCTGGTTTCACTTCTGTTGCTTTAATAAAAGCCCCTGACCAAACGCAACTCGAGAGAGAGAGGGTTTACTCCGCTTACTGATCCAGGTTCTGCTCCATCACAGAGGGGACATCAAGGCAGGGACTCAGCTGAGCTACTTACACCCACGGCCTGGAACAGAGAGCAGTGCTCCCTGCTTCTGGTCAGCCTGCTTTCTTCACTCCTATACAGTACCAGGGTTAGCATAGAAAATAGTGCTACACACATCAAGGATGGTTTTTTCCTACAAAAACCAAGATAACCCCCCACAGACAAACTGACTTACATAATCCCTCAGTTATGACTCTTATTCCAAGCAATTGTATATTGTGACATGCTGACATTTAAAATATTAAATATTAAAACATTAATTTTTTAACTTATTTACTTTACATCCCACTCACTGCTTCCCTCCCAATCACCTCCCCACAACCCATCACCCCATTTCCCCCCTTCTCCTCTGAGCCGATGGGGCTCCCCCTGAGAATCCTCCTACCCTAGCACTTCAAGTCTCTGCCAGCGTAGGCACTTCCCCTTCCACTGAAGCCAGACAGGGCAGCCCAACTGGAAGAACATATCCCATGTACAGGCAACAGCTTTTGGGATAGCCCATGCTCCAGTTGTTTGGGACCCACATGAAATCCAAGCTCCATATCTGCTACATATATATAGGTACAGCTCATGTTTGCTCTTCGGTTGGTGGTTCAGACTCTGAGAACCCCAAGGGTCCAGGTTGGTTGACTCTTTGGTCTTCTGGTGAAAGTCTTATTTTCTGTAGAGCCTGAAATCCTTGCTCCTATTCTTCCACGAGAGTCCCTAAGTTCCACCCACTGTTTGTCTGTGGGTCTCTGTATCCCTCTGAGTCAGCTGCTGGTGTTCAGCCTACCAAAAGGGCCTCGGGGACATTATCTAAGAGAGCATCACGTTCCAGGCTTTTTATTCATGAGAAGTGTACAAAAGGAGATGAGCTTCCTCCCCTGGGCAAGGTACAAACAGGTTACCCGAAATCCTAAGTGAGACATCGGGAGAATGAAACCGTGTTAACAGAACTATCGTAACAGAATAGGTCTTTAAACATGTGCTGGGGGTGTGGTTCAGTCAACACATACTTTTGTCGTACATACAAAGCTCTGGGTTCCAACCCCAGGACCACATAAACTCAGCGCGATGGCACATGGATGTGATTTCAGCATGTAGGAAGTAGACGTAGGGAGATCAGGTCAAGATTATCCTCAGCTACACAGTGTGCTGCAGGCTAGCCTGGGCTACATGAATTTGTGTCTCAAAAATAAATGGAATAAAATCTAAAATCGGCCATGTCTGAGGTCTCCCTGGGCTTGCTTTAGGTACTGTTCATGTTCCCATCAAAAGACAGGGGCCTTAGTTCAGTTAAACTTTCCTGCTGAGGGCACTTAAACTAAATGTTTGATTCCTGACAATGGTGTCCTAATAATCAGTCCGCAAGGCTCACGGTGAGTAACATGATATCACCGCATTAGGAACTCATACACCCAAAGAGGTTCAGTAGGTAACTTTCGCAAGACTGTAGTGAGGAATGGAATCCACTTTCTCTTTCAAAGGCTGACTTTGGTAACACTCTCTGATTTGCTTTCCACCACTTTGTTTTTATTCATTTATTTGCTTATTCATTTGATTGTGGTCTCGTGTGTGTGTGTGTGTGTGTGTGTGTGTGTGTGTGTGTGTGTGTGTTTGTACACATGTGTGCATGCATTTGCTTAGATGCATGGAGGCCAGCGATGTGTCACTAGGTGTCTTTTTCTCTTGCTTTCTATTTGGGACAGAATTTCTCACATGGAGTTCACAGAATCATATAAGATGGCTGGCCAGTGAGCCTGGAGACCCTCCAATGCCCTCAGCCCTAGGATGATAGGTACTCAGTGTTCTACTTCACTTTCTGCTTCGCTTACTATGTGGGTGCTGAGAATCAAGACTCAAATGCTTGTGTTTGTATGGCAAGCACTTCACACAATCAACTATCTTGAGAACACTTCTTTTGTAATTTAAAAACAATTTTTTGAAAATGTGTGCACTAACCTGTAGAGGGCTACAGAGCCATTAGTGAGAGTGTTTTTCTCCCTTTCCATCATCCTGGGGTTTGAACTCAAGTCTTCAGACTTAGTGGCAAGAGCCTTTGCCTGCCTATCTCATTAACCCCTTAAGAACAGTCTTATTAGTGTGTCATTCACACATCATTAGGGCCATGGTTTAAACTTTAAAATTTGATGGGTTTTAGTAAATTGACAAAGCTTCACACTCAGTAATGGTGTGGATCCCTCTTGCCCTCTCCTCCAGCCACTGGACACCATTAATTCATTTCTTGTTAAATGTATCTGTCTATTCTGGACCTTATATGTGAGTAGAATTTTACAATGCATGACCTTTTCTGACCAGTAGATTTGTAAATGTGTGTGTGTGTGTGTGTGTGTGTGTGTGTGTGCAGAGCACGTGTTACAAATATACCGCTCCTGTTGCTAACTCTTGTTGATACATTTTCCATCTTGCTAGTGTATGTATGAGGAGACATCTAGATGAGGGATCTAGAAGCTTCTAGATAACAGAGTAGGGTGGCTCACAAAGCAGCTGGTAAGCCTTAGAATTGTATCGGCCAATGAAGTTATTTGCTGAACTAAGGCAAAACCAAGCAACAAAGCCAGTCCAGTAAGCTATGGGAAGATAGACTTCATGCCCCTCAAGCTTATACCCTAGGCCAAGCACTGGGCTATCCATCCATTAGATAGGTACTTGTCTGTTTTCTCTTGAGAAGACACTGAATTCCTTTAAGCCAATAACAATAATCAACTGTGACATAAGTGGGTGGTTATGGATTTTGAAGCCCTTGTAAAAGATACCCTAAGATCATGTGACATCACTCTTAAGTCAGATCCATCCTGAGTCAGGAGGACCTTTACTTGTCTGGTCTACCACTTCCACTGAACAGACTTAGCTAAGACCTTGAGAGGGTGCTCTTTGGGTTAACTGGAACATCTTGAAACATCTCTTTCATCCCCTGAGAAGACTGTAGGGAAGAGCACATTAGAATAGAATCCCAGGGAAAGATTTCAGCCAAGGAAATCAGATAAATGGGTCATTTCCGATAAATACTTACACAAGTGTTGCTTTTCTCCCCCAAGCCAAATCTGGTTATAGCTTTCGAAGGCCAGTCTGCTTGTCACTGAATGTGGAAAATGCCTGTTTTCTTCTTGTTTCCTGCCCTATAGTTTTCATTAAAATGACATAATTTTGCTTCCGAGGAACTGCTTGTAGAAGATGATACAGTTACTACTTTTGCTAACCCCCAGGAGACCACATCTATAATAGGAGACTCCACTGAATCTGGGGTAGGCACTGGAGAGACACCTTAATTGGAAGAATATTTGCTTAGCATGCATAAAACTCTGGATTTAATCTCCCCCATCACATCAACCTACTGGGCATGCTGGTCCAATCTTGTAATCCCAGTTACCAGGTAGTGGAACCTGGAGGTTCAGAAGTTCAAGGTCATCCTTGACTATACTGCAAGTTCAAAGCCAGCCTGGGCTACGAGAGACCTTTCTGAAAACAAACAACCAGGGATGAGTTAGCCCAGGGACAAGAAAAGAAATCTGACGTGTGTCATTAATTCTTTCTAGATGAGGTAAACTTTGGGCTGTGGTTACACAGTCATTCATAAGCTATTTTCTTCAGCCAGCACTTCAGGGTATGCATGTTCTCTCATTAATAAATCGCTTCCAACCCTCTGGTTGCCACTAACAACCAAGCAGGACATGAGCTGAATTTAGTGCTGAAGATAAGGTGAAGCCATTGAAAGTTTGTAATAAATGGCATTCTTTAAAAAAAAATAAATAAGAGAGGATGTGTTAGAATCAAGCGGTGATGGCTCAAGCCATTGACTTCAAAAGGTTTATGACTTCAGCAGCCCTGAGCCCAATCCCCATGCGGAAGTGATAAAGAGGTGTATTATTTTAAGGAAGTTGTGGAGCTTGGTCCAGTGCGTTTCATTTCTCACTGGACATGGACAATAGCTTTTTATGTTTTTCTATTTCTTGGACTTGTTCTCAACTGAAGACAGTGCCAGGGGCGGGTGGCGCCACGAGAAGCTCTCAGCCGGCTATGGCGGGAGCATGCTGCACGTGGGATGAATATGAATGCACAGAGCGGTCCAGGCTGCCCTCTATAGTGGCTCCTTCAAAGGGCATTAGTGGGAGCAGGTGTATGAGGCTGGACAGTAGCTTTATGTGCTTTTGTTGCTCATATAAGGCAGAAGCACTCGGGTCTTAGACAACAATAAAAACTATTCAGAAGAAGCAAGAAGACTAATTTTGCCCTAAGTAAGGATACCCAAACTGTAAGTGCAATGGTATTTCAGCTATAAAGAGAGCGGGGGATTCTCTGGTGGTTTGTATTTCCGGAGGGGAAGGCAGCTAGTGGGCAGAGCTGCAGCCTAGACAGATGAATTCTCTAAGTTTCTCTGAAAGGCATTCAGCTTGTCACTTGCAATTGGAAGAGAAAGGAAGAGAGAGAGAGAGAGAGTTGGAAGCAACCCTTTAGGGCAAGAGATGCCAGAGGAACTCCTAACACTGAAGTCTGTGCACAGAAGCCAGCCAGGGGTTCAGTTCACCTCCACCCTGTGAAACATTTCTGGTAACTGGTGTTGGCCAGTACAGGACAGAAAGACATTCTGATAAATTGTCTCGTTGTCCATTATCCACAAGCCTAGTACCTCATCCTGTTAAAATTTTAAAGAGTATTTTCCTAATAAAATAGGAAGACCACCCATTCATGATTCTCTCTACACAGGTACCAAAAAAAGAGTCTATGCTGTTCTTCTCTTTCACTGTCTACTCTCTTCTCACGCTCTCCTTTGTCTGTCTCTTCTTCTCATCTCTCCTCTCTTTCTTTCACACAATCTTACTTCTTATATTCTCTCTCTCTCCCCCTACATCCTTCCTTTTCTCCTTCTATGTCTCTCTCCTCCCCTCCTTAACCCCTCCCCCCACACACACTCTGATTTTTGATACCAATAAACACTTCCAGAATTGAGCTTATCGAAGCAAACCAGTTGCATGCTAAAATGGTAGATAGACAAGCAATGAAACATTTTTTTCCGCCTAAGAATGCAGTCTAAAGACATATTGAATATATCCATTTAGGTCTGGGTTAAATTTGAAAGAGCTGACTTATGCCTGTTAGAAACAGTTGTTTTTAAAGACATCTCTCTGAAATGTTGCCCAGCCCCCAGATCTTCTAATGCACCGTTCTGCTCACAAGGATGGCTTGACTTGGCTTAATAAGGATGCTCTCAAGAAGCACACATACAGCATGCAGTTAACTTGGTAGTCAAGGTAGCTGGAAGACCAGACCACCACCATCCAGGCACGTCCTCTGGTACTCTGTTACACTGAGGACACCAGCTGTGTTCACGGACTCCCTAGAGAAGAAAGAAACTGTAACATGTGCTTATAACTCCCTCCAAACCTTTGTCTTCACCAGCACCCACTTCTCCCATACATACAGAGGCTCAAGTTCAAAAGGCCATAGAAACATGGTTAATAAAGCAAAAGCCTGTCAGACATGCTGCTGATGAATAGACTTATAAAACACTGAATTGAGATAAATGACAGTAAAAGAAAGAAAAGAACTCGGTCATCATTATTATTTCACTACTGTCTCTTTTACCTGTGTGTGTGTGTGTGTGTGTGTGTGTGTGTGTGTGTGTGTGTGTGTGTGTGTGTGTATGTGTGTGTGTGTCCACAGGCATGAGTGTGAAGGCTAGAGGTTGAAGATCAGTGTCTTCCTCACTCACTCTCCATCTCTTGTTTAGACATGGTCTCTCACTGAACCGGTCTGGCTGGCCAGCAAACCCTATGGATATTCCAGTCTCTGCTTCCCCAATATTGGGATTCTAGGTGCCTACCACTGTGGTTGCTTTGTTGTTCTTGTTGTTCTTGTTGCTGTTCTTGTTCATTTGTTAGTATGGTCTTGGAGGAATTCAATGGGTTTTCATCTAGAGAAAGCCTTTTTTTTATACTATTTTACCAGCCTCTAGTAATCTGCTCAATTGCTTAAATTCTTATACTTTCTATTATTAATATACTCATCCCGACTATTGGAAAATTTATATCCAGCCTCACCCAAGCCCCAGGCAGCACGAACTCCATTAGCACCTCAGCATCAAAGGCATTGACTAGTCTGTTCCTATGGACAGTCTGGTTGTTGCTGCTGCCAAAGGGCCTCCTTCTACCTTGAACATTGCTTGCTTTATCACTTAAGGATGCCTTAGGCAACAACAAAGACATAAAAGGGAAAACACTTAGTAATCTCCAAAGAAGGCAGTTCACTACCGGGTGAGTTTAGGAGATTCCCCCAGACTCGGGCTTTAGTGCCCTTCTGATCTCTTCAGAATAATGTCACCTTTAAACTCTAGTTGAAGGGATGCAATCACACCAAGGTAACATTTGTTATCACCTTTGACTTTTGTTTTACTTTTTAAAAGTATTTCTTCTGTATGTATGTATGTATGTGTGAATAAATACCATGTGTCAGGTGCTCATTCCAGCCAGAAGAGGACTTTGGATTCCCTGACCTGGAGTCAGCGGTGATTGTGAGCCACTCAGTGTGGGTAATGGGAACCAAATCTTCTGCAAATGGTAAAGTTTCTTAACTATTAAGCCATCTCTCTAGCCCCACCCCATTTTGCTTTTTTGAAGCAACATGTAATGTAGCTCCGGGCTGTTCCCAGACTTGTTGTATAACCATAGATAACCTTGAACTTTTGGTTTTCTTGATTCTTGTACTAAGAGCTGGGGTTCCATGGATTCCTGGAATTCCGTGCAGTTCCTGTGGTGCTGGACATCAAACCCAGGGTTTCAGACATGCTAGACAAGCACTTTACAAGATGAAGCACATTCTCAGCCTACCTATTTAAATAAGGAAATATTCCCAACTCCCCCCTTTCTTGGCCGTTAGAAGGCATAAAGGTCAACTCTCTGTCTACTGCCTTTGCCTTTTGAAAAACTCATACACAAGAGCAGAAACATCGGAGCACAATGTTTCCAGGATTCCCTGGGAGGAGGACCCAAATGGTTTCCTTTCTTGAAGAAAAGCCACTGTTTTACTTAAGTAGAACATTGAAATGTAACCCGAAAATCTTCATCTTGGTCATTTCACACTCTGGAAAGAAAACAATAGTTATTCTCACAAGTGATATTTATCACAGGACTGACAGGACATTCCAGAGATTGAATTCATGAAACTCTGTGAATAAAAGTCTAACTAGGTGACGGCTCGGCTGTTAAAGCACCTGCCATATGAACATCAGGGTTTGGATTTGAGTTGGATCCCTAGAAACAACATGAAATGTGAGTGGGCGGTTGTAGAATTTCAGCTGCAGAAGGTGGAGACAGGAGATTAATCCCCACAACAAATTGTCCTGTAAGACTCGCCTTACTGAAGAGCTATGGGTTTGACTGAAGACCTGTCTCCATGAATAAGTGGGTGGGGGGAGTGGTACGAGATAATTCCTGACATCAAACTTGGGCTTCTACAGGCATACACGTGTGTGCATGAACTCAAGAACACCACACATACGCACTGAAAACTGAACAAGGTAAAGGAGGTCGAACTTGAAGTTTGACTCTGAGTTTATTTTTTGCAAGGGAAATATTTCCACTTCATAGTGTCAAATACGTTGTGAACTGCACATTCGTCATGCGTATTCCTGCTGGGAGTACTTCGATGATTTTGGTTAGTTCCACAGAGTCATAATCCCAAAGACTTTGTCCCTAAAGTTTGGTGAACTCAGATGCAAGAAACTTTGGGCTGCCTGGCTTTTTTTTTTTTTTTTAACTGCTTAAGAACAACAGTCTAAGGGCATCGGGGTTCAGAATGCAAAGGTGGAAGTAATGAACCACTGGTGGATGCTGTAATAATAAATTACGTGGGGGGGGGGGAGATGACTCAGTGACAGAGCACTTTTCATGCAAGTGTGAGGACATGAGTTCAGATCCTCAGACTCCTTGTAAAGCTGAACTTCATTGCACAAACCTCTAATCTCCGTGTTCAAGTAGGAAGTGGGGGGGGGGGAGACAAGAGGCGACCCTCTTGGCTCTTTGGCCTGGAATCCACAGCAGTGAAGAACAAAAGGCTCTGTCCCCAACAGGCTGAAAGGCAAAGACTGATATGAAACCTTCTTCTCTAACCTCTTAGTGTGCTTGATTTCACACACTCTGTCTGCACACACATGTATGTGGGCACACACACAAAAGCATACATAATTTTTTAAGTTACAAAAATATCTGCTTCCTCAATTCTCTTTGTACAAGCTGGAGAACAAAGATACTAGACACAAATTCCTGCGCAGGAACTGCTCCTCCACCCCACCCCTGCTGGCTCAGAAAGTTCCTCTAGCATGGAGAAATCCAAATCAAAGGGAAAACTGAATAAAACTCATAAATGGCCTCACACATCACGGGCTGGCTGCTGTTGTCATCAGGATTTCAATGGAAACAGCACTAAAAGTTAATCTAACTGAAAATGTTTAAAGAAAGTAATATAGGAACGAAGAGATGGCTTGGTTGGTAAAACACTCATCAGGAAAGCACAAGGATCCCAGTTCAAATCTTCAGAACCTACATCATAAAGCCTGACATGGTGACCATACAATCCCAACACCAGGAAGGCAGAAGCAGGAAGATTTTGAGAACTCTCTGTCTAGGCAGTCTAGCCAAACCAATGAGAGACCCTATCTCAAAGAAGATAAAGGGCATTCTTGGTATGACAGCTAAGTTTGCCCTTTACCCTCTATAAACATGCATATCTATGTGTGTAAGTACTCACACACACACACACATGAACATGAATACAGCACACAGGTATACACACATTAAATTTTATAAAAACATAATCTAACCCTTCTGTAAAGAGAACTAACACATCCCAGTCACATTGGCTCACATTTGTTTTCTTGAAGCTGTTTAAACACCGAGTTTTAGTGGCTTTTACAATCCCTTCATATTACTGAAGTTCCACCTGACTAGGCAGAGGCGGTCCAATACAATCACAATGAAGGAGCAGGCAGAGTTCCTTTTACTCAAATTGCTTGTTAGCATCCTCATTTGCTTCCCTAAACATCTGCAGCTCAGACAGAAGGGATTTCTCTGAATTCTCAGTTTTTCATGACCAGGGTTAAAAAGAAGTGCTTAAGAGCTGGTCTTCAGAATTATCCAGGAACAAACGCATTTCCAGGCCTTTCCTCTTTATTGGGGTAACCAGAGCCCTTCATGGCAGTAAGGAGGCTCAAGTGCAGACAGGCCTTTTTTGTTCAGAGTTGTTCCTATTATGATGCAGAGGTTGTCAAAAATCCTTACTCGGTGTTCTTTAAAGAGAAGAAAAATATTACATGCTTGGGAATGGATCGAAGATCTTTGTTCCTGCTATCGCTTCCAAGGCACAGCAAAAACACATATAGTTCATTCCAATTACCCGGCTGCATGCATTTTTCTTGAAGGAGCTGTTCCTGGTTTTGCATAGAATATTTATTGTGATATAATCATAGCTATGGTGCTGTAAGTGTTGGTTATTTTTCAAGTAGAGAAAGATTAGTCTCACTCTCAGACAGGCGGTCACAGGAGTGGCAGTACACCACAGAAGTTGGACTTCCAATTAAATTGCAAAGAGAGTGAGAAGACATAGACTACCAAGGACTCTGCTTAGACATTTCCCACCCCATTGTTGCTTCAGCAGAAAGAGCAGGGGCAAAAGCAGCTACTGTGAAAAGATAAATGCATGGTGGTGCCTACATGGAGAAGGCATAGGGTTTTCTTCTGCTCCTCTTTTAATATCCCACTCCCTTTCCCTTCCCTCTCTCCTCCCTCCCTCTTTCGTTCCCTCCCTCCCAGGTGTGTGTGTGTGTGTGTGTGTGTGTGTGTGTGTGTGTGTGTGTGTGTGTGTGGTGCATTGCCCACACACGCACATTAACATCTAGAAGCCATGGTCTTATGTATTGTTCCTCAGCTTCCAGCTACCTTGATTTCTGAGACAGAGGTGTCTTTCATTGACCCAGACCAATTTTTCCAGTTTGTCTGTTCTGCAAGCATCAGGGATCTTCTTATCTTTGCCTTTCACAGCTCTGGAAATTTTATACATGCACCACCCACCCGCAAAACAGCTCTTAGACATGGCTGCTGGGGGCGGGGGGGTTGAACTCAGGCCTTTATGTTTGCATCCTCTCAGCCCAGAAGAATGACTTTTAAAAGCATGCTTATAGCATGTGTGTTGTAATGGAAGTGTGCCCCAGTCTTTCTGGATGGATTAAAGTCCCATCTTTTCAGTCCCAATATAGAGGAATGATGTTCAACACATCTAGCAAAAGCAACAAAATAGAAATGATTATATTATGGTTCTCTATGACCATTGGCTATTTGGGATGGAAGATTAGGTTAGATAATGTTTGAAAACACTAAGAGAATAGTGGCTACAGAATCATTTCTGGGATGCTGTGTATACTAGGACATAGTAGAAGCCAACAGACTCTGCAGAGTTTTCAGTAGTCAGCCTTCTTTTCACCTGAGTTCTGAAGGAATTAAGAATTCAAAGGAGGAACAGAATGGCAGAACCAAAAATCTGTAGTTTTAAAAGAAGTAGGATGGTAGGAATTGCTTTGAGGTAAGAATTGGATAGACATTCAAATTACCATCGTCCAATCAGCTGGCTTCCCAGTCACAGACAGGGACAGACATGGGGAGAGTCTGGACAGAAGTACAATGTAGGGGTACACGTTTTCTGTAAGTGGCTGACTCCTGAGGATGGAGACTTATGGGAAGAGCAGCCTGAGTCCAGTATGCTCCTCTCAGATGTGACAGTGGTCCATGTCACTCCACTCCTGATGAAGAATAGAAAAGCTGGGAGGCTAAGAGTTCCAGACAGAGTTCCCTTCATCCGGAAGGAACATAGAGATTGTAAGTGAGGATCCTCCCAGTAATCTTCCGGAAGTTCCACACATTCTGGAAGCCCCCAAGCTTTCTTAGGTCGTAGCTTAGGGAGCATGACTGTCAGTACGCACCCCCCCCCGCCTGTCTCTGTTTCTCTGTCTCTGTCTCCCTCTCCTCTCTCTTCCTCCTCCTGCCCCCTCTCCCTGTTAGTGTGAACAGTGTGGAAGTGTGTCTGATATAGTCTCTTTCAGCCACGTAATCAAATACAACTTAGAGATGGAGCTGCACAAATAGGACAGTTTCTATGTAGCTTTTGTCAGGTCTGCTAATGCCAGTGACTTTCATAACAATAGATAAATGGCAGCCTTGGCTGGTGAGAACCATCTAGGACAGGGGTTCTCAACCTGTCTACTGCCGAAACCCTTTAATACAGTCGCTCATGCTGTGCTGACCCCAACCATAACATTATTTTCATTGTTACTTTGCAGTTGTAACAGTGATAGTGTTGTGAATCATAATGTAAATATCTATTTTCTGATAGTCTTAGGCAAGCCTTGTGAAAGGGTCATTGAACAACAAAAAAGCCACTCCCCACAGGTTGAGAACCACTGATCTGGGAGACAAGAGCATGTCTCTTAGGGAGTTTTAAAGCTAAGCTTATTGATGTGAAAAGATACTCCCTAAATGTGGGTGACACCAGCCTATGGTTTGTGGTACGGGTTCGAATAAAAGGGTAAAGTCAGCTGCTATGCTCCTTTACTGTGCACCTAACATGCGCAGCTGCCTCATACCCCTGATGCCTTGATTTCCCCACATGATGGACTGTGATCTCAAACTCAGAGCTTGAATAAATCCTTAGGTGGTATTTGTCATGCTCTGTCACAACAGTGAGAAAAGTAAGAGATATAAGGATCAGAAATAAGACATCAGCATTGCCAATGCTGTTCCCACAGTACGGGAACTAGTAAGTGCTGTTCCCACAGTAGGGGGAACAAAGCTTCTCGTGACATTAGCATCCACAGTACCTACCTGAATGAGGCTTCTCATCAGGACCCCAGGCTTTCCTGATTTTCCATTCTAGGGACCCACATTGCCTTTCCTTGCCATGTCCCTTCCTCTTGTCTGACCTCTAACAACTCTCCACCCTCCCCTTTTCTTTACGGATCATGAAACTCTGAGGAAGTATTCAGGCTTCTGTGCACCACCCCAGCCCCAGGTTGGCTTTGTCTATTGCCTAATCGTGACTGGATACTGTTTTGCACTTTTGACAAGAATACTCAGGAGGAAATGTTCCCTTCTGTTCCTCCTATCAAAGGAAGTCTGCTGTTAATATGTTCTGTTATTGGAGATGTTAACTTTTGATGGCTTAATTCAAAGTACAGGCTGATGGGGTTTCTGCATTGTAAGGTTTCTGGGTTTCTACCTCCAGTGAATAAATAATGGAGGGAAATATTTTTCTTTAGATTTGATTTGTATTTTTTATTTGTGTCTGTGTGTGCCTGTGTGTGTCTATGTGTGTCTATGCACCTGCATGCAGGTGTCCTTAGAGGCCAGAAGAAGGCATCAGGTCCCCTAGAGCACGAAGTATAGAAGTTGTATGTCAATTAAGCTCTGATCCTCTGCAAGAACAGCAAGTGACAGTGTAGCTGTCCACCCAGCCATGCCTCTAGTTTAACTCTGTTGGGCTATTCTTCAGGAAGTTAACTATAGGTCACGGCTACCACCTGGTTGACAAGCATTTCAATATGCTGCTGCATGTAAGATGCATTCTGATCTCATATAGGTTTCAAACTGTGGCGTTAATAAAGTATATTATTCATGGAAATAGCTGAGGGTAAATTTTAGTCCAACTTTGTTGATCTCTTAACAAAATCTACATGCGTTGTGTTGTGTTAGCAGTTTTCTCAGAATTAACACGGAACGTTGCTTTCTCTGTTCTCAACTCCTTTTTGAAGATGATGGAGTAAAAGATAGGAAGAATGCATTGAACCTTCTAGAAACCCCAACACTTGATGAGAAAACCTCATGAAAGACCTGGGCCTTCTGGCTCCTGATGTAGTATATCTGTGCCTCTAAAGAGTGTTAGGAATTCTCTGTAGTCTATTCCCACTGATAAAAACTTTTAACAGGCTGGACGTAAGAACACTTACTGTGCAGACTTGAGGACCCAGATCAAGATTCTAGTACCCACATCAAAACACTGAGCATTGCTGGGCATTGCTGACCAGTACAAGGCTCAGACAGGAGGATTACTGGGCTTGCTCATTCCCAACTGAGCTGGAAGACATGAAGGATAAGGTTCTGTGAGGAGCCCTGTCTTAATGAAATAAGGCATAAAATATTAAAACAGAGTATACTATGCCCTTCTTTGTCCCTTCTCCATGTGTATGTGTGATTATTTACACACATCTTACACAGATGTACACACGCATGCACGCATGCACGAACACACACACACACACATACACAACACACACACACACACACACACACAGCCACAATTTCAATATATTATCAAAGCTTTCACTTCCTGCCTTATGAGCAACAGCACTGCCTATTCACCTTTCCAGAAACTACAAATGAATGTAGGACTCTTCTGACAGGTCTAGATAAAATGTACCACAGAGAATGAACTGATACAACCAATACTGATTTTTAAATAAGTTACTTATTAGTTATTATCCATTGGTGCTTTGACCAAGTACATGACAAAAGCAACATACAAAAAGAAAAGTTTATTCTGTCTCATGGTTAAAGGTATACACAGTCCATCATGACTGGGAAGGCATGGCCGCAGGTGTGTGAGGCAGCTGCTCACATGACATCCACAGTCAGGAAGCAGAGGCAAGTTGAATGCTGGTGCTCAGCTGACTTTCTTCTTCCCATTCAGTCCAGGAGCCAGCCCATAGGATGAGCTGCCCACAGGTCTCTCCATGTTAATTAGCCTAATCTGGATAATCTTTCATTAACACACCCAGGGGCTTGTCTCCTAATCTTGATCCTAGATAGTGTCAAGTTGACAGTATTAACTATCATAGCGACATAATAATTAAACTTCTAGATTATCTCTTGAGTAGCCTAAATTCATTTGAAAATTATGTTCCCTGGAAGAAACCATGAATTCGCTTCTTTCCATGGTCAAGAATGGTATTTTTTTTCAAAAGATTCAGAAAATCATATCTGAGAAATCCCATTCTTAAGCTTGAAGAAGGAGATAGTTACCACATCAGCTTTTATGATGTACTTTAATAGATCGCCTTGTTCCTCGGAAGAGAACACCTGAACTGAGTGCTCTGGAGTTAGCATAGTTAAATAGGGATGCTTGGTGTGGGGTTAGCTCCATCATACGGGCATGCAGGGAGCTCCAGGCTTTATCTTTAACTCCACACAGACAGGGCATGGTGACAAAGGCAGGCAGGAAAAGTAGGAATTCAAGGCTATCCTTGGCTACATAGGAAGTTTGGAGCTGGCATAGTATGCGTGAGCCTAACTCAAAATATGAGGATGTTCCAGGAAGCAAGGCATGCTGAAGCAGTTTTACAGCATTCATGCTGACATTATGTGGTTTCTGGTTTAAGATGGAGATGCTAAAGGAAGGGCCATGACAGGAGGTCAAACACTTCTCAGGTGCACTGATGTATAACCTCCAGTAGATGAACCACTCAGGTTTTCTCATAGGACTCTGGCTTTAAATAGAACACCATGGTAATGTGTGAGCTCCTCCTGCATACACTTTGAACAGCCTTCAGGGGTCTGCTGTAACTTCGTCTGACTTTTCCTTCTCGGCCTGTATCCTGTTCTTTCTCCTGGGGATTCTGAGCCAACAGCAAGGTTTGAATTCTCTCTGAAGAGCAGGCTCACTGTTGAAGTGGTTCAGTGGATAAGCATTTAAAACTACACCCAGAAGATTCTACCATCCTATAAAACTAGCCAAGGTCTTTGACAGAATAGCCCTTGAGAGGACACATGAGGACCCTAGAGAGACCCCCCCCCCTTTTTTTTTTTTTGATCTGCATCCTAAAACAAATGCCTCAGACTGTTGGTGGTGTCGCTCAGAAAGCTGTAGAAGAAAGGCTTGGTAGAAGCAATGTGTTTGAAAGGTGAACAGACTTAGACTGGTTAGAATAGACATCTGTAGGACAAAATTCATTCTATCTGATGTGGACTATATGTGTTCTTCCATCTACTGAAATCACATCCACTCTTTCTGTTAGGGACAGGGTCTGGTACCACCTTTGAAAATCATGATCTTGGTCCTCAGTGTAATAATATTTGAAAATTAGGCCTTACAAAGTAAATACTATAGAAATCATGAAAAGGACACACTGGTCCAATGAGATTTGTACCCTGTAGAAGAGACACACAAACAGAAAGATTCTATGAAAACACAAAGACAATGTGACTTGCTTAAGTACAGGAGAGAAAGCCTTCGTGAAGAGATCATTTTCCCCCAGTATCTTGGTGCCGAACGTCTAGCCTCTGCAACTGGGGCATACATTTCTGCTGTGTAAGCCACAGATTGTGAGGTTATGTGAGGAGAGTCCAAGCAAATGAATGCAGTCTCTTTGTGCTAATAAACTTTTCTTGTAAGATGCAAAACCCAGCCCTTCATAAATTCTGTATGGCTGGCAGCTTCTGTGATATAGTATCAGAATTGGATACCTGTGATGGATTCTTATTACCTATGTCTTCTAAGAAAAGTGTGCCGACTCCTGAAATCGGCACGGTAGAGATGAATAATCCAGTGATATGTCAAAGGGTCAAGGAGAATTAAACACCTATTTCTTTTTTATTGGTATGACTGGGATTAAAATGCCCTGATAGGAAGCAACTTAGGGAGAAAGCGTTTGTTTTAGCACACAATTCCATGCTATGCTTCATTACTGTGGGAGCCTACCAGTGCCCTGAGCTTGAGACAGCTGGTTACATAATGTCCATATGCAAGAGCCAAGATGAATGAATGCATACATGCGCACTTGTTTGCTTGCTCACTTGCTTGTGCTCAGCTCTATTTTTCTCTGCTCTCACATAGTTAAGCAACCTTCTGTCTAAGAAATGATGCCTCCCACAGACATGCCACAGGGTAGCCCAATACAGATAATCCTCATTAAGATTCTCTTCCCTGGTGATTCTGAGATGTGTCACATTCATGATTGAAGCGAGCCATCACATCATTTTCGCAGGCAATTGTCAAATGAGCATTGACCTAGTCATCTGAAGGATTAGTCTGTTCTCCTCCTCTGGCCACCTACATGCTGAGATCTAATGGTGCAGAATAAACATGTCTACTCCACAGCTGAATTTCTGAAGGGCACTCTGTGGAGCTTGCCTTCCAACAAACCTGTAGGACATGGCAGACAAGATATTGAGGCAGAAATAAAATAATGGTGAGAGAGGAGACAGTCTGAAAATAAATGGAGGAAGAAGAAACTATGTGGCCTTTACTCGCCAAGGCTGGGACTCCCTGAATGTCAGGCAGATGTGCCCCAATCCCTACCACTTAGCCAGGTTGTGTGCCTAATTAATAATTATTGGAAAGGTTTCTCTTTAGAAGAATTAAAATTTCCATTTATAATCTGTGCATGCTCTCTTCCTTCTCAAAGTGGTGATTTGGATGTTTAGACAACTGTAAGGGATCAGTCTGAGTGGTTCTGGGAATGTGTGGATTTAAACCAGAGATTCCACACTGCTATATGAAAACCATCCTCAAAGCTTGCTTCTCCCGGGTCCTAGCACTGATCATACCTGGGAAGTAGGTGCACCTTCTTGCAAGTCTCTCATACAGGTGTCCAACCTACAGCCCAGAGAATCGAGCAAATGGGCACGTAGACATTTATTTTACATGACATTTCAATGAGAAAATGAGGCTGGGTCATCTTCTAAATTCACACTAGAGAATTGTCCAACCAAGTTGTCACACACATATCCATATCATCTCTATCTATCATCTATCTATATTTTGTATCTCCATATCTCTATCTATACATCTATATATAGATATAGAGAGAGGAAAAGAAAGGAAAAAAGAAGGGAAGGAACAAAAGAAGAAGGAAGGAAATACCATATTGTTTTACAATTTTTTCTAATCTGCATTCCTTGCTTTCTGGGGCTGTCTGTGGTTGTATTTGACCTACCAGTAAGACTGGTGATGTATTATTAAAGAATGAAGGCCTAGGGCAGAGTGATTGAACCCACCCTGATCAGTATCCTAAAGAGGTTTCTTACCTATTTGCTTCTAGCCTGCTCAACCTGCAGCAGGTTTCTGCACCAAAATGCCAGGCTGCCATCCACAGTCCAGGTCAGAGGAACATGGAATCCCAGAGTTGAGACCACTTTCAAGCTGGCTTCCTTCCAGCCAGGCTATTGTAGATTTTTTAAAAATTCTGTCCACTAAAGCTATGGTGACCCAGCTGTGCTAGAAGCTGGCAAAACGAGCTGAACTCTAACAAAGAGAAAACACCATCTTTCTTCTTGCCCCTGTATAATCAATAATTCAGCCCTGTAAAGCAAGCTTGATGCCTAGGAGAAGGCTTGCTGCGAAGGAGACAGAGGCCATACAGCATCCACCTCTGCTTCTAAAACTTCTTTCTTCCTCCTTCCTTCTGTACCATCCCTGCTTTGCCTTTAGTCTCCCTCTACTGAAGGTATAATTTATGCACATGCCAAGAGGTGGATCAGTACAATCCACGAGGAGCATCGAGACAGGTGTTGAAAATATGGAAAGGAGAGGATATCATTTTAAATGCCAGGTGGGTCTTTCAATGATTATGGAAGTCATTGCTTCCTCTGTGAGGTATGTTATGGAGTATAGTTGGACTGGCCAGGGGTCTCCCTCTCTGCTTCCTCAGGGCTGGAACTACAATACAGGCCTGTACTACCAATGTCGTCAAACTTGCAAGACAAGCCCTTTTCTGACTAGGCTACTTCTCCCTCCACCCCATCACTGCTGGACCTGGAGTTACAGGTGGTTGTGAGCTGCCTGGGTTCGACTCCCCTAATAGAGTAGTAAGTACTCTTAACCACTGCCATGTCTCTATAGCCCTTCTCTTTGCCTCAGTATTCTAACTTCTCAGCATCCCTCTTGAGGGCATTGCTCTCCTTAATCTGATTCCTTGCACCCAGGAATCAAGTGCCTTTGCTGCAGTGGAATGAATTCCCCGAGAAATAACGTCAATATTTGGCTACTATCTCCTTCACACTGTCTGCATGCTCCACCATGCACAGCTTAATAGGGCAGATTAATAGGATTGACTTCCTTGGGGAGATCTGCCTGCAGCAACTGTAAAGCCAGCCACCCAACTAAACCCAAGAGTCCCTGAAAGGATGGAAGGATGGCCCCTCTTCAAAGCCTTAAAGAGGATTAAAGTTTTAAATGCATGCCATCTTGGTTGATTCAGCAGTAACAGGTGGTAAGTTCAACCAAGCTTCTGGTCTGCAAATCCAACCTGTGAGAAGCTATCAGAAAGTCACAGGATCCATCTCTGTACCTCTGTGAGGTGGGCATGGGAGCAGCTCTGAGCTGTAGGCAGCTCATCTGTGGTTGACAGGCAACTCTTTGTCAGTCATCCCAGCCAGCCAGCACTGGCTAAATCTGAATCTCAGTCTCCAGGATTAGGACTTCATGGCTCTGCCTGTGTCCACCATGGCCCAACATCTGTCTTAGATGGAACCTCAGCTGCTGAGACTCACAGGCCTAAAAAGGAAGTTCTGACAACACTATACAGGAAAGCAGTCACTCTAGTGGGATCAATGCACCCACTTCTGGCCCTCCTTCCTACCTTTGTTCACACATTCATTGATTTGTGTATATGTATGTGTGTGTTTGTATATGTGATTGTATATGTATGTATATGCAGAAATATGTATGTGCATACAGGTATGTCTATAAGCCTATGTGTAATTGTATGTATGTGCACATGTGTATATGTTTATATATGTGATCGTATTGTGTATGTGCAAGAACATGTGTGTGCATGCATATGTGTGTGTCTGTAAGCCTATGTGTGATTGTGTGTGTGTGTGTATGTGTGCATGTGTATGTGTATGCATAAGAAAAGGCTATATTGGACAGCCAATGAGCCCTAGAGATTCTCATGTCTCTGCCTCCCAAGTACTAGAATTACAAATGTGTGTCAAATCCCATGCCTGGCCTTTTAAGGTGGGTTCTGATCAAAGAGCTCAGATCTTCCTATTGACATGACAAGCCCTTTGCCTATTGAGCTCTCTCCGCAGGCCCTCATTTATCCATTTGACAAATACCTTCAAAGCAATGGGTAGTGGGCCCTGCTCAAATTATTGGGTCTTCCATTCTGTCCGTAGATTTGTTGGTAAAACATGTATCATAAGAAAAATTCGTGCAGCGGAGGTGCAAGGAGCACCTCTCAACTTTCCAAGTCTTTTGAAGTTGTTTTTCCACTAGACTTGCTTGTTATTTTCTTCCTCCCTAATGGGTAATGGTTACAGGGCCTCCTGGCCATCTGCAGCTGTTGAGAAGCGCCCTGCGACGGCAGGCTGCATCTCAGACTTCACGCTCGGTGCTGCTAAGGTCACACCAAACCATGCTGCCCTTCGTCAAACCCAAATGCCTGCCACTCAGCCGCATGCAGTGAGGCTCCGGCTGCTGAGAAGTGGCTCATGGGATTCATATTTCTCAATTCTGTTCATTTATAACTTACAGATGCAATACATCAGTGAATATATTCCTTCTGTAAAGCACTCATGTATCAAAAACAGGGCTGGAGAGATAGCTTGGCCAGTAAATCACTCACTGCGGAAGCATGAGGACCTTAAGGCAGATCATCAGTATCCCGTAGTCTCATCACTGGGAAGGTAGAGACAAAATGTTCCTGGGAGCTCACTGGCCAACCATGCTTGGCAAACTGGTAGGCTGCAGGCTCAGTGATAGCAGATACCCAACATACATTCTGGCCTCCACACATATGTGCACACATCCACATGCATGCACATACATAAACCATGCATGTATCATAGAATAAATAAAAGTGTTAATGTGTACATTTCTGGTCACCTTTCTCTGATTTTACTGAGACATGCAAATCCGTACGAACAGGTTAGTACACACATCTGTCTAGAGACATGGTTAAAGTGCGTATTGTGTTGTTTTGTGTTTTCTTACATGAACAGTACACTGAAATGTCATTCTGTAACTTACCTTACCCTCTCATTGAGAACATTCTAGATCAGCAAAGGGCTCTATGATTTCCATTCAAAAGCTGTTTAATATCCTATAGTATAAGTGTATCATTTTCCTACTAAGTCAATGAAGGTGCTTCTGCTTCCTAGTATAAATGTTCAATAGAACTGTTGAAGTTGCATGTTTTAAGTTATTATAGACCTGTGACTTTAGCTCATGAGCTGAAGGTATGCTTAGCATGCACAAATCCATGCGTTCCATTTCTAATAACACACACGCATAATATGTGCATATGATATAGATCTTTCCGGTGGTTGGAGAGATGGGTCAGTGGTTAAAGACATATTCTTCTCTTGCAGGGGGCCCAAGTTCAAGTCCCAGCACACATGTAGAGGTGCCATAACTGCCTGTAACTCCAGCTCTAGGAGATATGATGGTCTCCAAGCGTACCTGCACTTGTGCACACATAGCCACACAGAATGACAGCTATATACACAATTAAACACTAAATCCTGAAGAGCATACAGATCCCTTAGCACTTACCATGGATTTATACTTAAATCATCCATGAAAAGGCTCATTCTGGTTTTATTCTCTGCCTTTGCCCCGCCCGGGCTCATATTTGAGTTTAAGGGGACTGGATAAAGAAAAATAGCCAAAATTTCCTACCCAATGACGCCAAACCTTGGGCTTTGGGACATCTCCTACTTGTGGCTGTCTGTCTTTGTCTGCCTGTCTATTGACCTGCCTCCCTTCCTCCCTTCCTCTCTCCCTCTCCCCCTCAGCCCTCACTCTGAGAATGTCCTTATTCCCAGGAGCCTCTAACAAACACAGCTAGACAGAACCTGGTTGACATAACACTGAAAAGGAGAAGCTATTTGATTTTTACAAAAAAAAAAAATTGCTCATTGGGTGTGTTATTTTCAAAGGTAATTTCAGAAATGGTACTTCGTTCTCTTACTTTAGATTTCAAATGGTGACCAAAAAATGTTCATCTTTTTTTTAAAACCACTGTATCTATGCAGAATCTCTCTTCAGCAGCGGCTAATATTGTCTGTTTGCTATACTACCTGTGAGCATAGTAGGTGGTATTCCAGATTGATTAAGTGAATGGTTTGGGAATCAAGATTCTGGGTTCAAATTCCAGATCTAGCTCATGTCACCTATGAGGGTTACAGAAAATTAATTCCTGGATGTCTGTGTTCATTTCCATGTCTGAGAAAATTGTGTTGGGGTTGTTACAAGGGTTAAATGAGCTGCTATTTGTAGAGCGCTTTAAATACATTTGGATTATAGGATGTGCTGGCTGTTTTTTTGTGTCATCTCAACACAAACTAGAGTCACCTGATAAGGAGGAATCTCAAGTAAGAAAACACTCCCATCAGATTGTCCTGTAGGCAAGTGTGTGCTCCATTTTCTTGAAGAATGATTGATGTGGAAAGATCCAACCCACTGTGGATGGTGCCAGCCCTAAGCAAGTGGTCCTAGGTCATATGACAAGCCAAGCTGATCAAACCACAGAGAGAAAGCCAGTAAGAAGCACTTCTCTGTGGCCTCTTACCTTCAGTTCTTACCTTCAGGTTCCTGTCTTGAATTCCTGCCTTGACTTCCTTCAGTAATGGATAGTTATCTGAATCCATAAGCCAAATAATCCCTTCCCTCCTTCAAGCTGCTTTTGGTTAGTGTTTCATCATGTCATCAGTAATCAAACTAGGACATAGAAAGAAGCGAAAGGTCCTTCATTAAATCTTTAAAAGGAGATGAAAATGAGAGGGGGCAAGGCAAAGAAGAAATGGTCCAATTAGATTTCATTTTGTAACACAATGGATATCAACCCTTTTCTCATTTAAAAGCTGGGAGAAATATCACTGTGTAGATAAGACACTGGCAGCTTACCAGCTTCCTGGTGGCAGATGGAGCAACGTCCACCCTCGATACCACAACCACCCATTGATGAGTGACCTCAGGTCTGGGCAGTTTGAGCTTCCGCAGGTGTCAGATAGGTTCATCACAATGGAATCGCAGGGTCAAGGAGAGTGTGTCCCTGTGGTGTTGATAGCTGCCGCCGCCTTGTATTCATGCATTCACACCTGTGTGTCCTCTGAACCCATGATGTGAGGAGGGCCTGTTTGCAGAGCCCAGGAAATTGGTGCTAAGAAGCCTCATGAACTTTGTCTAAGTGCTAAGCAGGACTTACACCTCCCAAGAATTTAATTTGCACATGTCTTTATGGTAGGGAGGATGATCACAGCTCATATGCCCAGACCTTCCTGCCTCATCTATGAACTGTCATCCACAGTGTCCAGTTTTTAGACAGAGAACTAGTTATCTATTTCTTAATAACTGCCAGGACAATTTTATACATTAAGGAAACTTATTTTTTGTAATTATTTCTGGTGTGTGTGTGTGTGTATTTTCTTGTATTCATATTTGTTTACATGTGTGAATGCAGGTCCATGTACGTATATATATGTGGAGGGGGCAGAGGGCCATGTCAGGTGTGTTCCTGCATGCCTCTCCACTTTATTTTTATTTGTTTTGTTTTTCTTTGTTTTTAGACAGGGCCTCTCATTGAACATGGAGCTCGCTGACTAGGCTAGACCTGTTACTGCTGTGCTGCAGGGATCTGTCTCTCCACTCAGCACCCTCAGTGCTGGGATTGGAAATGTGTTCTGCAGCAGGATCTGGCTTTTATCTGGGTATGAGGAGCTAAGCTCAGTCCTCATCCTTGTATCACAACCATGTTACCCACTTCCCAGGCTCCCTTTTTGCTTTAAATATATTTAAAATTTTTAATTTATTTTAAAAATATTTTTGAGTTTATATTTAATTACATCTCTCCCTTCCCTTTCCTCCCTCTATAACCTTCCAGGAACTACTCATGTCTTAGTCAGGGTTTCTATTCCTGCACAGACATCATAACTAAGAAGCAAGTTGGGGAGAAAAGGGTTTATTCAGACTACATTTCCACATTGCTGTTCATCACCAGAGGAAGCAGGACTGAAACTAAGGTCAGGAAGCAGGAGCTGATGCAGAGGCCATGGAGGGATGTCGTTTACTGGGTTGTTTCCCCTGGCTTGCTCAGCCTGCTTTGTTATAGAACTCAGGTCTATAGTCCAGGGATGGCACCACCCACAATGGGCTGGGTCCTTCTCCTTAATCACTAGTTGAGAAAATGCCTTACAGCTGGATCTCATGGAGGCATTTTCTCAAGGGAGGTGCCTTTCTCTGTAACAACTCCAGCTTGTGTCAAGTTGACACAAAACCAGCCAGTACACCTCCTTTCTCTCCTTCAAATTCATGGCTTTTTTGACACTAATTATCGTTGCATGCACACATGCATATGTTATATACAAACATACACACCCAAACATACATATACACATAACAATTGGTATGCTCTCCCTTGGGGAGACCGCCATTCCTGTTCCTAGCTTTCCTCAGTTGCCAATAGTTCTTTGGTAGGGTTGAGGCCCCGTGGGCTTTTCTCCTCCAGTTTGATGTGGGAGTCATTTTTGTTCGACTCGAGTTTGGGCAGTCATGTAAGTCAGATTATATGGGTGTAGTTTTTGGTATTACTAGGAGACACATCAAATTCTCCAATCCTGTGGCTCTTACAATCTTCTACCTTAGGTGGGAGAGTGTGTTGTAGCTGTGTCCACTGGGACAAGTCTGCATTTTGATTGATTGTGGTTTAATAAAGTAGTCTTTGTTGCCAAAAGAAGTTTCCTTAATGATTGGTGAAGACTAAAATTTCCTGTGGGTATAAGAAAAAACTCTTGTAGACTGCTGTTAGGAATCATGCCGGTTTAGTAAATTAGGGGCTGGAGATTCCCCTCCAATAACCGTGACTTCCGTAGCACTAATTAGTTGGTTAGGTTTTCAGTACCAGTCATAATCTCTCTCTTGTTGAGTGGATCTTATGTCCCAGTGAGAGAGTCATTGGTTACTAACAGGTATGTGTGCCACTACTGTACCCTTAAGGCTGCCATGCCATGCTGGTCAGTGATCTGGTTCATGGGTGTCACAGCTGAGTAGGGTTGTTGGTTGCCTTTATCCTTTGAAAGTTTGCATTTTTTATAACTTTTTATTTTTGAGACACACATAACATATACTAAGGGCTTAAAATATTTTAATTAAAATATTATTACATTTTTTCTCCCATTACTCACTCAAACCCATTGTATGGCTTTTCATATAATTTCTCCCACCCCCAACCTAGACTCCCTTTCAATTTTTTGGCCTTTTTTCTTTGATTACTATTGCCACACACACACACACACACACACACACACACACACACACACACAGACACATATATATATTTAGTAAGTTAGATAGATAGATTAGATATAGATATATAGATAAATAGATAGATAGATAGATAGATAGATAGATAGATAGATAGATAGAGAGTTACTATATGGCTCTTGTGGAAATGATTGTCAGCCCAAGAAACATAACTTCACTGTCTTTCTTTCTTTCTCTCTCTCTCTCTTGCCCTGTGTGTGTATGCCCTGTGTGTGTAATGCCCTGTGTGTTTAAGTGCATATATATGAAACACAAACAGCTCATTTGCCAATTTAACACCAATGAACTTTATTCCTTTAAACAGCTGGATTGCTGAATATATATAATTTCAAAGCTGATCATGGTATAGGATAATCGTCCTTCTCTTAGGTACTAATTAGTTCTTAGTAGTTGATTGATTTTGGGGTGGAGCCCTATGAGACTTTCCTTTTTCACATTAGCCTATTGTCATTGTTCAGGTCTTGTTTTGTCAGCCATGTTGTTGCATTATCACAGGGGGAGGTTCCCTGTCTTTTCTTGAAAATAGAATCTCTCAGTAGGTTTCCTACTCCTTTAGCTCTTACAATCTCTCTGACCCCTTTTCCTGGAGGAACACCCTTCATTCAAGCTGGGTACCCCATGATCAACTGTTCTCTTTGTTTTGACCAGTTATGGTTTTCTGAGTAGTCTTTATCTGTTGCTTAGAGCAGCTTTTTTGATGAAGGATGAGAGCTATACCTACCTATGATTATAGGAAAGTATTGAGAATGCAGTTAGGCATTAACGCTGTTACAGTAAAGTGACAGAACTTGGTTGCCTCTAAGATCCATGACCTCACCAACTAGCCCTAGGTGGTTGTTGTTTCCTGCCAAATACTAATACTACTAGGAACATTGTGCCTTGCTAGTTGTGTTTAACAGAGTTTGCAGCTGAATAGAACTATTGGTTGCTTTCCTCCATAGGGAGCTTGCATAGTACTGTCTTCTACAACAGTGATTCACAATGTGTGAGTCATGACCCCTTTGGGGGTTGAACAACCCTTTCATATGGGTTGCCTAAGAGCATCTGCATATCAGATATTTACATTAAGATCCATAACAGTAGCAAAGTTACAGTTATGAAGTAGCAGCAAAAATCATTTTATGGTTAGGGTCAATACAGTATGAGGAACTGTATGAAGGAGTAGCAGAGTTAGGAAGGTCAGGAACCTTCTACAGTCCTACCATGCATGAAAGCTAGTCCTTAGAGAGGAGACTTTCAGGTTAACTCCAGCTATAGTCATCCGAGTTCTGAGTCTGAAGTACATGGCATAATCAGTAATAAGGGCTCACCTTCAACCTCTCAGAGGCAACCAAGGGCAACAGTCATAGCCTATACTGTTTTGGAAGCCTCTTGGATTCCCTTGACCAAGAATTCAAAGAAGTGGCTCCTAATCCCTGGTGCTGAGGTTTTTGTTAGATGCTCTGTGGCTCTTGTGGGGAGGATTGTCAGTCCAAGAGACATAACATCACTTACTCATGTGTGTGTGTGTGTGTGTGTGTGTGTGTGTGTATGTGTGGTGTGGGGTGTGTGTGTGTGTGTGAGCCTGTGTGAGTAGATGTATGTGAAACACACACAGCTAATTTGCCAGTTTAAGTCCTATGAACTTTATTCCTTTAAGCAGCTGGCTTGCTGGATGGCAGCAATCTTAAAATCCAAGTTCTGGAATAAGTTATGTAAAAGTGAATGTTCTAACAGGTAGAATGGATGGAAACTTCAGAGAATCCCTGCGAAGTGAAATATGCCTCCTACATGCGAGCATCTATACACTCTGCTTGTATTTCCAGAGCAACTTACCTTCCAGGATGGCTGATCAGCACTAGAAAATCAATTCTTACCAGCATACAGTTAGAGAAAAAAAAAAAACATAACACGAAATTGCATGTTTTAAAGAAAACTGAAAGTACTCCTTTACCTCCCTTTGAGAGTTTCTGGCAGTTTGAATCTTTACTATTTCCACACGCCCAAACTGGCAATTCTCCTGGTGGAGGAGTGCGAGCCTGAACCACGCTTGCCCAGACACCTGCAGGCAATTACTGGGTAAAGGTCCCTGGCAGCTGACGGGCTACGTTATATCTCTCAGCTGCAGAAAGCAGTGTGCAGGCTGTGTCCAGTGTCGTTATTCCGCCTTATCCATCCCAAATCAAAACCATTTGTTGATATGAAAATGGTCACACACACCAAAGCTCATTGAATCAACAATCTTTCAAACTCTTCCCCGTACACGCTTAGATAGATATTGAATTAGGTATTATGTTCTCTCCCGTGGCTGGGTACCTGACACAAAACAACTGAAAGGTGTATTTTGGCTCACGTGTAGGAGTGTCCAGCCTTTTGACACTGTAATGTGACATTACCATCCACGACTGTGTAGGACCACATCCATAGTTATGCTGGGACACTAGGCTGGTGACAACTTAAGTCTAGGAAGGACACAGACCATCACAGGGGATATAGCAAGGCCATCACGCATCTGCAGTCAGGAAGCAGCATTATGGCTGATCTCCAACGATCCACTACCTCCAGCTCCCACTAAATGCTCTATAACCTTTCTAAACAGGGCCGCTCTCCAGAGACCAAACCTTGGAACGCATGGAGGGTATTTCTCGTTCTAGCTGCAGCTGTCACTGTGATGTGTTCTATAGCAGATGACAGAAGAGTCTGGGCAGGTGACTAAGCCTCAGTAACTAGCACCCAGACTCTGGATCAGTGCAGTAGATCATGTGACCCCCTGGCCTGGTACTTTCTTGCCACGTTAGTCAGCTTGTCATCAAGGTATGCTTAAGGTGTGCAGAACGCTTTAACTAATCAGTGTAGGTGGAAAAAAGACTTGTTTGGTTTAACAGTTCTCTCAGCACAGCGCCAGTGTGGGAGCCTCAGTTTGATCCCCAGAACACATAAAATATCCACACATGGTGGTACATGCTTATACTTTGAGCACCTCCAGTGGCCACTCAGGGCCATCTAATTGGAAATTTTCAGAACACTGAGAGACAGTACCTCAAAAATCAAGATGGGTGGTTCTTCAGGTCATCTGAGGTTGCCCTCTGGTCTCCACATGTACACACACACACACACACACACACACACACACACACACACACACACAGAAAGAGGGACAGGGTGGGAGAGAGACAAGGAGTGTGTGTGTGTGTGTGTGCGCGCACGTGCGTGTGCATGCGTGTGTTTAGGAGTATACATGCTGTGACCTGAGACCTCTCCTTGTACCCCACCTCCCAGTAGCACCATGCTAGGGACCAAGCTTTTTCTACACAGGCCTTTCAAGAACACACTATATCTAAATTTAGAAGTAGAGCTAAATGAGCTAGCATAGGGCAGACATCTCTACAGTGTTTGACAGCCAGGAAGGCTCTTATATAGGGATGTTAAAATTGTTACTCCCTTGAGTCAGGGTCTTATGTAGCCCAGGTAACGTCAAACTCACAATGTAGCTGAGGATGATTTGAACTCCTGATCCTCCTGCCTCTACCTCCCAAGGGCTAGGGTTATAAGTATGTACCACTACCAAGTTGTGGAGTACTGGGCAGAAACCAGGGCCTCATGCCTTCTAGGCAAGTATTCTACCAACTGTGGTACATCCCTAGCCTTGTTTTCATTGTACTATTGCTTAACTGTGGTGATCTGTCAGCTTAAAAAATAAAATAATCACATGATCATCAGGGATGCCCCATTTCAAGAGCTCCTCTATGATTGGACAAGACACCTGCACTCCTTAAGATAAGTGAGCTCTGTGGTCCTTGTAGAAAGCTTCTTAGTATGTGTGGGTGAGTAGGCATGTACATGCGGGTGCATTTGTGTGTTGTGTTCACATGTGTAGGGAAGCCAGGGATCAATATCAAATGTCATCTTCAACTACTTCTCCATATAGTCTTGGAGTTGGGGTGTCTCTCTGAACCTGCATTGTTAGACCAGCTGGACACTACGTTCCAGGGAATCTCCTCTCCCTGTGTAGGAACTTGCAAGAGCTTGGCCTGTGTTAGCATACCTGAGACCTTCTGTTATGAGTTCTAGGGATCTTAACTGGGGTTCTCCTGTTTGCATGGCAAGTTCTTTGGTGCCCACTGAGCCCTCTCCCAGGACCTCAGGAAACATTCTGTTCCCACGGCGTCTGTCATCAAGAACCAGCTCTTTGATTCAACTTGTCCTGGGGGTAAAACTGCTTCCAGGAGAAGAGGGCTTTCCCTGAGAACCAGGATTTCCTGGAGAACAGGCTGTCCTGAGCTTGCTGCTGGTGCCTGCCATTGCCTCTCTACTTGCCCTTTAGACTTAGCACTGAGTCTCTACAACAGACACTAGAATTACTCCCTTTGTGGTTTACTGTTTGGGATTTAATAAACTCCTGATTGGGAGCCATCTATGGCCAGTTATTAGGTGATAACAAAGCTAATATCTGGATATGTGGTCTGTGCTGCTCACATGAGATGGTTTGAACAATAACAAAGGAAAAAAAAGCCTTGTTGTCTAAAGTAGGGGCTGATTTTGAAATAGACATGGTTTCTGGAGACACGGCATCAGTAACAGGCTTGCCACGCAAGCATCAGAGTCTGACTTTGATCCTCAGAACTCATAAAAACGCCGAGAGATGGTCACACAGATGCAGAGGACTTGAGTTTAGCTCTCAACACTGCCATAAGGCAGCTCACACTGCCTGTAGCTCCAATTCCAAAAGAATTCAATCCCCTCTCCTGAAGTCTGAGGATACAGCATTCACATATAGGTTACATACATGAACATATACAGGTACATTACATACATGCACACACACATGAGAGATGTGGGGGACTTTGAATTTAATACCTCTTTATTAATGAATCTCAGTAAATAAAATTGTTGTTGGAACAACATTCATTATAGATTCTGTGTGTTTGTTGATGGCCATACCCACCCAAAAGAACTGGAGGCTCCAGTAAGTCTGAGAATTCTTATACCCTGAGTCACTCTCAGATCCCGGCATGCCCTTTCTGTGGGAGGAGCTAAGAAAAAGCTATGCACTCAGATTTGGGCACAAAAAGATGGTGGAAGTGCAGATCACATGTGCTAACCTCACTTCCCTGGGCCTGTGTTGCAGGGATCATGTACCGGAAGTCGTGTGCTTCGTCAGCAGCCTGTCTCATCGCCTCAGCTGGGTACCAGTCCTTCTGTTCTCCTGGGAAACTGAACTCCGTGTGTATCAGCTGCTGCAACACCCCTCTTTGCAATGGGCCGAGGCCCAAGAAGAGAGGCAGTTCTGCCTCGGCCATTAGGCCAGGGCTCCTTACCACTGTCCTGTTCTTCAACTTAGCCCTCTGCCTGGCACACTGCTGAAGCTAAAGGAGATGCCAACCCCTGCTGCCTCATCTATCCGGTCTTTCCTCTCTCACCTCCCCGAGTCTCTTCTGGCTGTTCTTTTATTCTGGGTAGACAAGGGAGTCTTTTTGTTCCCTTTCGAGTAATACAAGATTGTGTGCACAAATACTTTTGTAAGTTCTGAACCAATTCACTCTGAATTTCTGTGTGTAGTTGAAGAAAAAGCATGGAGCAGAAAGTCCAGACCTTCCCATCCCAATCTGGTTAACCACCACCAAGGCTAGCCTGGATGAATCAGCCCTTAGAAGTCATGGAGATACGCATCTGCCTTTCCCAAAGCCTTGAGCTTCCATCTTGTCCCAACAGGAGTTGCAGTCTATTCGGGGGGACTGCTGTGTGAAGGTAACTTTGCTTTTGTGGGAGAGAAGAGCCAGTTTCTGCTCAAGGCTTCTGAACTTGACATTCACACGTCCTGATCCTGTAAACTATTTTCTGTGGCGGAACCAGCTGGTTTGCTCTCTGAGCCGGTCTGTGGTGATTCAGGACTCGAGGGCTGGGGCTTAGCCTCTGCCTGAAAAGTGCTTAAGAAACCCTTGTTTGTTCTCTTGGAGGAAGAGTTGCTAAGGCGCCTGGAGGCTAGGAAGATGAGGGGGCGGCTGGCTGAATTGGTGCTGTCCGTGGTGGAGCTGAAGAGGGCACGCTGGCGTTTCTCCTGGTTGGCGTGCTGCAGAGTCAGCCGGCAGCGGAGTACCTGCCAGAAGACCTTCCGGAACTGTTGAGAAGACACGTTGTAGAGGAGAGGGTTGACCACGGAGCTGAGGTAGAAGAAGGTGTCGGAGAACGGGAGGAGGATCATGTATGCCTTGAAGTACGACTTGGTCCAGTCATGTTTGGGTTTTGCTGCAGCCATGATCCGTCGGATCTGATTCGGCATCCAACACACGGCCAGTGTCACCACGATCAGTCCTGGGCAGGCAAGAACAGGAGAGAAAAGGAGATGGGGAGAAAAACAGCATGAGAGCAGAAATAAATAAATAAAAACCCATAAAATATTCAGCCCCTTGATTCTGTTGCTTACTGGCCAGGAAACGACACCAATCTTTCAGTGCTGTGCTTGACGGCTTCTTTTTGCCACTGGCAAAGGAGAATTTCAGGCTGCTTCAGGCTCAGGGGACTTGGCTATGTTAAAATGCGTTAAATGCTTTCGACAGTGTATTTATACCTGCGGGTGCCTGTTAATTTCCAAAATGTTTTCCTTGTTGCTCGTGCATCCAGAAAATATCTCATGTTGGCCATAAACCTGGTTTTTGTCTTTTTGTTTCTAGATGGGCCCGTAAGCTGGAGCCATAGGGGATGGCATGAACAGCTGTTTCATAACCAAGGACTGAACTAAGAGGACTCGGTCATATTTTGAAGTCAAATGGAGGTTGTTCTACTTTGGTTAGAGAAATATGTTTTTATGATGGCGATTTTGCACCCATTTTCAGGAGAAGCATGACCAGGGACAGATGGTTATAGAGAAGAAGTATCATTCAGCCCTGCTTCTTGTGCATGAAGAACTTGTGCATTGACTCTCTAGACAGCATTTCTGGGTGTCCCATTTTGGCTTACATAATCACAGTGACTTCTAAAGTCTTGCAAACTGAAACCACAAAAAAAGTGTGTGTGTGTGTGTGTGTGTGTGTGTGTGTGTGTGTGTGTGTAGAAAGTAGATGATGTATAAATGTATGTCCCAAACGGTACACATACCTCCATCTATTTCAGCATCTCTGCTTCCTTTCAAACACTTTTGGAAGTCCCTTCTACCTTCACTTGGGGAAACAAATTGTCCCCAAATACCAAAGTCTCCAAAAGTCATTCTGTGTACAGACAGGAGCACACCTTCTGCCTTTGTAGCACTGAGCTGCAATGTGGTTGGGCAGGAATGATCAGGCCCTGCAGATGCTGTGCAGCCCACCCTGAGGACGGGGCATCAGTCATCTGCATAATTATTTGCATCCGTGAGTTTACATTTCGGCTTCCACAGTCACAACAAATTCTACAATCTGACACACACCTGAAGTCACAAGACGATGACTCTTCACTGACAAAGCAAGGAAACGGGCCTGGGAAACTTTTAGGACCCTGCTTTCTCTTTTTCTGGGGAGCTGAGCATCCATAGCAAACATTCCCATGAGAGGGGCTGATGATATCTTAAAGCAAGTATTTGATAGCACTAAAGAAATGGCTGGACAGTGAAGATGTAAGTTCTGTTTCCCGTACACATCAGGTGGCTCACGATGGCCTGTCACTCCAGCCACTGTGGGGTGGGATCTGAGAGCTTCTGGCTGCCTCAGCACCTCAACTTACATTCATATCCTTCCCCACGCATTCATAAACCTATATATTTTTGATTTTGCATTTTACAAGTGCTTCTTTCCATTCTAAATGCAATTTGCTAGGAAACTATTGGAAAGTAAAAATGTAGCCACTGCTTCCTGCCTAGGTAGATGGCAAATAGTTCACTAATTAAGGATCCAGGGCAAACAGTCATATCTATGAGCCCAGGGTTAGCCCAAGTATCCCTTGACAGTACATAACTCAGATGCTTTTAGAGACAGGCCCTCTGAACAAAACCCTTCTGTCAGCAGGGAGAGCCTGGGAAACTCTAGTCCTCTGAATTTCCAAGGATTCTTTCTGTCAAACCTCAGCGAGGGCTTTGAAATACACACGAATCTGCTTATTTCTTCCCTTTGAATTTGCTTCCCTGAGAACAGTCAGTAAATCTAAGAGAAAAATAGGCAAAGTAACATATTGATCCTCCAATAAAAGGTCTAAGTAAATAAATAAATAAATACCATCTCAAGTCAAGAGCAGATTCCAAATCACCTTGTTACTATAGTTGGATAAAAAAAAAAAAAATAACAATAACCAAAAGTACTCATTTTTCTGATTTAAAAAACAAAAAACAAAAAACAAAAACCCTTCACCTGCCCAGGAAACTGGGACTTTGAGGGGCTCCCAGCCCCCCCTGCCGGATCTGTTCAGAAGTGTCTGCAGCAGCTCTGAGTGACTAGTTCAGTATTGACTGTGAAGGAGAACAGACGCCTGCCCGAGTACGTGGGGAAGCTGCACGTTTTCACAAAGCTTCACAGGCTGCTTTTGTTCCCCCATCACTACAGAGCGAGTTCAGCCATCCTCCAAGAATGCACGTGTTAGAATAGGGGGATTGAACACAGAGCTTTCTGTGTGTGCCATGTGACAGACGCCGTGGGGGGGGGGGTGTTGCTCTCTGAGAATCTAGAAAAATGACTAGATGTTCCCTGTACCTTCCACAGGCTGAACATAGCTTTGAAAGCCCACAGGCAAAGGTGGTAAGAGAAGCCAGGTTGGGGAGGAGAAGAAGGGAGAGATGCTGGGGAGAAGGGTGGATGAGGAAAGGCTTTGGGGAGGAGGAGAAACATTAGGGTGGAGGAGAAAGATCTGGGGGAGAGACGCTGAGGAGGAAAAGCATCACAAATCTCTTCGAATTGCATTGTCTCATCTGCTTAAACAGACTTCTGTTAGCTTCCTGCACATGCTTGCTTAGCCTCAACCACCCTGCAATGGTCATTCCATTTTTTAAAAAAGGAATAAAGAATGGAATGAAGAAAGACAAAGAGTAGAACGAGGGAAGAAACCCAGAGTCCTGGTGGAAGAAAGGGAGGGGGAAAACTGTGATCTGGGGTTTGCTCTGTAGTTTCAGCCAGAATAAAATCCTGACTGTGAGACTGAAATTAGACAACACATGGGAGACGGGTTCTTTTGAGTGAGTAGCAACAAATAGCAGAAGAGATCAGAACTCCTCAATGACGAGGAGCAAATCACAGGGCTCTCTGGTGGTGGAAGGTGGGCAGGATGGAAAGGACCAACTTGAAAGACATTGAGTCGGAATAGAAATGAGTTCTAACTAGACCACACATGCAGGTCTAGAGACAGAATGAGGGACAAGAAACAGGAAGGAAACTGACTTCCTCTGCTTCAGCTTCTATGCTGAGCACTCACTTCCCATGTGGGTCTGTTTCTCTTCTCATGGCATCCCAGAGAGGTCAAAACAATCATATCTTCATGGTACAAATGAAAAAACTGCCTATCTCCCGAACATGTCATAGGGAATCCTTTTTACTCTCAAGATACAATACTGTCTTTTGGTCCTATTTTCAGATTGGTATAGAAACACAGGCAAGACAGCTACAGAGGTGGATCAGTTGTTAAAGAGCTTGCTTCTCAAGAGTTCATATCCCCAGTACCCACATGATGAACCCAACAGTAATGCCAGTCTTGGAATGTGGATACTACAGATCTCCAGAGCAACGGGGCTAGTAAGACGAGGCAGATCAGTGAGCTCTGAGTTTGACTGAGAGCCCCTGTCTTAGTAAATCAGGAGGAAGAGTTAACTAGGATGGTACTCAACATGAACTATGGGCCTCCACATGTGAACTCATGTGCACACACACAGGTACCAACATAAGTATGCAAACATACATGCATATATGACACATAGAAACGGTCATGAAAATTGAAAAAACAAAAACAAAAAAAAAGTTGGACACACAAGAAGTAGTCAATAACCACAACATATGCATAATGTGACTCTATCCATGGAACTAATAGAAGCCATATATTTAATTAAAAAATTCAATCATATTAGACATGAAAAAACCCACTCAGTGATAATTTTTATAATGCTACTTAAGTCAGCACACATAGCTGGATTTCTTATGCAAGTGAAATACGGAATCATCATGAAAAATTTTTGTGAGGTAATTTTTATTCTGCCCCCATACTAAATCGTTAACTGTTTCTTTCCCAAATATATACACAGTTAATCCCAAGGAACTGCCCACGTAGCCTGTATTTTAAACACTATCAGGAACTGATGAACCCAGACTGGATTTCAATGGTCAAGACTCTTTTTTGCTATCCTTTCCCTAGAAGCTCTCTGTAAAAGTGATGGTCAACTTATTCAAAGTCTACCTTATTCTGAAAGTACAAAAATGTCTTCTGCATATCTCATCATAAACTTTATATCACACAAATCACACCAACTACCTGGGAAGCTGTTGATAGAGCCTTCCCCCACCTCAAATGGAGGTAAGAAAAATGGCTGCCACTATGTCTGTGTCTCAAAAGATAATTTTGTTCTAGGAAAATGGAATGCTGGGCCTACAGGTGTCACCAATGGCAGCCAGAGGCATGTACCAATGGGCATTGTGGGAGTTAGCCTTTCCAGAATAGGAAGCCAACCAGACTCTGTGCAAAACTTATCACTTCACAATGACAGGTAATTGCTCATTGTTACATTTGGAAAAACAATTGTCCTTTTCTATGATACACTGCTGAGAATAAATACCATACTATGTCCAGAGTTAACTTTCTATTCTGGCTGTTCGAAATCGTTTCAACTCCAGTCCCAGCTACTCTTTAGCTAACACAATGCTTTCAAGTCTTATTCATGGCTTAATGGAGTGCATTAAAGATTTGACTAAATTTATGTTTGGCTGCAATCAATTTAGACTTGTGTATTACATTTGGGGAAAAAAAAAATCTATAACGCTTTGGTCTGTGTGGTGCAGCGTGGAACCCGCATTTAAACGTCGGTGAGTGTGAACTTGTATGAAGACGGAGATATTTGAACCCACTCACGTAGAACAGGTAAACTGTCTTAACTGGATTATTGATAGCTGAGTATTATGCCTCAGACAGCATTGCAGTCTGGGTTTTGAAATGCCTTCATATCTTATCTACTTCTCCACATAAAGCTCTTCTGCTTTTGCTCTTCCATCACCACAGGAAAGTGACAAGAGCCATTAGACAATGACTCACACACATCCTTGGCAGAATAATGTTTGGAAAGCAAGCATAGGGCAGGAGAAATGGCTCCTTGGGTAAAGGTGCTTGCTGCACAAGTGTGGAGACCCAAGTTCTCTCTCCAGAACCCACATAAAGTTAGATGCCATAAAGTGTGTGTGTTTGTGTGTGTGTGTGTGTGTGTGTGTGTGTGTGTGTGTGTGTGTGTGTGTGTGTGATCCCAGCACTCCTACAGGTGGAGGTGGAGACAGGAGAATTCCTGGAAGTTCCTGGGCCAGCTGGCCTGATTTATTCAGCAGCAAACAAGAGATTCCATCTCAAAAACCAAAATGAGAGGCAGGGATCAAGACACCTAAGGTTGTCCTCCACCCTCCACATGCGATGTGTTTCTGGGCACATGCTCAACCACAATGGCAGACGTGAACATTGCCCTATTTTGGTTTCTGTGTGCTGTGATAAAAATATTCAAAGCAACGTGTAGAGGAAAGCAGTTATTTTATCTTACAGGTTAGAATCCATCTTCAAAGGAAGCCAAGACAGGGAACTTAAAGCAGATACCACCGAGAAAGGCTGTTTACAAATTTTCTCCCAGGCATATGTTCAGCTATATTTCTTATATAATTCAAGCAATGGTAATCCAAAAGACATGAGGGGAAAGACCATGGATCCAAATCATCTTGGCCAAATTAATTGAAGCAAGCAATTAATTAAAACAAGTTTTTTTATTCGTGTACACAGACTGCCACTCCCCACCTCCACAAAGCCAGAGTTCATTCAAAAGACCAGCATTGGATGTGAGGAAAACAAGATATTTATAACTCAGTGTTTCCAAATGGGAAGATTTAACAGATAAAATAGGTGGGGTTACAGAAGCCGAACATAAGCATAAGGAATTAGTCATAATTACCTCCTGAAATAAAAAGATGACTGCAAAGTAGTCGTAACAAGGTAGCCATAGTAACCTTTTGAAATAAAGGTGGTTGTTACAGAGTTTTGAATCAAGGACATGACCACCATTTCCTGGGACAGGCATTTCAGAAATATTTGTAGTTGAGGCTACAGGTGGGACCTAAATACCCTGTTTATCATAAACAGGAATGAAACTAGTTTGTCTTCACTATAAGATGGTTTTCAAGCCTAAGATGGAGGAAGGCTGGTTCATCAGTCTGCCTACCTTGGAATGTTACCACCCACAGTGGGCTGGGCCGGTCTACATCAGTTAGCAATCAATAAAATGTTCACCAGACATGCCAACAGACCTATCTGATGGAGGTCATCTTTCAGTTGAGGAGCTCTTTTCCCAGGTGTCCCTAAGTGTGTGCCAAATGGAAGCTGAATCTATGACAATCATGCATACACACACACACATACACAGAAACACATACAGAGAGACGGGGATGTGGTGGGATATAAAATTATTCTCTTCTTAAAATCATAAGCAATGGAGGCATTCATCTCTATACTGTTGGTGTGGTGGCATGCATCTGTAATCCCAGCATTGAAGAGATGGTGTTATTTCCATAGTATTTGAGGCATCTGGCTTGGAATAGTTTTCATTTAATTCTGCAGCCCTGGACTTGTGGTATTGACATATCTAGGACTCTTCTTTCTTCCTTCTGACCTTTAAGGTGAAGGTCATTATTGAACATATTCCTGCAGTCATCTCAGAGTCTCAGCAGAGAACATCTCCGGACAAATGAAGAAACTAAACCCAAGTGGTTTTTCCAAGATCTCCAAGGCCCAGAGCACAGGACTTCCTGTCTCATGATGGAGGCAGCCCACCTTTGACTGCCAATGGAGCCTTTTGTGCTATTTCAGTTGGTAGAGAGAGTTCAGATATAGGAATTAAGTGTTGACCTGCCATCATTAGATGCTGTGAAAGTGACATCTACACAACCGCCAATATTCCATGTTAAAACTCACTCTCCCTCAGACAAGAAATCAATAAAATTCTGAGTTGCATGATCCCCACCCAAATAAACAAAAATTCTAGCATGAGACAACCAAGTGTGTTTTGGACACTACATGATGTTGAAAAATGTGGTGTCCTGGCCCACAGTGACTATATCCATTTAAACATGCATCCATCTGTCATTTATTGCCCACCTGTTCATCTGTCCATTTACTTATCCACTCATCTATCATCAACATATTTGCCATCTGACATGTATCTCTGTAGAGAAGGATCTATTATCTTCTTGTCGTCGCTGTTATTGAAGACAGGGTTTCTCTGTGTAACAGCCCTGGCTCTATAGACAAGGCTAGTCTCACACTCACAGAAATCCACCTGCCTCTGCCTCCCAAGTGCTGGGATAAAATGCATGTGCCACTGCCATACGGAATATCTATTTTTATATACCCATCCTCTATTAACTATCATCATTTGTCTACCTTCCAGCCAGTCAGCCATCTATCAGCTATCAATCTGTTTGTTTGCTAGCCATTTTTCTATCACTGATTAATCACCTATCTGTCTGTCTATATATATAAAATCTATCAACCATCTATCTACTTATCATCCATCTATTTATTTATCTATCTATTTATCATCTATCATTTACTATCTATCTATCTATCATCTATCATCTATCAAGCATTTTCCCTCTATTCTCTCTCATTCACCATTCCTGTCTATCCATTCTCTCAACCATCATATATCACCCATCTTTTCATCTGTCTGCCAATCTTCCATCCATCTATTATCTGTATATCATCTTGTGAGCTTTCTAGTTATTATTGATATCTCACTTATCTGTCTACATTACATTAGTACTTAAAGAAAAATTGATATTAAGCCAGGATTGGTAGCTTCGTTTGTAGTATCAGCACTAAGAAAGTGGAGATAGTCAGCCTGGCCTATTTGTGCCAATTAAAGACCTTAACTTCAACAACAAACAAACAAACAGGCTGGCCTGAGAAATAATATCAAAGGTTGTCTTCTGTCCTTCTTATGCATGCACACATGAACTTGCTTATACATAACATCCACAAACACACAGAAAAGTGTTATAGAATAGGATTGACTGAGTAGAAAAGATCTGGAAACTTAATGTCTATCCCCCCAAAATTGGTTTGCATGTGTGCAACAAACCCCCAAAGAGTTCCTTTTCCACTTGTGTCGGAGGTCCACTTTGCTGAGCTATGGAGACTTTGTGAGGAAGTGGACAGGCAGAGTGTGGCAAGAAATCTGCAGTTGTTATGCCCTTTTGATACTCACTTCCAGGTTCTAATTCTGACTCTGGTTGCAGTGTACAAGGACTATACACTCCGGTATTTCCATTTGATTGTTTCTTTGCCTACCAATTTATATTCCCTGGAGTATCTTCATCCATGCAGCACATCTTACATATGGCAATGGTCTATTATGGACACTGTCATATCCTAGGCATTGATGCTGAGAAGAACAAGGTGATCTCAGCCTTGTTTTCTCAGAGCCATAAGAAAGGTCAAAGCAGGGTGTTAAGGCAACAAAAGCAAGATTCTAAACCAACTTTCCCACTAACAGGAACAACCAGATGTTCTTTTTACTTTAAAAGGACAGAAATTTCAACTTAACATATCCTAGAGTCACCTAAGAAGGAAGTGTCACCTAAGCCATAGCCTATGAAATTGACCTTTGGGGAACTGTTTTAATTTTCAATTGATATAATAGCATCCAGTCCACTTTGGGAGGTACCACTCCCTTGTCAGGTGGTCCTGAACTATTTCTAAAAAAGCTAATTTAGCATAATCCCGTGAATAAGCCAACAGTGTTGTGTTCCTTCATGGTTTCTGCTCTAAGTTCCTGCTTGAATTTCTGTTTTTATTTCATTCAATAAAGTACTGTGTACCATCATAGACCTCTGGTCTCTATATCTATATATAGTTGCATATGTACACATGTGTGTGGACACCCTCCCCCCACACACACACACTTAAAGAAGAGTAAGAGTTCACATAAAAGAGAACAACTTAGGCCAAGTAAGACTTGGTATTGCTCAGGCTTGGTAAATGAAGTGGCAGCTTTCTTCTGAGCCTGACGAGGCTCAGTAGGGCTGCTCAAAGGGGTGGGTGAGCCAGTGGAAACCCAGCATGGTTAGAGTACACTCCACCAGGTTTTGTGGACTATAAATTAACTTGTATATAGTAGGGTGAGGGAACATCTGCTATCAACTGACATTTAAATCGCAATTGCCAATGGAAAGTAAGCATATGGTTAGTTGAATGAAGAGCCAGAGAGAGACAAATAAACCCCATAAAAGGTTTTAGCGCTTTTCCAATTTATATGTTAGTGCTTGCCAATCTGCTTTTGCTGCTATTGAAAGACATTGATCTCGTTCCCTGACCTTGCCTGACCAGAGAAGCCCCACCTTGGTTTGGTCTTCAACTTCTGAGACAATGGTTCTTACCCCAGGGTAAGAGTGATAGCATCAGTGGTTCCTCAGAAAATTGGACATAGTCCTACCTGAAGACCCAGTTATTCCACTTCTGGGCATATACCCTAGAGATGTTCCAACATACAATAAGAACACATGCACCACAATGTTCATAGCAGCCCTATTTATAATAGCCAGATGTCCTTCAGTAGAAGAATGGATACAAAAATTATTGTATATTATATTTACACAATGGAGTACTACTCAGCTATTAGAAACAATGACTTTATGAAAGTCCTAGGAAAATGGATGCATCTAGAGAATATCATCCTGAGTGAGGTAACACAGTCACAAAAGAACAGACATAATATGCAGTCACTAATAATTGGATACTAACCCCAGAAAGCTCTGAATACCCCAGAAACAACTCACAGGCCATATGAAGTTCAAGAAAAACAAAGACCAAAAAGTGAAAGCCTCAGTCCTTCTGAGGAAAAAAAATAAGTGTATAGCACTCTCTCAGAGTGTGGTACTCCTGGACCTTAAATCATTAATAATCCAAGAGCTAAGAATATAGCCTTGTGGCAATTTTTGGTATTCAAAAATCATTATGTTTAATATATATACACCAAGAAAACTCTGACTATTTCCATATTGTGTTCTGTTCTACATGTACTTTATGCTTATGGTAACTAGTAGATTTCAATGCATACTATCAAATTTATAAAAGAACTAAGTACTGACAAAAATATGTTCATATAGTGTTATGCCAAGATGCCTTTAATAATCTGCATGTCTCTCTCTTTTTTAAAAAATAAAGTTGAAAGGGGAAAAAAAGAATGATAGCATCAGTATTATGTGGATGTTTTTAAAGTACAGATTCTTGGGGCTTCAGAGATAGCTCAGTTGGTAAAGTCTTGCTTTGAAAGCATGACAATATGAGTTTAATACCCAGTACCCATGTTACAATCTCAGGGTTTTATTGCTGTGATAGAAACCATGGCCAAGGCAACTCTTTTAAGAACAACACTGAGTATGGGATGGCTTATAGGGTCAGAGATTCATTCTACTGTCATTAAGGCAAGAGGATAGCAGTGTTCAGGCAGACATGAGGCTAGAGAAAATGAGTGATCCACCTCTTGTTCTGAAGGCAGCTAGGAGAAGACTGGCTTCCAGGAAGCTAGGATGAGGGTCTTAAAGTCCACCCCCACAGTGACACACCTGCACCAAAAGGCCAAACCTTCTAATAGTGCCACTCCCTGGGCTAATCATATACAAGCCATCACAGTGGTAAACTGTACCTTTAATAATAGTGGTGAGGAGGTAAAGGCAGGCTTTCCTTGGGCGTTGCTGATTAGACAGCTTCTCCTATTTGGTGATCTCTAAGCAGCTCCTGAGGAAGACCATTTAAGGTTGTCTTCTGGGCTATAGACATGGCCCCCGATACTTAAGAGCTCCTGGGGACTGACCTAAAATTAATAAATCAGACTTTGGAGATGTGGGCTCTATGATTCATAATTCATAAGTCTTTGGGAAATTGAACTTATCACTCTAATAGGAGAATAATAATTTAAGACACACCGAGAGTACAATAGGGCATCAGTGGGCCCTGGATGGGTTCTAACACCGTCTCTTGCTTTGAGGTACTTCGTGTAATGCACATATGCAGTGTGAGTCGATGGTAACAACCTCCCTCCCAGTCATTTCCCTAAGAACTACGTGTTCATCTTTGATCCTGTCTTTGATCATCTGTCTGCTCCCCATTCACTCTGCCTCTATTTCCCAACTTCATTTCCTCTCTTTCTTTCCAATAGACAGAACAATGGCATCTCTCTTTTCTCTTCTCTCTGCCCTGCTCCCCAACTTGCCCCTTTCATTTTTTTTCCAAGTTTACAACATGCAACTTTAACAGCAAGCACATTATTTTCTGGAATGGTCTTGAGGGGATAACTGGATCTGTGACTCTAAGGTCCTTATGGTTAAAAAACTGGCTACAAAAATGGTGTTCACTACTCATTGCTAAATTGGACAAAGGAAAGAAGAATATGGGCAACAATGGGAATAGGATAGAGTTAGCCAGGAAGTAAAGACACTCACTCCACGGAGCTGGCTGCACATCTTGTATCAATGAGAAACAACCATAAACTCAAGGCACCCACCCTGTATGTCCAGCTCCACGACCTTTGTTCCCTAATCCTGTTCCACTTGTTTATATAAGGGTTTCTGTAGTGACCCTTAAGTTTGGTGGCATTTGTTTAAACAAATTGGTCTTATTGTCTTTCTTACTGAGAAATGTTATTGAGGGGAAAGTAGAAAGGCTTCCAGGGTTTGTTTTCAGAGAAGAGCACAGACCATGGCTTCAAAATGATGCAAAAGCCACAGATGGCTGCTCCCATCCATGAAGACAGATGTCTGGATGCCCTACTCTTGTCTTGGGAATTTGATGGGGTCCAGGATAAAGCTCTCCCTCCCCAAGATGGTTTATCCACCATGTGGAGGCCAACGACACCCCAAAATGGGCCACAAGTTCTAAATGGCCTGAAATTTGCTAGGCAGTCTATCTATCTCCTGCTGTGCTATAAGCCAAAGCATAAGATGAAAACTATAAATCTCTACAGCAGCAAATATATGTTTCAAAAATGAGTCCTCTTGTCTGGGAGTTGAACACCCACTTGACCTCGAAGTCAATGGCTTTCTGTGTCACTGCTGTGGATCACTGCCTGGGTTCCTTCATGACGCCTGGTAAATGAACAGCTGAAGCACATGGACAGATATTTTCTATGTGCATCTTAACCATATATAGATTTCTATAAAAACAGACTGCTCTGAGGATGCCAATAGCAAAGCCCCTCCACCGTAGCATGGCTGCAAAAGCCTACAGTGAATTCTCAGCATGAAAACCTAACAATTTCTTCACCAGTCACACAGAGTACAGGAGTGGGTGGAGGGAATAAGGGTGCAATGCCCGGCAAGCCTGCTGGGGAAACTGTGTACCACTTAAGAAGAAGCTCACAGCTGGAACATCTGCCAGAGCAGATCTATTCTTACCACCTGGGCAGGGGCAAGCCACATTAATACTGATTAATGGCTAAAAGCCTGCACTTCCATTTTTCCTTTTAAAATTTTTATGTGCGTGTGAGCATGGGGGGGTACACACATACACAATAAAGGCTATAGGTTTGATATTCAATGTCTTTCTCAGTTGCTCTATACCTTGTCTTTCAGACTGACCCTGACTTCACTCAGAACTGACTAAACTGCCTGAGCACTGAGCCCCTGGGGGCCCCAGGTCTCTTTCTCCCCAGTGCTGGACATACAGGTGTGCACCATCAAGTTTGACTTTTTCACATGTCGTTCTTCTGTGGGGCATAGCTCAAGTCCTCATGCTTGCATGGTAAGCACTTGTCCAACTAAGCCCAGCCTGAGATACAGCCAGCTCCTTCTCACAGAGTGTCATTGCTTATAAATAGTAAAGAATTAAAATCACAAAAGGCTGGCACCAAGAAGACTTCACACATTGTCATATTAGTGAAACAGAATCCTGGAGCAGTGGGATGAGGCACACAATTTGTATAGCTTGGGAGTCTAGGCTTCTCAGTGTGAGGCACCCATCTTCCTAGGAGTTCTCCGGGCAGCTGGAGCTAGCCCGTGCTACAGAAGCAGTGTAGGGATGTGGAGAAAAACCACTATCCTGTCCTCTATCCCTTCCTAAGATTTCTGCATGGGCCCCAGAGACCGGGAAAATCAAGGCTAATATCTTGTGACTGGGAGAGAGGTACATTTAACCAAGACTGCCTTTATCAAACCGGGGATAGGGGTTGAGGCATCAAAGAGAGGATGGTTGAGCCAAGAGATTTCTCATGGGGAGTTAGAGGAGCTCTTTCTACTGCTACTCTGGGCCAGAGAGAGAATCAGCTTCTGAAGGCCTTGGTGTTAGGAAAGATGGGTCATTTACGTTATACAAAGAGTAAACTAGACTTCATTACTATCTTGGTACTGCTGGAGAATGAATACTAAGGATTAAATGCTGGATGTGGCTTCTGTCCTTCCTGCTCTAAACATGCAGTGTGTGAGACAGCTCAGGCAGTCCTAGGAAATTACCACTGGCTGATGGGTTAAGCAGGCACATGTATCTCATAGTTTGAGAGACAGCTTTAACCTAAGCTCTCCTCTGCTACTAACTGCGCTTGTGCTTTTTACACTAAAACTCACTTCTTTCCTGGTTTCTTGACAAAATGGCCCCATGGGTTACATAGTACAACAAAGGTCAGTGGATGGAACATGATACCGAATATCACATTCCCCAAAGAGACCAGTTAAAGGACATTCATATGTCTCAGAATAACTCTCCAGGCCTTTAAGGCCCAGTCCACCACCAAGACACCACAATGTTTATCAGAAAAGCTGGAGGCTAAGGCCTGGAATGGACAGTTTATATGTGACCCAAACGGGTAAAGAAATAATGATAACAAAGCCCTCCAAGGAGTAGACGGTACAGACAGAGGGTCACCATGTCTACCCTCTATGCAGGATGGCCTCTGAGGAAGGAAACCTCATTATTGCAACTCTAAATTGCCAGTAGAGCACAATGAGGTCTTCTTGAGAGGGGGCTTAGAAGAATTGCACATGAAGATCGAATGACTGGCTCCCATTCGACCTAAAGCTAACCACCGATATACCGAGAAAGAATTCCCTGGCCCCATCCGACTGTCTCCATCTCATATAGTAAGGGTCACGAGCCAAAGCATTCCTAGTTCCTGTTCTACCAGAGATAAAACCAATGGTTGAGAAGTTTCAGTGAGGAAACGGAAGCTCATGCTAAGTAGAATACTTACTACCATGTGAGGCCACCATCAGCTACGATTCCCACCACCATGATTATGTCTGTCTCCATGGTCTCCTCCCAAACAATCGCACCGCTGCAACTAGCATGTCCACAACCTCTGCATCACTGCTACTGTCCCCAAGACCACCTCCATCTCTACTACCACTGTAAGACTGTAAGCACAATCACATCCACCTCTACCTCCACCATCACCATATTTTCCACACCAACACTGTGAGACTATGTCTAAAACAACCGCACCTCTGTCTCCACCATGATTATCCCCGCCTGAACTACCACTGTATACCCATATGCCCACAACCATCTCCACCTCCACCATTTCTACCCCCATCACCTCCATCTCCATCATCTCTACCTTCATCATCTTCACCACCTCCACCTTTATCGTTATCACCCCAATACTACTGTGAGTCTCATCCCCATATCTATCCCCCCATCCACCATTACTACATCCCTGCTACCTTGATAGCTGCATCATATGCCAAGGTATCTCCTTTAGATAAGTTGTTAGACTCACCTCAACTCAAAACTCACAGATAAATTCCAGAAAACATTCCTCTTTCTGCTATTCATAGAAGAGCAAAAGACAGAGCTTAGATCTGATAAGTGCTTAGAGGTCGTTCTACTTCCTGGAAGTGGAGCATCCACCACTCTGCCCTGAGGCTCGTGCTCACTTACCAACCCCCAACACACACACACACACACACACACACACACACAGAGAGAGAGAGAGAGAGAGAGAGAGAGAGAGAGAGAGAGACATAGAAGCATAAACACCTGTGCATGTGTGCACACACAAACATATGCAGACACTTTGATTTTAAAGGATACAAACTGAAAATTGACAGAGGAGAGGAGTGTGAGAAGAGAAAAAGCCAATCCAAATCCTAGGAAGACTGAGTCCACGAATCCTCTCTCAACTTCCTGTCATCAGAGAGTCCTCGAAAGAGGGTTGACAAGGCACAGAGATGCTCTACAACTCTCTAGGCTCCTAGTTAATTGCCCAAGAGATCCTTCACTCCAGCTTCTTGGCCTTTGCTTCTCTATTCATCCTTCACTCCACTATATGAGTGAAGGGAAATTCTGTAACAAACAATTTGAAATCTCAGCCCTTCTACTTACTAGCCCTGAGACCACAGGCTTGTATTTCTGTGGAGTTGATAAAAGAATAGCATCCATCTCATTATCATGAGGGAAGCCCGAGGACATGCGTGCACATCCAGCACTGAATACAGCAGTCACTGATGTATGGCCATGCATGATGCTTACTTATTACACAGTCCAGTTAGCTGCCCCAAGACAGAAGCTGTTCCATAGAATGCAGTGCATGTATGTAGACCCTCCATCTAAACACTTCCAATAAACTTACACTTACACATTTATCCATTTGTATGTATGTGTTCACGTGTGCAGGCTCATGTGCACATTGGGAATTTGTATGTTGTGGGGGACAGAGGACATTTCAAGTGCTCTTCCCTCAGAAATGTCTACCTTTTGGTTTAACATAGGAAACCTTTTAGGTAGGCTAGGATTGCTGGCCAGTGAGCTGCAGGGATCCTCCTGTGTCCACCTCTTCAGCACAGGGATTACAAAAGCAACAACAAAAATGCTATCATACCCTGGTACAGGGCATGGGTTCTGGAGCTTGTGTGTGCAAACACTTTGCTAGCTAAGCCATCCCCCTATGTTTGTTCATTTAAACCTTACCGAAAGCGCTACAAGATTCCCCACTATGTACTCTCATTGCCAACGCACAATCGAGAAAGCTGAGGTCTAAGTGGGTTAAATGACCTACCAAGTTCACACAGCTAGCAAACAGCAGTGCCAAGGGCTTGACCCTGGCCACCCAGTCCAAAATGGCACTTAAGCCTACTGCCTACAGCTGACCCTCCTCATCCTAGAAGCCTGCCAGGGGATCAAAGATGAGACGTGCCCTCAGTCTCTGTTGCAAATTAAGATAATTCAATCACCAAATGGCCATGAGTTTATAAATGAGTCTTTGCCTGCGGATGTCACGGGGAAGAACAAAGAAACGCGGCTGTCAGGAAATAAAGAGCTTCTAATGCGTTCCTTTGACTGACAAAGAGTATTGTCAGGGAGCTGCTGGAGCAAGCACAGCAAACTTCCTTGTTCCTGCATGGAACTCAAAGAATACAACTAACTTTGAATAGCAGCTCAGCAGGCAGGCGAGAGCACTGCTGAGTGCCTGCTTTTGAAGGCATTTACTTTATGACGTGCAAGAATCTCCACTTCCACCTATCACTGCCCTGCAGAAGGTGGTTCCTGGGAAAGGGTCTTGGCTAAGGAAATGTATTTAAATCTGTGTGAAAGGCCCTTTCTCATCCATCCTGGGCTGCCTTGGACCCTCCCCTGAAATACAATCTAAAATTCAGCCTGAAAGTGCATTAGAAAATGAGCTCAGCTCCTCATTATCTGTCCATCTCTTGTAAGTGAGCAGTGAAATTCTTGTAAAACCTTTAATCAGACGATGGGGAAGATACCTGAATGAGGCTCGTACAGGAGTGGGGCTCCCTTCCTGTACCTGATTTACAGCTCAAGGTCCCCACTGGAATTTCTAAGGCTCTGCAGAAGGTGGAGGAGATGGTATCAGATTTTAAGATAGGGTTGTGCTTCAGAACCATAAGGTGGGGATGCATTCCTGCTAAGAACGTGAAAACAAAATGACAGTTGCATGGTAGAATAAAAATGAATCTCTATTGGCGCATCCTTCTGCTAATAATGCCATTTTAAAAGATCTTTAATGAAGCAGCCTCGTAAAACTGGGAGTGCTAAGTACAATTTCTCCCGTCCAGAGTGACAGTCATCACACTCATAAGCATTGTGTCTCAGGGCAGTGTCTGATCCTCCTGTCATTTCTAAACCCATTTATCTTGCTTTCTTATCACTGAGTGGTAGACCGTCTGCACACTTTCCTCTGCTCCACCCTTCTTCATTCTCCTCCATTTTTCTCATCATTCCATCCCCTTCTGAGGGTCATTCTTACCACTCTGGTTTGATTTGCCATCTCTCTAGAGATATGCAACTTCCAAGCAAGAGCTCTGGTCTCAGGAGGTACCCACAGCTAGATGCTTCTAGAGCAGTGGTTCTCAGCCTCCTTAATTCTTCCACCCTTTAATGGAGTTCCTCATGGTGTGGTGGCCCCGGCCACAAAATTATTTTCACTGCTACTTCATAACTATAATTTTTCTACTGTTATGAATCATAATGTAAATATATGTATGTTGTCTCGGATGACCCCTGTGAAAGGACTGTTCCACCCCCAAAGGGGTATCAGCCCTCGGGTTGAGAAATGCTGCTCTAGAGGGAAGCTCAGTGATTCCTTATCAAGGTCTGTGACAGATAAAGAGCAGAATTCTCCCTGATCCCTTTCAGAGATCCTGACTGGTATCATATAACAATCTGCAGGTCCCTCAGGTTTGACATGACAACCGGTAGCATTTTCCACCAAATCTAGGAAACACTAGAAAAAGATAAAGGAGACCAGAGCTAGAGAGGCAGATCTGTGGTTAATCTGTATATTCTTCCTGAAAAGGACCAGCTTAGGTTCCTAGCACACACACCTGGCAGTTCACAATCACCTGTACCTTCATCTCCATGGGATCCATTGCCCTTTCCTGGCCTCTGTGACCACACACACACACACACACACACACACAAACACACACACACACACACACACACACACACACACACATTTAGAAAATAAACCTTTTCAAAGAAATTCAAATTAGACTAAATATTCCCCTGAGGAAAATGAACCCATTCCAGAAAAGAAAGTCTGAAACATTAAGATGGCTGAACCTTTGGTGTATCGGAAACTCCACCAGAAATATGTGCTTCCCAGAGCAAGACCTGAGGGAGACCACCAGCAAGACAGAATCAAGCTCATGAGGGTGTGAGGAGGAGTCTATGCCCTGAGATGACACTGAGATGGGGAAATGTGTCAATCACAAGCCACAAGAGAAGAATGGTAGGCATGGGGGCGGGGCAGCCTGGCGTTTGCACATTGGAAACGAACACTATCAGCAAGCAGGAATGTAAGGGTGGCAAGGTGATTCAGTGGGTAAAGCACTTGCCACATACATGTATGGACCTGAGATTTGATCCCTATAGTGCACATGAAGCTAAGCAGGGTGGTGGTTGTGTTTAATAATTTCAGTGCTCCTGTGAGGGGATGGAACCAGCTAGACCAGGATACACAGTAGCAAAAGAAGAAACCCTGTCACAAACAAGGTATGAACTAATGCCTGAGGTTACACACACACACACACACACACACACACACACACACACACACACAGAGAGAGAGAGAGAGAGAGAGAGAGAGAGAGAGAGAGAGAGAGAGAGAGAAATAGTTAAATAAAGAAGAAACCCTGAGCATGACTCCAGAGCAGCCTTGGAATGAGTTTGTGTCTGATTGGTAACTTTGCCTTGTCTGGGAACAGACTTGCACATCCCCACAGTGCTTTAACCAAGGTAAAGGGAGGCCAAGTGCCGGTGAGACAGTGTTGGGGAATAATTTTTGCAATGTGTTTTCAGATACTGATTCCAGTGCCCAGAGATCTAGTCAAGCATCTCCTGTCTCAATGTTGTGTAAAAATAGTTTTCTCATCACCTCTGGTTAATAAGAACCTGATCAGCCTATATCTGGGCAGAAGAGGATAATGTGTGACTTCTATTTGCAGGGACAGAAAGAGAGGGTCTCAGATGGGAGAGAAGATTCAGCAAGAGAGATTCTTCATAAGCAAGTTCCCAGGGGAGTTGACATGAGGACACTGGTGGAACTGGAGCAGACAGGGCAAGACGAATATGGTAAGTAATGTGACACATGACTGGGAAGTAGGCAGCTTTAACCAATCAGAGGTGCAACCAGATCTCTGGGCACAGATATCATCATCTGAATGCACAGTGCACAAAACACATCCTCCAAAAAGACAGAGACTTACTGAAGACCATCTGGATGGACAGAGGGGAGGAATAGAGTAGAACCTAGGTTAGATCATTTCCTCTTCCTCTCAGTTACTTCCCCAGACACTGAAATTCTAATCTCGAAGGCAGCACTGCAATGAGGAGAGCTGACAATCAAAAGTCCTTCACTGACCAGCACATGACACTGAGGAGCAAATTATTGACCCCCTACCCTTGTTTTTATTGATCTTGAAACTGAGAAATGAATATCTTCCTTACTGGGTGAGTGGAAGGAATATAAAATGAGATGCATGTCAATAGCTAGTTTATTGATAATCAATCAATGTTATTTTCCTTCTGTTTCCTAAATCCTGGGTTTGAGGCAAAGACAAACTAAAATCTTGGTTATTCTTCAGACTCATACATGGGTTTCTGCCTATTGGGTGGTAAAGCAGGCAGTAATTTTCTACTCGCATAGAATTAGCTCATTCTTCTCTGCTAAAGCTACCTGTCTCTGAGTGCGTGTGTGTGTGTGTTTGTGTGTGTGTGTGTGTGTGTGTGTGTGTGTGTGTGTGTGTGTGTGTGTGAGATACATGCATCTGAGCTTGTGCATGCAGGTGTATTTAGATGCTGTGGCTTGTGTGTTGAGGACAGATGACAACCTTGACTATTCATTGTTTGTCACCTTCCACCTTGTTTGAGGCAAGTATCTCTTTAGGTTTTCCACCCCTGTTTATACTAAGCTAGGTGGCCCAAGAATGCACAGAGAGGTGTTTCTCTCTCTGCCTCGGGTCTCCCCATCCAGGACTATAAACCTGGCTTTTACATGGGTTTGGGGGATTTGAACTTAGGTCCTCATGCTTGTGTGTCAAGCACTCTGCCACTCCCCCACATACTCACCATCCTTGGCTAAGAGGACTTTTATATTCCTGTAGGCCTCTTTAACCTTGACTCATCCTCCCCTCCAAAGACAAATGCCTAGTTAAGAGTGAAGAATCAGTGTCCTAGGGGCTATTTTCATCCCTGATGAGTATGAAAACCAAATCAGACAAGCAGTGGATTCCTGGAACATGTGCTAGAAGCCCTGAGGAGGCATCTCACCTAAACTTTCTCAGTCAGGAAAAAAAAATGCAAGTCTGTAAGCCATAGTTCATGACTTCCCAACACAGGAGAACTGCCCTGAAGGGCTCCCCTTAACCAACACAAACAGACAAATAAATTAAATGAATAAGATGTGGGGAGCAGGGTGCATGCCTGTAATCCCAGTACTCAGAAGGCTAAATAAAGCACTAAACGAGTCAAAGGTCCTGAGGTCTACTTATAGACTTCAATCACATGACCTAATACATTTTTTTTCTTTTGGAGTTTTTAAGAGAGGATTTCAAAGTAGCTCAGGGTGGCCCCAAACTGGATGTGTAGCCAAGGATGAATATGATCTTGAACTTCTGGCCCTCTTGCTGCCACATCCTGAGAGCTGGGATTATGGGAGTAAGTCACCCCAGTTGGCTGACTCTTTCATTCTGCAGAGTTGGTCTTTGTAGTTCTGCTGAAGCCAAACTGAAGACAGTTTTCTTGAATTTGTGTACAGGTATGCACTTGTGTGTCAGTTTGTATGTCCCTAGGTTCTCCTGTTAAGACCGAAGAGTACCATTTAAACTTCTTTCTCAGCTGTTCTCCACACTATTTTTGAAACAGTATCTTCACTAAGTCTTGAATCTCCTTGGACTTGGGTGTCTGCCCAGCAAACTGCATGGATCCTTCCAAGTCCCTGCTACTATACTTGGGTCAGAGTCATGCACACCCATACCTGGGATCTAAACTCAGGTCTTCATGCTTGCACATCAAATACTTTAGTCCCAGCCATAACTGAATTATGTTTTGTTTTTTGTTTGTTTGTTTGTTTGTTTGTTTTTTGGTCTAACCCTAAGAGTCTCAACTACAGAGATGATTTTAATTTAGTGACATACAGCGGGATTCTTCAGTTGACAAAGTTAATAGCACTCAACTACTGGGGCACACCTAGACACCTCTCTAGCTATAACAAATATATACTTTTCCCCACTGGAAGTGAGAAAGAAGTGGACAGGAAAGCCTGCTCTTCATCAATCAAACCATAGGGACTTTATTTATTCAAAGCTCAATTTCTCTCTTTATTGATTAAAAAAGAAATCCAATCCTTCCCTTTCATAGGAAATCTATACTTCTTTGTTTCCTGTTAGACAACCCAGCTACCCCTTCTCCTATCTCATGTAAGCTATCATTGAGTATAGAGTTTACTGTTGAGAACAGAGAATAGAAGATTCCAGTGGACCCTTTGTCATTTGACTAAGAAGAAAGCTGGAGACAGGTGCTTAGCCAACATGTTCACAGAGTGTCCTCTGGGTGCTTTTGATCCCTAATGTTACAGAAGACACCAATGCCTCTCAATGAGCTTACACATGGCCAAAGGAAGCTATGAATTGATTTACTACTGAGCACTTTTCAAGTGCCTTTGGAGAAAGTATGGAGGCATTGCATTCTACTGTAAGCAGTGTGACCTTAGGGATGTCATTTAACCATTCTGAACTTGCTTGTTCATTATTAAAATTAGGGGGCTGAACTAAGAGGCCCATAAAATGTCAGAAGTTTAATGAACCTCACAGAGTCCAGGAAGATAGGATGCTAAGTCAGCATCACAGGAAGTAAGAATCTTCTTAGTATGGGACTGGAAAGGTGAACATCTTCAAAGATGAGGGCAGCAAAAATGCTGAGAGCCTTACCACACCGCCGGTTAAAGATAATTTCTGTCTTCATTTGCATCCTTCTAGGAGTGCTTGGTACCTTTAAATTCGCTTTCCACAATTTTATCAGTAACTTTTCTCACGGTTGTAATGAAGTAGCTGACAAGGAACAATTTATGCTAGGAAGGGTTTGTTCTGCCTTGTGGGTGAGAGATACGGTCCTTGGGGCAAGGAAGGCAAGGCAGCAGAAACAATGAACCAGCAGGCTACATTGTATCAACAACTGGAAAACAGGGAGAAAATGTAAACCGGAAGTGAGGCCACAGCACAAAGCCTTGTGAAATGCGGCCATTCTACCTCTAGGTGGCTGATGTTCCTCACCTCTGCCCCAATTCTGCTTTGTAGCACTTGGCCCCTAAGACACAGCAGGGGCAGAAAAGGATGCTTATAGTTAGGTACCATGCAGACTCAGCATCCTTAGGGTACTGGATCTTTATAGTCCAAGGATGCTACCTGTTCCTTAGGATTTTGTAGATATAGCTAGAAGCTGTTAGAATGAGGAAAATCAAAGGTTGCCGTGAATAGATTAACTTCTCTAAGATCCCCTTTGGGGTTTTACAATTATAGTCTTCAGAGTGACCTTGGAAGGCAAGCATCCTTCAATCCATTTAACATGAAAAAACGAGACCCGACATCAGCTAAACAGGCTAGAATCAGGGTCTAATCCTAAATCTTACTGACACTGTTCCCTTTACCCGTCACATCCACCTCCAGACTTGTACCCCAAATGACCATGTGACAAATATTAACATGGAAGATCCTGTGTATGTGCCTGAAAGTATGACAAGAGACCCTAAGGCAATGGCTCCCACACACAACCCTAGTAAGGAGGCAACTGGAAAACAAAAAGGCAGGACTTGGCCAAACTCTGCCATGAACATCCTCTGTGTGGTCCACTTAGACCATAGGTACCAGTAGCTCCAGTCATGGGAGGCAAGGACCTTCTGGCTTCATGGCACAGTCATCCACAGGAATGCAGGCAACAACCCTATGTACCTGTTAACTTTCCCTTTGAGAGACACTTGCTAATGAGCTAAAGGAATTCACTGGAGCTTCTCAGCCAGCTTTTAGCACTGATAGTTCTGGGCTAGAGAAAGGAATTTAGGAAACCGGCATCACCCTTGTTTCTAGTTCCCAGTTAGCCTGGCAAACAGAGACATCCTGGCCACAGAGATAGAGGCACAGAGTAGGGAGGGGAGGAGTAATGGTCTAGTGGGTAAAAGAAGACCCCTCCTCATTCAGATTCCTGCATGATTGCACCACCAACTACAACTGTAAAATGTCACTTCATAGGGCTTCAGAGAAGCATCCTGTCCATTGGGCCCCACTCAGGAGTCTGGAAAGTAACCATGCAGGGGGCGCTCTAGACTGTGACTGAACTGTGTTGGTCAGGCCAAGAAGAACTTCCTGGGAAGCTGTCAATAAGTGTGAGATTCCAGACCTCATATCTTCAGGGACCTGCTTACTAGGCAGGTCTATTCTAGTGAGCTTAGGGAAGCTCATTGTAGATTTCAGGAAGCTCAACAGCAAAAACCTCTCTGATTTCTGTCCCAAATAGAGTCAAATAAAAATGAAATTCCTTGACTACTACGTACGGGTTCCAGGGACATTCTTACCCTTGGTTTTGCTCCTGCCTTCTAAATCTATCCTCCCCCAGTTCCCTGGGGACCCCCACAGTCACTGGACATCAGTATATCATTAAGAGAAGCTGGCAATTAAAGGCACTGGGGAAGCACTCAGAGTGGCTTTGGATCAAGGTGGGCCAGGGGATGCTGGAAAAGCCCAGGTGGCTTCATCCCTACACTTTGATCATGTGGAAGCATCACTGTAGGCTCTTGCCACATGGATGGAGTGTCCTAATACCAGTCCCGCTCCATCCTTTTCATCCAGCCACAGATTTCATTTCTTGGGGTTTCTTGGCACCCACAGGAGAAGTGGCTGTGTGCTTAACACTGCTTTACTCTCTGTCCCCGTATAGTCATAATAGAGTTGTGTTCTCAATCTATTGTCACATTTACGACCAAGAAAGCCCTAATTCCCTGCAATAATCTTAAGTGACAATTCAAGGCTAAATGTACTTTAATGTTCGGTAATGCTCCTCAGACAACATCTCGAAATTATAATATAGCCCCTGAAATTACTAGTCTGAGCAAAAGAGGGAATGAACAACTTGGAATTGAAATGAAAATCTGGCAAATTGATATGGGGGCTGAAATGATGAGGTTCAGTGAATTTCATTGATGGAAGGGGGAGGATGCTGGGGTGACCTCTGTCAGATGGCCAGATGGCCTGGCCAATGGAACAGCCATTTATCTCTGAAATGTCTTCTGTTTCCAACTCCCCTGTGTACCCTGGGAGGCCAGCTCAATGTGTCTTGCTTGGCTTTTCTTGGGGGGGGGTAGGAAGGGATGTAATATGCTTACAGGATTCTAGAAGGAGTGTAAAAAAAGCCAAAGAAGTATTGGGGACAAGGCTGGAGAGATGGCTCAGTGGTTAAGAGCACATGTCTTTTAGAGGGCCCAAGGTCAGTTCTCAGAACCCATGTCATAAGTATCAAAGCCACCAGTGACATCAGATCCTTCTTATAGATTCATTGGGCACTTGCACTCAGATGGTATATATACATACATATAGAGAGACAGACAAACAGGCAAACAGTGTCAACTAACCTGGACCCCTGGGAGCGCCCAGAGACTGAGTCACCAACCAAAGAACATATATGGGCTGGTCTGAGGCCCCTGGCAACACATGTGGCAGAGGGCTGCCAAGTCTGGCCTCAGTGAGGGAGGATGCACCTAAACCTCTAAAAAGTGATGCACCAGGGTGGAGGGATACGGGGACATGGGGGGACAGGGCGAAAAGGGGAGGAGGGGTTGCTGTCTGGGAGGTAAAGGAGGGAGGGGAGAGGGAGAGGAAAGGGGAGGAGAGAAGAAGGGGGAAGAACACTTTGAGGGGAGACCTGGAGGAGGCAGCATTTGTGATGTAAATAAATAAATAGAATTCAATTCAATTCAATGAAATTAAAAGACTTATTTGAGCCAGAGAAAGCCTGCGTCCCACTTCCAGGGGTGCTGGGTTCTCTGTTCTGTCCACCAGTTTTGGTCAGTGCTTTTGTCTTTTTTCTTCCTTGCATTGTCCTAAGTGCAGAGGAACATAAGAAGAGATTCCAATAGCCTGAAAGACTTATTTATGCAGAGGAAGCTGTCTGACCTATATTTGAGTTTAAACTTAAATTCAAATGTTAAGACTTTAATCTTACACACACACACACACACACACACACACACACACACACACACACACACGGTTTCACTGTGTCACTCTGGCTGACCTAGACCTTGCTGAGCAGTCTATGCTGGCCATGAACTTGTAGACTCAGGTACTCCTGAGTACCACGATTGTTAGCAAATACAAATATGGTGATACCTGACTCTTAAGTCTGAACTTTAAAGCAAAAAACATATTTAAATATAAAAAAGGCTTTGGTAAAAGTGTTACCAATAACCCAGGAAACAAATGAGATCAACTTGAGAGGGCATTTCCTACCCATACATCAAACAATTGTCTCACATAGAAAAGCCTCCTGAAATGTACATTGAGACAGCAATTAAATTTGTAGATGGTTGTTGAAGTTCGGTAATGACGAGGTTTGGGTGAAGTGAAGGAGAACTATTCCCAATCAGTTTGCTAAGGCTCCTGAAGGCAGCTTTGTAATGGCCTCTAAAGTCCCATAGACACATACTGTGCAGCCCTGGATCTCCTCCATTTTTGGGATACAAAGCTGTCAAAATGCGCTAGAATATGCAACTTTTTTAAGTACAAAGAAGTTCACCACCAGAAAAAAATTAATACAGCTCAAATATCTATCAGCAGAGGATACTTAATCATTAGAGTAGATCCCCTCATAGCTGTTAAGGAAATGAGCTAACTTTGTAGTCACTGAAATGGACCCAAGGCTATGCTGCACTATTAAGAGAGGGGGGAAAAAAACACACAACAGGCAGTTTGACTGCATTATTGGAAAACCTGAAGAGGGTTGATGAGGGCAGACTCAGAGGGCAAAGGCTGATAAGCCAGATGATCTACGTTCAGTACCTGGAACCTATGAGGTAGTAAGAGAGAAATGGATATCTGCCAACTTTCACATTTGTGTGTGTGCGTGCACACACACACACACACACACACACACACAAACACACACACACACACACACACACACACGCCCAGACAAAAATACATGTCACTTAATTTAAAAGAAAGAAAAACTAGAGAAAGCACCCATAGTTGGGTGTGTGTCTATGCATTAGTTCTATTTACAGAAACATCTATGGGAAAGGGCATCGGTCAAACTCAACCCGAGACACCCCTGAGGGGCAGAACTGGAAGAAGAGAAGAAAGTTTTCATTTCCTTCTCATATGTCCATCTGCTTGGATTTCCTCAAAGCTGTTCATAGACCAAAAGAGAGTGTTTTCTGTGGGGGTGGTGAGAGAAATCCCAGCCTCATGTATGATCACAGCATCACATAGAAAACATGGGGGCATGTGAGTCTCCAGGGAGCTCACACTGAAAGAGTGACTGAGCCCAGAGACAGATGAACCCTGCAGTAGGAGACTCCAGGTCCCCATGGAAAACCCTCCACTGCGGCAGGGCGGACAGGGAGAGAGAGAGAGAAGTGTAATTTGCCTGCAAGGGAGTCAGTGATGTTTTAGGAGAAACAATGGTCCTGAGCTGGTTGGTGGTGGACATTTGCTGGTTGGATTAGAAAAAAAAAAAAAAAAAACATCAAGGAAAATACAGCATAAAAAGAGCTGGTCAGATGACTCAGTGGACAGAGTGCTTGCCACGAAAGCTATGGCCTGTGTTTGAATCCTCAACATGCATATAAAAGGCTGCATGCATATATGTGTCTGTAACCCTGAGAGTGCTAAACCAGAGACAGCAGGACACTAGAGACCTGCTGGCAAAGCCAGTCTAGCTCAGTCAATCAGAGACTCATATTCAGTAAGAGACCCTTTGGAAAAGATACTGGAAGGTTTTCCTTTTGGCCTCCACATTTGGATATAAATACATGAGTTTCTACACATACATGTACATACACATACTCACATATATATACACAAAATGAATAAATGTATGAATGAATGAATGAATGAATGGAAACACTGAGAGGATACAGACTGAGATTTCTTTGGATGACTAATTGGGGCTGCTTGTCACTGGGCCAAGCACTGGATACAGATAAGAAGCTACACTGGTGTTGGTTATAAGATGCTGAGTGTAGGTGTCAACCATGCCATTGATACCTGTGGAGAGAAACGCCAGCTGGGGTCCAAGACTTCAGTCGGAGCATTTTATTGCCAACAGGAGAGGAATCCAGGATAAAATTCTGCACATATAAGCTTATGTGATTTATGATTAAAGTAGTACAACAGAGAAGATAAAGAAAGAGCTCTGATACATGGCTCTTGATCAATGAGACTTCCAAAATAGCAGAGATAAACTCACACCTACTCAGGAAACCTGCAAAAGCCAGCTCTAGAAAGACCAAGATCACAGTTTGGAAGGGCACTTGAAGAAGAGTAGCCAAGAGGGCCTGTCTGCTGTGCAATTAGCACTGATTCCTTTGTAAATCCTGATTAAAGCACACCCTACTTAAAACTTTAAGGTCAGAAAATTAAAAATGCATCTCCACCTCAACAGAGAACAGATCAATCAAGGCAGGTGGCTGAGGGTCAAGGGAACAGAAATCAGGCAAGGTAGAGATGCACGGGTCCAGGCGGGGTTCTGCGATGGCAAGTCAACACTGACTGGATTCTAGAGGAAGGAAAGCTGAGGAAAGTGAAATGGTGTGACATGTTTGAGTCTTAAGTTTTGGAGGCCTCAGACTCACGTGACAAGCTTTTGCTGACTGAACTATCTCTACTGCAGCCCCCTTCAGCTGTTCGTTCAGCTGGTGAAGAGGTAGGAATCTGAGAACCCACCAGGTAGAGAGACATTATCAGACGAAATTTCTTGGAGGATGCTTGCTTTGAACAGTGTCTTGGAAGAAGCCGGTGTGTTTCAAGCAGACTGCTAGGCCCTTACAGCACCTCAGAACAGGAGAAAATGGGTCATGATATCTAGAGCAAGAGCCTCACAGAGATGCGTAACTGACCTTGGAAAAGCCCAGTGTTCCTGGCTTTCTGATTTCTCCCTGGAGCTTGCACTTGCTCTGTTGCTTGGAAACAGAAACCAGACTCAGTGATTGAGTGATTGATGGTTCCTAGAGGACAGAGAAGGGAGCAGAGCTCTCCACGGGCTGCTCTCAGCATGACAGCTCTGTTTCCATCTTTGCCATCCGGTCAAGTAAAGAAAACCTAATCTAGAACAGTCTTTCTGCTGCCATCAGGGCAGGAGTGGAGAAGGAAGGAGGGGAGGCAAGGTGGGGGAAGGGAGAAAAGAAAGAAAAAGGAGGAGAAGGGAAGTGGTGCTAGGAAGGAAAGGGTAGGGAATGGGGAGGGAAAGGGAGGAAAGGGTGAGGGAATGGGGAGGGAAAGGGAGGAAAGGGTGAGGGAATGGGGAGGGAAAGGGAGGAAAGGTTGAGGGAATGGGGAGGGAAGGGGAGGAAAGGTTGAGGGAATGGGGAGGGAAAGGGAGGAAAGGGGGAAGGGATGGGGAGCAAAGGGGGAAGGGAAGAAAAGGGGGATGAAAGGGAGAGGGAAAAGAGATCAAAGGGGGAGGGGAGGGGAAGAGAAAGGGGAGGGGAAAAGAAAGGGGAGGAGATGAGAGGAGAGGGCTCAATCAGTAAACTGTTTGCTCTACAAGTAAACAACTGACTCCCATCCATAGCACCTACAAGTGACAAGCCCCTGAAATCACAGCACTCAGTCAGCAAATGGGAAGTCCACTGGGGCTGAGTAACCAGCCAGCCTAGCCTAACCGGCAAGCCCTTGGTCCCAGTTTGAGACTCTCTCTTAAAGATAAATAGAGGGCTCCTCTGGAATGACACCTGAAGTTGACTCCTTGTCTCCAACAAGAATCTCATACTCTCACACAGTTGCACTCACATACACACACACACACACATGCACACACACAAGTAAAAAGTCTTCAGTCAGTTGTTAGTGACAAAGCAAGATATGGCTAATTCTCTGACCCCATGTTCTCCCATGGGAATGAGGAACAAGGAGAGGGAGGGGATAAAGAGATAGAGGGAGATGAGGAAGGGCAGACAGAGCTACTTCTGAATTGTTCAGAAGGGTTAATTCAGAATCCTACAGTTCATCTGTGATAAGGAAATCGATCCTGCGGCTCACAGCTCCCCAGTAAGACTACATTTTCACCCACTGGGATGATCATGGATTCCCACGTCACTGGGTCAGTGGAACAGAGGTAGCAGTTGCTGTGCCTTCCACAATCCCAGCCCTGGATAAGTCTATAACACCATCCCCTTCACGATCCCCATGGCCCAAAGGCTTTGTGTTCAAGCCCCTAGGAGAAAGAACACCAGATTTCTCAGAAAGCATCCAGTTTGGATTTCACAAGAGGGAGGATGAATCTTCTAGACAAGATCCTGGTAGTCACACGTGATACACTGCAGAGTTGCCATGCAATTAGGCAGTTGGCGATGTCTTAACTAATGTAGAATGTTCTAATGTCAGTACTATCTATGTATAGGAACCTTGAGTGATCTGATAGATAGCTGTGGTATTGAATCCCAGGTCATTTGGACCTGTTAGCACTGATCAAAAGAAAAGAACAAATGTCCACAGTCTCCATATGGACCTGCCTTGGGTAGTAACCAAGGGTGGGAGATTCCCAGTTCATCAGCCAAGGGAAGAGCAGACAGGTATCAGATGCTTCCTATATCCATTGCTTTTCTCAGCCTGTGGCACAATGCTTGAAAAAGCCACAAGGAAGAAAGGTTTGTTCTGGCTCACAGTTTGAAGGTACATGGTAGGGGAGATGTAACACCATTTTCAGGCAGAGGAGAGAGATAAGCGCCAAGCTTTCTCTTTTTTATTTGATCCAGGACCTTAGGCCAAGGAATGATGCCACCCAGATTCAGGGTGGATTTTCACTGCTCAGTGAATCCAGGCTAGGGACTCCATTACGACTATCCCAAGATGTATGCTAATGTCCTAGGTCATTACATTCTTTCAAATCCACAATACTAAACATCACAATTACCACAAGTGCAATCCAGCTGCCATAGAACCAATTAGAGAGTTCACCAGAAGCCAGTAAAGAATTGTTAGGCAAGCAGTGTTTAACCCAGGTGGCAGACACTACATAGAGATGTGGGTGGGATGGTATAACAGGATGAGGGTGTAGGGTTTTGCATTCAAATACAAAACCTGAAGATCCATATGGCTGTGGTGGAGCCAGGGGTGGACTAGACATCAGTAAGGATATGCTTCCAGCTCAGGCCAAAGACTTCAACCCCCTTCCATCTGCCAGGAAAGGGTATATGAGTGAAAGGTAATGAAAAAGCCCCAGCTCGGCAGGAGCAACACAAACAAAGAAGAGGAAGCTAAAATTAAAAGAGGTCCAGAGCCTGAAAGCCTTCAGCATCAGCATCAGCATCAGAAGCATTCCCCTGCTGGAAAGAGAATAGAGGACCACCAGTATCTACACCTAAAGGCAGTGTGAGGTATGGAGGCCAGAGGAGGATGCTGTGTGCCGAGCTCTAACATGCTCCACCTTATGCCCTTCAGAAGGGGTCTCTAACTGTACATCAGGCTAGACTGACAAGCCTCAGCCAACCTCCCACCTGGCTCCCAACAGTGGTGGAGTTATGGGTCCTTTTTCTAGGCTTCTTACTTGAATGCTTGGGACTCGAACCCAGGCACTCATGCATCTACAGCAAGTGTTCTTATTTATAGAGTTATTCCCCTGCCTGCACTTCCTTATTTCTTTTGCAGGCTCATTCGGCCTCCCAACACTGTTGAAAGATCAATCAGGACGACACAGCTCTGCACCGAGACCCTCATTAATGAGCTACTTCATGCCAGAGAAATACCATCTCAGTGTTCATTGATTCGGCTTGCCCTGCGCCTGCGTGGGCCCCAGCTTCTCAGCAGCGGAGCTAATGGCTACTTAAAGGTGAGCTGACCCCAGATGCTCTTGAAGCCCCAGCAGGGTTTCCGTGGCGATGAAAATGAATACACACTGTGTCTTGGATGCAGGTGGCTGTTTGTTCTGTTCTCCTGCGTTTCAGAGCCTGGCAGCCCCGTGTGTACCTGCTCAGCGATGACCAGCTTGCGTGCTTGCCAGCCTGCGACGGGGCGGCGCAGCAGGCGGGCATTTGAACTGTAAACAGCCATTTGACAGATGACAAGATTTTCTAGGCCTGAATCAAAAAACGAAACAGTGGGACAGAGACCTCCAAAGGAGAGATCCTTGAAACACCAAGCTGACAAAATTGGGCCTAGAAATGACAGGAAGCCGGAGGACACCTGCTCAGAAGACGTGTGCTCAGAGAGAGCAGGTTCTCTTTATGACTACTGGGAATTGTGCACAGACTGAATTTGCTCAACAATTTAGCCATCCTGCCTGGAGCCTCCACTAGGCCCGATGCTCCTACCCACCTCTTGGAAATTGATTTGGAAGACAGTCAGCTGGCTGTTTGATTCTTTCTCTTGGCGCTGTTACTTTCTGTTTTAGCACGATGTGGAGCTAAAACCTGAACTGAACAAATCTATCCCTGTCAGCAAGGAGCTTTGGCTTCTTAAAACGACGCCATGTTCCTTTCTTCTTGATCTTCATTTCCCCCTTGAATCGATAATGTTTCCATAAGGGAGAAATGGGGGATTTAATTGTGTATCTCTGGATATGATCTCCATGCCGCCCCCCTCCAGAGGTTTTATCACAGGTCTGAAGCCAGAGAGTTCTCTGCTACCTTCTTGCCTTCTCTTCCAGCTATTTCTGAGTTTTAATAATTATTCATTAATTGTACTCCGATAAGATCATCTCTGTTTTGAAACATTTTCCCTCTGGCCTCCTTGGGATTTGCCTGCTGACAGTGAAAATATTTAAAAGTGAAAGCACTACCTCAGAAAGGTTTTAATGTATGCCATACTGGAAGAGTGTTTTCCCCGTTTACAGCCTTTTGTAGCATCAGCAGCTGGGGGTACCACTGCATGTTGAAACTATTCTCTTTTGAAGACTATCTCCAGGACCCCGCGAGGGGAATGTTTCTCACAGCCGTTATCTCCTTTGGATAAGCAACTTGGTCCCACAGCCAGATAAAACTTGCCTCTTGCTTATGTCAGACCTCCAGGATAGCATTAGACTGCAGATGGGAACTTCCCCGGAGGTTCCCTAAATTATACAGAAGCTCCCTAAGAAAACAGGCGATCCCACTCAGATTGGCCTCTGAGGCTCTCAGACATAAAACCTCAGCCAGTTTTCTGCAAAGGCTAGAGCTGCCCCATGCCTCATAACTGAGGACCAAGAGACAGACTTTATGTTCAGCCCCACATGCTTCCCACAGGGTAGAAAGAATGAATCAATGAGGGGATAATACAGAAACTTAGCCAAGGACAGAAAGGGGAAAGGCTAGAATAAAAGGAGGAGGAGGAGGAGGAGGAGGAGGAGGAGGAGGGGGAGGAGGAGGGGGAGGAGGAGGAAGAGGAGGAGAAGAAGAAGGTGAAGGAGAAGGAGAAGGAGAAGGAGAAGGAGAAGGAGAAGGTGAAGGAGAAGGAGAAGGAGAAAGAGAAGGAGAAGGAGACAAAAACAACTAGCATCTTGCAAATTTTGCAGTTACTGTCACCAGCTGAAAAGGTACAGTATCAAGCAAGTTAATAATTGAGATATAAAACGATACCAAATTATTTTCCCACGTGCTGTTCCCTGCATTCTCACCATGGATGTGTTCCAGTCCACATCACCACTAGATTTACAATTGGATTCATGGAGTAAAAAAGGTGGTAAGGAGGCCTGCAAGGTGCTCAATGGGCAAAAGGTGCTTGTAGCCAAATCTGAAGCTCTGGGTTCAATTCCTGAAATACCCATGCTAGAAAGAGAGCCAACTCCCAAAAGTTGTTCTCTGACCTCCACATGTACATTGTGATATACATATATGCACAGATAGAAGAATACTCTTAAAAATGCAAAAAGAGAGTTGATGGGGAGAAAAAGCCTAGGACCAGAGATTTATACAGCCAGGAGATCCTCTCCCCTGTTCCCTAGTACGGGAATAGCCACAATTCTCTGCCCATATAGCCCACCCTGTATTCACTATCACCCCACTGGCCACAAAGATTCTGACAAAAAAAAAAGTGCAGGCTTGCAGACATGACAAAGCATGGAGCCCAGAGAGATGGCTCTGTGGGTAAAGGCAGGATCCCAGCAAGCCTGGCCATGACTACCAGGGTGTTAGCCTTCTAAGTTCCGTCCCCCACCTCGGTGGTATGTCAGGTGTGCCTGACAGTATAAAAGGGGCTATTTGCCCCCTCCTCAGTCTCTTGTTTTCTTGCTCCTCTTCTCACCTTCCCTTCCCTCCTCTTTCCCCCTTCCCATCTCCCCTCTCTCTCCACATGTTCATGGTCAGCCCCCCTCCCCCCTCTTCCTCCTCCCACCTCCCTGGCCAGCCTTTCTCTGCCTCTACTACCCTCTTAACCTTAACTCCCCTTCCCATGCCCTGAATAAACTCTGTACTATACCATTATGTGGCTGGTCCCTCAGAGTAAAGGATGCCTCAGCATGAGTCTGAGGAGGCACCCACTTCCCCCATACCTCACCACACCTCCATAGAACATATCCCCCCTCTCTTTTTCTTTTTATAAACACATCACAGGGAATGTCCTGTGACCTCCACACAGGGACTGTGACACACACACACACACACACACACACACACACACAGTAACTACATATATAAGTAAAATGGTTACGCATGATCACTTTGCCTTGATGGAGTGCCAGACAGGTTCCATCTTCCTGAGAAACAGGCATGTGAGGGAAACTGAGCTTACTACAACAGTGTTTTTTTTTTTTTTTTTTACATTCAAACTATTCAAACAGGTTGTTCCTCTGAATAATAAAACCCTACATTCTTGCACCTAATTCTCCAAAGATTGATGTGAATTCACCTCTGGAGCTGGTACATGGTCCTAGGCAGGTCCTTTCTGCAACATTTAGCTCCACCCACCTATGCCCCCTCTGCATGCTCTACAGTTACTCCAATTTCCCAGGCTTCCAATCCAAGTTCAAGTCCCATCTCCTCCAAGAGCCTTCCAGGGGGTAGGGTGGGGGGCTCAGGATGAGCACTTTCTTTGATGATGTCATTCACATTTCCTGCCCTAACTTCCTAGTTTTCTCCTTATCTTGGCCAATCATAAACCAGTTTTCTTAATATAAATTTCAAGTAAAACTACAGACAAAGCCCTGATATCAGGGGCTCCTTGGGCCCCTCCCAAAGAACAGCTTGGAAGCTGGGCTCAGATAGGGTCTAGCAGCCAAGTCTATGATGACCTTTAGCATCCTGTATTTGTTATTGGTTATGTGTGCACACCTATGGGCATATTCGTGTACATAGGCCTATCTTGAGACAGCTGTGTGGTGTCCAGAGGCCAAAGGCTGGTGTTTGCCTCAGTATTTTTTTTTTTTTTTTTTTTGCCTTATATTTGATACAGACTCCACTGAAGCTGAAAGTTGCCAATTCAGGTGGTTAGGATGGCCAGGGAACCCCAGGGATCCTCTTATGGCTTCCTCCCCGTGTCTTGTATTACAGGGAAGCCTGAAGCACTTGTTTTTTTACATGGGATCTGGGAATTAAACTGAAACCTTCACACTTGCATTGCAAGCCCTTTACTGACTGAGCCAACTCCCCAGCCTCTGTTTTGGAATTTCTGAGTGCTGAGCGCATCTCTGTGAAGGTTGTCAACGCTGAGAAAGGGAAAATTCAAGTGGAACAGACACTTTGGGACTCCACATATGTAGTCAAATATCCAGGAATACTAAATGTCATGATTCTGTAGATGGTCTGGCTGGCCAGGGGTGATAGGGTCTTATTTTTCACAAAGAAGCATCAGGAAAAAACTGGAATGTTCCAGATGGTTTGCTTTCTCTCATCTTGCATCTTCTTGTGCATGGGTAAAGGCTGGGATCAACTGGGTGCCAGTATGGTGGGATATTTATCGTGCTTTTATCACTATGGCATTTCCAGATCTCTCCTTTTTTCACAGCCTATCCACATGGCCTCTCTAACAGCAAGACCAGATGTCTGTTTTGATGACTCTTAAAGAACACACACACACACACACACACACACACACACACATACACACACACACACACACACACACACACACACACACATACACACACACACACACACACACACACACACACACACGAGAAACCACCAGAACTTCTCTTTATTGTTATGTTTTTTAAAGATTTAATTATTTTTATTTCATGTGTATGAGTATTTTATCTAGTTTTATGCATTTGTATCAGATGTGTGCCTGGTATCTTTGAAGGCCAGAAGAGGGTGTCATATTGCCTGGAACTGGAGTTACAGATACCTGTAGGCAGGGAGTTAAACCAAGGTCCTTTGGAAGAACAATTAATGCTCTTAACCACTGAGCCATTTCTCCAATCCCTACCATAACTTCTTAAAGTTTAAGTCCACGGCTAACACTGTATTATTTCTGCTATGTTCTATTGGCTAAACAGCATCACCAGCTGAGCCCAGATTTTTGAAGGAATTAACAACACAACAACATGGAGACTGAATTCAGCACTGGAATATGAAAGTATCTGTTATTATGTTACCTTGACTCATCGCTGAGAAATCATTAAATTTCAATTAAAAGTTCATGAAGGCATATGAGTTTTAAAATTGTATCCAAGAACTTGTGTGTGTGTGTGTGTGTGTGTGTGTCCATATGAAGGATACAGTGCCTTTTGGTTCTTGAGACAGTGTCTTTCGCTGTCCCATGCTTTGCCAAGTAGGCTAGGATTGGTGGCCAAATGAGCTCCAGGGATCTACCTGTCTAGCCTTCCCAGAGCTGGGGCTACAAACAGGAGCTACTACACTCTTAAAAAACAAACAAAAACATAGGTTCTTGGACTCTAACCCAGATCTCCAAGCATTTTACCAACTGAGCTCTTTGCCCAGCCCTGCCTCCTAAATCCTGTGCTCCATGATCCTGTGGTTCCCAGAGTTGACTGAAGAACCGAGAGTACTCCCTGCAAGGAACTGGTACATCGGCAGAACAGAACACAGTGTGTACTCAGGTATTACTTAGGTAGCTTTGTCTGCCTCACACACTCAATTGCATTGTGAGGCCAGGAAGGATGGAGATCAAGGCAACAGAGAAAGCTTCAGCTTGTAGTTCATTGAAATAGAAAGTGCTCACCCCATCTGGAGAGCTTACAGATTCCCTCCAATGGCTGCTACCATACAGGTCTCTAGCTTTGCTGTGGCTCTGTTTGTAGAAAGTTCTGGAACAGTAAGTAGAAGACTTTCATCTAAAGTCACCAAATGAGGCCCTAGATACTCCAGGTTATGGATTTTCTTGGCTGTGACTCTGCCAACTTCCATTATCATTAGGGCAATGCTAAAGTCCATTCTTGGGCACCACCTCCATTAAAGCCCCACCTCCTTAGAAGATGGCCTTGTTTCATTTCTGTTGTAATAAAGTACCCCAACAGAATGCAAATTAAGGGAGAAATCTGTTTGTCTTACAGTTCCAGGTTGCAGTCCATCACAGCGGGGCTGCTAAGGCAAGGACTTCTGGCAGGAAGTGGCATTATATCCAAGAGTAGAAAGAAATGAATGAAGGCATGCTTCCTTGCTTCTTCTCAGTTCAGTTGCTTTATGACATAGGAACCTGCAAGGGAGTGGCACTGCCCACATTGGGTCTTCCTATGTCAATTAACTAAATTATGACAATTGCAAAGCTCACAGATATGCTCACAGGCCCATCCGATTCAGACAATCACTCACTGGGACTTTTTTTCCAGGTGAGTTTGGTTTTGTCACATTGACAACTGAAGTTAAGCATCACGTGAGAAACAGAACACTCACTGGTACCATAAACAGAAAGCAGACCACTTACAACGATCCTCTACAGATTATGTATGAGGTGTTTTCTCGGATGACCTGTTGTCAAAGCACAGAACCGTGTCTCATTTTAAGAACCGCTCAAGGTCATCCTTCCCAGAAGGCCTTGCTCTCCAAGGGGACCTCCATAGCCCTTGTTCCTACAATCTAATGTCCAACAATTTCTTGCTTTCATTCTTCATGTGTATGGCATATATGTATTATATATGTTTTACGTGTGTGGTATCTACATATATGCGTACACGTGCAAGTAGAGATCCAACAGTGATGTCCAAGATCATCCTTGATTATTGCTTCATTTTATTCACTGAGACAGCTTCTTGTTCAAATCCAGAGCTCACCTGCTAGCCAGCTTGCTTTAGAGATGCCCTGTCTCCACCTTCTGGGGTAGGAATTGCCATTATTCTCACAAGTTTGGGAATCCAAACTCCAGCCTTCATACTTGCATGGCAGGAACCTGAACAGCTGAGCCAACTTCCCAACCCACTCCCCAATAATCGATTCTATTTATCAGAGATTTACCTTTTGAGAGTGATAAGGCTTCTCCAACCATTCTCATCAGTATTAAATGCCCCTTTTCCAAAACATGGAAGGCTGTGTATATGACTCCAGCACATGCTTAGACTTGCCTCTCACTGATTGATTGGGCAGTATCCAAGAATGAGGACTGTGTACAAGATGTCAGGACTTTGGTAACAATGACTAGCAAGTAGCATATGACACAGTGCTTCCCTGGGTACCACACTCCACGAATGCACATCTTACGTTGGTTAGAGACTTGCTGTAGCTGGGTGAAATACTTTGTATATTTATTTCCATCACACATTCAATGAGGAGTCATTGTGTAACTCAGTTTTAGAGCATTTGCCTGATAGGTACGAGATCCTGGATTCAATTCCAACATACCACACACACACACACACACACACACACACACACACACACACACACAGAGAGAGAGAGGGGGGGGGCAGAGAGAGAACATCATTTTTTGAAACTAGTTTTTCAACTGAGGAACTGTGATACAGAGTATGAAGTTAGTCTTGATTTGGAGTCCCTAGAAGGCATACCCCATCTCCCTCTTCTTCCTCAATCAAGTAACAGTGTGACTGGCTATGATCACAATGTGCCTCCAATTTCTGCCGTCATGCCCTCTCCACCGTGATGACCATGCCCTCAAACTGTGAGCCAAAATAAGCCCTTCTTTCCTTAGGCTGCTTCTGTCAGAGCAACAAGAAAATAAGCCCAGACAGTCCAAAAGGCTGACATGTGCGTTTAATAACACAGTCCTTTCCCTTGTGAGTCTGGAACATTGTTGTATCGCATTGTGATCTTAGTTTGCAGCAGCTTCACTGGGACCACAGAAGAATCTAACAGAGGAAGCAGCAGGTTGCAGACAACCCCCTTCTGCCTTGTTCTTCCTCCAACCCAGGCTTCTAGTCACTCAAAGAAGAGCCTTACTCTTCCCTGGGCAGAAGTCCACCACGGCTGCCCAGCCTGCTATAGCTTCAGATGGAGAGTCCACTAAGTAGAGGCGACAGCAGGGGCCATGAATATGTTGGTGAGAGGACAACTTGGTGTCTCAATTTAACTCTAATGGAATTCACTTTCACCCAGGGAGCAATCTTCCTTTGGTCTCTGTTACTCTTGCCTGATGTCTCTCTTATTTAAATGTGTGTGGCTGGAGCCTTCCTCAGTTCAGCCAGATAAATGTCCCTCAGGATTCCTAATGGGAAGCCGGGGACTTCTGGATTCATTAAATTCCATGGAGAGATGGCATCTATTCTCACCAGTGAACGTCTGGTAGAATGTGTATATTTTAAAGCTACACAGAAGGCTGGGGAGACAAGCTCGGTTGGTAAAGTCCTTCTGGTATAAAAATCTAAATCCAAGCTCCAGAACCTAAAAATGCCAGGAATCATGGCACACACTTGTAACTTCAATGCTGAGGAGGTAGTGACAGGTGTCACTGGGGTGTCACCTGCTGGCAAGCTTATTGGAACTGGACAGTAGCAAATGACAAGATGGAGTATGTCCTGAATAGCACTAGAGGCTGACTTCTGGCCTCTGCATTCATACACGCATGCACACATACACACATGCATGCACACATACACACATGCATGCACACATACACACATGCATGCACACATACACACATGCATGCACACATACACACATGCATGCACACATACACACATGCATGCACACACACATGCACAAGTACACACCTGCACAACAGAGTCTGTGGGATTCATGAGAACACATGTCTTCTATCCCTAGGCCTGGAATAAAGGAAGGAAGCAGGGAGCTAATAAGCGAAACCAAAGTTCCCCTGAACTCATCGAAAGAGCAAAGCTACTTCTGGAACTTCTGATGGGATGTTCATTGGGCTGCCTAGGAGAACTAGAACAATGGGACAAGGCTACTGGACATTCTCACTCCCACATCAATGGCTTTGCTTATGGCATTTCTTCTTCCCTGGGGTATCTCATCACCTCCTCTCACTTTGTATCACCCACCCCTTTCCAGTTTCCTGGATCTGAAGTCATCTCTTCCCAACGCCATGCCTACCTGGTCTTCATCACTGAGAGCATCCGTGTACTGATAACCTGATGGTGGAGGGCACAGGCTGTGGAGTAAGGGTGCTTGGGAACACAGCGCAGAGCTACCCTTTACCTTTTACCTTGAGCCAAGTTTCTTAGTCACTTATTTATGGTACCTCAATTTCTCTAAAAGCACAAATGAGCCAAACGGCACCTACATCCCAGGAGCAGCAGATTCAGCATTGCTCTGACCCAACAGAAACACCTTACAGAAAGAAAGGTGTTATTTGGGCAGTTTCAGAGGGTTTTAGTTCGCTATGGCAGAGTTGCTCAATTCATAGAAATAAGACCACATGGAGAAGGTTGTTTGTACCATAGTGATACAAGAAGCTTAGACCAAAAGGAAATAGTCACCATGGATGTCCCCAAATAGTCTCTACCAGTGACCTCCATCCCTCAGTTAGCTACTACTTCTCCACATTTCAAACATCCTCCAAAACTGTAAGAATAGCTGGGGATCAGATGCCCAAAGGTTGGCTCTGTGGTGGACATTTGCCGTTCAAAGCACAGCCCTGCACAGTGTAACTATCATTAATCCCGGGATTCAAGAAACAGAGCCAGGCAGGTTTCTGTGAGATTGAGGCCTTCGTAGTAAAACCTTGTCTCACAACCAAAACCAAACCTCAAAAATCAAAACAAAGCAAACACAACATTCAAGCAGGACAACCATGTACGTGTTATAAAGATTAAATGAGTACCACTCAACCTGTTCAGTGCCACCAGTATTTGTTGGCTGTGTTATTTGATTTCTTGCATTTTTTTTTCCACAACCAACCTTCAATTCCACTGACACCTAATTTCCCCAGCACTGAGCCTTTTTACATGGCTTTTCCTCCTTGAACTTCCTCCCTGCAGCTTCTAGCCTAGGGAATATCTATTGATCTGCAACATTTAATTCAAAGGTTCTTAGCCCTGGAATTTTTTTTTTCTGGAGCAGCCCGGATACAATGGCTTGATCCCTTCTCTATGTACCCAGGAAGCGTCATGTACAGCTTTGTTCCTGAAAGGTTCTCAACCTTCCACAGTCCAGCCAGTTCCTTCTGATTCTCTCTGCCCTCAGATTGCAGTTCTCTCAGATGAGACATATTTGTCTTTATGTCTGCAACACTGAGTTTGGAACCGTGCACTGGGCTTAATTGGGTCCTTCTGTGTATGGGCCGTGTTCACTCCCCAGGACTGCTGGCTCAGTTTCTTGTGATGTCAAGGCCTGTAGGTTTTTTTTTTTTTTTTTTAATGTCTTCATAGCTCAGAACTCAAAAGGTTTTCTGGGCACTAATGAGTGCCCTCCATAACCAAATCTTTGATGGGGAGTTCTTAAGAGTTACAGTGGTTCAGACAATGAAATGGCTTCTCTATACTTTTACCTTATTTTTAAGCCATTCTCCTAAGAGCTCATTGTGGGGTCTGCCATGAGCTTTTATATGAAGTACATGTCATAGGAAGCAAGCAGGAAAATAATGCCAGTAAGTGCTTTGGCCTAGAGTGGACACCAACACCATGACCTGATCTTATCACATGGCGTGTGTTATTTCTTGTGTGTACAGACCACTCAGAGGCAGGGGCAAAGCAAACTCACACACCACACAGCCACACAGCAGAGATTGTGATAAAAGGATGGATGTTGTCAAAACTTGGCTTGGTTAGGAAAATATTTCTAAAAACTGGCTTGCCTCAGGCTAGGTTTTTAAGTAGCTTTACAGAAACCTGTAAAGTCCGCACAAATATGTTTGATGTACCCTATACAACACTGCATATCTTTGTCCACGTCTACTGTTCTCAGGCCTGATATCTTGATATCACCGTAGTGTGCCCTATAGACATGTGGCTTGGTCAGTAGAGTGCTTGCCTAGTGTTTTCTGGCTTGTTTTATGCTGACTCTATACAAGCTAGAGTCCTTTTAGAAGAAAATGTCCCCACCAGAATGCCTTGTGCATTTTCTTGATTGATAATTTATGTGAGAGAGCCCAGCTCACTATAAATAGTGCCACCCTGGACCAGTGTCCTGGATGCTAGAAAACAGCAGGTTGACTAAGCCGTGGTGAGCAAGCCAGCAAGCAGTGTACATCTATGAATCTGCTTCAGGTCGTGATTCAAGGCTGCTGCCCTGACTTCCTTCTATGAAGGACTGGGATATGGAACCATAAGCTGAAATGAAGACTTTCATCCCCAAGCTGCCCTTTGACATGGTGTTTTATCACAGTAATAGGAACCTCAAGGCAGCCAGCATGCTTGAGGCTCTGGCTCTCTTCCTGTATAAACTAGGTATAGTGGTACATTCCAGCCTTTGGTTAGTTGATGCAGGAGAGTCAGAAGTACAAGGCTCTCCTTGGCTAACAATAAGTAGGCCAATGAGGACTACATGAGACCCTATCTCAAAAACCAACGTGTGGAGATGGAGAAAGGGTTCAAAAATTAAGAGCACATGGGTTCAGATCTGAGCAACCACAGTACAGTTCATGAGCATCTACAATTCCATAGCCAAAGGTTTCAAAGCCCTCTTCTGGCATCCTTGAACACTGTGCACACATAGTGCACACTCATTCATGCAGACAAAACACTCATACATATCAAATCAAATAAAAATCTTTATAAAATATGTGTGCACATATACATATAAGATATGCATGTATGTATACATGTATATAAAATTAGGCCTAAATACAATCTTTCTGTCTAAATACACACTAAGAAGTGGATTGGCATCCCTACTGACTGGAAAGCTGGAAAGATTCATAGAGGGCTGGAAAGATGGATTGGTGGACCAGTTACATGGCACTTGGCATCCAACTGGGTTTCGATCCCCCACACCCATAGAAATGCCAGGCAGGCAAGGCAGAAGTCTGTAGGGTGCAGTCCCCGATTTTAGCATATCTTTTGCATCTCAAGACAACACATCCAAATGAAAGGAGCATCAAGGCTTTCCTTACACCTGACCTCCACCCCTTCTGTCCCCTATCCCCTCCCCTGCCCACATCTCTTCCTCCACCTCCAATGAGTGGCTATTTTATTTCTTCTTCTGAGAAGGATTCGACTATCCTTTTTATTTAGCTTTTTAGGGTAGATTGTAGAATGGCTATTCTTAATAATAGCTGAGTAATATTCCACTGCGCAAATGAACCACATTTTCTTTATTTATTTTTGATTGACAAACATCTATCTGGCTTGTTTCAAGTTTCTGGCTTTGAGGAATACAGCTGCTATAAACATAGTGGAGTAAGTGTCTTCATGGTATTGTGGAACACCTTTTGGCTATATGCCAAGAAGTGGTATAGCTGGGTCTTGAGGTAGAACTATTCCCAGCTTTCTGAGAAACTGCCAAGTGGGCTGGGGAGAGTGAATGGAAATCAGCAGGGTTGGGGATCTCTAGGGCATGTCCGGTACCTGCGATGGGGGAATGCTCCAAGGACTATATAAAGGTTATTCTAGGTGAGACTCATCGCAGTGGGGGATATGGAGCCAGAAGAGGCCACCCTCTATAGCCAGGCAAGACTCCTAGAGGAGGAAAAAGGACACCAACCCACGCACAAAACCTTCTGCCCATAATTTGTCCCATCGGCAAGTACAGGAACAAAGATTAAACACAGACTGGAGGAATGGCTAACTGATGACCAGTCCAACTTGAGATCCATCTCACAGACAAGAACCAATCACTGACATTTTCAATGGTACTCTGCTAGGCTTGCAGACAGGAGTTTGGTATAACAGTCCTTTGAGAGGCTCCATCCAGAAGCTGATTGAAACGGATGCAGAGACCCACAACCAAGCATTGGATGGAGGTTGGGAAGTCTAGGTGAAAAGGAACCCATAGGAGTTAGGAACCCCACAAGAAGACCACCACAGTCAACCAACCTAGACTCTTGGTGACTCCAAGAGACTGCACCACCAACCAAACATACAAAGGCTGGACCTAGGCCCCCTGCACATATGTAGCAGATACGCAACTTTGTTTTCATGAGGACCCCAAACAACTGGAACAATGGGGCAGAATGTACTGTGACTGTCACCTGCCTCTGGATTCTGTTCCCCTAACTGGGCTGCTTTGTCTGACCTCTGTGGGTGCCAGGCTTCTTTGGTACAAAATGGAACCTCCCCCTTCTCAGAGGTGAAGGGGAGGAGAGACTGGGGGAAGAGCCATGTGAGGGGGGCTTGGAGGAGAGGAGGGTGCTGCAATTTGGATGTAAAGTAAGTAAATTAATTGAATGTAAACAACAACAACAACAAAAACAGAGCAGGAAGGAACACTGGAAACACTCTCTCCTTTTCCCAGAGATATTGATGAAGATCCCCAAGCTTGGTTGGTGACCACGTTAGTAACTTTTCTTGCTGTTGTGGCAGAAATGCCTGAGACCTGATGACAGCAGCTTCAGGGAGGAAGGGATTCTTTCTGCTCGCAGCTGAGGATGCAGTCCGTCACAGAGGTAAAGCATGGCATTGACAGTGTGAGGTATCCACAGTCAGGACGCAGAGAGAGATGGATGCAGCTCCAAGCTTGCTCTCTCTGTTCAGTTCAGAATCCCATCAGACAATGACACCAACTTAGGACACGTGTCCTGCTTAATAACCCAGGCTACAAGCTCCTTCAGAGCTTTGTCGTCTAGATGATACTAGAGCTTGTCAGGTTGACAATCAACATACGCTGCCACTGTTCTATTGCTGTGACAAAGTGCCTGACGAAAGAGAACCAGGGGTGGGAAGAATTTACTTGGCTGACAATTTCCAGTTATTCTCTACCATCGTGGGGAAGTCCTGGGAGCTGAAGCCTGAGGCAGCTGGTCCCATACCATCTGCAGATAACATCAAGAGCGGAACAAAATGCATGCACTCCTACGTCATGCTTGCTTACTTTTCTCTAGCTTTTCCTAGAGCTTTTAGCATATAGCTAAGAAATGTTTGTCGATAGAATGGTGCCCACAATGAGCCACGCCCTTCCACCTTAATTAACAATCCAGACATTTCTCCGAAGACAGGCCTACTTGCCAACCTGATCTCAATAATCCCTCAGTTGAAACTTTCCCTCGTGACTTTAAGGTGTGTCGCGTTGATGGTTAAAACCAACCAGCCCGCACAGTCACAGGGGGGCAACCATCCAAGCAGGTCTGGAAGTGGGGCATCCATTCTGTAGGAATGAGTTTTCTTTTTTAGCCTTAGCATCCACCTTCAGCCATTTGCTTCAATTATGCTGCGAAATGACACACTGTAGCCCATCTTCGGTCCCCAACCAACTGATCCAAACAAACATCCACCATTTCCTCTGATTGTGGAGCAGCAAAAAAATATGGCTTGACATATGAAGGAAAACCAGATCCTTTTCAAATGTTTGTTCTCTGAGACTAAGGAAACCTCCCCTGGAAGTCCATTAAAATGATGATACACTCAAGTCGAATATATCTGCCTTGCAGGAGCTTCTTCCTCTACTTCTGGTACAGGTTAGGTCTGTAAATGCTTGTGGTTGGATAGAAAGCTCATGTGTCTCCCATATAAACCACTCCCAGCAGTCACTAACATGATCTGGACACAACCCCTCAGGCTTCTTGCCCCCTTATTGCCTGACCTTGGTTACTTTTCATTTTGGGCCATACTTGGCTATGTTTCAGGCTATGAAATTGTGACCAAGGACAATAATCTATATCCCTCATGTCCTTAGTTCTTAAGTAAAGGGGACTTTTCTCAGTTAAAGAGATGCCATTGTTGGAATGTCTCTGACATAAACCATATTGAAATGTGCTTGTCATATAAGCATGAAGACCTGACACTGATCTCTAGAAGAATGTAAAAAAGAGTTAGATGGTGTGGTGTGTATCTGTACCCATAGCACTAGTGGGTGCAGACACAGTTGGACTTACTGGCCAGTTAGTCTAAGCAACAGGTGAGTGCCAAGTTCAATGAGAGACCCTGTCTCAAAAAGTAAGGTGGGAGTAGGGACAGTAGAGATGCTTAAAAGTTTAGAGCAACTGCTGTTCTTCCAGATGAACTGAGTTCAAGTCCCAATGCCCACATGCAACAGCTACCTGAAAGGCCAATCCTAGGAGATCTTCTGGCCTCCTTAAGCCTAAGTACACACACACACACACACACACACACACACACACACACACACACACACAAAACACTCATAGATGTAAAATAATAAAATAAAAATGGTGGGAAGCAACCAAAGAGGATATCAGACATTGAGCTCTGTTTCCCAATACCCAGACACAAGTGACTTTCCATAAATGTGTACACATACACTTAGACACACACAAACACACATATGCACAGACACACACAGACACTCATGCACAGACATACATATACACAGACACAGACACAAACACAAATACACAGAGACATGCACATGCACACACAAACACACAGAGACACATGCTCACAAACATACAAATGCACATACACACAGAAACACACTCATAGACAGCATGCACAAGCACATGCACAGACACACATGCACAGACATATATACACACATACAAATGCACAGAAACACACACACTCACAGACATACACTTGCATAGAAACACTTACACATTTACAGACATACACATGTACAGAAACACACACAAACACACACACAAACATACACACAGACACACACACTCACAGGCATACACATGTACAGAAACACATACACAGAGACAAACACACACAGAGACAAACACACACACACTCACAGGCATACACATGTACTGAAACACACACACCAAAGGTGGGAAAAATATTCTGCATTATTCTAGAGGCCAAGCAGAGTGCCTGTTTAAGTTAAACTCAGCCAAAACTGGTCAAATGAATGTCTGCAAATAAGTGTCTTTAATAGTTGAAGCATTAAACTTATCTGTATGCAGTGCCTCAATACCAATTAAAGATAAGGTCAGAAAATTCTACTAGGAGAATGAATTCTCAGCCTCAGAGAAGAACACCACCTTGGTGCTGCCCTGTCTTTGAGCGGGAGGCTAGGTGCAGCCAGACAGGCAGTCAACCCTCAGGGAGGCAGCTCCTTGCTTTGTTACCTTGACTTGCCATCGGTGAATCTTGGACCTTGCAGTTATAAATGGACCGAGGGTTAGTTTGGCTGTATTGACTCAGCAAACCCAGCACAGAAGGACAGAGTCACAGGCACCAAAGCCACTCTGGGTGCCTGGCTCTGCCCAGGTGCCAAGCTTCAGGAACACGAGTGGGCAGGAACAAGGGTTCTGATGCATTTTCAGTCTAAGAATATTTCTGCATTTCAGATCAAAGATGCCTATAATCCTGGTCTGACACAGAAGCTGGAATGTTTCCCCCATGCCACTTTTTAGAATTAGGGTGCCTACCAGAACTCTTCAAGACATTCATAAATAGCTTTTGAATGTAAGGGTTGAAATGATGAAGTCAAGACAGTGGGTAAAATGAATCAGAAGGCTTGCAGTTGGGTATGAAACAGTCAAGCCACCAATAGGAGCAAGGATGGGGCTCTGGCAAAATTAGCAAAGCCAAGATCTAGCAGCCTTTAGCAGGCTCTAACTGGCTCCCATGGAACCCTTGGTGAGGAACACACTAAATGTGTGCGTACCCCTTTCCCCTGGCAGATGCCATTTTATGGGTAATATCAACACAAGAATAGGACTATCACCTCAAAGGGAATATGAGATGGTTTATTCTTCAACCAAATCTGGATGGCCATGACCCAGGAACACAGACCGGGGTTACTCAAAACTCTGTATTCTGATGTGCTATTGTTCCCTGACGCTTTGTAGAATCGGAACAAAGAAAATTATACACCAACGTGTCTGACCAAAGGGTTTTATTTTCAGCTTATACCGCCAGGTTACAGGGTTTCTTTAGGCTTACACCTCCAGGTAACGGGGCTGCTATTAATGAAAGTGAGAGTAGAAACTCAAAGCAAAGCAGGAACCCAGGGAGGGCAGGAACCACATACTTAGCTAGATTTCTCATGTAGCCCAGGAAAACCTGCCATGAAAATGTTACCGCCCATAGTGGGTTGGTTCCTTCCTGTATCAGTTAATAATCAAGACAATTCTTGAACACATGTATGCAAACCAACCTGAAAAAAAGAAATTACTTGAGATTCTTGCCTGCCCTGCATTAGGTGACTGTAAGCTGCATCAAACTGAGAGTTAAATGGTGGCTAAAATACAAGATTTAGGAAATAGAGACATAGGTACTAAGAAAATGAGAAAAAAAGCAGTGAATGATTTGGATCTGGATGTCCCCCTGCTCCAGGGACTCTGATATCCTTTGTCTTTGTCTCCAGCTTAGGGTGTTAGTGGAATTTAACCCAGGGGTCTCTTGGGCATCTACAAGAAAAGGTGAATGGGCTTCCTCCCCCACATGTTCCTGCCATGGTGTTCTTTGCCACCATTGGAGCAAAACAATCAGTCATTGGCCAGAAACCCGAAAATAAACTTTTATTCTCTGACACTTGTTTATCTCTTTGTCAGATTCCCAGAGAGTCAACTCAATGAGGAAGGAGAAGAAAGCACACTTTACACCCGAAAGAGAGAGAGACAGGGGTGGGGGTGGGGAGAAGGAACAGAATCCACATAGTGAAAATTAACTGAACAACTAGCCCCCAAACAGCCCAGCCAACAGAGCTCGGTAGTGATTTAAATGTACTCAGAACAAGGGCAAGAAGCTGAATTTTTTTTTCATTAAGCCAGACCTGGGGTTCTCACCTCATGTAATTATTCTCAAACACCCAGATGTTCTCCCCGTGAGCTGCACTGGAGACTGTGGAAGAAAAGCAAGACTCCCACAGCCTGAGAGGAGATGCCCCTTCTGGGCGCTGGGCAGAGAGCTGCTGGAAAAGCCCTGAGTTTCCTGAAGCTCCCTAAAGGAATTCTTACCAGCAGTTCCACTATTCATTCCTTCTCTAAAAACCATCAGAACAGAAAGGGGTTCATGAGCACAGCTGTGATTAGTGTCCCAAGCACTTTCATGAGGAACATGGTTAGGGACCCTAAAGCTCCACACAGAAACTGGGGCTCCTAGCCTGGTGTTAAGCCCTAGGTCTCTGTGGTCCAGACACAAGAAATTGCCTCTGTCACAGGAGAAGATTGTATACCATAAAGACCTGACCACAATGGGGTCACCTACTTCTGAATACCAAACTGGCTTCCTCTGCTTCCAACTCATAATGAATTGTTAAAATATGGGCTGGGTGGGTGCAGCTCACTAGATAGAGTCCTTACTTAGTGAATATGAAGCCTTGGGTTATCTCTCTATTGCCATTAAAAATGCATGTGTCATGGTATAGGTCTGTAATTCTAGCACTTAGGATGGGAAGTTGAGGGTTCAAAGCCATACTTCACTATATAGTAAGTTCAAGACTAGCCTGTTCCGAAATAAATGACTGGATGGGTGGGTAGATAGATAGATAGATAGATAGATAGATAGATAGATAGATAGATAGATAGATAGATAGAGATAGATAGATAGATAGAGATAGGCAGGCAGGCAGACAGACAGACAGATAATTTTTGCTTAAAACAAAGAATTGGAAACCATAACCATCAAAAGATGTACTTTAAATGACTTTGGAAGAAGGTGATGGTGATGGTAATAATGGTCATCTCTCTTCCGTTTCCTAGTACCCCAGGGGTCCAGATCAGCACACTGTGGGTGTGGCAGCTCCATAGAAAAAAGGGAACTTCCCTTTCACTTGAGAGAACCAAGATAGGTCTTTGAAATCCCTTGCTTGTTACACAGATTAACTGTACAAGCATTGCTACAGGGGTGACCACCCACCCAGACAATCCTGATACTCACAGGTCAAGAGAAAAGACAGTTCAGCTCTTAATGTCCAAGAAAACCACCTGACCCACAGAGGTCAGAATGACCATGGACTGCACCAAATGTTACTTCCCAGGCAGCAGGTGGTTACTCAGAGGAGACTGAAAGTCAGAATGGTGAAGCTGCTTTCCGCAAAGACAAAAGTATCAGGTTTTAGAAAGACAGTGACCTTTTATGCTACTTTTAAAGACCTCTCTTTATGAAAAGAGAGCTCCTGACTCATGGTAGGAGGATAACACCTACTTTGCCTTTGACCCCATCTGTGCAATGTGGAATGCTTGTGATTGCACTCACATAGGTGCATGAACACACATGAAAGTGCACACACCGTATAAACACATCTATCAACAAAAAAGATGAGTACACTGCATATAGAAACACATGATATGCATGCCATTCATACATGTCACACACACACAGACACACACATACACACACACACTCACACAATATGAATATACCTCCATATAAAATACAGACACAACATACATGTACAACCATGCACACACACAAATCTTTCTTTTCTCTCTCTTCTTCACCTTCCCTCTTTCACTCCCTCTCTTCTCTTTTTTCCTCCCTCCAGAGTAATGCTAAAAACTGACAGGATTATACAGATTACTCAGGACCTAAAGCACTGTGAACTCAGAGCCAGGGTGGCGTCAGCTTGGGCAGGAGACAGGGGAGGGATTTAAATGATCTGAACAACTGTTTCAATTCACGACTATTAAATATTTAGGGAACATTCACTCTGTGGCAGTTTCTCTGCCCAGAGGGATGAGAGAGAAATACTAGATGAGACCAAGCAAAATCAGTTCTGCACTGCCCTGCGTCCCCTTGACAGCATCGGATAAAAATTTTAGTATCTGTTTAGGATGCAAAACACATACAATTATACTTTCACACAGACCAGTCAGTCAGACAGACAGACAGACAGACAGACAGACAGACAGACACACACACACACACACACACACACACACACACACACACACACACACACAATGCCATCAATACAAGACCCTTTTTTAGACTTCGAAATAATTTTAGCCGAAAAGGATCTGGGCAAATGTATTGGTTACTTGTCTCATTGCTTGGATAAAATATGTGAACTTTATCCCAACTCCAGCAACTTTTAGGCAACTTAAGGAAGAGAGGGTTTATTTAGGTTCACTGTTTAAGGGTACAGTCCATCATAGTGGGGAGGCTCCAGGCAGCTGGTCACAAGGTATCCACAGTCAGGAAGCAGAGACAGGCTCACTGGTGCTCAGCTCAGTTTCTCTTTTCTGTTCAGTCCAGAACCCCAGCCCACGGAATAGTGTTATACACACTCAGGGAGGGGCTTCTTACCTCATTGGACCCAATCTAGAAGCCCAGAGGTTTGTCTCTATAAGTGACAATTATCACTGAATGCAAAGTTTCTCTTTACAGATGTGTCATGCAACATCAAGAAGAGGGGATGACTTGGTAGGGTAGCCTGACCCTAGTCTCAACCTTTGGCTTTAGACTGGCTTGAAAGGTTTATTGAGTAAACTTAAATGACACCTGCTGATATGACAGTAGTGGCAGAAGCCATTCTCTTCTAATTGCCAGAATGATAAAGAGCCCTATTGGCTGTCCTTTCTAAGAGCTATGGGAAGCAACCCATAGATCACCACTGAACACGTGACCATAGTGACCTAGATGAAATGTCAGGGGTGCTAGATAGGAGGGACGCCTTTCTAGGTGATAATGTCAGGCAGGAAGTTAGCTCTTGCCAGGAATGACCACTGGGAACTACCTTACTTGGTTATGTTATCTCCTTTTCCCTCCGAGTAGCTATAAGTCCAGTATGACACTCTCCCTCTGTAGAACAGCCCATGGCATTTAATGAACTCTTAAGTAAACGAGTTTCTGACGACCAAATACCATCGGGTTGCTCACTCACTGCTGGTAGGAATGGGAAACGGCACAGCCACTTCGCAAGGTTGTTAAGGTATAAATTAACTACCGCTGTACCACGTGACCCAGAAAACTCTCGTTCGCTTGAATGAACCGAGAGGCTGTATTCACACGGGAGCCTGTGCATGAGGGAATTGAGCAATGTGATTGATAATTCCCCAAGCTGGGTGCAAGCAGAGTGTTCTCCCAGCAGCATGTTTATTCACTGTAAATGGGAGGGCCTGTGGATGCTAACAAACACTGGGGTCTCTGTAAGGGATGCTTCTAGCTATACATTCTCATTATAAATATCCAATAGATACTCTGGTTCTATGCCTGTCTCTCCAGGTGGTTGATAGGAAAGACAGGCCCTTCCCTCCTATTTCTTGTTCTTCTACCAACATAGTCAGAGACTGTAGGAGTTAGGTGCCACCACCAAACATGTTTCACTCTCTACATCTCTTGACTTTCTCAGCCAATTCCTGAGCATCTGCCCCTATAGTCACAAAGCCACATTAACAAGCTTTGTTCGTGTGTGGATGGATATGCGGGTACAAGTGTGTCTGTATGTATTTATGAATATTGATCCTTTAAAGGCTAGAATATTGATCCTTTAAACTAAATCTTTCATCTTTTTGGGAGGTTTGGGCACAAAGTCCCTCTATATCCTGGAAGTCATTAGATAGACTGCAAACTCCAGCAATTCTCCTGTCTCTTTCCCTCCAGCAGTAGCATTAAAAGTGCACAGGACTGCGCCCAGCTTTCTTTATGTGAGTCCTGGGGATTGAATTCAGGATCTCCATCCTAGTTACTGACTATCCTATCTTCCTGTCACTTACTTACACAGCTTTAAATCTGTATACAACATTTCAATAAACCAGATGACCTTCCTGGTCCACATTTTATCCACCAGGGTGAGTACTTCTGTAAGATCATATCCTTGAGCAGTGGCACTGTGGGTTAGTATTCCAAGATTAGTCTTCTGGGAGTGTTTTCGTCATCCACATATGTGATCGTGTATGTACAGATACATGAATCTTGAACTTCATCTGTTCTATTCCTTCTGCCTAAAACTTTCCTTCTTATTCTTCTTTCTTAATTAAGCATCTCATCTTTTTTTCAATATTTAACACTTATTTATTTATTTATTCATTCATTTATTTGTGTGTGTGTGTGTGTGTGTGTATGTGTACATGTTACATGTGGAGGCCAGAGGAAAACTTGAAAGAATCTACTCTCCCTTTCAACCATGAGGGTCCAAGGGATCAAACTCAAGACTTGGTGGCAGGCACTTCACCTTCTGAGCTAGGTGGCTGCCCCGACATTTTTCTTATTTTCAAAAAGAACAAAGGAAAGGAGAAGATACATGAATGGTGTGATAGACACATGAAAATATGTCACATTTATTATTCATTGCAAAAATAAAAATCAAATAAGAAAACACGGTGCCTTAAATTTTACGTATATGGGTGTTTTGCCAGCATTCATGTCTGTGCCTGGAGCCTGTGAAGACCAGAGGGAGACTTAAAATTTGTCTGGAATTATAGATAGTTATTAGGCATCATATAGGTGCTGAGAATCAAGCCTGGGTCTTCTGCAATAGAAGAAAATGCTTTCAACCACCAAGCCAGCTTTCCAGTCCACTGAACATTCTCTCCTTAGTCTCATAAGAAATAATCTTAATAGCCAGCAGATACTACACAGGAAACTAAAAGACTGGCTAGCACAAATGTTACTTTTCTGAATTTTGGCATTAGAACTTCTGGGCCTTGATAACCTCAAGTTTAACCAAACCCTGTACTACAACAAGTGTGTTGTTTAGTTCTACCACGGTTTTTAAAGGAAATAAGGGGAGCTGAGTATCTTCAAAGTTATATTTGTACTTCAAATTAATTTTAAACCCAGGCAGCACACCTGAGAGGGGTGGTACATCTGTCCTTTTCTCCCACATATTAATTACAATGACTTCCCTGCCTTCCCACATGTTTTAATGAAACAGACTCATCACTGAACCAGAACCGCCCATGTCCCTTAGCAGGAAGGAGGAACGCAAATAATTCCCCAACGTGAAGAGCAGTTTTCATCTTCATGAATGTCTGACAGTTGTTTTCATTGACAACATGACTAGTTGAAGAAAATTTTAAGGCATTAATAAGACAAATTTTAGGTGTGTCTGTGAGGATATTTCCAGAGCCCCACACTGGATGAAGACAGCAGCATCCAACAAGAGGGCTGAGTACCAGCTTTCAGCTCTGCTTCCTTACCGTGGATGCAGGTTGCTCTGTTGCTGCCTTACAGTTGCTCTTGCAGCTGTGATGGAACTGTATCCCCTCAGACCTTGAGCCAAAATAACATTTTCTTCCCCTGGGACTTTTTTTTTTTTTTTAATTTGTACTTGAGAAGAAATTCATTGAAACCATGTCACACTCGGAAAAACTTTCTTTTTAAACTGACAAATTATAAAAGTAAAGAGGAATTCAAAAACTTTCTTGAAGTGAGAAAAGCAGAAAGTAAGGCTGCTCAGAGGACTTTCACCCAGAACTAAAGGACACCTCTCAAGGCCACTTTTGCACACAGTCCTGAGTCTTTGATGTACCCACGTACTTGAGAGATCTCAGGATAAGACATCCAAAGTTGGAATTCAGAGGGGAACACTCTGCCTATTAGTTCAAATGAAATTAGCTTAAAGGATATGAAATTTTTATCAGATATGCAAAATTAATTGAAACTACATCTCTGCCTAGAAGATATGCACGTGGAAATAAGGATTTGCTACAATGTGACAATTAAAATCTCATTACGTATCTTCATCCCCAGTGATCCACGGAATACTTGAGGTGGGCTGAGGGGGGAGGGGTGCTGGGGGATTTTTGCTCAACAGCAGATGTGGAAGAACCATTGTTGCCAGGTAACTACTGTGTAGCAACCAAGTGAACAGGGGACACAGTCAGGGACACTGGCTAGAAAGTCCACTTTGAGGATGCTGCAGAAAGAGTCTCCACTATTGTATATAGACCAACTAACTACAGTCACTGGAATATTACCAAGCTCCCAGTCACTCTGCCTCTAACTACACAACCCCAGAAGTCTCATTTGATGGGTTTTAAATAAGTTCACTTGAGTGATAGGGAACAGACACTGCAGGAAGCAGTGTCTAAGCAGATGCTAAGCAGGAACATCTAGGAGGAAGTCAGAGCCGGAACTAACGAAATTCCCCACCTTTGTTCCTCCCTTGTGTCTGTCTTTCTGCACGAGGCTGATCATATTTCCCAAAGGTTGTTGCAAGATCTTCCCCGCATGCTCTTCTGCAAGGCAGCCTTGTCACACAAGAGAAGGTGACATCTAGTCATGCTGTTCTCTGTGTGGTCAGGCTTGGGACCATTGGTGGCAACAGTGATGGTGATAGAGACTTTGAGATCTTTTGGTCAGATGTAAAGGTGACACAGGTTCTAAAACGGAGACATCATCATACAGGGACCCCTGAGTACTGAATAAAGACTATTAAGTCTGACAGCCCTGAAGTCACCATACAATAGGGAAGCCTCGCAGTAGTTAACCTCAGCCCCCCTCTTCCAGCCACTCACCACTAAATGTTCCAGACATGTCACTGACAGAACTTCCGTGTGGCTGTAGCCATCAAATCAAATTGCACTATCTATTATTTCTAGCTAATATCCCAAATAGCTCAGAAGAGGAGCAAGGTATTCCCAATGGGCCCGTCCCTGATTCCTGGATACTATAAGAAAGGGAATTACCTGTTTGTTTGTTTGTTTGCTTGCTTGCTTGCTTGCTTGTTTTAAGCCATTAAATGTTGAAGTAGTTTCTCATTCATCAACAGCAACTGAAATAAAATTTCTAGCCATGGGGTAAGTCCAAGAAATTCCTAAAACATTATAGGCTATTGGTTTTGGTTGCCTCCCAGAGGTTGAAGGTAAGTCTTATTAATGAAGACACTATGCATTTTAGACACAGTACCAGGAGGCTCTGAGATAGATATGACTAGGTAGCCACCCCCTGAGTTCTGTATCACATGATTCCAGATGATGTTATGCAAACTTCCAAGGGAGGGAGAAGCTGGCAGTTCTACCCAAGTATAATGCCTATGAATTATAATAACAAGTAAAGTACAATAGTGGGTCTCATATCGTGGTATTAGCCAACCTCTCTCTAATTAGATTTAAGGCCTACTCAACAGGAGAGAAGTCAGTAGAAACCCTAGCTAATATAGGGGGCTAATGAAGTCATACATCTTCAATAAGAACCCACCATGGACACTTTACTAAGCCAATATAATTCTTAAGTGCATTATAAATATTTATCCTTTTATCCATTGATAAGTATAGTTCTCATCCCCAAAAAGGAAAATTTGCTTTGCAATAGACAGAGTGTAATACAGAGAATCACAACTGGTAAAAATGCAGAGAGCACGTGATTACATGGTGTCCAGGCCCAGCTAATCCATTTACATCACTAACACAACCCCTGCACTTGGGCTCAGGAAACATCATAAAAGGGGGGATAGAAAGATTATAAGGGCCAGAGGAATATAAATAATGTCCACTGTGAAATTTTATCTCCTAGAAATCTCAGAGAAGCTGTATCCATGAAATTTCAACAGCCACCTAAACCAGACCCCAACAAGGACAATACCGACAGACATATTGACACGGAAGGGTAAATTTCTCAGGACCCAGACACTAGATAAGGAACTACAGGAAACTAAGAAATTCTGATAGTGGGAGAAAATTGAGAAAATTGTCTTGTCCAGGGGTGGGGTCCTCTAACTAGTCATCTAATATCAAGTGGACTTCCCCAAATAATCTACATGAAAGTAATATTATATTGACTGAGTAGATTGTATTTGTTTTTAAAAGATTATATATATATATGTATATACATATATACACACATACATACATTCACACACATGTATGTATGTATGTATGTATGTATGTATGTATGTATGTATGTATGTATATAAACAGCAGTTAAAGCAAAAGGGGCCATGTATTTGAGAGAGATAAGGATGAGAGCGATCCTGGAGGAAGGAAATGGAAAGTGGAAAACTGATGTAATTAGACTTTGATTTCTGAAAATTGAAAAAAATCAAGAAGTAATTTCTGGCTGTGTTGCCCTGTCATCAGGTGAACAGCTCTTACTTCTGCAGAGGAAAAAGGAAGAATAAATAAAAGAGAGTCCTCCTGTTACCAAAGTGGGCTGGGACAGTCTTCAAAAATCTTTAAGCTTTAAATGAATAATCATTGCCTCCATCCCCCCCCCGTGTGTGTGTGTGTGTGTGTGTGTGTGTGTGTGTGTATGTGTGTGTGTCTGTGTGTGTGTGTGCCCATGCTCTCGAATGCACATGCATAGTCATTACCTGTGTGTGTGTTCATGCATATTGTATATGCAAGTGCATATGTGTGTGAGTTTGTGTAAAGTTCAGAGGGAAGTTCAAGTGCTGTTCTTTACTTGCCGTCTACTCTCTCAGTGGTCTGGAACTTACCGACTATGCTATGCTGGCTAGTAAGCCTAGTCCCAGACATCTGCCTGTCTCTGTCACCACAGCACTGGGTCTTAAAGTACATGACACCCCCAGTGTTTTTACATGGGTCTTTACCCTCTACCGACTATGCTATCATTTCTACCCACATTGCCTGCATTTTTAAGCACTGACACCATCTCCAGTTATGACTGCTCACACTCCTTCCTTTAGCCTTCTCCCTTTCTCTTAGTTAGCTCTGTAGCCTGTAATATGATGCTATTGGATTTGTAGCTATACACAAATTCAAGTCCGTGTAGATATCCTAGGTACATTACCACAAAATGTTCAACTTTGGAGACTAGCTTTGAGTCTAGTTCTCTTGGTATTCTGAAAAATCTATTTGTTATTTCCCATCACTGTAAAAGTTTGACCAGTAAAAGATAACATTTTTAACATTTGTTCAACACAGAGATGACCTGTTTTGTATATTTTACCATAAATTCAAAATCAAATGTTATAAAACATCAGACCTTTTCAAAGGATCTTAACCCTAATGCTGATGCTTGCTTGGAGAGGAAGCAATTCTGTAAACTTCTTGTGCTAGTCATATGGCTCAACAGTTGATGGTTCTTGCTACCAAGCCTAGGTGACCTGAGTTCAATCTCCAGGGTCCATTTGGCAAAAGGAGAGAACCGATTCCCACAAATAGTCCTCGGACTTCTGCACATGTGCCAAGGGATGTGTGGGTGGGCACACCTACAAACACATATATGAATACATAGATAGATAATAAGGACACTCTAAAATGCTTTTTTTTGCTATTTATTAGACTCTCTAATGAGAAAATAGCGCAGTGATTTTTTGTGGATTAAAGTTGCCTTGGGCAACATGACACGTTTTACAGAGAAGTTCAGATTTCAGAATCTACTTAAGTCCAGGTGGGTATGGCAACCCACTAGTAATCCCAAACTGTAGAGGAGATTAAAGGGTCCCCAGAACAAACTGGCTAGCTAAGACTAGCCAGGAAAATAAAAAAGTGAGCCTCAGGTTCAACCAGAGACTTTGTCCTGCTGCCGTACACAAGGTAGAGATCAAGACAAAGAATGAGGCCCTGAGGGAAACATCAGCTCCTCACACGCATGTACACATCACCTGTACCCACTTGTAAACCCTCACACACACCATACATATACAAAAGAAATGGTCCTGGGCAGACGCTCTCTCTTGATATGGGGTTCTACGTTTCCCAGGCTGGCCTGGCTAGTTAGATGAGAATGACTTTGAACTTCTTACCTCCTTCCTCTACAGTGAAAGTATCAGGATTAAATGCAGGAATGTCCCAGTGTTCCTGGCTCATGGAGCATTAGGAATCAAACCCAGGCCTTTGTGCCTACCTGGCATATACTCTGCCACCTAACAACCCAAGCCCCAAAACTAAAACTTTTAAATACCGTCCTTGCCACAAGAGTTTTAAGCAAAGTGTTATTGAGTTGGGGAGAGTACATTCAGTCTGTTAATGCTTCCAACCAGAAATGCAAATTCAATGCACTTTTTTTCTTAGCAAGGTTCAAGAGTTGTCCAAACTTTTAAATCCCAGTTTTCATTGCAACTGGTTCATAATATACTGATTGAACATTGAGGATAAAAGTCTAAAAAAATCTAACTATCCACTCCTTCCTGGAGCCTATGGAAATCTTGTAGAAAGGCAGTTGAAGCCAGGCAGAGGGTGGAAGATGTCAAGCATATATATATATATATATATATATATATATATATATATATGTGTGTGTGTGTGTGTGTGTGTGTGTGTGTGTGTGTATGTGTGTGTGTGTATGTGTGTGTGTATGTGTATGTATGTGTATGTGTATGTATGTGTGTATGTATGTATGTGTGTGTGTATGTATGTGTGTGTGTGTATGTGTGTGTGTGTGTGTATGTATGTGTGTGTATATGTATATGTGTGTGTGTGTGTGTGTGTGTGTGTGTGTGTGTGTATGTATAGTGGACTGAAAGCTACTTCAGTGGGAGCCATATTCGTTCCAAGACCCAGTGCACTGCTCACCCTGCAGTAAAATGTCCAAATGAATCCTTCTAGATTAATGTCTTCAGTTATGGACTTGAAGGCTCTTACCTTGTGCTTTCACTACACTCTGTGATGCTTGCCAAGTCAACTCCTGGAGCTAGTTGCTTTGCTATGGAAACAAGATGGCTGATCTCTATCCAGGAAGGCAGGTGTTGGATTTGCTAAAATTGTTTAATGACACACTGAGTAGGGTTTAAAATTTTTTATTATATTAATTTTTTGTTTGATGTGTATGTGCCATGATATACACGCAGTTAGAGCACTAATCACATAAGTGGGTTCTTTCCTTCCGTCTCACCAAGGGATTGAACGTCAGTCTCCAAGAGCTTGGCCGCAGGTGCCTTTGCCTCATGAGTTTCTTTGCTGTTGCCCCCACCAGGATCTCTTAGGAGACCCCGAAGGTTGTCTCAGTTGGGTAGATTCTCATCAGGTACCCCCCGAAGCTCCCAAGGAATGGTGTTGCGGTTCAGGGGGACGAGCCTCAGGTTAACCAGAAGGTCTTTCAAAACTCAGAACTTCCGATCACTGGATGGGTTTGCCACAACCTCACTGAATCAGGAAGGCACAGGCTGTACTGTGGTAGGCAGCTTGCACCATCCTCAGCACACTGCTATGATCTATAAATATTGACTATAAATGTTTTGACTGGACAGCTTCACATTTGTTGCTCCCCCCTACTCTTGTGTTTTAAGTGTTGGGGGAGCCCACACAGATATTGTACTGCCTTTCTTTGAGGTGCACCAAATGCTTCAGCATCAGCATTATTAACATACGCGTTAGCTGGAGCTGGTTGCTCTCCCAGTGCTGCTCCCACTTGCCCACTGGCTCGAGCAGCTGTGAATCAGAAAACACTAATGGGCGTGTTAATGAACTCGCTGCAGTGGAACTGGCTGCTCCAAGAGGGAGCATTTTAAAAGCCCATTGAGAAGACAGATGGTTCCCTCCTCAGTCCCCTGGCCCATCCAAAGTAAATGCAAAGATAATCAAATCCCAAGCTACAAGCCCCCACCTTGTGGGTGTTGAGTTCAGAGACTCAGGAAGATGATCAAGTCCTGAAATGTTTTTCCAGATTGTGAGAGGCAGGAGGAAGTCACTCAGAAGGCACCAAGGGCAGGGGTGTAGCTCAACTGGTGGACCACTCACCCAGCATGCTGTGAAGCCCCAGTTTCATCTCCAGCACTGCATAAACCAGGCATGGTGGTGTGTACCTGTAATTCCAGCACTCAGAAGGTGGCGGCTGAAGGATTAGAAGGTCAAGATTATCCTTGGCCATATTTCATGTTCTTAATCACCCTGTTCTATGGGAGAGCCTGCCTCAAATACAGGCACATGGTTATGATCTATGAATATAGACTATTAATGTCAATATAAAGGCATAAGAAAGCACAGGAACAGTGAGTGTCCTTTCCTCACTGAAGGGTTGAGTGTCCCAGGCTCCAGCAGAGACCCTGCCCTGAGTTGTCTAGATCCACAGTGTCTTATGGAGTGGATATGGCTCTTGCCTCACTCTATGGGACTCTTAAGAGCTCAGGAGTGTGGTTGCACAGTGTGTATCCATAAACCAGCAAGCTCTGCTTGCTGGGGTGCTCACCAGAGAAAACTGCTTTGGGGTGAGCATGGGAAATAAATGTGTCCATCTATTAGGCACGTGGGCTTTAAGACGAATATGGGTGAAGGGATGGGAACTCCTGAAAGTAGAAGCTAAGTGTCTCCTAAGGAGCCTGGAAAACCACAACAATTCACCTAAGGCAGAGGGAAGTGGGGTCATGGGGATTCACAGTAAATTCATCTGTAGCACGGGCAGGTTTCAGGACTCTGTTCCAAGCCCTGGGAGGAGCTAAAGTTGAAGGGGAGAAGTGGGTTATAGCAGTGGGTGGGGGCAGTTGCCCTGAGTCATAGGATCACCTCCTGAAGAGCTAAAGAGCTGGGGACTAGATTCACTGGATAAGTACCTCATTACTTACATAGGAACTCCTGGTGTGTGCAAAGATGTTTAAACAGCAAAGCATGGGGAAGTCACTATCATGTTTGTATGCTTTCCCCATTCCTTTTGGCCCTGAGCTTGTGGGACAGGACCAGTTGTGCTCGGCCAGTGGCCATGATTAACCCGAAGCCTGGGTTCTGAGCAGCTTCTCTGATCTGTGGAAACCCAAGTATCTGTAAATGCTCTTATGCTGAAGGTCAGGGCATTGCAGAGGAAGGCAGCTACATTAAAGGAATCACTCACTTTGGGAGGGCAACACTAGGTGCTCATTTTCAACCAAGTTGCCTCTGAAAACCTCATTGGCATGGGAGCCCTCTGCCTTTCCAATTGGGGTATTCCTCAGAACTTTTTAGAGGTGACTTCCCACCTCTACTTCTGCAATCTTTTAAAAAATTATCCATTTATTATGTTACTTATGTGTATGAGCATGTGTCTATTTATGAGTGTGTGCTAATGTATGCAGGTGCTTACAGGAGCCTGAGCAAGTCTGGAGCTGGAATTTGAGGTTGTTGTGTGTTTTCCAGAGTGGATGCTGGAAACAAAAATTAGACGCCCTACAAGAGCATAATAACCACTAGGCCCTCTCTTCAGTTCCTCTCCACTCTTTCTGTCTTCCTTTTGAAATATAATCCTATTACTTCCTTCTGCAAAAGAGAGATTTATCAAGCATCCCCCCTTCAGACAGACCCTAACCTATAGGGTAGGGCAGTGAACCTCCCAAAGTTTCTTGCCTCCTCTCTGCGTTCCTCCCAACAAAGTTCATTCTACAGTCTCTGCCTCATCTGGATTTAGAAACTTCTCTCTCCTGAAAATTCTGAGGCTCTCATTGGGGAGGGAATTTCAGAAAGCCCCTCCCCTAGTTGACTAATAATTTGTCAGATGGTCTCTATCTGTCTATAACCCTCAAAGAGGAAAAAGTTCCAGACTGTCCTTGGTACTGACATAAGCTCTAAAGTCATGGCCATCCCATATTTCATTTGCTCCAGAGGCCATGCCAGCACCCAGTGGACATCTCCTACCCATTTTTTAAAGGCCTTTATTTCAAAAGACACTAAGAAGTGTCACTCTTCCTGTAGCTTTTATGAAAGACGAAAGGTCACCTATGTCCAGTGTTGAAGGCCTGATTGCCAAGCTGGTGGGCAACTGGGGGTGATGGAACCATTAATAAGTAGTTAAAGCTCTGGGACACAAAATCTCGTCAGTAAGGCTAAGCCCTTAAAGAAGGATGGTAACCTTCCTTTTTTTGCTCCTGCTATTATGGCATAAGCAGTTTCTTCTACCATGGCCTCCTACTACGATCTACTAGAACTCTACAGGCAACATTATAATAAAGAGTATGGTTTCATTGATGGTCAGCTTGACAGGATGTAGACTGTAGAATCACTAGAAGAGAAGCTGTGGTTGTATCTATGGAGGGGTTTCTAGGCTGAGTTAAGTGAGATGGAAAGATATACTATAAGCATGAGTGGAACTATGGCATTGATGAGGGTTCTTAACTAAATGAAAGGGAGCTGGTAAGTGGGCAACATTTTCATTGCTCTCTGCTTTCTAGCTTTGGATACAATGTAACCAGCTGTCTCACATTACTGCTGTCTTGCCTTGGCCACCATAATGGGCTGTATCCTATAATGCTGTGAACCAAATAAAGTAAACCCTTCTTTCTGTATGCTGCCTTCTTAGAAGTTTGGTCATAGCAACAGGAAAAGTGACTGATATAATGACCACATTCTAAAACCTTAGAAATTGTAATCCAAAATAAACCTTTTCCTATTAAGTTGATTTCCTTAGGTGTTTTTCTAACAGTTATTGAAAATAAGCATATAACAACATAATAGCATGACCTTGTTTGTCGGGTTGGAAAAGGTTATATATATATATATTTCCATTCAAACACACACACACACACACACACACACACACACACACACACACACACATTTTGTCTCTTGTTAGAAAACAAACAGGGATCTAGAGAATAATAAAATAAAACAAAGCCAGGGAAACTGGGATAGCACAAAACAAACAAATAGAAGAAAAAGAGTCAAATTTAAGTGTACACACACATACACATAAAAACAAAACCCCACACATAGATACAAAGTCACAGGGATTCCACAAGAAGACAAAATTGAAATTATAATATATATGTAAAAGTTCTGTAAAGTTAAAACATTATGAGACCTGAGAAAACAAAGAGCTTACTGAGATGTTGTTGAATTAATTTTGTGTTGGCCATCTACGGTGGGGCAAGAGTGACTTGAGATTCCACTGGAGAAAACCAACTTCCTTTTTGAGAGGTCATCAGTTGATGATAGCTTCCGAGTTAGGGTGGGTATTTATATCCTCTTCCCTTCTGAGCATTGGGACCCATCTCACCCTGGCCTGTGCAGACCCTGTGTATGCTGCCTGTGTCCCAGGGAGTTAATATTACACCAGTACTGCTGTGTTTATGGGACCTTGCTTTCTTAGTGTCCTCCATCTTCTCTGGCTCTTACAATCTTTCTTTCAGCTCTTCAGCAGAGTTTCCTGAACCCTGGGGGAAGGAACTTAATGGAGGCATCCCGTTTAGGGCTGAGTGTTACAAGGTCTTTCATTCTCTGTACATTGTCTGGCTGTAGATTAAATATTTGTTCCCATCTACTGTGGCAGGAAATTTCTCTGATGATCACTGAGCAAGAAACTCACTTATGAGTATAAAAGAATGTCATTAAGGGACATTTTATTGCTGCATTCCTTTAGCAAAATTTGGTTTTCTTCTAGGTTCCAGAATTATCTAGCCTCAGATTTTGGCTAGCCAAACAGTGTTTGGGTTTTTTTGCAGTAAATAGTAAATGATGGTGTTTATCCATTTATTGGAGTCTGCGGTCTCACTCTGAGGACGTTGCTCTAGTGTGGAGCCGAGCACATGGACTCTGTCACTAGGTCTGCAGGCCACACTCTCCACGTGATTCTCTTCTCTGGCGGTTCACTCTCCCCACCCTGTTGCTTCTGTCTCTGCTGGATAAGACTTCCCTGGCATGTTGCATCTCTCCATTTCCTGGAGCAAACATTACTCCAAATCCTGATAGCTTTTAATGGTAGGTTTATTATTAAATTCTCAATATCCAAACCCTCTACACAATAAGATTATATCGAATGGACAAAGATACAAACTGTGTTTCTATATGAGATAAAAGACATATAGAATCTCTTCAAATATTTGTATCTACCTATCTCTAAGTCCACCTAGTTCTAGCTCATCCTTCTCGAGCTCCATCTTGATTGCCTTCTCCCTCCCCCACTCTTACATTTTTCTATCTTTTCTCCGCCTACCTTTCCACTGTCCAATCCTGTATCACCTTAACATCAATCTACATATCATCTTTTCTGTTTACTTAAAAAAATCTTTACCTTTAAATGTAAGTTGTGTACAACTATTACAACTTGAAAATATTCTAAATGACTATGTTTTCTCAAAGTTAATTAGCTTGGGTAGGCTGTAAAACTAAATTAGTCTTCAACTCCATCAGAAATCTGAGAATGGTCAAATATCTATGAACATAGGAAGCCTAACACAGTTTCCAGATCCAAGAGAGATTGTAGAGACAAATCTCCTCTAGCAGTCTCCTGTTAACAACATGTAAGAGTAAGTTTTCAGCCTTCTGGCCCAGGATCACTGACAGACTTTGAAATGTAGAAATCTTGAAAGGCTGATAATTTTGGCTTGGCAAAGATTATAAGTCAACTATTCTGTATAAAGTGTCCCTTTCTGGACAATATTAGTCTGTAGAGGAAATCAGCAGTTTTTGCCCAGTGACTGCCTAGCCACAAAGTATACCTCACTTGGAGGTAGAGATGCTCTATTTCTTTGCTAAATCCACTAAATGGGAACTATAAAGAGCAGATATGTCTCAGCAAAAGATAAATAACATTAAATATCATAAATTATAGATTTTCAACATTTTTGAAAACCATCCTAACTACAAAAAGCATTTCTGAACTGTTATCCTTTTATACTCTTGGCCATTGGTAATAGAAATATCTCAAAAACACCCTTTTTTTGACTCAGAACCATGAGTTTGTTATACGGCCCTTAACTAGTATTGTTTAATCAACTCAAAACACTGTATAAGCCTTAAATCTGTATCAAATCAATTTTATAGCACTGTAAAGATTATAACTTTATCTTTGTATCAATTAGAAAGATTTCTACCAGTAAAGTTATGACTTTAGTTTAGTTACCAAGAGAAGATTATGGCTGTACAAATCAATCTGGCTAATTTCTCCCTGTAAGATTATGAGTATTTCTAAATTCTTCATAAAAACAACCTTATAACAACCACTTTCCCCTTTCACCGAAAGTCCAGGGAATTGGGCAAAAACTCTTCACAGCTGAATATATGGGCGATGAGAATTTATAAAGGTGAGGGGAATGAGAAAGCCTTCCAGGCCTCAAGAAAGAAAGCTACAAGTTCCATCTCATGGAGTGGGCCTTAAACCAAGAGGAGAGTGGTTGGTTGCTCCCACAGGCCTTGTACCACTCTTACACAAGTGTATCTTGTACAGGGGGCTCACCCTTGTATATCGAAGGTTTTGTAGCTGGGTTGTGGTTTATCTTCCTTCTTTGGTATAATGTAAAGTATCTTCCAGTACCATGAACACTAGTGGGTAGGGGTGAAGACGCTATGTAGGCACCAATTTGACTTCTCTGTGTGAAGTGAGTTGCGTAGGTGTTGTCTTTAGCAATAGGGTCTTACTGTCAGTTTGTGAAGAACAACCAATGGGTAATAGCCTAGGTTGTTTGGAGTTTCCTATTGGGCACCTTTGGCCAACAACTTAATTACATAAAACCTGTTCCTGTTACAGTGTTTATATAAACTGTTTATTCTTTTAAATAATGCTCAATTTCGGGGAGCAGACTACCAACCTTTTTGAGCTGATATGTATGTTTTGAGAAGATCTCATGAAGGAAGAGGTGCTGGTCAATTGCAAATCTGAATGGCTTTATAAGATTTTTACCCTAACTAAACATATTTTACAGACTTACTAAGAAAACACAAGGTCTGCCTGAAATACACTCCAGGGAACAGTAGGAAACAGTATGCACTGCTTGTGAAGGGCTCTGAGTCAGTTTTATCTTTTGCAATAATTGTAAACAACTAAACTGTTGTTACACACACACACACACACACACACACACACACACACACACACACAAGCATACCCAAGATACACATACACATAATTTTAAAAAGGCTTGTGCCTAAAAGGCAAGGCACAAGCCAGGTATTCTATTATCCAATGTCTTTTTTCATGTCATTATGAGGACAGTAGCTCATTGGGACTTTTAAAACACAGTCTCTTAGGCAAGGGCAGGGTTCTATTAATCATCTCTTACCTGTGCATGAGCCCTCTCTCACAGCAGGACTTGGTAACCGGGCACAATCGCAGAGAACCAAGCCAGGCCTCCCATCCCCACTGTCACCTGTAGCTTTGACTTACAACCAAGACATGGCCACCTGCAGATGGTATATGAGAAGCCCAGAGGACAGACAGACAGACGGCTGGGCAGCCTATATCTCCAGCACACCTGTCACTTCATCACTCTGCTTGGATGCCTGCCAGGTGACTACAGCAGCAGCAGGGTGAGCCAGGAAGCACTTTCTCCCAGCCACCCAGCCATCTGCCTTAACTACTTTGAATCGTTTTGTTTTGGTTTCTGAAGCAGATGTGGTAAACTGTGCCAGTCATATAAAAACTCAGTCAGCTGGGGTTCTTGCCACACAATTGTTTCTTAGATAACAAGCTACAAAAACAAATCTGTCTCTTTAGAAGAAGGGTACCAATAGCACCAAAAGTTACCAGTAACCTCTCGCTCTCTCCCTTTCACGCTCCACCACATGTGTAGATATGTATATTTGTATATAGATGTATACATGTGTATACATGTATTTTTAAAACTCGGTGGTTTTCAATTTGTGGATTGTGAACCCTGTAGGGATCAAACAAGCCTTTCACAGGGGTTGCTTAAGATCATTAGAAAGCACACATATTTATATTATGATTCACAACTAGCAAAATTTCAGTTATCAAGTATAAAAATAATTTTATTGTTGTGGACACCATAACATAAGGAAATGTATTAAAGGGTTGTAGAAGTAGGAATGTTGAGAGCAACTATTTTAGCCTAAGACAAATGAAGCCATGCTTCAGTAGCGGACAGAAACTCTATGTATGTTTTAATAGCCATGTCTCCCAACATTTCACATCCCTTCAATCACTTCACAGAGAGCTCAGCTACTCTAGTTCTTTTGGAATACTGGATGTGACCCCTTAAAAGCAACTGGAGAGTAAAATATGCTTTATACTGAATAAGGCTTCATTTGGGAGTAATCTGAGAAAAAATCAATTAAACAAATTTAAAAATATGTATTTATTTAAAAATGTAATGAATACTTGCTTTTTAGTTAACCAAGTCTGACAAATTCCTTTTAATATGAACATATACAAGGATGAGTAACTGATGTCAGAATATGACAAGCAAAACTTAAGTAGACCCGAAAGCAAAATAGTAGAATCTACAGTCTGCTCTTAATGATTAATAGAACAATTAGTCAGAAAACCAGCCAGGATATTAAATAGCAGAACAACATCATAGAAACCAGCAGAACCTAATAAAAATTTATAGAACGTTGTACCTTGAGACAAGAAAATATATATTTTTGAACTGTTAAAAATGCATATACCAGAACTGTCAATATCATTGTCAAAACACAAAGCCTGACAAGTAAGAAAGAATTAAAATTATATAAAATGATTCTCTGAAGTCCACAGAATCGATAAGTGAAAGAGAACAGGAAACTCTCCAAATGCTTGGAAACTTCACAGCACGCTTCTCAGTAGTCTGTGGATCAAAGAGGAAGTCTCTGGAGGAGTTTTCAACATGGAGTGATTGAACTGAATGAAAATGAAATTCAACATATCAATGCAGAAAAGCAAAGCCAGTAGCATTGCAAGAACACACTGATGAGAAAGGAAATGCCCACTAATCCAATGGAGTTAGGACTGGGAAGATAGCCGGCTTAGTGGGTGAAGACTTTACCACAGAAACATAACAGCCTGAGGTCAGACTTCCAGAATCTGCATAAATTAGGAAGCCACGCAGCACATCTGTAATTCTTGGCATTCCTATGGCTAGAGAGAAGGTGGAAACAGTATCATTCTTAGAAGCTTTTGGACTGCTGGCCTCGTGAACACAGAGGCAAAGAACAGAGACATATCTCAAACAAGGGAAGGAACTGGCACTTGAAGTTGTTCTCTAACCCCCACATGCATGATGGAGGTGTAGATGTGTGCATCCACACACAGGTATCCACATATACATGCATACACAAAGAAGTGTTTGAAGGATCGAAGACAAATAAAAATGGGGGAGGGAGAGGACCAGAGATGACTCAGAGGGCAAGGATATCTGCCAAGCCTGACAACTTAATCTTAACTCCAGGGACCCACATGGAGGAAGGAGAGACACCCCCCCCCCCACACACACACAGCTGCAATTTGTCTTTTGATTTCCACAAATATGTCAAAGCACACCATGAAAAAATGCACACACATCCGAGCACACCAAAGAAAAAAATTATTCAATTAGATTTTTAAAAATTAAAAGCAACTAGAACAGGATAAAAGGCAATACATAGGAAAGAATAACCTGAAATTGAAAGCAAGAAAAAGAATAGAAAAAACTAATTAATCAAGATTAGGAATAACTACACAATCCTTTATAATAGCTTAAATGAAACAGATTTTTCCTCCAGAAACAAAAGCCACCAAGAGTAAATAGAAAGGTTAAATAGCCCTGCAATATTATATAATTTGACATCATCATCAATCCCTAAAAATCACAAGCCCAGACGTTTGCACTGGATAAACCTACCAAAATCTTAATTGATAACACTATACAATCTCAGTCAAATGCAATTTAAAAGAAAAAATTTATTCCTGATCACACCTTTAGGTACAGTCCATTTTGGTGGGGCAGCCAAATCATCGGGAGCTGGAAGCAGTTGGTCACAATTAGGAGACAGAGAGAAATGGACACAAGCTTGTGCCAGCTTTGTCTCCATTTCAACCCTTCTGGAATCCCAGCCAGGGAAAGGGCACCATCCACAGTGGGGGAGGGTCTTCCTACTTCAGTATAATCAAGACAATCTTCCACAGTCAGGCCTGGAGGCCTGTCACCCAGGTGATTCTAATATGCTGTCAAGCTGACAATCAACACTGGCCACCGTAGGAATCTACAGTCGGACTCCAGAACCTGGCAATTACAAGAGTTCTCAGGAACACAGCTTAGCAACAGGAGGCAAGACTAGAAAGAACTCACGCTACCACTTTCCTGCCTATTAGATCTTGGAGTGTGTGAGTATGCTGCTCTTCAAAACATAACTTCCTGCTTACTAAACTGTAGAATTAGGGAATTACAAAGTCATGTATTTTTTACAAATCAATTTTTTGTAGACACAGTCACGGCCTTTGGCTGTACTATACTCCTATGTAGATTAACTGCCCTTGAACACACAGACATCTGGCTGCATTTGCCTCCTTGGTGCTGAGAACAATGGAGTGAGTCAGCATACCCAGTCTGGGAAGCAAAAGGCGTAATCACAAAGAAAACTATGATGTTAATGATCAATCTAATAAAGTCATTGTCTTTGTAAGATTTCTTTTTACTTTAAATCGTGTGTGCGTGTGTGTGCGTGTGTGCATGTGTGTGTATGTGTGTTTGTGTGTATGCGAGTTTAGGTGCCCCCAGAGTCTAGAAGATGGCCCTAGAGGCACTGGAGCTGAAGTTGCAGGTTGTTCTGAGCTGCCCAATGTTGATGGTGGGAACCAAACTCTTGAGTTCTCTGAAGGAACAGTGTGAGCTCTTTATTATTGAGCCATTATTTATTGTTGGTAAGACTCCTTAACAGCACTCTATGCTGTTTCAGGCAAAATGGGTTGAAATAATAATCATAGCAATGACCAAATGGAGGAAAATGCTTAAATGTAACATGGTATATATCCTTGCCTTGGAATATTATACAGATATTTGTGGTGATTTTGGAAAAATAGTGTTCACACTGTAATAAAATATTAGCTTACACAACTGAAAGTATAATGTGGTAACAGGAACTGCGTGATTTAGGCTAGGGAAATATAGTTCAGGCAGTAAAACACTTACTACCCAGGCCTGATGATCTGAGTTCATTCCTAAAGCTCATGTAAAAGTCCAGATGTGTTGTTGCAAGCTTATATAACCCCTGTGCTGGGGAGATGCAGACAGGCAGTACCTTGGAGCTTGCTGGTCATCCAACCTGGTCTGCTTGGTGAACTCAGGTCAATAACAGTCCTTGTCTAAAGAAAACCAAGGTGGGTGGTACCTCATGAATGACCAGGTCACATTTGGCCCTCCACACACATCTACACTCATGCCCATATACATGTAAACACATGTGTGTGTATACTCTCAAACATATGAATACACATACACAGAGATGAATAGTCTAATTGAATTTCTCTGAGCCAGAGTCTGTCACTGAGCCTGTAGCTCACTGGCTGGCTATCAAGAGCTCAAGGAACTTTTGTGTTGGCCTCCCCAGCAATGAGATTACAGGTGCTATCATGCTCGGCTTTTGTACATGGGCTTTTGGGATCAAACTCGAAACCTCATGCTTCCTTGATATACACTTTATCCTCTGAGCCATCTCCCCAACTCTAAGTTTGGACTCTTTGATTGCAGAGTTCTTGGTTGAAAGCAAGAAACCTTTGCCAGTTTTCTGAAATTCGCTGATTTTTGCCTGGGCCCCAGAGATGTCAGAGTGGGGTTCAAGTGGCTTTCTCCCCCTGTTTGGTTTTTCTCAGCTCATGCTGTCTTCTCGCTAAATGTAGCTCTTTTTCTTCCCATTACTTCTCTCTGTGGCAGCTGTGATTCGCATTCAATTACTTTCAGAGCCTCCTCTAACGGAGTTCAGATTCTTGGATATTGGCTTGTCTCCTTGCCCATTCAGCTTGTCAATCAATCCATCAGATGGGAAGGACCCAAGAGGTTAGATCTTCAAGCTTAAGAAAGAGCAAAACACAATTCACCATACAGGGATCACTCCCACTTGGAGGTGGCAAGTGAGTCTGTACATTGCTGTCACTCAGACTGCTGGGGGCCTTGTCTCACCAGCCTTGCTGAGAGGGTGGCATTCTGGTCTGTGTCAATGTTCTGACTAAAAATGCTTGACCCTCTCTTTCCCATTCTCTCCCTGCATATCACACAGAGCCCTTCCAGACAGCGTTTCTCCTTTGGGAATCCAAGATGTCACTCAGCAAAATGAGAAGCAGGGTGATGACTGAAGCATCCCTGGTCAGGAACTGTCCTCCAGGAGAAAGAAGCAAAGGGAGCTACACGAGTTATTTTTCTTGGTGATCTGACTAAACACCACACAAAGAAAAGCAAGTTAAGGGAAAATGGCTTATTTTGGCTCACAGCTTGAAGGCTCCCAGTTTGAAGGCACACAGTTTGAAGGCTCCCAGTTTGAAGGCACACAGTTTGAAGGCTCACAGTTCATCATGGTATGACAGGCATGGCAGAGGAACAGGAAGCTATTGGCCATGTAATATCCAGTTATAAAGCAGAGAGAGATGATTCTGTTCTCAGATCATCTGTATTCAATCTAGACGATCCCCTAACACAGGGGTTAGTGCCACTCATATTTGAGGTGGGTCTTTCCACCTCAATTAATCTAACATAGGCCTTACCTCATAGACACATTCAGAGATTTCTCTCTTTAGTGATTCTACATCCTGTCAAGTGGACATTGTGGCATGGTGACATAAAGCACCACAAACCCCAAGCCACAGGCCAATTCTAGGTTAGCAGGCCCAGATGGGTTTTGGCTATAGAAACTACAGACTCTGCTGGGCTAGTTCATACTCTCTGAGAACTTACAGGTACCCATGACGACTCACAGATTTCATCTGGGCTCTGTGAGTACTCAGCATCTTGTATGATGTCGCCCTGAGTTTTACAGATGTGCATACTGTGTTCTTTTTGTGGGGTTACTACAACCTATTTCAAGAAACCATTAGTAGCTTAACAACCAAGTGTGGCTTTCTGAGCTTTCTTGCTGTGCTGAACAGACCCCCCCCCCCAAGCAATCTCTGAACCTACTCTGAAGACCTCACTCCTACCTGCCTGCCTGTACTGACAAGGATAATGAAACTTCAATTAAGACACCCAACTGTTTGATGCTAATTGCCCATTCAGTCTAGTGTAGCACTTGTTTTTACAGTGTAGTTTTCTTGCCCACGCAAAGCTCTTTGCTCCAAGACCTTGAAAGGATCTTATCCACATCTGATTTTCTGGTTTACATATTGCAGAAGAGGATCTTTGTTTCAAAATGATCAGTTTTCACAGCAGGGACACTACTTTAGCCACCCTATGAATCCTCTGAATGGGCATCGAAAGGCAGCCGATGTCCTTAGTCATGGATTAGACCTACACTGTCCACCAAACATTGATTCAAGAAACAGCTCAGATTGGAATACTACGCCTTGTGTGTGTTTGTGAACAAAATTACATGTGTGTGTGTTTGCCCACATTCAAATCTCTACCACATGTGTGTGTGTGTTTGTGCACACACAAGTCACCACATCACTAATTGTGCTAGGACCTGGAACTCTCTGATTGAGCTAGATCAGCTAGCTTGCAAGCCTACTTCTCTCTCTGTCTTTCCAGTGTTGGGATTATAGGAGCACATCACCACACACAGCTTTAAAAACATTTCTTATTTATTCTTATTATGTTATTTATTTGGCAAGAGGAGTGGCCCATATATCCATGGCCCCCATGTGTCACTCAGAGGAAAACTTATAGTGCAGTCAGTTCTGTTGTTCTTGTTTTACCATGTGGTCACACCTACACCAACAAGACCACACCTCCTAATGGTGCCACACTCCCCATGGGCCAAGCCTCCAAACACAGGAGTCTACAGGAGTCAAACCCATTCAAACTACCACACAGGCAAAATACCCTACACATGAAATAATATTTTTATAACAGATGCCCCCTATGTTAGTTTGAAGAAGAAATGTTCGACATAGGTTCACATATTAGAACCCCGGAACCTGGGTTGGTGGTGATGTTTTGGAAGGTTATGGACTTTAGGTGATATGGACTTGCTGGAAGGATTAACTCAAGGCAGGTGTAGAGAGTTCATAGTCTCACCTCACTTCTATTTCATTCTCTACTTTGTGTTCATGGCTAATAATGTGGTCTCTCAGTTTCCCGTTTTTGCTGCCCGCTGTCTACCATTGGGGGATCATTTTTCTGGAACTGGATTGCCACTCTGAAATTGTGATAATCCAATAAACCTTTTCTTTTACATGTTTCTTTGGAAACAGTACTTTATTATAGCAACAGTATATAGAATAATCCATACCCTAAGGAATGACATCTGAGGTTGACTTCTGGCCCCCATGCATATGCACCCTCACATACATGTATACATGCACACACCCAAACACACACACATGCACACAAAAATATATCAGTACCAGGACTACACTCCCAGATATTCTTCTCTAACCAGGTCTCTGCATCTTCACAGGATCGATGACTCATAGGCTGCCTGTGAGGTGTGTGCCTCTGGGTAGTTTTCGACCCTTAGAACGTTTGTCAACTGGATACTAATAGATCACACACATTCAAAATAAAACTGTGCTAGAAAGATATTTAATAAAGATTTCATCTGCAAGCCTCACCTCTCCACTTTAGGCCCCTTTGAGGGCTCTGTGTTCTGAAACACAGACACTGTTGTGTCTGAGTTTGATGTCCCATGGTCCAATAATTAGCATTACTTTCAACATGACCTACCTTGCTCCAGATGCTTGCTGATTGCATCCACAATCAGAAACAGAGAGGGAGGAATGAATGCCTACTTCTGTTCAGCTCCCTTTCTCCACTTGTGCAGTTCTAGATGGCTAGGGAATAGTGCCACCCATAGTGAAAGAGTCTTCTCACTTCAGCTAACATAATCAACCCCCACCACAGACATGCCTGGAGGCCCAAGTCTCAGGTGACTATAGATCACACCAAGTCAACAATTAACAGTTCTCATCACAGATTTAGTCTCTGATCCTAACAACTCGATGAACTTAATGAACTTGCCTTCCCTACTTTTTCCTGAATAAATCAATTATAATGTTAGAAATGAAGGAGATAGACAGATGTGCCATTCCCCTATCCATCTGTCATGCAGGTTAGATTCAAGAGGGACTGACCTATGGGTCTGCCAAAACATGATATGAAGAACAAGTTTATGTTCATTCGGAATGTACCAATCGGAGGTCCCCCTCCCAAAAATATAAGAACAGGTGATAAAGATCAATAAAATAAGACATAAGAAACAGGTGGGCATGGTCAACTCTAGCTGGGTCAGCTTGAACTTCTCTAGCAAGGGATTTTGCATAGAGTACTACTTCTCTTTCCACCAATAAACTTGGCAATTTAGGTTTCTTACACCTCTACTGTGTATTTTATATATTTACCTATAACAGGCTGAATTCTGGGTAAGTAGGCTACCAGGAAGAGTAGAACCCTCTTCTGGAAGTAACCACCCTGGAGAGACACGGGGAGAGGAATAGTAGAAAGCAAAGTAATATTATCTCCATGCCTGATAGGGCAGAAACATGGCTGTTATAGTTGATCAGATCTTTCTCTAAAGAGTTGAGTATTAGTCTCTTCTTTGATTCAGCGGAACTCTTGAAGGCTTTCTGGGTGACATGTGCTCCATCTGAGCTTTCTTCTCAGAATTCTAAACACCAAAAGTGCTGCTGGGGTCCAGATGGAAAGAAACTGGAGACATCATGGATTCTACATGTGTTTTATACTAACAAGTGTGTGATTTGATTTCAGTGCTATCTAAACAGTGGGTGGCCCCATTAAGTAGTCCAGTCTAGTAGTTCTTACCTTGTGCGCTTTCTATAATTGGACACACCTGAAAAAGATCCCCAAGAACAAGTTTGACTAGGCAGAGAACAGCTTTGAGCATCCACAGAGAGCCTCAAAGAATCCCAGAGCAGATCAGGCTCTGGTGCTCTTAATAGACCCTAAGAGATGAGGCCAGAGAATTAGGCAGGGCCAATCATGAAAGGCCTCATATAATGCATCAAAAGGCTCATATAACCCACCAAATAATTTCTCCAGTGGCAATGGAAATTTACTGAAGGATTTAGACCAGGGGAATGAACATAATCCAATTTTAACTTTAATAAAGCCACTCTAATAGCAGCAAGGAGGATGGATTTGAGGGAGAAGAGATTAAAGCGGGAGCCCTTTGCTGTGTCTGTATGTGAGAATCCATTGGTGCACTTGCTTTCAGAAAACAATCAGGTAACCGGGCCCCACCTTCTGCAATTTGAAGGTAAGTACTCAGAGATATGACTTACACAGCAGCAACAATATGACCAGCTAGAAGTGGTCACTCATTTGGCCAAAAAAAAAAAAAAAAAAAGATTTGAGGGTATCTGGGAGCTCATTCCTAGGTAACTTTTACATTTGAATCAAGCAGATAGTTTTACACTGAATCAAGCAGATAGTTTTCCAAGCATGGGTAAGACTGCCACCCAGTCTACTGGAGACCTAATGATCCCAAAATGTCTGGCTAAGAAGGGAGCCCAGTAACTGACAATTGACAATTGATCTACAACATTGCTCTAGAGGTGTGTCCAATTTTCTTGTGTGTGTATGTACATGTATATGCATGTGTGTCCAATCTTCTGACACTCCAAAACAATGTTGTATTATGCAAGTTCACACTTAAAGACCAGATATAAGTTCCCCCGACAAAATTCGAAGAAAGTATCTCATAATTTTTAAGGAAGTTTACATTCACAGTTATCCCTGGCTGTGTTAAACCTGTGGACACTTGGTTGAGATGTGTCTTGTTGAGGCATCATCTATTTCAGGATTTCAAGCCTGCTTGTTTTCAGACAGGACTGCATTTCATCAGTTTCCCCTGTTCTTGGGCCTTTGGGTTTACACTGGAACAATGCCACCTGTTCTCCTCAATCTCTATCTTGTCAACCCAGGTTCTATGGCATCTAAGCCTATATGTTTTAATCACAAACACACACACACACACACACACACACACACACACACACACACACACACACTTAAAAAGTTCTTTCTTTAGTCAGTCGTGGTGGTTTATGCTGGTCAGAAATGCTAAGGATACAGTGGCAGAAGGACCACAGATTTGAAACCAGATAGGGCTAAATAAAATAGAGCACATGTGTATTGGATGTGCACCATCTTGCTAAATGTTTCCTAACAAAATGATATGATGTATATATCAAGCATTTACAAAGTATTGGTTGCACTAAATTATGGCCCTGGACCAATCCTCATTCATACAGAGAGATACTAGAGACAACAGTAAGCTCATCACAGAGTAGAAGTACCACTTACTTATGGGGTGGGGGACAAGGCTACTGCTGAGCTCCCAAGGCCAGGAAAGAAATGAACTCCTAAGTGTGGGTCTATGAGCTGGTAAGTCAAGACTGCCTTTCCCCTAGAACGCATTCATCTACATGGGACCCAGAAGAAAACCACGGTTTAGAAGAGGAAGAATCTATTTTGCAAGCTTAGGGGACCTATTGAAATATACATCTGTTATATAGAGCAACAAGCAGAAGGGTAAACTCCTGGGTCAATGGCACAAAACTGGTCCACATCCAGGAATCCTAGGGTCAGAATCACCCTGCAGCCCTAACAAGCTAAAGCTTGGCCTCCCGTCATCAGCAGGCCAAGTGAGCAAACAGGTAACAGTGAAAAGCAGAGAAAGAAGGTGAATGTAATGTGGCCACACTGGGAAGAAGAACAAAGAGATCCACTGACCCCACCCAGGTCCACTTCCGGGATCCTGGCATAGGATTTGGGTTTAAACAGCTGGCAGGAAGTGTTCACAGCTAAGCACTCCTGGACAAGGCTGGATCCCACCCATCCATCATCATTGTTCTGGCTCCGGCTCTGCAGCAAGACAGTCTAACAAGTTGTCAGAACTGTGCTACATGTTCTTCTGCCTGTTACCAGGCTTCAGCCTGTTCCTTCCTCCAGAAGGAAATTCCTGGGGAAACTTTTTTTTTTTTTTTTGAAATTTTGGAGTCTTTTGTTTTAGGATTCACTTATTTTATCTTACATGTATGAGTTTTTGTCTACATGTATGTCTGTGAACCATGGGTATACAGTGACCACATAGGCAAAAAAGAGGCAGCTGTGAGCCACAGTGTGGGTACTGGGAACTGAACTTCTGTCTTCTGCAAGAGCAACTGGGGCTTCTAACCACAGAACCCTTTCTCCTTCCCTTTAGAGTTTCTTTATCCTTGCCAGGAAGAGAATGCACATGGGCGGGGGCATGGTTGAGGCTTCATGACAACGTGAATGTTGTGAAGGACCAAGCATCTAAGCCTGAGATTCCAGGAAGGCCACTTACAGGAACTATTTCATTGGCTTGGGGAAGGCAGATGTTAGACAGCAGTAGGTTTCCAAGAGGAGATGAGAACAAGCAGAGAAACAGCAAGTGTAGAGTTGCTCTTTGAAGCAGTTGGGACGAGAATAATGTGAGGCCAGGAGGCAAGGTGGAAAGGGATTCAAGATCAAGGTTCAGTGTCATAGCTGTTAAGGCAGGTTTCCAAAGGAAGAGCTGCAGATGGGTGGAGCTCATAGCATAGGAAGGCACTGGGGGGCTTTGGAGCCCTGAGGGAATGGAGTTGTCTTCCAGAGTTACGTGCGCAATTGAGGCTCTGCTAGAGGAAAGGACAGCAGGCGGTGTGTTGAAGATTTGAGGAAGGTAGTCAAGACTGAATAATGCTGCTGTTGGGAGTGGAAGAGCTAGAACTAGCTGGTCGAAGGCTGCAGGTATCTGATATCCCAGCAGAACTTGGGAAGAAACTGGTGCTGAGCAGATGGGAACAGCGGAAATGTGTGGAGCCCCACCATCAACCCAAAATGATGGGCCCTGGCTCACACCACCCATCAGTGGCAATCTCATACCTATATTTACACCTCCTTCACTCTTCACAATCCAGGGTCTCTCTACACAGACAGGGCTAAGGGTAGCAGCCTGGGCCTCACCCTGGAACCGAAATGCCTTATCCAAGGCTCATGCAACTGCCTGAATACAGAGCAGTAAGCAGGTGAGGGGAATTCAGGCTCCCTTGGAGGACCAGAGCCTTTCTAACGAGACTCTGAGCCCGAAGTATCTTATCGTGTACTTGTTAAATCTACAAAGTCTCCAACTCTACCCAGCAGCTAGCGAATGAGGACTCCCAAGGAGGTGGCCCAGCAATTTATGCTTTAACGGGCCCTCAAGGCGATTCTAACGCATAGGATAATTTGAGGCACTGACCCATTATAATAAATGACTTCTCCCCGAAGTGTAAACAAATACACTTTACCATTTATCATTTCTCTATTGTGTGTGACTGGTATTATATAATCAGCAAATTATCAGGTGCTTACTAAGGTCCATTGTGTCTCAGCTCTGTCATAGCCAGCCTTGAAGATGACCTCTGGAAATACACTGGGTAGTTTTTAATTGACAGCTTGCCATAATCTAGAATCACCTGGGAAGAGATTCACAGCTGGGGAGTTGTCTAAATCAGGTTGGCCTGTGAACACTTTTGGGCAGGAGTTGTTTAGATTATTAATGAATATAGGATTACTTGCCCCATTATGAGTGGCACCATTTTCTAGGCAGTTGGTCCTGAGCAATGTAAGCGTCCAGAAAGCAGGCCAAGCAGCAGAAAACAAGCAAGCAGAAACTGGGTTTCTTCTGTTCTCTGCTCTTGACTACGGGTGTGAGGCTTCAAGTTCCTTCCTTGACTTCCCCATAACAAATGGACTGTAACATGGCATTGTAGGCCAAATAAACCCTTTATTCCCTGAGCCGTTTTTGTGTTCAGTGTTTGTCATAGAAACACAAATAAAAGTAGAATATAAAATAAACCCTGCTACTCTTACTTTTGTTTCACCTCGTCCCATATTGAACCATGGGTGCTCTCTGTCTGTGTGACCCACAAGGGTACTCAGAAAACTCATAGCTACTTCTGATGCTAGATCATAAAATATATCACAGTCTCCTGTAGTCTGAGGCCTCTTGACCCAAAGGACACAGACAGCGTGCAAACAAGAAAGTCAGCAGCTCATCGGGGAAGCTATGAAGACACTGAGAGCCAGGCCAGCTGTGCGGAAGTTCTACCCTAGAAATGTACCTATAATCTCACGTCTCCAGGTGACTACAGCCTAGTCTGTCTGTCTCCCTCCCTCCCTCCCTCCCTCCCTCCCTCCCTCCTTCCCTCCCACTCTCTCTCTCCCCCCTCCCTCCCTTCCTCCCCTTGCTCTCTACTTGTGTGTGGAAGAGGATCTCTCACTGGTCTGGCACTCAGCAAGCAGGCTAGGGTAGTTGGAAGGGCAGTGAGCCCAGGGATCCCCTCCCCCTTCCATTCTTCCTGAGCACTGGGCTTGCACCCTAGTACCTCCAATGCCTAGCTTTCTATTGGCCGTTTGGGATCAAACTCAGGTCCCCATTCTTGGAAAGAAAGCATTGTATTAAATGTGCTCTCTCTCTCCCCAGCCCAGCTCTATCTTCTCATAGTGGAGTGGGAACAAAGCAAGTGGCAGCTTCATGTCCTGGTGGCTTCATGCCCTAGGAACAACATGTCACAGAGCCTGGGTGTGTCCTGCAGAAGACAGTCTCCTCCACTGCAGACCCGCATTTCTCAGTTCACAAATGATCAGCCTGTCCTGTTCAAAAACATGGCTTAGACTCCCCTTCTCCCTGTAGCTGTTCTTTGCCTGCCCGCCGGCCGGCCGTTCCTCCTTTTAAAACAAGCATCCTCCTCCTGTGCTTGATCTTTCACTAAATGATAGACAATAAGTGCTTCTCAGAGTACTTAACTCTGTGATGCTGTTTGCATATTCATTATCTTTCAGGCTGCAGCTTCTGCTTCCCTGGCTTAGGTAGCTTCATGCTGAATTCAGAACTAGACACCTGGGCTGAATAATCAGCCAGACTTTCAGGGGAAACCTTTGTTGTTATGTTTAATCCTGTGCATGCTCCAGTGCAAGTGTGTGTGTGTGTGTGTGTGTGTGTGTGTGTGTGTGTGTGTGCAAGTGCAGGCATGTGAGTACCAGGGTACACATATGGAGGTCAGAGGACAACCTGGAGTGTCATCCCTGGCTTTCCACTTTCTTTGTGTGCCACTGAGTACTCCAGCTGGCCCATGAGCTTTCAGGGCTCCCCTCCCATCTCTGATTCCTCTCTCATCATAGGAATGCCGGGATTACACATATGTTCTACTGCATTTGGGTTCCATGAGTACTGGGAATTTAACACTGGCCTGGCAAGCACTTTCCCTAGAGAGCCATCTCCCAACATAGTTCGAACAACCCATGAATGAGCCCCTATTAAAGCCAACATCCGGGGACACTGGCCTTTTGCGAGGCATAGACTGAGTGCTAGGTGAGCAGGGATAAAAGGGTAATTCCTGACTTCCAAATCTGAGGGCAGAGAAGAAGACAGTGAATGCAGTGTTATGCACCAGGGCTGTGAGTACAGCCGCTAATACCTATCAGAATGTGGCTCCAGTCTCTCCTCAAACCCAGAGCCTGACATTGTCCTCTTCTCAAGAGGCCTACAAAGAGTCTAGAAGCAAGAATTCCACAGGCCATGTGTCCATGCATAAAGTGCCTAACTCACCAGGTGGCCATGTGGGGGATGAAGGAACCTAAACATGGCAAGTAGACTCATAGCCCTTGCATATGCTAGCCAAGGGCTCTGTCACTGAGCCACACTACCAGACCCACCCAGTCACTGATTGGCGACTGGAAAGACTGAAAAAGACTCTACCTCTGGCTAAAATGAGAATAGAAGCAGAAGGATTCATTATTAAAAGCCACATTCTAGATTTCTTTATTGTCTTTCATTTATACACAGGGAGGTGGGGATGGGTGTGGCATTTCCAGTAAGGGGTTTCCTGGGCAAGGAGGTACGGGCTGTGGGTCCCTGCTGCTTGTGTAAAAAGCCTGGCATGGTGGCTGTAATCCCAGTGCTGAGGAATCAGAGAAGGAGGCAGGGGTACTTCTGGAGCTCATGACCATGAAGTCAGACAGTGTGGTTGAATCCATGAGCTTCATGTTCAGTAAGAGACCCTTTCTCAATAAAACAGTAAAAGAACCATTGGAGAAAATGCTCTGTTGACCTCTGCCCTGCCACAAGAAGGCATATGCCTTTGTGTATGGACACATACATATTTGATATAAATATAAATATTTAATAAATAAAGTTGAAAGGCATTCACTGAATGCCAGAGAACGCAGCACTCAACCTAAGACTAGATTCACATCTATTTATAGGAAAGTTTGTTAGTCATGTGAGTCTTTAGAGTGGGACTTTGTGTGTGTGTGTGTGTGTGTGTGTGTGTGTGTGTGTATGTGTGTGTGTGTGTTTTCCAAGGGTGAAATGTGCCCTCCCTAGGTAATGCTGAGAACTCTAGAGACAGGTAGAGACTCTGAAAGGCCCCAGGCACAGGATCAGGGCAGCATAAAGTGGTACAGTCACAACCTCAAGAATAGCAAGGTTCTGCATCCCTGGCTGCTACTTGCTGTCTGAGCATGAGGATGGGCCCGATTTCCCCATTTTGCAGTTGAGGAAACTGAGGATGAGCAATGCAGAGAGAGAGGTGAGGCCACAGAGGCGACATCTTGAGAGCCAGTGTGCAGGCAGCTAAGACAAGAAAAGGGAAGAGAGTCCGCTGGCCTGGCTTTCAGACTCCTTTCACCCCACAGTCCTTTAAATGACTCACTTCAGAATGCATGTTTACTCACCAAGTCTAACTATCAAGCCTCAAGGGTCCTCTGAGCTCAGAGAATGTGGTCTAAAAGCCAGCAAGAATTGCCTTTTTGTTGTTCTGATCGCCAATTAGTGCTGAGTGTTTCTCTGGTTGCCTCCCATGGAAACCTGATTTTGTTTTTTTTTTTTTTAAATCAAAATATTACTTAATGTCTAGAACCTCATGGAATGCTCTAGAAAACCTTTGGCAATTGTCTGTGGCCTGTTATTTAAACTGAAAAATGACATCAGGGAAAATGACACCTGAATACCTGCCTGTACACTGGAACCAGCCTGTTACACGGGAGTCACCATGTCTTTTCCAGACTGGTGCATCCTTGAGGGGTTCCAACAGAAAGAAGAGCTGGAGCATTATTTAGAGGGAGTTCTTTTAAAAGGAACAGAATTAGATTAACCTTGGGGAGGAGAGTGGGGGGGCATTATGAAAGACACAAGAAGATTCTGGAAGGAGGGGAATGAGGATCCAGCCTGCAAAAACACATCTCAGCCCAGCAAAGCAGAGCCATCAATCATTAACATCATTTAAAACAAACATGACAAACTGCTGAGAAAATACGTGATGAGCTTCATTCTTCAGCCGCATTAGGAAGAGACAAACTGCGCGTCTTTCTCTATCCCTAATTTGGGTAGAAGTCATTGAGAATTGTTTTTCTCACATCTGTGGGGCCTTTTCCATTCTAAAGTGTGTATCGATGCACAAGTCCCCCGCTATGATCTGCAGGTGTCGTGCCCACGGTAGCTCTAATAAAATCTCAACCCGGGAAGAGGGATGGCTTGCAATGCTATTTTAAGCGTCTGTTAGCTGAACTATCATATTAATGAGGCTGACTCCTTAATCCTACTTTACTTCTAAACTGCAGGCAGGCTGTGGAGATTCTAAATCACGCCAGGTGGGCAAAAAGACCAAAGGACGTGGCCAGAATAAAAACCCAGCTGACCTAAAGAGTTATTGACTTCTCAGGACATGGGGAAGAATAAAGAGTGTGGCCATGGGAGAGAGATTGGGTGTCAATGTCCAGGTTTGCCAGCCTCAGGTAAATCTATAAAGCTCCATCTTCCCTGTGGCTAGCTCAGGGACATCTCCAAGCTCCTGGGCCCACAAGAATTAATGTCTGTGCACTGCTGCCCCCTGCTGGACACATGGGGTCCACCTAAGACAAATCTTTTGCATGGGTTCCAAGAAAATGCCATTTGCCACGTCAATTAGTTTTCAATTCTCTCTCCGCCTCCCCCTGACAGTGCCTTCCACCCTCAGGACCCTGTTAGGAGACAATTCCATCTAAGCTAATGGGCAAATATTCCTTATAATGCAATTTTAGAGCTTTCTTGTGGATAACCCCGGAGACCCTCCCTTGGCAGGCTGGCCAGAGACAAATATATAACTCACATCATCTTGCTGTTCCAAGTGCTGTTTGATCAAAACACTCTCGTGAATTTACATGAACCCAAGCATGATACTTTCTTAGAGAAACTAGGAGCAGCCGGTGTGTCAGCCAGCCCTTCCTTCCCACTACTACTGTGTGACATTTGTGGTTAATGTCTTTTTCTCACAAGGCTGCTATAGACAGAATCCAGCCACCCCAATGTGTCAAGGCTCAAACACCCACTCCTGAAAGCTCACTGGCTGCGAGATGGAGAAATGACACCAGATATTCATTTAGAGGCAGCTTTGGGGCAATGCCTCAGCTAGAATAACGGAAAGGAACTAGTCTTAGTTATGATAGCCAGTGTACAGTGTGTTAGGTCAGTAGGGTAGGTATGCAAGGAAAAATCAAGGTTAACATATAAAAAAGCCATTGACAGGAAGTCTGGCGATCCCTTCCCGCCAGTGTTTCACATGACAGGGTGTGTGTAGAAATCTGTTTACCTCCAAATTTGGGAGAAAGTAGTGCTCTGTGAATGACCTTATAAAAGTCATGACTCTGGGGGCTTTTGACTCTATGTTCTGCCCCAGCCCCTAGCCCACTTTCTCTCTCAGGAGTGTCTGTGTTTTTCTTTTTCTTTTTTAAATTATTCCTTACCGCTTTATTATAAAAAAAAGAGAGGGATACATTTACAGATTTTTAAAGGCATTTTGGCATAACATTATATGAATAATTTTGTCAGTACTTAATTCTCTGGTTTGATAGCACACATAGAAATGCAGTCTGTGTCTTTCTTATTTATAAACGGCTCTATGTCTATTGCTATCCAAGTGCTCGTGTTGGGTGGCAGGTTGTGAAAGGTAGAGATAAGGTTGAAGCCCTGGTTACCCTAAGAAATGGTAAGTACTTCCTTAAACTTCCAGGGGGCCAGGCCCCTCTCACATAGCTACAGTGCCCCCCCCCAGCTCCCTGTAGAAAAGTTTGTAGAAGCAGGACCACGCCCTCCCATATGAAGAGACCGTATTCCCAATCTCCCAGGCCAAGCCAGTAGGAAGTGCCTGCTGTCAGACCCCAATCCACCCCAAAACTGTATATAAGAATCCTATCCAGAAAAAATAAAGATGTTCAGGAATCACTCCATCATCTGAGAGCTTCTGTCATAAGAGCTGTAACTCTGACACTTGGGGAAGAGATTTGCTCTCCCGCAATCCCTGCCAGAAGCTCCCCTGCACCCCTAGCCAGCTAGTCAGTCTCCTGCTGGCTCACCCCACCTGAAATGGCAACAGTGGAGTTGGAGGTGGAGCATCACCAGCCATGGAGGCAGCTGAGGCAGTTCTCCCTCCCTGCCTGAGTCCTCTCCCCTTCTCCTGAACCCGTGCACCTGGCCAGAGCAGAGATCTCTGTGGAAAGCCTCCAGTACCCAGGCCCACATGCTTGGAGCCATTGTTTCTGGACATGAGATCCTGAAAATCCTACCAGATACCCTGTGGGCTCTTATCCACATTCATGACACCAAAAAAGAAAAAAAAAAAATACAGTATGAGCAAACCCCAGGGCACCTCAGAATGCACAGTTGTCATTTCTTAGATCTCTTCCAGACAAAGAGAAATCCTGGGAGCAGAAAAGGGGAAAAGAAGGCCTTTGCTTTATATCTGGTTGAAGCCTTTGCCAGCACAGGAGCTGGCACCCCACACTTAACTTCTACTTGAGGAGGCTTCTTTCCTTCCTAACGAGGCACCTAAATCTTGCCAGAAACCCTGTTTGCAGACGAAGACACTCAATAAATGTGATATGCAGCCCTTGTGGCTACTTGTTTCGTCTGATAAGATAACCACTCCCTCTCTCCTCACCAGGTCTTCTCCGCGGAATGAGCACCACCATCCTTTAGGTTCCTGGCCCCTTGTCATGTAGTTGGTCCTGGACAATCACATCTACATTCCCAAGAGACTGACAGAAATGTATAGTCTCAGCCCCATCCCAGGCCCACCGATGTGAGCCTGCGTACAAGCAATTCCTCCTGCTGGCCCTCGGTGTACTAAACGTGGAGAAAATCGCCCGAGTAACAATGAGTAGGCACTTCTTACACAAGTGTGAGGTTGTGAGTTGCGACCCCCAGAGCTCATGTAAAAGTCTGACATGATAGCACTATAATTCCAGCTTCCCCACTGAAGGGATGGAAGCTGCATACAAGATAACCCCACAGAGCTTGTTGGCTAGTGAACTAGCGGCAACACGGAAGGCCCCGTCTCCAGCAAAGAGGAAATGCCAGTGCTGTGCTCTAACATCCCAATGAGTGTGCGCTACATATGTCTGTGCCCACACAAGTACATGCAAGAAATTGCTACCTTTCAGTTAGGAAGGAGGAGGCTAATGGCATAGACGATAGAAATCTAAAATATATTTCTTTTGATCTGGGAATTCGGGGTATGGTTATTTTTTATTGCCCAAACTCCTGTACTTCCATCTTAAGTTCTGGTTTCTTAAGAGGAAACCAGTATCTCTTTAGCTGACCCTAGTTTCCAGAGGAAAATGGAAGCTGACAGACGGGAGAGCTGGCCAGAAGGGTTATTATATGGAGGTCACCAGGCAGATTATAGAAGCCTGTGTGGGGTAAGAGGTATGCCAGTGGGACTGATACTCAGGCTTGATGACATTCTTGTCCTGAGATGGACAGTTTAGCTTGTCTGGAGGAAAGACTCTCCCAGGTCTATTTCAATTTCACACTGTGCTCTAGAAACAGAGGATGCAGGCACCCAGGTCATTGATTAGCCACGACACAGGCAACTCCCAGCAGGCATTTTACAGCAGTGGTAGGAAGAATGCCCTAACAGCACGTCTGCAGCTGATGGGTAGTACCTAAGGTGGAAAAATAAACTTATTCACCCATGGTCAGCAGAACACTGGTTTAACACAAATAAAACTGCTCTGTAGCTGATCTAATCTACCCTCCACATCCCTGTAGCCAACGATGTCCCCAGGTCCAGCTACTGAAGCTCTGATGCTACCATAGTACATGGAGTTCCAGCAGGAGTCAGAAAAGAACAGTGTGCAAAAAGGGGCTACCTAGGGAGCCTATCAAAATAGACTTGACCAAAGGTGCTAGTAGGTAATACCAAGCCCTCTTCTCTGTAAGTCTGGGTGGGCTGTGTTTCCATCAGAGAGAAAAGCATATGTTTAGAATTTTTGAAGTTTCTAGCTGCAGTTGGAGCCAAACTCAGCCAGCATGTCAAAGACCTCAGAGCCAGGCATCCTCAGGCAGAGGGGAGCCATTTGCCCAGCAGAATGTAGGAATACAAACATGATAGGAAGTGAGATGGAGGGAAAAAATAATTGTCTCTGTGCTATTGGTGGTGAGTTGTAAACCCCCAAGGCTAAAATTCCTTGGGGACATGTGTGTATAGGAACTGAAGGGATAGAGTGACTCTCTTATATACTGTAAAGTATCTTATGAACTACAGAGGTGGCCCAGCCCTAAAGTTCTTGCTATATAATTATAAGGATCTGAGTTCAAGCTCTGGCACCCATGTTTTTAAAAAGCTGGGCTTAGTGGTTTGTGCTTACAATCCCATTGCTGGGGCAGAGGACAGGCAGGTCATCTAGGGCTCTGTGATGAGCCAGATAAGCCTAATCAGCAAGTATTATGCCAAAGACCTTGTTGTCTCAAAAGAACAAAGTAAATGAATTCTGAAGAGTGGCATTCAATGTTAACCTCTGGCCTTTACATGTGCATGCTAATATACATGCATACACACATAATCCCCTCTCCGCAAATCTGGGAACCTATGTTGTGATGTTGTGGTTTGAATAAGAATGGCCCTCATGGGCTCGTGTATTTGAATGTTTGGATCCTAGTTGGTGGAACTCTTAGAAGGGCGGATTCAAAGTTGTGACCTTGCTGAAGATGTGGCCATGTCAGTGTAGGTGTTTCTCTACCTTCAACTTCTGGGTAAGATGTAAGCTCTCAGCTACTGCCCCAACACCATGGCTGCCTCTCAGCTGCCATATCCCTCCCCCATGATGGTCAGGGACTCACTCTAAAACTCTCACCTCCAATTAAATGGTTTTAAAAAGTTGCTTTAGTCATGGTATCTCTTTACAGCAATAGTAACTAAGAAAAACATCTTTCAGTATCTCTCTCACACACACATACACAAAGACAGAGAGACAGAGACAGAAAGAGAGAGACACAAAGAGAGAGATTGAGAGAGACAGGCAGGGGTGGGGAAGAAGGAGAGGGAGAGGAAGAGAGAAAGAGGGAGGGAGGGAGGGAGGGAGGGAGCGATATGAATTTTTTCTCAGTAGAATAAAAGCCACATGCCATGAATACTCTCACATCAGGTTGGTCCACGTTTTACTGCCAAATACATTCTTCAGAACTTTTTGGGCCTGGGCTTGTGGACCTGTGTGGCTCATACTCGGTCAGTTTCTCAGCAAGGCCATTTGTCAAGATGTCACTGAAAAAGCTGTTTCCAAGCCAGAGGCTGTGTTGTTTGACGTCTACTTTCTTGGGTCATTTATCTCAGAGAGCTCTCAGAGAGGGAGCCTCCCTCCTTCAGACGCCATTAGCATCTCCCCATCTGGCTACTGTTCAGGTAATGAACGAACAGCAAGCATGTGCTCTGTCTGTTGTCATGCAGTGTCTTCCAGTGGCCTTGGGGATTGTGTCTGTGCTGGCACTACCAGCTGGTGCTGTGCAGAGAGCCAAGACCAAAACCCAAAAACAAAAGCCCTTGCTGCCTGTCTGAAGGCCAAGGAAAGGCTCCATGTCTTCATCCTGTGGGACAATGGGAAGAAAGAACCCAGGACCTTGACTCCTCCCATGCTTTGTTCAGTGGAGAGAGTCTTGGTCATATTAGATCATTAAACTAGCATTTATGGAGCTGGTGGTAGGGCTCAGTTGGTAGACGGCTTACACAGCATGCACGAAGCTCTGGTCTCTATGCTTAGTACAGCATAAAACTAGATGTGATGGTATACAGCTGTAATGTTGTTGACATTCCACAGGCAGAGGCAAGGACATCAGAAGTTCATGGTTATCCTTAGTTACATAGTTAGGTCAGGGCTACCCTGGGATATACGAAGCCCCATAGCCCCTCCTCCCCAAACTAGGAATTTCGTCTTTTGAAAGGCAGGTTAAACAACATGGACGGCTTCTATCTTTGATTATACATTAGCTATAAATGATGACTCATGCTATGTCATACAAATAAGTATTGATATGCCTTTACATGACATAAACTGTCCCTTCCAGGCCATCCAGGAGGCAAAGGCACTTGTTCTAAAGGCTTCTGACCATAGTTCGAGCCCTAAGTCCCACACAGTGAGAGGAAAGAACTCACTCCACAAATTATCCTCTGAACTCCACACATGAGAGAACACATGTGCTTACCCATGAGCAAACACATATAAATAAATGAATGTAATAAGAAAATACTCATGCTCCGCCATCTCTTCCTGCTGTCACGCTACTCTCCCCCTCCCCCCACCTTCACAGCACATACGGAAAATGTGGTCTTCATTTTGCAGACGAGGATTTATCAAAGATCCTCCTGTCAGCCAGCTGCCCACCTAAACCTTCGGCTCATGCTCGGGATTAATCTGCTCCAAATTCAGGGATTAACAAGTCCATAAAAGGGCAGTGGGAAGAAGAGTTGGAGGGATTTGAGACGTGCAGATGAAAGAAAAACGGGGGGGGGATGTTTCCAGGGAAATGTGGGTGGAACTAAGGCTTAAATGACAGTCATAGAAGAAGGATCCTGATACGTTTGTCAATTTGATGCACCCAACAACAGTCACTGGAAATCTCAACTGAGGAACTTTCCAGATGAGGTTGGCCTCGTGGCTATGCCTGAGAAGAATTGTCTTGTTGATTGTCGTGGGAAATTCAAACCCACGTTGAGTAGTGCCACCCCTAGGCAGGTAGTCCTGGGCTGTCTAATGGTACTGACTGTACATCATTCAGGAAGAGCGAGCCAGCAAGCAGCATCTTCCAGGGTTCCTGCTTCAGTGTCTGCTGAGGTTTCCCTCTGTGATGGTTTATGACCTGGAATATGTAAGCCAAATACCCCCCCCCCCACACACACACAAGCTGCTTTTGGTCTGGCTGTCTCATCACAGCAACAGGAAACTAGAACAGGGTGTCTTGGTTATGTTCCTCATGACTGTGAGAAAATCCATGGAAAGAAGCAACTTAAATAGGAAACCATTTGTACTCTCTCAAGGTGTGAGGAGGCACGGTTCATCATGACTAGACAAAATGTGGCAGCAGCAGCGGCTGGGTATATGGCATCTGAAGTCAGGGAGCAGAGAGTGAACAGGAAGGAAGGTGGGGCTGGCAAACATCAAGGCAAACACCCTGCAGAAAAACTTTCTCCAGCCAGGCTCCTTATCCCGAAGGTTCTGCAACCTTCACTAACAACACTGCCAGGTGGGATCCAAGTGTTTAAACATACAAGCTGGGGGAGGGGGGAGCTGGTCCACGTTCATACCGTGATGAGGCTGAACTAGTGAACAGGGAAGGTAGTCAGAATTGGGCTTCCATCAGAGGAACCATCCTCACGTCTGTAGAGCGGTCAGAGCACACTAGCTTCCATTGGCAATTTCCGGTGGTTCTTCGATCTTGAAGGCAGCAGCTTGTATGAAGAGACTCAGAGAAGACAATGGTCCTAAATACTGATTTCTGGACTGATGGGGAAAGAGGTTTAGCCTGCAGTAAGTACACTATGCATATGTTAAGTCTGGGAACGTCGCGCAGTGATCAAATGTTTGTCTGGTAGGTACAGGAACTCTGGTTCATCTGGAGAACCAAAACCAACTAATGGCTGCTGTGGGGGAAGCGATGACCAGGTTCCACTCATTCCTAAAGAGCTATATAGTTGTTGAAGAAGGGATAGATTTTTTTTCTTTTATTGGAAAAGTTACTGATAAGTTGCCAATGTTCCTGTAAATAACCTCCAATCCATACTTTTGTAAACAATTCTAATAAAGCCACTACTTAAAGATATATTAACAAATATGAGAAGGACTGATTTAAAAAAGGACTAATAGGAACATTCTTCTTTTTAATCTTGTGTGTGTGTATGTGTGTGTGTGTGTGTGTGTGTGTGTGTGTGTGTGTGTGTGTGTAGGGTACACATACCTGAGTACAGTGCCCTCCATGGTCAGAAGAGGGTATTATACCCCCTGGAGCTGGGTTAGTAGTGAGCTGCCTAATGTAAACATTGAGAAATACATTTGGGTATTCTGCAAGCACAGTATGTGCTCTCAACCGTGACTCCAGCCCTACAGTGGTTCTTGAGAGTAAGACTCTGGCGTCTTCGTGTATCAGCAGTCTAAAGCACAGACTGTGGACAGGGAGCCAGCTGCGACAGCTGCTCCTCACAAGCTTCATGCCGATGAGGAAATGGCACCTGCCACTCCATCTGATCCACAGCAAGTCACAGGGTGTAATGTGTCTCAATCGTGACAACCTGGATGCCGGAGACGATGGATGGAAGAAGAGAAGTGCACGTCATGGGGTAGGGAGGTGTTCAAGCTGCCACGGAGGAACTGAACAGTGGCAGGTGGCTCAATAAGCCAGGGCTAACACGGGGGAAAATAATGGCTCCTTCCGTGAGTCTTGGGTTGGTGGAGAAATCATCGCTGGAGTTGATTACCCAACTTTTGGAGTTGGTTGCCCGGTTTTCTAAGAAAACTGAAGCCCACTCAGTTTTATTCTTCATGGGTGCTATGGAAGGGAGCACCACTGGTCCTGACGTAACTAGCTCAGTAGCAGCTGCCACCATTTGTCACTAAGCAGTGCTTCTTGAACTTGGGAGGAGGCTGGGTGCTGCTCAGAACAGACTTCTGCATTTCGTAAGCTTTAGTTCACTTTCTCATGATGTAGGTTTATGAAAGGACCTCTCTCTCTCTCTCTCTCTCTCTCTCTCTCTCTCTCTCTCTCTCTCTCTCACACACACACACACACACACACACACACACACACGGAGTGGAAGACCAGATCAATCTCATCAACTGCTCCTCTGGCACCATCCACTTTGGTGGCTCACTGAGACAGGGTCTCTCTAACATGGAACTTGCTATATAGGCTAGGCAGGCTAGCCAGCAAGACCCAGGGATCCCCCACTAAAAAGCTGTACCACCACAGCCAACTTTCCTTTTGAATGGGCTCTGACATTTAAACTCAGATCCTTATGTTTGCAGAGCAAGCATTATAGTGATTAAGACACCCCCTGACCCCTAACCTGAACTTATTGAAACCTCTACATGATGTCAGTTTTTGCCTGCTTGAACTCTTATTGAAAATGCTACCTTATAAAGCTCTTAGTATGTTCTAAACTACTCCTCTAGGTCCTGGGTTCCCTACCTATCTGTAGTGAATATCCACAATGCCCCACTTCCCAAAGCATTCCCAAACACAGAAAAGGAAAACAAAGATCAAGTCCTCCAGATGGTCTGCCCAAGGTCACCCAAGCCGTGGGTGACAGAGCTTAATGGGCTGTTTTCTTCTCCTCCTCCTTTGTTAAAGTAGTTCTCACTGATGGCTGGTGGAGTCTCCACAGTGGAAACCGGACAATGGAAGGACACAGCATTTCATTCTGAGAGCTGTCAGAACTCAGTTTAATGGATTCTTTGCTTTTCTGCTATGATTGTCCCATTCACGGAAAGAGTTAAAATGCTTTTATGTAGTGATGACAAGAGACAGTCTTTCACTTTCCTCATTTTTGAATGACCATAATTGGCAAAAAAAAAAAAAAAAAAAAAAAAAAAAAAAAACCCAAGTAGGTGAAGAATGAATCTCCATGCATGTGCTGACTCTCTCCCTCCTTATTCCCTAGTACCTCCTAGTACCATGCCAACCTGCCTGGGCCATCTGTAAGTAAGGATGGCTCAGGGTAATCTGTGCTGTTTGAGACAGCTATGATAGCTCCTTGAGGGAACCCCATCCTGCACCCAGAATGAAGAGTGCTCCTGTAACCACTGGAGCTGCAGCTCAGCATCCAGGATCTCTTCAGCTTCTGGCCATTTGTGTTCCTTTCCCAGATGGTTGCCGGTCTCTCTGAGTGCCTGTTCCTGGATTGGATGCCAGGGAACACTGCTTCCTGGTCCAATTGTCATTAAAAATAAATAGTGTCATTGTGGTGCATGGGTGAAGCAGGTTGGCTCAGATGTGAATGTAACCAGTGATAAATCTGGCACTATTGCACACTGGCTGTGACAGCCTGGCTGTGTACTATCTCTCCCTGGCTCAGCGCCCCCTTCCATTAAAGTAGAACTATAATACCTGCTTCATGGGGTAGTCACAAAGATTAAGTCTGGGGGAGGATGCATATGTGGAAGCCGGAGGATGCCAGGGGTCCTGCCAAATGTTCTCCATGTTATTCCCTTGTGACAGTATTTCTCAGTAAACCTGGAGACTGCCATGTTTTTGCTTGCTTGCTTGTTTGCTTGCTTGCTTTTAGCTAGGCTAACTAGCCAGCATGCCTCAAAACCCCCAACCTCAGCTCTACCTTTGCCTACCCTCATCGCTAGGGTTACAGCCACTCCCAGATTTTTACACGGATGCTGGGGATCTGATAGGTTTTTTGGGTCCTCATGCTTGGTCTGCAAGTGCTCTTCTCCATGTAGCCAACTCCCCATCCCTAGATACATTAATATATGTAAAAGCAGCACAAGGTATATCATATGGAATGTATTCAGATGCCAGCAGCTGTGGCTACTCTGAACTTTATAATCACCCAGGTGATGTCTATCACCGTTTTGGGGTGGGGGTTTTCTAGGGAGACAAAAATGGGTGAAGTAAAGTCTCTCTTTCCAGAACTACCAGCAGAGAAGTGATGGGTGATTGATTTTAAGGACACTGGAGCCAGAGAGAAACAGGCAACACCTCGACCTTCCTAGAGAAAAATGTATGCTGTGTGTCACTCAGGTTGGTCAGGGATAGGAACTCTAAGTCCCGCCACCATTGCTCCTGCCACCATTTCACATCGCACCCAACACTATCCACATGTGTAGGGGACATGGGAGACGCTAACTCTTCAATTCACCACAGCTGTTGACACATAACAAAACTCGGGGTGGGGAATAAATAATAATAATAAATAATAATAACTTGAGTTACAGCCTGGCCAAGTAATTCTTGTCAGTCTTTATCATTTGCAGTGCTTTGGGAGATGGGAACGAACCTCCAGTTCCTTTAGACACACATACAGAAGAAGGGACTCCCATCAAATGAACGAAGACAGTGCATTACAAATGGGAATTAAGCCCTGCCAGGTTTTCTTTCTAAAAAAAAAAGGCTGATCAGTCCTCAGTGTCACATTAGCTAATTTGTTCAATGAGATGAAGAGAAAGAAGAAAAGGAGGAAAAGTTTCCAGAGGTTTAAGGGAGGTGTCCAGTGTGACAAAATTAACTTGTTCCAAAAGGTCTTTAGAAGCCCTATGTAATTCTGCCTTGAACTGCTGATCTTCCTGCCCCCAGCTCCCCAGTGCTGGGATTAAGGGGGAGCACCATTATACCTGGATCATATGATACTAAAGATGGAACCTAGGGCTTCATGTATGCTAACAAGTATGCTACCAAATGATTTATATTCCCTGGCTCTCAGCTGCTGGTGTTAACTCTGGATGCAACCCACAAAACTACAAGAATAGGGCTCCATAGTGCAAGACAAAGGCAAAGGGTATTTCTTAACAAGAGGGGCACGGTCCCTACTCATCTCATGTAGCCCACATTTGAGTAGCCAACACACTCAACAGGCATGTGGATAGGTAGCCAAGGCACCTTCACACAAGGTTCCTTGTCGAGGGAAATGGGGAATGAAACTCATAGAAAACAGGGAGTCAGTGTGTTGTGCACTGTGACAATCAAGCCTACTGTCAACCTGACTGGAGGGAAATCACAACAAGGAACACAGTGGGTGTGCTTGTTGAAAGATATCTACAGAAATGTTTAACTGAGTGAAAACTACCCATGCTCAATGTGGGTAGCTCTGTCCTGGGAACTGTGGTACTGAACTAAAAAAAAAAAAGAATAAAGAGAACAGAGCAGGAACATCAGATCCAGGGACACAGGCCTGGTGAGACAGTGCTCTGAGTAGCCAAGGAGGGGAGAGGTCTGTGCCGGATGATCAGAAAGTGCGCCCTCCCCCCGATTGGTACAGGGGAGCAGCAAACCTGCCTTAGGGTGTCTGTTTCCACCTGGCGACCCATGTGTGCAGAACAGGCACTCAGGCCATCTGCCACCAGGAACTGCGGAGATCCGGGGACACAGGCCAGGTACAAGGGAAAGACGAGAACCAATCACTGACAGCAAAACCACGTATAATCACAGACAACAAGATGGCAAGAGGAAAATGAAAAAACATACCCCAGGAAAACCAAGACAACCTGGCAACACCAGAACCCAGCTTTCCCATCACAGCAAACAGCATAATGCCAAACACTCCTGAAAAAGAAGACTCAGACCTAAAACCATACCTCAAGATTATGATAGAGATCCATAAACAAGAACAAGAGGAAAAGCATAAAGAAATAGAAGCTTTTAAAGAGGAAACAAGAAAAACACTCAAAGAACCAGAGAAAAACATAACCAAAGAGATGAAGGAATTTATAATGGAAATGGACACAATAAAGAAAACACTAAAAGAGACAACCCTAGAGGTAGAAAACCTAAAAAAGAAATCAGGAGTCACAGATGCAAGCATCTCCAACAGACTATAAGAGATGGAAGAGAGAATATCAGGGGCCGAAGACAACATTGAAAACATAGACAAAACAGTCAGAGAAGATGCAAAAAACCACAAAGCTCCTAACCCAAAATGTCCAGGAGATCCAAAACACAATGAGAAGACCAAACTTAAGGATAATAGGAATAGAAGAGGGCGAAGAATATCAACTAAGAGGCACAGTAAATATCTGCAACAAAATTGTAGAAGAAAACTTCCCTACCCTTAAGAATGAGATGACCATGAGCATAAAACAAGCCTACCGAAATCCAAATAGATTGAATCAGAAAAGAAACTCCTCCCGACACATAATAGTCAAAACAGCAAGTGCCCAAAGTAAAGAAAAAATATTAAAAGCATTAAGGGAAAAAGGTCATGTAACATATAAAGGCAGACCAATCAGAATCACACCCGACTTCTTAACAGAGACTATGAAAGCTAGAAGATCCTGGATCCTAAGAGAACACAAGTGTGAGCCCAAGCTGCTATACCTAGCAAAACTTTCAATCACCATAGATGGAGAGACCAAGATATTCCAAGAGAAAACTAAATTTACACAATATCTGAACACAAACCCAGCACTATAACTAAATATAGGTGGAAAACCATACATAGAAAGGGAAACTACATCCTAGTAAAAACAAGAAAATACCTAAGCAAGAAAACCAAAAGAAGAAAGACACACAGGCACAATTCTACCTCCAAAAGCAAAAACAGCAGGAAACAGCAACCACTATTCCTTAATATCTGTTAACATAAATGGACTCAATTTCCAAATAAAAAGATATAGGCTATCAGACTGGACACATAAACAAAACCCAGCATTTTGCTGCATACAGAAAACTCATCTCACAGACAAAGACAGACACTACCTCAGAGTAAAAGGTTGGGACAAAACCTTCCAATCAAATGGTCCCAAGAAGCAAGCTGTAGTGGCCATTCTAATATCGAATAAAGTAGATTTTCAACCAAAAGTTATCAAAAAAGACAAGGAAGGACACTTTTTACTCATTACAGGGAAATTGGTCAGAAGAAACTTTCAATCCTTAACATATATGCTCCACATACAAGAGCACCCATATTCATAAAAGAAACCCTACTAAAGCTCAAAAAAATACATTGCACCCCACACAGTATTAGTGGGAGACCTGAACACCCCATTCTCACAAATGGACAGATCATGGAAACAGAAATTGAACGAGGACACAGTAAAACTAGCAGAGGTTATGAACCAATTGGAATTAAAAGATATTTAAAGAACAAATCATCCTAAAACAAAATAATACACCTTCTTCTCAGCCTCTCTCTAAAACTGACCATATAATTGGTCACAAAACAAACCTCAATAGATATAAAAAGATTGAAATACTCCCATGCATCCTATTAGATCACCATGGTCTAAGGCTGGTCTTTAATAAGAACAAAGACAAAAAAAAAGCCCATATACACATGGAAACCAAACAATGCTCTACTAAACGATAGCAGGGTCAAAGAAGAAATAAAGAAAGAAATTAAGGATTTTCTGGAATTTAATGAAAATGAAAATACAACATACCCAAACTTATGGGTTGCAATGAAAGCAGTACTGAGAGGAAAACTCATAGTTCTGAGTGGTTCCAAAAAGAAACTGGAGAGAGCATGCACTAGCAACTTGACAGCACAGTTGAAAGCTCTAGAACAAAAGGAAGCAGATACACCCAAGAGGAGTAGATGGCAAGAAATAATCAAACTCAGAGCAGAAATTGACCAAATAGAAACAAAAAGAACCATTCAAAGAATCAACAAAAGAGGTGATTCTTTGAGAAAATTAACAAGATTAATTAACTCTTAGCCAGACTAACTAGAGGGCAAAGAGAGAGTATCCAAATTAACAAAATCAGAAATGAAAGTGGAGACATAATAACTGAAACTGAGGAAATTCAAGAAATTATTAGATCTTACTACAAAAGCCTATACTCAACAAAGCTGGAAAATCTGGAAGAAATGGATTAATTTCTTGACAGATACCAGATACTAAAGTTAAACCAGGACCAGGTAAACCATCTAAATAATCCCATAACACTTAAAGAAATAGAAGCAGTCAACAAAAGCCTCCCAACCAAAAGAAGCCCAGGTCCAGATGGGTTCAGTGCAGAATTTTATCAGACATTTATTGTCGACCTAATGCCAATACGCTTCAAAGTATTTCCCAAAATAGAATCAGATGAAACACTACCTAACCAACTCTTTGAGGCCACAATAACCCTCGTTCCTGAACCACACAAAGACCCTACAAGGAAAGAGAACCTCAGACCAATCTCACTTATGAACACTGATGCAAAGATACTCAAAAAAAATCCTTGCAAACTGAATCCAAAAACACATTAAAATGATCATTCACCATGACCAAGTAGGCTTCATTCCTGGGATGCAGGGATGGTTTAATATTCAGAAATCCATCAATGTAATCCACCATATAAACAAACTCAAAGAACAAAATCACATGGTCATCTCACTAGATGCTGAGAAAGCATTTGACAAAATTCAACACCCCTTCATGTTAAAAGTCTTGAAAAGAACAAGTACCCAAGGCCCATACCTAAACATAATAAAAGCAATATACAGCAAACCAACAGCCAACATCAAACTTAACAGTGGGAAACTTGAAGAAATCCCACTAAAATCAGGGACTTAATAAGGCTGCCCACTCTCCCCCTACCTATTCAACATAGTACTGGAAGTCCTGGCGGGAGCAATTAGACAGCAAAAGGAAATCAAAGAGATACAAATTGGAAAGAAAGAAGTAAAAACATCACTGTTTGCAGATGACATGATAGTGTACTTAAGTGACCCCAAAAATTCCACCAGAGAACCCCTACAGTTGATAAACGAGTTTAGCAATGTGGCTGGATATAAAATTAACTCAAACAAATCAGTAGCCTTCTTGTACTCAAAGGATAAACATGTGGAGAAAGAAAATAGGAAAAAGATACCCTTAACAATAGTCACAAACAATATGAAATACCTTTGTGTGACTCTAACTAAGCAAGTGAAGAACCTGTATGACAAGAACTTCAAATCTCTAGAGAAGGAAATCGAGGAAGATCTCAGAAAATGGAAAGATCTCCCATGCTCATAGATTGAAAGAATCAACATTGTAAAAATGGCCATCTTACCTAAAGCAATTTACAGATTCAATGCAATCCCCATCAAATTCCAACCCAATTCTTCATAGAGTTGGAAAGAGCAATGTGCAATTTCATCTGAAATAACAAAAGACCTAGAATAGGGAAATCAGTCCTCAACAACAAGAAAACATCTGCGGGAATCATTATCCCTGACCTCAAGCTGCATTACAAGGCAATTGTGCTAAAAACTGCATGGTACTGTTACAGAGATAGGCATGTGGATCAATGGAATAGAATAGAAGATCCAGAAATGAGCCCTCACATATATGATCACTTTTTTTGACAAAGGAGCTGTAAACATTCAATAGAAAAAGGACAGCCTCTTCAACAAATGGTGTTGGTCCAACTGGCACTCAGCATGGAGAATAATGAAAATAGACATTTTCTTATCTCTTGTACAAAGTTCACATGCAAGTGAATCAAAGATCTCCACATTAAACCAGGTACACTGACATTATTAGAAGAGAAAGTAGGGAAAAACCTTAGAACACATAGGCACAGGAGAAAATTTCCTGAACAGAACACCAATGGCTCGTGCTCTAAGGTTAAATATTGACAAATGGGACGTAATGAGATTGCAAAGTTTCTGTAAGGCTAAAGACACTGTCAAGGAAACGAAATGGCAGCCAACAGATTGGGAAAAGATCTTTACCAACTCCACATCAGAAAAAGCCCTAATATCCAAGGTATACAAAGAACTCAAGATGCTAGATACCAGAGAATCAAACAACCCTATTAAAAATGGGGTACAGAGCTAAACAAAAAGTTCTCAGTTGAGGAATATCGAATGGCTGAGAAGCATCTAACGAAGTGCTTGACATCATTAGCCCTCTGGGAAATGCAAATCAAAACAATCCTGAGATTCCACCTCACACCAACCAGAATGGCTAAGATCAGCAGATGCTGGCGAGGATGTGGAGAAATAGGAACACTTCTCCACTGTTGGTGGGGTTGTAAACTGGTATAACCACTCTGGAAATCAGTCTGGGGATTCCTCAAAAAAATTGACATAATACTACATGAAGACCCAGTTATTCCACGTCTGGGCATATACCCCAGAGAAGCTCCAACATACAACAAAGACAACATACAACAAATACATCACAATGTTCATAGCAGCCCTATTTATAATAGCCAGATGCTGGAAAGAACCCAGATGTTCTTCAGTAGATGAATGGATATAAAAATTGTGGTATATTTACACAATGGACTACTACTCAGCTATCAGAAACTGACTTTATGAAATTCTTAAGAAAATGAATGCATCTAGAGAATATCATCCTGAGTGAGATAACCCAGTCACTAAAGAACAGACATAATTTACAGTCACTGATAATTGGATACTAACCGCAGAAAGCTCAGAACACCCTAGAAACAACTCACAGACTTCATAAAGTTCAAGAAAAAAAAAAGAAAATAAAAAACCATTATGCTTTATATTTACACACCAAGAAAACTTTGACTAATTCCAGGTTATATCTTGTTTTACATGTACTTTATGATCATTGTAACTAGTAAGATCTTAATTCACACTCTTAAACCTTTAATAAAACCAAGTGCTGACAGAAATGTATTCATATACTTTTATTCCAAAATGCTTAAAATCTGTACATTTATCTTTTTTTAAATAAAGTTGTTCAATTAAAAAAAACAAAAATAGTATGTATCCTTAACCACTGAGCTATCTGCTCACCCTAGAGTAATAAAAAATAAAAATTCAGAAAAAAAAAAAAAAAAAAAAAGAGAGAACAGAGCATCTCTTGCTTTGTATTGGTTCTGAATAATGTGACCAGACATCTTGCTCCTGGTAGGCTATATCCCTTCACACTGTGAGCCAAGCAAGCTATTCTTTTCTTACTTTTCTTGCCAGGTATGTACTCTTAGTACCAAGAAATGTAGTGAATATACCCATCTAGTAATTTAGTCTTCCTCTTTCTCTCATATTATATCAACCCTCTCTATATATATGAATTATGGGTACCTGTGAATATATATTATATATAAACATACATTTCATTGTTTTCAACTAAACTCCAAGTGTGTTAAGATGATATTTCTTCAGCTTTTCTTTAGGTAACAGAACCCATATCATAGTGTTCATGTGTTTGCTAGGCAAGCAGAGAATGCTGGGCAGTTGTCTAAGAAGTCTCAACATCTGGTCTCTTTGTCCTTGATTCCTTACTCACTGCTTTGTACCTGCTTGAAAGACAAAGCAACTTTTTGATCCAGAAGATGACATACATTTGCTAAGATTATGGTAAAGGGAAAATGGGCCAGACAGACTTATATCACCTTGACTGTCCATTTCTGGGCTTGTTAGATGGGAGAGAAAGAACATTCAATATTGTTAGAGACATTATATTTGTTTTTCTTCTGTTCCTAACGCTGTAATTCTTGGCTGATTCAGGTCTCTGCATCTAGGCCCCCTCTTCTGAATTTCTTTCCTTTTACAGAGAAACATAAGCAGACATTTGCTGGACAGTAGCATCTGCACATCTACTGAGTATCAGCCACTGTGTCTGGCTTAGAAGTTTCCAAATGCAGCACAGCAGGCATTATGCTTATAAATACCCCAGTACCTGCCTGAAGTGGGGTGAAAGGGCTTGGATGTAGGGTTTCTGAACAGAGTGGAGCCCAAGAAGGCCTTTACAAAAAAAGCAGATCAAAATTTGATGAAGGAAAATCCAGAGAAAGAAAGAAGAAGCATTTGGTTATAGAGCTTTGCAGGAAGCAGAGTTGGAAAGCAAAGATTGTAAGCTATAGAAGGGAAAAAGGCAGAAAGAGGAGGGAAGGAACCTGTGGGTCTGGAACACAGGATGGCCTATATAACTCTACTGGAAGAGCTGGTCCAGTGGTGAAAGTGCTTGCCAGAGAAGGTGGAGATGAGCCTAGAGACAGATCCCAGAAGCCATGTAAAAATGCCACATTGAGTATAGAGTCTGGCTCATAAATCCAGCCTGAAAAGGTGACAATAGGGATCCTGAGTGGTAGTTGACTAGAGACCAGTTAAGTCAGTGAGCTCTGGGTTTGATGGAGACCTTACCTCAATGAAACAAGGTAGATAAGAGATCAAAGATGATTCCCAACGCCAACCTTGGGATCCTAGTTGCACATACATATATGTCTACCCACACAGTTGCTGTAATGGCAAATCTTGGTCACCAACTTGACATAACTGGAAAGAGAAAAACTCAGCTGAGGAAGTGTCTCCATCACATCAGCCTGTGGCTATGTTGGGGGTATCTTTGTGATTGTTAGTTGATTTTGGAGTTCCCTGGGGAAGGCAGGTGGGCCTGGGCTGTATAAGAACAACCACTGAACACAAGCCTGAGGATGAAGCAAGGTTTCCACTGTGACTTCAGCTTCTGTCTCTGCTTGAGTTCCTGCTCCATTTCTCTCCTCGAAGGATTAGGACCTGAGATCATGAAGTGGAATAAAACCTTTTCCACAACCTTCTTTTAATCAGTATGTTTTATCAAAGGGACAGAAAGCAAACTAGGATGCATGCAAACACACACACACACATGCACTACACACATGCAAATGTACAAATCAATAATGCACTCTCTAATCTGAGGGTACATTTAACCATGTGCAATGGGATTGCACTGGATTTCAGAGAGTACACTCCAATTGCTGTGCTGCTAATAAACTTGAGGGGAGCCATTAAAAGACCTAGGAACCATGTACTGAAGGAAGATAGTATCTGTGTCCATAACACCAGAAGGCAGCCTTGACTATAAGAGTCCACAGAAGGAGGCATCTCAGTGGCAGTTCCCCACTGACCTGCTCCCAGGATCTCATTTCATTACTGTGAAAGGTGCTCCTGGAGAACCTCATGTCCCAGGCCCATAGGGCTCCATGCTCACAGGACATGTCTGCTAGTTTGCAGTCATCAAATCCAGTGACAAACGGGATCCATATACAATGCCTCAGAATGCCTATTAAATTTTTATGATATGAAACAATTAAAACAGTCTCCTAGAAAGCATGAACTTTCTTCAGGAACCCCGCTGGGGAGATAAAGCATGCAGCAGCCTCCAGTCCTTGGACGTGCATATTGGAAGTGTGCATCGTGTTGCATTCATTAGGAGCTGAAATTTAAAAAATAAAAAAATATATTGTTTTCACAGCAACGGGTAATAGTCACGATAGCGACTCTCTGTGTGTGTGCGTGTACACACACACACGTGTGTGTGTGTGTGTGTGTGTGTGTGTGTGTGTGTGTGTGTGTGTGTGTGCATGTGGAACCATGGAGGGCTTCAGGTGTCCTGTTCCATTACCTTCTGCTTTATCCATCCTTACTAAATTGGAAGCTCACAGTTTTGATTGACTAGCAAATACACTAAGCTCCCAGGATTCACCCTTCTCTTTCCTACCTTTCTCCATGCTTGTGCTATAGGTGCATGGGGACATATGCAATGCTTAAAATTTGAACTCAGGTTTTCATTCTTGCATAGCATAGTGGGCACTATTATCCACTGAGCCATCTCCCCAGCCTAACAACCTCCTTTTGACGAGGCTATAATTGGGAGCATCAAGCTCCGATAATGAGGAAATGAGATATTTATGAGGACCTGTTCTGCCTTTATTGGTGTGAAGGCAGAGATGGTGTCAGGAGGAGCTGTAAGCAATTCATAGAGATTGTAAATTTGCCAATGATATGGAAGACTATAAAAACTCAAGTAGACTTTGCATGCTCTCCACAGCCAAAGACTAACCTAAACCTTGCCCCTCATACCTCCACCTTGCAAAACCCCAAGCAGCAAGTGGAGTTTCATTATGAGCAAAAACAAAATTTCAGTCTGTCCCATATGTCAGCCATCAGGCACGTGTGAGCATTATTCATTGGAAATAAGGCTACAGAGAATTGAGAAGTGCTATAAATGTAAAATGTGAGCAAGATCTTCAAGACTGACTCAAAAAGGAATGTAAACCTGTGTATTCATATTTTAACACTGTCTAGATAGTAAACTAACTACAGCTTGAATATACGGAGTTAAACAAACAGACAAAAAGTTAACATCACCTGGATCTGGGCTGACAGTTAAGCCAATCAAATATTTACTGTGCAAGTATGAGGACCTGAATCAGGGAGTAGGGGCAGAACTTGGATAAAATAGCTGAGTGTGGTGGTGTGCACCTATGATCCTGTGTTGGGAAAACAGGGACAGAAGAAAACTGGTCTTGCCAGCCAGCCAGTCTAGCATATAAGTGAGCTCCAGGTTCATTGAGAGACCTTTTCTCAAAATAAGGTACAGAGAGACCTGGGAGAAAGCAGAACCAGTAAAATGTTTGCCATGCACCAGGAAGATTGGAGTTTGGACCACCAGCACCTATGGTAATAGAAGGCAGGGATGTTGGCTCACCTCTAACTCCAGTGCTCAGGAGGTGGGGCCAGGTGATGACTGGGGCAGGATGGCTGAAAAGAATAGACCTACCAGTGAGCTCTGGGTTCAAATATGAGACTTTGACTTAATATATAAAGAGATTAATTAAGGAAATCATTCAATATCAATCTTTGATTTCTATACACACATATATACATATACATATAAATACATACCCCATATAGATTCATAAACAAAATTATTAAGGTAGAAAGTAATTGAGGAAGACATCCAACTTTGACATTTTTCTTCCATACATGCACATACATGTACATATATAACCTCATACACTCATACGTGGATACACAAACATGTACAAACAAATTTAAGGTCACTATTTCTTTACATTTTTTAAAAACCATGCTGGGAGGTATAGTTAGTTCAGTTGTTAAGAATATTTGCTGCTCTTACAAATGACTTTGTGTCTTGTTACCAATGCTTTTGTATAACAGCTCATGACTATATGTGCTCACATGTGATAATTACAATTCCAGGGATACATTATCTTCTTCTTGCTTCTGAACTTATACATGTGCAACACACACACACACACACACACACACACACACACACACACACACACAAAATAAAAACAAATCTTTAAAACTGTGTCTCCTGAGGATATTTCAAGGATGCATGAACCTTCCAGTGTTTCTAGGGGCGATCTCGACTCCAGAATTCATGCAGAAGCCTATTATCGAGGACCAGTGAGCAGAGGCACCAGCTCCGAGACATTCAGTCATTCATTAGATTCTGGCTCACCAGAGGACACAACTGTCATCATGGAGCCCATGTACAAGGCAAGCAAGACAACCCTGAAGGTCCCTCATCACCAGCCCATAAGCATGCAGAGGCTGGAGGTTCAGCAAGCGGAAGGAAATAAAATGCAATAACAATTTTTATAGTGAGCTGAGTTAGCGGCTGCTCATTAGCAGCAGTGAGCTAAATTAATTTGAGCCTGATTGTCCCCTAATTGGAGAGGGACATAAATCCAGTAGATTGTGCTATTATGGATGACACCTTGATCCCATACCATCTCATGCCTCTGAGTTTACAGTGCTCTGCAATGAAGGGGGAAACCTCGGATTTCAATAATTACTTTAAAAATTATGAGTATTGACCAGGAACGTTTTGCTAAGTGATTTAATGTCCTAGGCGGTATATATTTTCTCAGTAAAGACACAGGTCAAGTTCTTACTGAGTGAAAATGTGAAAGCTTGATCCTGTGATCAAATAATCATTGATTATTATTTAGTGAAAACTATAAAGCACTTCTTGTGCCAATGCACTTACCCCACAATAATTAGTTTTATTTCTCTCAAACAAGGGAAAGAAACCATCATATACATGTTCTGGGCTTCCATATACCAAAGCCTCTGTCTTCTAATTTTATGTGTAATATCTGCTTGTTGGAGCTTCTTCAAATAAAGAAGGAAACAAAAATAGTAAAGGGCTGGAGGGCTGGAGGGGTACTGAGGGTTTGAGAACATTTGCTGTTTTCACCAGACCAAAGGTCAGTTCCCAGCACCTATTCAAACAGCTCACCGTTGCCTGTAACTCCAGGGTATCCCACAGACTCTCCTGATCTCTGTGAGTACTCAAACCTATGTGCAAGCTCGAGCACTCACACACACACACACACACACACACACACACACACACACACACACACCCATAACTTAAAACAAACTCAATTTTTTAAAATAAAATAAAAATTTTTAAATTAAAATTTTAAAATAAAAATAAAAGTAAAGAGCATGAGGCAATAAGGCACTTGCCATGTAGGTGTGTGAATCTGAGTTGTACCTCAGGTTACAAAAAAAAGCCAGGTACGGTGATTTGCACTTATTATTCTAACGCTGGGAAGGCAGAAACAAGAGGAGTCCTAAGCTTCATTGGCCAATCAAACCATCCTACATGGTGATGTCATAGTGAGTGAAGGACTGTGTCTCAAAAAATCAGACTGTGTGGTGGCACCTAAAGAGTGACAGCTGACATCATCACGAGGCCTCCAAACGCATATATATATATATATATATATGCGTTTGGAGGCCCCATGATGTGTGTATATATATATATATATATATATATATATATATATATATATATATATATATATACATATGTGCACACACGTGCATACAAATCCTCATACGCACTCAGGTAAACATCTACACACACACATGAACCCTGGCAGATGTGCATGTGCACATTCACAGACACACACACACACACACACACACACACACACACACATACACATTTATACACACACCAGGTAAGGGGCAAGGAGACAGCTACCTGTTTCTAACTTGGTGTTACTAAATTCTCTCAACAGTTAAGAGCCCTTTACTTGTTAAAAACTGAATGCTTTTAAAGACATAACTGACCACCATTGTGGAGCTCAAATAGGCTTGACCCCAGGAGAAGTAAAGAGTAGAAGGGGCATTTAAGCACTTCCTCTTGGCCAAGCCATTTTCTCTCCTATCTCACATCAGGGGGGCAGTGATTCAGATGAGGTGGATTTGGCTGGCAAGAGAAGGATCAGATTCTATTATGAAATCAATTTTGTCCTGATGGAGGAGAGAGCTCTGGTCACACGCTACACTGGGCAGTAGATAAAGGAATTCTGCCAGAATGCTCCCCTGACTGTAGGCCCTTAAAAGACAAGTTTCTGAAGACACATACATCCAGGCATAAAAAAAAATTTTAAAGAGATAGTGAATATTTTATTCCCAACTCCTCCTTAGTGCTAGAGGCCTTACATCTCAAGAAGTAATTGCTTCTATTAGGATGCTATAGTTCTTTGAAATGGGCTGTTGCTTCTTAGAGGCCTTTTTTTATTAATTCTAGGGATTTCTTACAATGCATTTTGATCATATTCTGCCTCAACTCCTACCCCTAAGTCCCCTTGGATCTACTGCCAACTCCCTGTACTGTCCAACTTGATGGTCTCTTTATTTTTTAATTTAATAACTCATCAACTCTAGTTTGTGCTGTTAATATATGTCTGGGTGTGGGGCAGTCCACCGGAGCACAATAGACCTATCAGGAACTACATCCTTAAAGAAAACTGACTCTCCCTTTACCAGAAGCCATCAACTGCCCATAGCTCTTCCATTAGGGTGGAGGCTACTAATCCTCCTGCCCATCCATGCTGGAGTGTTGAATGGCTTGGTCATGTCAGGCCTTCTGCAGGTGGCCAGTGGTCCTCTAAGTCTAGAACATGCTGCTTTCCTCTAATCCTTCCCAACACCTGGCTCTTACCAACTTTCTATCCCTCTTCTACAGAAGTCCCTGAGCTCTAAAGAGGGGGTGGGATGTAGATTTCCATTTGTGGCTGAGGACTACAATTACTCTTCTGTGTATTTTGGCCACTTGATCTCAGATCCATCTATGCACTGCACAGATATTTCTCTGATGCAGTGTTGTGAGAGCTACACAGGCAAAGAGAAGAAAAGCTAAAGGGCAGTTTGACACAATGTCCATTTAGCAAAATCATAATATTTTCACCCTTGAGGTCTCTGAGCTCCAAAACACAGTAACTAAGAAATGTTTTTAAAAGTATTTCTTTACATCCTTTCAGGGCTTTTATTGTGGGGGTGTTTAGGGGGTTTTGTTTGCTTTGTTTCTTATTTTTTTTGCTACAGGACCAGGATAAATATACATTTCTATTTTTTTAAACACAAAATGAACTAGAAGGCTAAAGAAATTGCTTAATGGATAAAGTGTCATGCAAAACCGAGTTTAGTATTCTCAGACCCAATATAAAGAGCAAGATAAGGCCAAACCCCGTCCAGTTTCATCAAGACCAGCAACCAACCCACCCACAGGTTGCAGGGAGCTTGGAAGAGCTGAAGCACTGTCCATCCAAAGTGGAAGGCCAAGTCAACTTCTTATTCCCACTGTTTACTCTGGAAGTGGCCACCCAAAACTCTTGTGGTGAAGGCAGAGGTATTGCCTGGGAGCACACACTTCCAGCCCAAGGCCAAACCTGGCCCAGTTTCATCAGGACTGGGCTCTGCCATCAGAACTCACAGCCTACCCAGAGAAATGAACACCCAATCTCCCTCTGGAGACCATGAGCCCACAGATCCACAGAGAGACGAGCTCCAGTAAGAGACAACAAGAACACCTAGCATTACCTATAACAAGATGGTGAAAGGCAAGCCCAAGACTAAGAAACAGAACCAAGACCACCTGGCAACATCAGAACCCAGTTCTCCCACCACCACAAATAGTTGATATCCCAACTCATCAGAAAAACAAAATTTAGACTTATGATCATACTTCACAATGATAATGGAGATCTTTGAGAAGGGCATAAATAACACTAACACACCTAAAGAAGTACAGGAAAACCAGGAAAATTGGTTGAAGCCCTTAAAGAAGAAACATAAATATCACTTAAACAGCTAAAGGAAAGCACAAACAACTAGGTGAAGGAACTGAAAACAGAAATAGAAGCAATGAATAAAACACAAAAGGAGACAACCATGAAGTTGGAAAACCTAGGAAAGACATCGGGAGTCATAGATGCTAGCATCACCAACAGAATACAAGAGATGGAGGAAAAAATCTCAGGAGAAGATACCATAAAAATCACTGATACAACAGTCAAAGAAAACACACACACACAAAAAAAAAAAAAACCTTCTAACTCAAAACATCCAGGAAATCCAGGACACAATGAGAAGACCAAACCTAAGGATAATAAGTATAGAAGAGAGCAAAGACTCCCAACTTAAAGGCCCAGTAAATATCTTCAACAAATCATAGAAGAAAACTTCCGTAACCTTAAAAAAAAAAATGACCACAAACATACAAGAAACCTACAGAACCCTAAATACACTGGACCAGTAAGAGAAAAAGGACAAATAACATAAAGGTAGTCTGATGAGAATCACAAACTGACATTGTACAGACCCTAAGGAAACATAAATTTCACACCAGGTTACTATATCCAGCAAAACTCCCAATCACCATACATGGAGAAACCATGATATTCCAGGGAAAAAACAAATTTATACACTATCTGTCCACAAATCCATCCTACAAAGGATAATAGTTGGAAAATTCCACCACAAAGAGGGAAACTTCACCCTAGGAAAATCAGGAAATTAATTTTCTTGCAACAAACAACAAAGAAGAAAAGCACACAAACATAACTCTACCTCTAACAACAAAAATAGCAGGAAACAACAATCACTCTTCCTTAATATCCCTTAACATTAATGGACTCAGTCCCCCAATAAAAAGACATAGACTATCAGACTGGATACATAAACAGGATTTTGCTGCATACAGAAAACTTATCTCAGCTACAAAGACAGGCACTACCTCAGAGTAAAAGTTTGAGAAAAAAAAAAAAAAAAAACTTTTCAAGCAAACGTCCCAAACCACAAGCTGAAGTAGCCAACCGAATAACGAATAAAATAGATTTTCAACCAAAAGTAATCAAAAAAGACAAGAAAGAACTTTTTTTACTCATCAAAGGAAAAATCTATCAAGATGAACTCTCAGTCTGAAACATCTATGCTCCAAATACAAGAGCACCCACATTCATAAAAATAAAAATCTCTACCAAAGCTCAGAGCATATATTACACCACAGACATTTATAGTGGGAGACTTCAACAACCCACTCTCATCAATGGACAGATTATTGATGCAGAAACTGTACAGAAACACAGCAAAACTAACAGACATTATGAACCAAATGAATTTAACAAACATTTATAGAATATTTCATCCAAAAACAAAAAAATATATACCTTCTTCTTAGCACCTCATGGCACCTTCTCCAAAATTGACCATATAGTCAGTCACAAAACTGGCCTCAACAGATACAAGAAGGTCAAAATAATCCCATGCATTCTGTCAGATCACCATGGGTTAAGGCTGGTCTTTAATAACAACAAAAAGAACAAAAATCCCATATACACATGGAAGCTAAACAATGCTCTACTCAATGATAGCTTGGTTAAGAAAGAAATAAGAAAGAAATCAAAGACTTTTTAGAATTTAACAAAAATGAAGGCACAATATACCCAATATTATGGGATGCAATGAAAGCACTACTAAGAGGAAAACTCATAGCTCTGAGGTCCTTCAAAAAGAAACTGGAGAGAGCATACACTAACAACTTGACAGCACAACTGAGAGCTCTAGAACAAAAAGAAGCAGATATACCCAAGAAGAGTAGACGGCAGGAACTAATCAAACTCAGAGCTGAAATCAACCAAATTGAAAAAAATAACTATACAAAAAACAAGATTGTTCTTTGACAAAATGGTTCTTTGAGAAAATCAACAAGACTGATTAACCTTTAGCCAGACTAACTAGAGGACACAGAGAGAGTATCCAAATTGACAAAATCAGAAATGAAAGGGGAGACATAAAAATAGAAACAGGAAATTAAAGAAATCATCAGATCCTATTACAAAAACCTATATTTAACAAAACTAGAAAATCTAGAGGAAATGAAAAACTTTCTAGACAGATACCAGGTACCAAAGATAAATCAGGATCAGATAAACCATCTAAACAGTCCCATAACACCTAAAGAAATAGAAGCAGTTATCAAAAACCTCCCAACCAAAAAAGCCCAGGACCTGATGGGTCTAGAGCAGAATTCTATCAGACCTTCATTGAAGACCTAATACCAATACTCTCAAAACTATTCCACAAAATAGAAACAGAGGGAATACTACCCAACTCATTCTTTGAAGCCACAATTACACTCATTCTTAAACCACACAAAGACCCTACAAAGAAAGAGAACTTTAGACCAATTTCCCTCATGAACATTGATGCAAAAATACTCAATAAAATTCTTGTAAACCAAATCCAATAGCACATCAAAATGATCATTCAGCATGATCAAGTAGGCTTCATCCCAGGGATGCAAAGATGGTTTAAATACAGAAATCCATCAATGTCGTCCACTATACAAACAAACTCAATGAAAAAAGTCACATGATTATCTCTCTAGATGCTGAGAAAGCATTTGACGAAATACAACCTCATGGGAAGAACAACATCATCAACAAGCAAAAGCACTGAGATGGAGAGGGTGATTGGGACCTTCATGGAAGAAAGTAGAGGGGGAGAGGGAGGGGAGTGGGGAGAGGGCATAACATTTGAAATGTAAATACAGAGAATATTCAATAAAATTAAAATATATTAATACTGCAAGTTAAAATTTAAAAAAAAATAGCAAGGTAGTGTCTTCAGGTCAAAATGGCTAGCTAGATCATCCAATAGTCCAGCTTTGCATTCAGCAGAAGACCCAGCTAGGTTTACAAGGTAGAGAGAAATGAAGGAAGATACTTGATTTCTATTTCTGGACTCCAGAAAGATGCACACATATATGCATACATTTGTATACATATGCAAACACGCTAACACATAACACATATACACACAAAAAAAAATTGACAGGGAGAAAGAGCCAGTGACTTTGCTTTAGCATCCAGTAACTCAGTAATTTCTCCTTATCAATACATAGTTTTATATTTATGTACTGTATCACTGTATCTCACAATGTATCATAATAAACCAAGCTCTGCCTATAGATATTGGGCCACTTTTCCTTCTTGCTCTCATAAAAATGTAGTGATGCCATCATGAAAAGAAGAAAGAGAAAATTAACTATGGTAGGTTTTGAATTGCCAATTTGATGGATACTAGAATTACCTGGGAGGCAAACTGTTTGTCTTCATTAGGTTGGGTTGGGAGGACACATCATAAGTGTGGGTGGAACCATTCCCTAGGCAGGAATCCTAGACTGTATAACATGGAGAAAGTGAACTGAGCACTGGCATCCATCACTGTGTAATCAGCTGTTTAAGTTCCCAAGCCTTGTCTTTCCCACCATGATGGACACTATGACAGATAAACCTTTTCTCCCCTGAGTCTGGGTGTTTTCTAAAAGCAATGGGAAAAGAAATCAAAAAGTTACCCAAAGAAGGGGCTTACATAAACTAGAGTGAAGAACTTAACTTTGACTCAACTAGAAGTTCTAACTGAAAGGAAAAATTTCATGGAAGAAAAAATATGTTCACTGACAAGACTTCATTTCCCAAGTACCCAAAGAAAATAGCAAAACACTGGGTCTGCACAACTCCGAGTCTGCTTTTTCTCCATGTTTTGGTGAGATCTATGTAGCTGACAGATTCCATGAATACCTCCTCCTCTTCTTCTTTCTCCTCTTCCTCCTCCTTTCTCTTCTTCCTCTATTCCTCCTCTTCTCCTTTCTCCTGCAAGCGCCAGCTAGAACCAAGAATTTGAGAGACCTTGATTCTACACTAACTTCAAAGGAGCAAATCTTCTGAGACACAATCTCGGGATGCTGTGAAGCTTTTAATTAGGGTGACAGGGGCTTCATTGAGCTATGTAAGAGTAATGATGGGCATCTAATGTTAAGCTCAAGTCAGGGGACATCATTCAACTTCTGTCCAAGGCTCAAAAGTGCTGATTTCTGGGATTCTTTTAACTTGGAGCCTAATCCATGACATGTGAAGTTTGCACATAGGCATATCCATGTACTTTAGCTATTTTAGACGAACCAGTCGACTGGAGCCAGCCCCCAGGTAAGGACAGATTCAGGCAACTTTCTGTGGAGCAGAACTGCTAAGTTAAGCCCAATGAAACTCACAGAATCATACAAGGTAAAATAAAATAGTGGTTGTTATGATTTATAATTAATAAGTACTAATTTTTAAAGGAAAAATACATGATGGGTAGCTATTCTATTTAGGAGAAGAGAATTTCCATATGGATGAAATGTTTTCATGTTTAAAAAATAATTGACAGATGATGCCTAACACATGGTAAGTATTAAATGTTTGCTAATATTTACTTCCCAGGCAAATGGTCCCAAGCCCCATATGTCAATTTTAGGTAATGTGAGTCTCCACCCCAGGGTTATAACACCAAATAGTCAAAGCTCAAGCTTGCCAGATGATGTTACAGCCCTCTTGGTAGGATGTGGTTTTAATTCACAAACACTAAAATTGAGAATGGACTAGAGAAATATAGATAGGTTCTGTTACTTTTTCTCAGACTATCCTACAGGCCTGATCATTATTAAGCTCAATGTATTTCATCCAGATCAGTATAATATTAAAAAGTGAATTATAAATCTTATTCCTAATTGTATAATGCGGATTGAAGTGTTACTGTGTGCTGATACCATGGGATGAGATAAACCCTGCTTTCAGGACATAACACCGGGGATTCTCACAATATGTGCTTGAAAAATGAACTCATTAATTTTCATAATTTTACTGTTTCCCTTTTAGATGATGAGATAAAAAAAAGTTTATGTTTGGGGAGGTTTTGTTTCCTTCTCACCGTTTCTTTGCAAATAACCAATTTGGGGGGAAGAAACACATTATTCTGAATAAATGAAAAGCCATATCAGACACAATCATAACCCTAATTTCTCTTCATTGCATGTGCTTTTGGAGTTGGGGAGCTGCCCTGGTGCACTGCAAGCATGATGAATGTTGTGCAAAGGATGTGCTGCAGAATCAGGTGAGGGCCATCTAGAGCTGTCTTCTAAGACTTGTCAGAATGTTTATGCTGTCTCATTTTCTATATTCCAATACCAGTGTTCCCCAGCCATTTTGCAGCTTTCTCACAATGAGAAATAAACAAACAAAAGAACAAAAGGGTTGTCATATGCATCTAAATTATAGAGCAGTCTGGAGATGCCGTTGCCTGGGCTTCATCCCTAATACCACATAGAACTGGCATGATAGTCTGTCTATGTCTGCACTTTGGAAGCAGAGATAAAGGGAGCAAAGGTTCAAAGCCAACCTTGGCTACAGAGGATGTTTGAGGCTAGCTGGGACCAAAGTCTCTGTCTCAGATGAGTAGGTTGGGAGATATTTCAGTTCTTAAAGTGCTAGTGTCTCAGGATGAGGACTTCAATTTGAGCCCCAAAACCTATTTCCTAAAAAAGCAAATCCAAGGCCATTGGATGAGTCCATCATCTCGGTATTAGACAGGCAGAGTTAACGCTGATCCATGGCTCTCCAGACAGTCTTGCTTATTCAGACACGTTCCAGACCAGTGAAGACCAAATCTCAAAAGCAACGCAGAATATGCCTAAAAACCACCCCTTGAAATGGTCCTTTATTCTTTTATGCAAACACCACATTTTGGGGGCAAGACAGGACCGTGCTAGACTGTTGGTTGTAAAGTGGTGATCATCCTGCTTGAACATCCGTCCTGAGGGCTTGAATTACAGGTGCACGCTAGCTTGTCCAACTCTCCCCCTTTAAATATGCTACAGTTCTCAGAGATAATTACAATAAGCCAGTCATATGATCTCCTGGGATGAAGAGGTTAGCTACAACAGCCAGGACTGTCTGGTCTAGTCCACAACCCCAGAGACAAACTGTTCTTCAACACTTTGACCGAGTGACCTTGTCTTAGGGCATAATAAAGATCACATGTCGTTTTCTGGGACAGGACTACTACAGTGTGCTTGGAGCTCAAGCAGATGATCCTCAATGTACCTAGGAAGTCTTTCTGAGACTCAAGGCACTGATACACACTGAATCAATCCTAAGCTCCCTTTGTTCCTTGATGCCCAGGTTCTGGTCACTTGTATCATTTATGACACATTAGTTCATGTCCCTTACATATTTGGCTGCTGGGTGTTCATTATCAGCATTCAAATAAGTAGGTAAACAGTGTGTCTACACACACACACACACACACACACACAAACACACTTATATATGCACTCCTTAGAAAGAAGTGTTCCTTTGCAAGGAGCCAAAGCTCAAGATACTGGCTATGACAACACAGACAAACCCAGTGAGCAATGGAATCAAATGGCCTTATTCTCTTGAGCTCACATACCGGTTTCTCAGCTGTAGTGAGTAGATATATGGACTTGTAAAGTTAAAGGGCCTAGGCCAAAACCCAGTCAGTAAAGTGCCTGCCATCAGAACTGATACAAAATTCCAGGTGTGCTAACATAGCCTTGTAATCCCAATTCTAGGGACACAGAGACACACATTTCCCTGAGACTTTATGTCTAGCCAGCCTAGCCAAATCTGTGAGTTCCAGGCCAACAAGAGAAGGTGGGTTGTGCCTAGGGTGTGAGACCTAAGGTTGTCCTCTGACCGCTAGGCTAAAATATTTGCTTATAGAAGGTACACACACATCTGTGTCTGCAAACACAAAAACTGTTAAAACACTACTGTGAAAGTGTATCTCTCCCTATTCTTATTGTGCCTTTTCTAAATTCATGGTAAATGGCTTCCAGGAGCCTTTTCCTATCAGCCTCATATATGCCTCTGACCTCTGAGCTTTGCCAAAGAATTCTTCAATCGGGTGTTTCAAGACTGTGGACAAAGATCTTCAGGCAGGCCAACGTTGGATTGGACTAGCTGTTTGAACCAATGAGCTCAACAGGAGAAAAGAGACTTAGCCATGCCTAGGAGCAGCTTACTACACATGCTGGTTCAAAGCTCCTGCATCTTGTGTCTCTTTCAAACTTTTTCAACAAACCCGTGCATCAAGGCAGGGCCAATGTGCTTATACATAAAACAAAGACCCGAGAATCCAGCTGATAAGTAATCTGTTCAAGGTCACAACTATTCTGTGCTCGAAGATGTATTAGAAGCAGAGATGAAGAGATAGACCAATGCACTGAGTACAAGAATTTGGGGTGGGGGAGGAGTAATGGAAGTGGTGGAACAGGACTTATTGTATGAGACAGGTCACAATAGAAGCTCATGAGTTCATTTGCAGAGGAAGAAAACCTCAAGAATGTGGGACAAAAGAATGGGGGTAAGCTTAGTTAGTAGACTGCTTGCCTTGTGTGCACAAAGGCCAGGGATTGGTCCCCAGCATTGAACAAACCAGGCAAGATGGAATGAACCTGTCCTTGAGAGGTAGAAACAGAAGGATCAGAAATTTTAAGGTCATTCTTGGCTACTTTGAGAGTTTAAGGCCAGCCTTGCTACATGAGACATTATATAAAAAAGGAAGAAAGAAAGAAAGAAAGAAAGAAAGAAAGAAAGAAAGAAAGAAAGAAAGAGGGAGGGAGGGAAGAAAGGAGAGAGGGTAGGGAGGAGAGAGGGTGGGGAGGAGAAAGAGGGAAGGGAAGAGGAGGGGAGGGGAAGGGAAGGGAGGAGAGAGAAGGAGAGGGGAGAGAACTGAAGAAAAGGGAAAGAGCAGGTGGGGGGGGGGAAAGAGAGTTCAGAATCTGTTCCAGGGCTTCATTTGCAATGAATGTTCTGTTCCTGGTGTAGAAGCAAGAATAACTTCAGAGAGGGCACCATGGATGATGTCAAAGAAAAGAAAAACTTTAGAAAATTCTCTCACTACCAGAGGATTTATAGTCAAGGGTGGAAGGACACAACCCAACACAGTGACAGTGGCAGCTTCTGTAGAATCACAGTGATAGCTTCTGTATATTGACAGTGGCAGCTTCCACACAGTGACAATGATAACCTCCACACAGTGACAGTGGTAACCTCCACACAGTGACAGTGGTAACCTCCACACAGTGACAGTGGTAACCTCCACACAGTAAAAGTGGTAACCACACAGTGACAGTAGTAACCACACAGTGACAATGGTAGCCACACAGTGACAGTAGTAACCTCCACAAAGTGACAGTGATAACAACACAGTGACAATGGTAGCCATACAGTGACAGTGGTAACCACACAGTGACAATGGTAGCCATACAGTGACAGTGGTAACCACACAGAGACAGTGGTGGCCATACAGTGACAGTGGTAGCCACACAGAGACAGAGGTAACCTCCACACAGTGACAGTGGTAACTACACAGTAATAGTGGTAACCACACAGTGACAATGGTAGCTACACAGTGATAGTGGTAACCACACAGTGACAGTGGTAACCTCCACACAGTGACAATGGTAACCACACAGTGACAGTAGTATCCTCCACACAGTGACAGTGGTAACCACACAGTGACAGTGGTAGCCACACAGTGACAGTGGTAACCTCCACACAGTGACAGTGATAACCACACAGTGACAGTGGTAGCCACACTGAGACAGTGGTGGCCACACAGTGACAGCGGCATTTTCCACACAGTGGAAGCTTCTGTACAGCACATTCACTAGCTGCAGTGGTTAATCTCAGTTGCTCACTTAATTAGACCCAGAAGCTCCTGACTGGTCTCTTGGCAGCCCATGTGAAATTATCTTGACTAGGTTTGTTGAGATTTGATGAACCATCCACTGTGAATGGCATCCATCAATTCCTGATTGTGGATGTGATGTTACAGCTGAGTCAGGCTCCTGTTGCCTTTCTCTCCGTCAAAGACTGTGCCTTTGAACTGGAGCTGAAATAAACTCTTTCTCCCTTGAGTTGCCATTGACAGCGTATTTATCGCACAGCAACAGAGAAATAAGAGGTTGTCTACACACACAAGGTGGAGGGGGCAAAAATACATAAAATAAACATAGGACTTAATATAAAAGATGAAATGGGCTTAACAGACATCTATAGATTATCTCCCACAAATATTACAGAATATTGGAATATAAATCCAGTCCCACCAAATTTTTTAAAACGTGAAATAACGTCTTCTATTATATATACACTGACAAGAAAATAAGAGTAAAATACAGCAGCAAGAGAAACTACAAAAAATAATACAAACTTATGGAAACGGGACAGCACATTATCAAATGATGAATGGACCACTGAAGACATCAGGAGGGAAATGAGAAAGTTCCTAGAATCTAATAAAGATGACAACAAAGCACCCCAGAACCTGCAGAGTGCTTAACTATGAGGCTGGCATGTGTAGGGTTAGAGGCATGACTGCCTAAATTAAACAAACAAACAAACAAACAAACAAAACAACAAATCAGACAGCAACCTAAACCAGAGACATATCAAACAAATACCTTAATGATGTACCTCAGGGTCTTAGGAAAATAAGGTTTGGACAAACACAACATAAAAGTCAATAGAGAGAAATCATAAAAATGAGCAGAAATGAAAGACAATTAAGGAACAGAAATGAAAAGAACAGTACTGAGAATCAATAAAGCACAGACTTGGTTCTTTGAAGAGGTAAACATGACTGACCAACTTTTCACCAAACTCTCCCCCAAGAGAGAGAAAGAATAAGTATTAATGAACTAGAGATGAAAAGGGTACTTTTTAATAGATATTCAGTTTCTGAACAATTCAGTTCAAAGAGTATATTTTAGAAATGTCTATGCTGATCATTAGAATCTAAGAAATGGATAAATGTCTAACTACATGTGATTTATGAAAATTAAGCCAAGAAGATTAAGTAACATCACCTGCTCTAACTGGTCTACCTTGGCTTCTTCTCCTGTTACTGAATGGAGTGTTAGAAAAAAACTGTACTTACAGATCTGAGACTGTAATTTCATTGATAATTTACAGGAGCCTTAGATTTCACCCCAGTATTGTAGTGGTGCATACTGGGCATCCTAGTGCTTGGGGAGTTGGGGAAGGAGAATCAGAAGTTCAAGGTCATTCTTGTCTATAGTGTAAGTTCAAAGCCAGGCTGGCCTACAGGAGATTCTGTCTCAAAGAAAGGAAGGAAACAAAGAAGAAGGGAGGTGGGAAGAAGAGAGGGAGGAGTGTAGGATGAAGAAAGGGGGAATAAAGAAAAAAGAGAAGGAGACATTAAGAATGTATTCCAAAGTGGGAAAGAAATAAGACTCTTAGTAAGAACAATTACATAAAAGTTCCTAGGGTCCAGCATTTATCTTTTTATTGCTTGTTTAATGATACACAGGCAAGAAACTAAGGGAAAGGAGTCCAAAGCTTCTCTTCTCATGATCCTTAGAAATTAAGAAAATGGTTGAGCATGGATGAGTACTTGAAACCCCAGTGATAATAAGATAGGAAACTGAGGCATGGACATTCCCTGGAAGCTCCTTGGCAGGCCAGCCTGATCTACCTGGCCAAGTTCCAGGCCAATGAAAAGATATTGGTACTGTTCTTTTTATATCTTAAAAAACAGAAAGGTGAAAGCATGTTCACACACACACACACACACACACACACACACACACACACACAAGGTGTAACTTTGCAGAAGGTGAAGATAAGGATCTCATCTCACTGGGTAACTGTTTCTGTCAGGATAGGAATTTTCCACTGTGTCTGTATGAGCATGAAACTAACATTTGGAAACCAAATACAATTTTTAAAAAGTCAGTGGAAATAAAATTCTCTCTGTCTTGTGATGCTGCATGTCCTAGGAGCCTGGGTACCACTCTGACTCCACAGAGCCAGTAGGCTCCTAATCTCATTCATCAAGAATGCTAATGGTTCCTGGCAGGGACATGTGGCCCATATTGCCATGATTCAGGAGGCCTGTGGCCCAGCAATACCAGGCCAAAGGAAGCTGATGAGAATTCGCATCCAATTTGCATAGATTTGCACAGTATGTCAGAAACACTGTGAATCTCTAACAGACCCAGCATCTGGGAGAAAAGGAGAGAAGGCGAAAAGAGTTGATAGAGGTCTGGCCTAATGACAGTCATACTCTTAATTGGCTTGTTGGTGATTCATGTTTTCATAAGTAAAAAATCCATTAGTTTGTTTTTCAGACTGATGTCATTATAGTAGTCACTGTTTTTTATTTTGATTTATCTAGTTATATATTATGTACTTCTATATAATTTAAAATTTGAATTGGCTTACAAAATGACAGGTTTTCATAGTATTTTCATGTAATTTGGACTGACTGTCCTCATCGTTTTTCTTTTCCCCTCTCCCGCCCACATCCTCAGCACACCCTTCCACTTTCAGCTTTCCTTTCACTTTCACATCTCCTGTTCCCCTCCACCTGCTTCCTCTGAAAGCCTTTTCTTGGGACAGGGAGAGCTTGCTGTAAACACAGAGCTTGCTGCACAGGCATGAGGACTCGAGTTCAGACTCCAGCCGTGTACATAAAAAACAGTGCACAGCACCATGTCACTAATGTCAGCACTGGGAGGAAGAGAAGGGGCTAGTCTGATGATTTCCAACTAGGCTCTGCGAGAACCTTGCCTCAAGAGCAGAGGTGGAAAGTCATAGAGGAAGACACCAAAGTTGTCTTCTGGTCTCCACACTGACACACGAATTTACACACACAAACACACACACACACACACACACACACACACACACACTTGAGCACTTACACCTCTCTATTTATTAATCTATCAGTCAGTCAGTCAGTCAGTCTGTCATCTGTCTGCCTGCCTGCCTGCCTGTCTACCTACCTATCTATCATCTATCTATCTATCTATTTATCTATCTATCTATCTATCTATCTATCTATCTATCTATATCTTTCTATCTATCTATCTTTCTATCTGTATGTCTTTCTCTACCTATCACTATTCTATTTTGTGTTTCCCTCATTACTCTATGTATGTGTATCTCTCTATCTCTTTTTGTCTCTCTTTCTCTCTGTCTCTGTGTGTCTCCTCTGTGTATGCTTTCTCTCCATCCCCCCCCCCCCACACACACCGCTTTTCTTTCTCCATTCAGGACTCTTTTTCTAGTTTCCTGGCCACAACCCACACTCAGTCCTCCATAATCATGAGAAGCTAGGATCAAGGCTTTATTTTTTTTTTAATTTTGAATGTGCTTCACTTCATCAGCAAGGGCATCTCCAATTAACACATTTTCCTGCCAGAGGTCCAAAATGTCTCCACAAGGCTCGTAAATAGCAACCAATTCTCGGTTTTATTCAGGAAATATGTGATAGACACCCTGCTCGGATATTCACCCAGCCAGGAGAGACTGGTGAACCTGCTGAGCCAGGCCTTACCTTTGTTCTTTGAAAGGATGGAGAACAAACTAAGATGCTTCCATGGTGGGAGGGAGAAGCACAGCATCCAGCCTCTGCCCGCCATCTGTGCTTCCCTGGATCACTAATTGGGAATAATTCCATTGCTCCTGGAGCCCAATGGTTGTGAGTTTCTGGAAGCAGGGCTAGTTTCCAGGCCTTCCCAGTGGCTGTTGTCTGGCACAGAGGAAAATTGGAAGTTTGAAGGCAAATTGCTCATTAAAACAACCTTGAGGAAAGAGTTCCTCTTTGAATCTTAAGGATGGTAATGAGTAAGTCGGCCGGCTGTGCAAAGAAAACCTTCCCTTGTCCCTAAATTAATTTCCAGTAGCTAGGGACCCCAGAGGAGAGAATCTTTTAAAGGTAAGACTAGGGTGGGAGGTAGTGAGGGTGGTGGAGAAAATACATCCTCTGGCCAGATACTGATCACACTTCCCCAAGACCAATTCTCAGGAGAAAAACCCAGCAGCTGCTCCCTGGCAGGAAACTTAAAACTGTCAAGAAATTCCATTTACTACCAGCTGATGAGTCGGCACGGAAGGCTCCTCCTGTCGTAAGTGGAATTTCTCTCCACCTGCACTGCACTGCTGCCGAGGTCAGCAAAGAAAGCTTATCAACAATGTGAGCAAAATGAACATGGTCATCCCAAAACACTTGGGCCAGGAGAGGCAGGCCAAGCAAGAGAGAGTGGGCACTGTCCAGTTCTGACCTTGGCAGACCCCACACTGGGATGTCTAAACAGAAGTCACATGCTGACCTCAGCAGCCCACAGCCATCCTAATTCTGGCCAGTTACTCCTTCCTAGCAAGGGTTGGCCAGGATGTCTGTCCATGTGTCAAGTAGCTACAGCCTCTCTCAATCCAATGAGCCCAAAGTTCATGTACTCTGTCTCTATGCTCTTCCTATTTTAAAGCTAAATATGTTGCATGTCTTCCACGGAGCTTTCTAGAACATACAAAGATGTGCTGACCTCTCCCTTTGATTAGACCTTGTGTGCTACTTGGTTTTAAATGTCAACTTGTCAAAACAGAGCCCCCATTTAAGAACTGCCTAGATCAGGTTGACCTGTGGGCATATTGGGGGAAAGAGGGTGTTTATCTTGATTGCTAATGTATAAGAATGGGTTCACCCCACTGTGGGTGGTACCATTTACTGGGCAGGTGGTCAGAGACTGTTTAAGGAAGCTAGATGAGCACGGACCTTCACAAGCAATCTCCTGTACCCCCTTGGTTGTAAGTGAGTTTAGTAGAGGTAATGCTGAATGGAATAACAATCTCTTCATGAAGAACTGTGATCTGGAACTGTAAGTTAATAAACCTCCCCTGTGCTGCTTTTGGTCAATATATCTTACCACAGAAACAGAAATGTAAGTAAAGTATGCACCCTTAGCTGAACACTGACACCAACAGAAGTTCCTATAAGACACCTGTCTGACTTACTGATCTATTGCTGTGAAGAGACACCATGACCAAAGCAACTCTCATAAAGAAAAGCATTTATTTTAGAGCCTGTTATATTTTCAAAGGTAAGTCCATGAGCTTCATGTCAGAAAACACATAGGCATGATGGTGGTGCACCTAAGAGCTTTACATCCTGCTCTACAGGCAGCAGGCAGAGAGATAGATAACCAGCCTGGCAGGGCTTTTGAAACTCTGAAGCTCAAACTCAGTGACACACCTCCTCGAACAAGACCACACCTCCTAGTCCTTCCCCCAAACCATACGGGAGCCATTCTCATTAAAACTATCACATCGTTGGGATATTTTTCTCACATTCCTTTAATTTGTTACCAAGACTAATATATGGTAGCCACCATATTTTTTATCTTCCTTATACCCAAGAGATCTGTAACATTAACTCATACCCTACCCCATTTCATGTTCCTCAAGTTCCTAAGCCCAACTATCCCAATTTCTAGTGACCATATCATCTCCTCTTTTCAGGGTTTACAACTCTGCTTCAGAAGTATTTAAAGAAGCTCAGAAAATAAAATATGTGAAAATCAGGAAAATAGAAAAAAAATCTGTTGAGGATGAATAAAACTATATTTATGGATTTATGGGATGAAGTCGCATAAAAATGTATTCTTTCCAAACCAACTGTGAACTCTGGACCCTGTGTCCTATAATGACTACCTGCCAGACAAGATATGCCCACAGGTGCTGCAAGCCACAGATCCAATGAAACTAATCAATAAGAAGGGCCCCAGGGAGAATGCCTGTCTGATGGTAAAACCACACCAGGAAGCTTGGTAAAGTAGAGCAAGTTGAGACCCAGAGACTTGGTAGGCACGTATCTAAGATGTAGGTGACTCCTGACTTTGAACATGTGCCACACTATTTTTCACATAAAAGAATTTTCCCCATGTGTTACATAGGCCCAAAACAGAGTTCTCAATGCTAACAAAGGACCTAAAGACACAGAGGGCTTAGCCAATAAGCTTTCCTTCCCAGGCATTTTTCCCTGCAAAAGGTTCATCCTGAGAAGTTGGTATGGTACATTATGCATCCATTTTATACTATAAACAACCAATAAACTGTTTAGAACCATGACTGTCTCTTTTATCAAGATCCTCCTTGGGGAGTCGTGGGGAAGGCAACCACCACCAGGTTAAGAACAATTACCACTGAGACAAGCCAGAGCTCCCCTTTTCCCCAGCCTGTGGGACCCCTACTCTATTCTCTGTTCTTCCCCAATTTCCAGTGGTGCCTCAATGTCCGAGAGTCTGAGAACCCCACAACTCTGACCGTGTCATAGGCCTGGGGACTCCCAAACTAGGTCCAGCTTTCCCACATCTCAGACTCTGCTTTCCTATCCCAGAATGGTGTCTTGGAGCTTCCAAACAACCTGGCATCTGCCCTGGCAGTGGATGGTATAAAGAGCAGTCAAACTCCCCACGTTCAGCATCCATAAGAGGCCCTGTCTAGCTGCAGAGAAGACACAGACTCACAGATTCCTGAGTCTCACTCAGAAGGAGAAATAAAATAGACATCAGAGTGAATGGAGGGAGGGAACTGGGTGGAAGAAGGCGTGAGAAGGGAAACAACCGGAATGATGATGAGTTATGAGAACACGGGGGACAGGAGAGAGTTGGGAGACAGAATGGAAAGTGATGGGGGATGTCTTCTCTGGTACTAGCCAGAGACCCGGGATAGGGGAGGCTCCCAAGATCCTGTGGGGGTGAGCCTAATTGAGACTCCTAGGAGCTGAGAATATGGCTGTTTCCCGTAGCCAGGTACAACTTTCAGTGGAAGGAGGGAAACAACAACCTACCCATAAAATCTTCAACCCAAAATTTGTCCTGCCTATAAGGTGTTCAGGGATAAAGATGAAGCTGTGACCAAGGGAACAGCCACTGGTTGAGAGAGAACGAAGAGAGAGACAGCCCCTGACACTATTAATGATACTCTGTTATGCTTGCAGACAGGAACCTAGCATAACTGTCTCCTGAGAGGCTCCATTCAGCAGCCAATGGAAACAGATGCAGAGATTCACAGCTAAACATCAGGCAGAGCTCAGTCCTGTGAAATAGTCGGGGGTAGGATTGTGGAGGAGGGGAAGAGTAATGAAGGGAGGGATTTGTGAACGTGGGACTGGGAAGAGAGGAGGGAGGAGGCTGTGACTGAGATACAAAGTGAATGAATTCATCATTTAATAAAAAATGGTTTCCTAGAGAGGTCCTACAGCAAAACCAAAGCTAGATTTGTAGAGAGGGTACAGATGAGCCAGCCCCAAGGTTAAGAATGAAGGAAAACTGGCCCTGCCACTTGTATGTCATGAGGGCAAGGTAGTGATGCCCTTCCACACCTCACCCCTTGCCAGCAACCTGTGGTAGTCAGGAGAGTTGGACCTGAGGTCATGGGAGCTATCCTGTCTCTCAATGGCTGTAGAATTCAGGAGAGCAGGTCCTGCACCTTGCCTAGGTAACATAGTTGGGTTATCCCTGATGGCTAAGGCATGGGTGAGCCAGCCCCTAAGGTGTGAGAGCAAGAGAGATGACCCAACCACTCTTCAGCTGCAGCACTTGGGAGAGTGAGCCCTGTACCAAGACTGGATAGCACAGTGGCTCTGGCTCTGGAGGCTTGAGTACAGAAGAGTTGGCTCTAAGGGCATGAGAGTGAAAAAGCTGATCCTGCTCTTCCTGATGGCAGCGGTGGACAGCCTAGCTGGGACAGGGCTGGAGAGCTCACCTTGGTGGTGCGGATGTGGGAGAGCCAGCATTTTGGCCAGCTTAGCTGTCACTCAGGTTCAGGCTTTGAGTTGGCTCACCCCAAAATTCACAGCATCTGTGAACTGCTGGAGCATGTGAAAAGGGCCAGGCCTGCTGATCCAAAGCTGCAGGATCTCCATGACGCAGAACAACAAGAAGATAACCAGGAGGAGTCCTGCTGAGAATCCAATATTGATGGTGTCACAGAAGCCAGAGACCTTGAACGAGACTAGTGACTCACTGCAATGAACATTTACAAGTGTGGACAGAGGAGTTTGCTAAGGGACACACTGTGACACACTAAAGCTTCCATGTTTTCTGAGTTTTGCTTTATTTTTGTTGTATGTATATGTCTTTTAATTTTATTTTGACAGGGAGGTTGCAAGGGTGGAAAGCAGATACCAGGGAAAGGGAGATGAATGGGACTAGGGGTGCAGAATGTGAAACTCACAAAGAATGAGTAAAAAGTTAAAAAAAAAAAGTCCCTTAATGTCTTATCACCTTTAGAAATGGATGGATATAAATGCAACATTTATAGTGGCCAGGGGAAATAAAAATCTATGTAAATGGTCTCTGTGATTGCAATAATCCCATGGTCCATGGAAGGCTCAAACATGCTGTAACCTACAGCAGAAGGAAGCTTGTACGGGCATCCAGCAGCAGGAAGTAATGCCTTCGTGATACCAGGGTGCCTTAGTGCCAAGGAGGTAAGACAGAAAAGGTGCTTGCTGTATTTTTTTTTTTTTTCTTGCTTATCATTATGACAAATACTATAAGGGAGGAAAGGTTTATTTAGTTTATAGGTTGAGACTGAATTCCATCATGGCAGGGAAGGCATGGAAGCAGGAATGGGAGGCAGCTGGTGACATGGCGCCCACAATCAGGAAGCAGAGAGAGATGGATGCTGGTGTTCGGCTCATTTCCTTGTTTTCCCTTTTTATAGGCTCCAGCTTATAGGATTGGACCACTCACATTCAGGATGGGTCTGCCTACTTCAGTAAACCCAGTCTAGAAGGTCTGTAATATCTGTGTCTCCTGGTGATTCTAGATCCTGCTGAGTTGACATTATCACCATCACAGCTACTTTTGTGGACTTCATCAGAGGAGAGATGAAGAATAAGCCCACCAAGGGGAGACTAACAGGAGTAACTAAGATGAGTTTATTCTCAGAAAGATGTTGGCAAAACCAGGCCTGGGATAATTTTATAAATCTCTATGATCCAATGTTTAAATCCAAAATCTGATTTAGATAACGTAACTTAATGAGCCACTTTCATTGTGTTCCACTGCTCTATAACAAAGACTCTTGAAAGGGTAATGTGCTCATGACCTACCTGTTCTCTCTTCCTAGCTGGCCTCTCAGCTACCTGCAAGGAACCACACTCACACAGGACTGGTGAAAGCCCATTGCCAATAGGATATTTCCAGTACGGATGGGTAGACAGTGTTTGCTACATGTATGCTTTCAACTGTTCCCTCTGTGGAAGCCTTTCTCACTCTGGGATCTCTCTTTATCTACAAATTACATTGTCTGACCCTCAGGAACCCTATTCAGACACCTCAAAGGCACCTCCTACCCAACAAGTTTATGGGTTTCCTTTCTGGTGAGAAAACACTACAACCAAAAGCAACTTGGAGAAGAAAGAGTTTATTTTCGCTTACAGTCCATGGCACAATCGATTACGGAGGGAGCCAAAGGTAGGAACTGAAGCAGAAGAAGTAAGAACCTGCTTACTAGCTTTCTCCCCATGACTTGCTCAGTCTGATTTCTTATACACCCTTACAACCACTCATATTGATCACAGATTAATGAAATACGGCACAGACTTGCATACAGGCCAATCTGGTGAGGGCATTTTCTTGACTCATAGTCATTCCTCCCAAATGAATCCAGTCCCTGTCAAGTTGACGTGTGGACGAGGTAGCACAGTTTGCGAACAGCTCTTCTCCCCAATTCTCCACCTACATGGTCATGACCTCCCCAGTTGCCCACTTCAGCACTGTCACATTGACCTTGGCCTTCTTTTTACTCTTCTCTGTAACTCATCCTGTGGCTTCAGGTTATGGCATGTAGGGCTATCGAGTACTTGGTTTATTTATTTGTGAAATTAGGTGATGTTTACCAGGCATTCATTACGTGACAGAAGAGGCATGCATGGGTCACAGACCATTTGTGTGGTTGATACCAGACTGCACAGCAAGGATATGTGAAAGTATCAGTCAGATCGAGGTAACTTCTGGCACAACTGCTTTTGTGTTATATGAGTGTGTGAGATTATGTGGCGTGTGTGTGTGTGTGTGTATATTCATGTGGGAATATGTTCATGAGTATGTGTACACATAGAGGTCAAAGGTTTATACCAGATGTCTTTCTCCATTGAGCTCAACCTTACTTTTGAGGCACTATCTGTTGCTAAACCTGAAATTCATATATTGGGCAGTGATGGCCAAAGAGCATGAGGGATTCTCCTGTCTCTGCTTCCTTAGCATGAGATCACTTCACCTGATTTTTCAAGTGGATACTGAAGATCCAAGCCCAGACCCTCATTCTTGTGTGACGTGCACTTTACCGCTGAACCATCTCCCAGCTTCTTGCCATTGCTGCTCAGTCTTTTCAAAGCCACACTGCTACAGTTTGTTCCTGAGGCACCCCACTGTGCTTGAACCTACTTCCCTTTCCTATCACTGTCCATGGTGTAAGTTATCCACAACTCAAATCTGATGCCATTGCCCTTTGCTTAGAATATTTCAAAGGTCTCCTTGGGACTGCAGAATCAACTTGAACCTCATTGTTATTTCAGTTACTAACCCATTCTTTTCCACCCAACTGTACATACATTCTTTTTCACCAAGACTGTGCTGAGCTTTTTGAGCAGTTAAAAAACATATATAAAGCCATCAAGAAAGTTGAGGAAGGGACTGGAGAGATGGCTGGTTGGTTAAGAACCACTGGATGCTCTTCCAGAAGACCAGGGTTTGATTCCCAGGACCACATGCAATTCAGTCCCAGCAGCAGTGGCTTCCATATGGTGCACAGACATATATTCAAGCAAAATACCCATATGCATAATTTTTAAACTTAATTTGAAGAAAGTTGAGGAGTGGGGAGGCAAAATATATCTGTGGGAAAAGGCACTTGACACCAAATCTGACAACTCAAGTTTGATCTCTGAAATCACACGGTGGAAGAGGAAAATGGGCTCCTGAGAAACAAACCTTTATAGTAACACCATAACATGCACATGCTCCTACGTGTGTGTGTGTGTGTGTGTGTGTGTGTGTGTGTGTGTGTGTGTGTGTGTCTGAGCTTGTCGTAGAGCACAAAGAACACACTTTGATTCCCTAGCATCAACATCAAAAAGCTGCATGCTTACAATCACATCGCTGTAGGGGGCAGAGCCACACAGATCCCTGAGACTTGCTGGGAAGCCAGACTAGACTACTTGGCACCTTCAGGCCAGTGAGAGACCCTTTCTCAACAAAAGATGATCACACACAATATGAGCACACATAAACTTTCCCATAACACAAAACATGTGGAGTAAATGCACAAAAATACTTCCCAATGAAAAGTCAGGCCTAAGTATTGAACTTCAGGGCTTCTGATTTAACCGGGAGGAAGGCAGACATGTGACATGCACGGAATTGTCTCTCCAGAAAGAATTCGTGTTCTATCCCTTGCTAGGCACTTGTGAATGATCAGCTCAATCCAGGTTTAGTTTGAAAGATACTTTAACATTTCTGTATTGTTCCAGTTCAATACTTTTAGAAAATGAATAGGCTTGGTTCTGGTTCAAACTGGCTTACTAGGTGTTGCTGTTTTCAAAATCCTTGGTTCAGTGCCCAACACAGTGGAAAAAGAAAAAGATTAATTTGGGGCTCAGTGTGGTTCAAGGTTCGAAAATTAGAGTAGTTTTCACTTCTAGGTCACACTTGAGCTGGTGCCCCAGTTATGAATTCAGATCTAGGGTCTGGTACATGCATGCCTGGCTCTTTGGGGAATCTATGCTTCCAAATCAGCCCCCACACAGTTATCTCTAGCTCCTCTAATCTGGGGTACACAGTTGCACAAAGGCACTTCCTCTAAAAAAGTGGGCTTGCTTTGAACTCTGGGAGCTGGGGATAGAGGGCCAGACAAATTCTCCTGGTATGAAGTGGGGTGATAGGAAACAGGCCCACCCACTCCCTGAAGCCTTCCTTCCCTCACCTCCTGCAGGCCTCAGCTTGGAGACCTCTCATGAAAATTCTTTAAGCAGCTACCATTCTTTCTTCCATATCTCTCTTCCCTGGTTTCTTCTTCTTTTTTTCCCTTTGTTTGGCAGCTTTGGTTTGTGTGTCAGGGGTGGTGGTACTTATTTTGGTCTTTGTTTTATTTTGAGTCAGGATCTCATGCAGCCCTGGGTGTCTTCAAACTCAACCGTATAGCTGAGGATGGCCTTCTGCTGGCTCTACCACCCAAGTGCTGATATTCCAGGCAGTTAATAAGGTGTTAGGGTGGAACCTAGGGCTTCACGAATGCTAGGCGTTCTAGTTTTATTTCTAGTTGACTTCTGCTGTTGTGACAAATACTCCAACAAAAAACAGATCATGGAAAGAAACAACAGGGTTTTCTGACTTACAATGCGGTGTTACAGTCCACCAGTGTAGGGATGTCCCAGAGTAAGCCAGCTGGTCACATCACATCTGCAGACAGGAGGGACATGAATATACCCATGCTGCCTATTTGATTTCTACTAGCTTTCTCCTACCCTTTGTATTTCACAGCTACCAGCCTGGGGATTGTTGCTGCCCACATTGCGCTGGGCTCCTACATCAATCAACAGTCAAGACAATTCCCATAAACATGCCCACAGACCAACCACAGAAAGGCAACTACCTGGCTGAGACTCTATTCCCAGGCTATTCCAAGTTGTGGAAAGTCAACACTTGCAACCAACTAGCACACTAAGTAACTAATCTACTGAGCTACACCCACAGGCCCAGTGGTAAAATCTTCAGGGAGACTTCCCGATCATTTAGACTCAAAGGCTGAAGCAGCCATTTGTCTTGCCATTCTGTGGGATGTTCCCCTTGATTGTGCTTTTATTGAGACCTATTTGGGCTCTTAACTTAATGAGGTATAGGATTGTGGTCATCTCTAAGACTTTTTATTTAGAGCAGAACAGGGATATTTCCTTGCCATCTCATGAGTTCACTTCTGTGACTGTGCACACTGGTGGTCAAGCTCCCCTTCTCTGGTTAGTGCCCAGCAAGAACACCACAGCTCAGCTGCCCACTCTTCAGTCTGTGCTCTGGGGATCTTTGCTTTTTATTTACTCATCAGTGACTCTTGCAATATTTTTAAATGGCTCAGCCAGCATTGAAAAACAACAACAAAAACAAACAAAACAAAGTTTTTAAAATCTAAAGCTGGTAAGGTTGCTGGTCTGCTGAATGGCTAGAGTAAAGGCACAAAGTTCACTTTGCCATGTTACCCCAGGTGCTTCTGGTTACCAGCTATATGTACCTGACATTCCATGAGTAACTATCAGTGAACAAGGATGTAAACTCTTGACTTACAGACATTTGGGAGACTGAAGAGGGCTTAGGCACTCAAGCAGAACACAGGAATTGCATTGTGCAATCAATCATGGAGGAGTGTGTAGGCTGAAGAGAGACATTTCTACCCAAGTCAAGGTCAATACCTAGACTCTGATCCTTCAAGAGCAGTAGGAGCTAATCCACAGGAGACCAGACTCTCAGCCACATGCAGGTTGAGGACATGACAGTAACTATCTGAAAGAAAAAGTATTGTCTCAGGACACTGGAATCCAAGTTCTCAGAACAAAGAAGATCTATTTGCCCCAGAAGGACAATACCCCAGGGTAAAAGTGACAGAGACAAGAAATAAAGGACAGGAAAGAATGTGAAGGGAACAAGGCTGAAGGCACAGGGATAGTTGTCTCTTAGGGGAATAGGATTGGATAGAAAGGAGAATGATGTGGCCCATAGTAGGCATGTGGCAGTTTATGGAAGAAGGGAACAAACCCTGATTAGGATGAGGTGTCTAATTTTAACTGAGCATGTTAATTAGGTGAGCCAAATGTAGTTTTTAATAGTTGGGCTTCAATATTTTGATAGTTGGGTCTTGGTAGACAACCTCAGGAAGAAAAAGTGGCCAAACAAGGGGATAGATCTGGGGGGGGGGGGAGGGGAGCGGCTAGCTTTAGGAACGGAATCTAATGGTTTTTAGCAAGGCAGAGGGAACTGGGCAGAAGGCCTGACAGAGTCATGATTGCTATGCTAGACCTGGCAAGGGTCCCTTCACTATTCACAATATGTAAAAAACTTGCTTTTAGATTTTTAACTAGGAAGCAGCTTCAGATACCAGAAGCATTCTTGAGGCTTATGTCCTGTGTCCTAGGAGACAATGCGTGTCTGGAACTCTCAGAGTGAATCTGGATGCAGCTTGAGGTCTTTTATGATCTCCTTGGGGGCAGAGATTAAAGAGGAAGTGGATCCTAAAGGAAAAATGGTGGTAGAAGCTAAGCATTAAATGCACTTTGAGAGACTTGATCAGTTTGCTCCTGGGCTCTTTGTGACATTGAAGGCTGGAGTTACTAATCCCTGTCATTGGAAGACTTAAACTGCCAATCAACACAAGTAAAGCTAGACCTTCAGGAAGTGATGGGCAGAGAAGTAACACTGAAGGCTTTCCAAACTCCCCAGGGGGTGGTGCCACACACTTATCAGGGGCTGCAGGAGATCTAATGGTTGGAGCATAGGCGTGCCTAAGAGCCTTCAGATTCCATGAACACAAACTGACCTTGTGCTTGGCTATTCCAGCTTCTTCATTTATGACCTATTTAAAATGTGTGTTCTGGGTCCTAACAACAACAAAATCTGAAAGTCAGGGGCCAGCAAGATGGCTCAGTGTGCTTGCTGACAAGCCTGATGACCCAAGTTCAATATCTAAGACCTACATAATAACCCCCCCCCCCCCGGGAAATTGCTCATTGACCTACACACAGACACACAGACACATACACACATGGGGTAGGGTCAAAGGACCTTGAAACACTAAGTCCAGGGAATCTGATTTTCTCTTCTGGCCTCTACAGGCACGTTCACCCTTGTGCACATGTTCTCCTCAATACACACTTATACATAATCATAAAATAAATAAAATCCTTAAAAACACAGTGTTTCTAATTATTTTATGTGGAAACAAAAGTTAATACCCAGAGTAGCAATTTCCAAAACTGGCAGTCGCAGTTCCTTCCTCCCAGAGATCTAGAATTTGTTTCTCATTCCCTAGAATCTAGGGTGTGTTTGTTTGTTTGTTTGTTCTCACTTGCTGCATAGCATAAGGAATGCTTTGCCTGCTCAAGGCGAAGTTCTAGAAAAGATTGGAGTTTTATGCAGTTGTAAACCAGACATTTTCTAGGAAACCCATCTGTAAGTAGACCTCTAGCTGAATAGGCGGTCCGGCTAGACTTAAGAAGACTCAGGAGGTGTTGTGCTGTGTCCCCAACCCCCTGCTCCAGGCCTAGCCTAGCTACTTAGCACAACCCCAGGGCACTGTCAAGCTGGCAGACAAATCACCAACTAAGCTCTGATGTAGATCACAGAACCATGACTGCTTTAGAATAGTTGGTTACACCCCAGTAGATACATGGGGTTGGGCATGTAGCCCAGTAGAAAAAGCCCTTGCTTAGAACACACAAGAATACACTGGGTTCCATCCTTAGCACTGCATAAAGCAGGTATGATGTTACATGCCTGTATTTCCAGTTCTTCAGCAATGGGAACAGCCTGGTCTATGAGACCCTGCTTCAAATAGATAAATAGATATAAAGATAGATAAATAGAGAGATAGATAGATAGATAGATAGATAGATACATACATACATACATACATACATACATACATACATACATACATAGATTAATGTGATTTATATTTTCTGAGGACAACAGTCAAGTTGCTTTCTATCCACTGTGTTCTCTGTATCCATGGTTACTGCATATGCATACTTAACCAATCGTAGACTAAAAAGTCACAAAACATTGCTCTGGTGTGTGTAGCAGGGAGCAGTTCTGGAGGTGGAATTCACTGAGATGTATGCCCAGTGTGCATGGAGACTTGAGTTTTATCTCAGCACCACATAAAGCAAACAGGATACTTCATGGACATAGGTACAGGAGGAACAAAAGTTCGAGATTATCGTCAGCCACGTATTGAATTTCAGACAACCCTAAGAGCCAGTCATTAAACAAATGAACAGATAGCTAGAATGCACTGTCTAACTGGATCCTCTGTAGTGACCTCATCTAATCTGTTCAAAGGATGCTGGATGTGATTGACAGGAGAAGAGGGTGCTACTTCCTCAAAGGAAGAGCTGAGGTCCAGGTGTTCTTTGCTTGGAATCAGCTAAGCCAGCAAATATGATGGTATTTCAAAGCACAGAAATGATGGATGCTTTGCATGACAAAAACTGTCCAAGTCAGTACTCAAAGATGCTAGCTCAGAAGCCACATGCCTTACCCTGAGAAGACACCATGCTCCTAGGCAAGCACAATATCATGTTCTGGACTTTGGGCTATCTCACACACAAGCAAGGTCAGGGACTTCTACAAACTAGAGATCAAGTTTAGAGAAAGGCAGCACAGGGTCTCTTGTTGATTTGAGAAGTTCATGTCACCACAGACAGTGAGTGTAGACAGCTGAGCAGTGGGGTAAAATGGGTGCACAACCAGTCTTTCATGCCAGGCTAAAATGAGGAAGAGCCTATAAAAAAAACAGATGAAGGACTTATATTCAATCCTTAGGTCCCACTTACAATAGTAGGGTGTGGTATGCATTTTAAATCCTAATCCTGGAAAGCCAGAGACAGGAGGGGCCTTGGGCCTCTCTGGACAGCAAACCAAGTTTATTGGTGAGCTCCAAATGAGACACTGTCTCAAAAAGAAAAAAAATCCAAAGCAAGTTGAACAGCATCTGAAAATCACAGATTGTTCTCTGGCTGGCACACACAGACACACACACACACACACACACACACACACACACACACACACACACAATACACAAAAAGAATGAAAGAATATTGAAATGAACTGATATGATAGAAAGAAAATAAATAGATCAAATACCAGTGTCTGTACCTAAATGGTTACATTTCCAGCTGTAGAGAAAGTAACAAGTGTGCAGAGAGCTAGACAGTGAGCTCTGAGTAGGCAGAAGAAGTATCGAGGAAGAGTGTGGTCTAGGCCAGAGACCATGAGTTTTGTCTCTTTGATGTCCTGGCTACTCTAAATATCAAAGCATCAAATCATAAGTTTCAATGGGACAATTTCTCTTGACCTAAAATCTGTAATGATGTCTTTACTCCCAAATAAGTACTTCCTAGTTAGAAGCTCTTCAGAGAGAACCAAGGAGAAACTGCTGTCTTCTTATTGAGGGTCAGGGAATCTCCTAAGAGAACTTGACCTTCACTCAGTGCTTCCTTCTGCTGCTCCAGAGTCCCATTTCAACAGCTGTCTGAAGATCAAAATGTAATGGCTCCTTATTAACAACAACAACAACAAAATTGTAATAATGGTTAAAGCATGATTGTCCACTGGAGATCTGTCTAGACACATGGAAAGAGTCCTTGCATCCATCTCTGACTGCTACTGGAAGGTATTTTTAATGGCCATTCTGCTCAAATACCTTCAGCTTGCTGTTACGTGTGTGTCTAGTAAGTGCTGACTCGGGATGGTTAAGGACATGTCCCCATTTTTCTCATTTTTTAAGCATGTCTCCATTGTTCTCATTTTGTTGACTCTCTTGTGTTGACTGGACTGTCATTTTGTAATATTCTGATTCTCAAAGGTTTAAAAGAATTCCAATTTGTTCTCTAGCAAACAGGTGAAAAACTCACCTGTTCAACAAAAGAGGCAAACAGTGACGCCAGCACTGTCTTTCCCCGCCATCTTGGCCTCTTTATTGGAGAACTAACAAATGAATATACTTGTTATGTGCTGAACACACTATAAGGCATGTGATGGTTAACACTTATTACCCACTTGACAGGATCTACAGTGACCTGGGAATGGTGAAAAGGGAGTTTCTAGTTGGGTTATTTGAAGTAGTAAGGCACATGTACAAGCCATATCCACCTGCCCAAGGGTGGCACTGCCTACAATGGGCTGGGTTGTTCTACATCAATTATTAATCAAGAAAATATTCCCCAAAGACTTGCCTATGGGCCAATCTGATGGAGGCTTATTTTTCAACAGAGGTTTTCTCTTTCCTGAGGACTCTGACTGGTGTCTCATTGACAAAAACTAATCAGCATACAAGGAGTGGGGGCAGAAGGGGAAGGGGGAAGGGCAGAAGACAGGAGAATCAACACAAACCAATTTTCTATAGTTTGAGCAAAAATAAAGCCAAATACTTTCTGTGCTAGTAACAAAAAAATTAAGTTTATTTTTTTAAAGTGTTTAGTACTCAGTATATGATGTCACCAACTGCCACTATTAAGATGCTGACAGTTAACACTAAGCTTAGGATACTGCTTATCATCGGGTATCTGTGAAATAATATCCACCTACCAGATACCACCAAGATTTCCTACAGCACCACCCTGCACTCTCTAACATCACACACCTTACAAATCTGTTTTTATCTACTTGGTAGAGATCACAATGACTTTGGATAAAGTCAACAGAAATACATTTAGGGTTATACATTTATATTCAGTGAATTAATTAGTGTTGGCTCAAGTTAGAAGCTCCTTGTCACATTTCTGAAGGACAACTTGATGTCGTGCATGAAAAGCCTTTAAATAAAATTTTGCTTTTAAAGTTTCTAATATCCCCAGTTAAATGATCTAAGAAACAAAGATATGAGGCCTGGAAAGACAGCTCAGTGGGTGAAGACACTTGCTGCCAAACCTTCAAAATTGAGTTTGATCCCCAGGACCTACATGGTAGAAGGATCTGACCATTACGTTTGCCATAGCATATATAGTATATGTACATAACACACACACACACACACACACACACACACACACACACACACATACACGCACATTGAAAGTGTAAATAAAATAATATTAAAGTAATAGCTGGAAATTTTTGAAAATCATTCCTAATCTTTAAATCTCATAGTACTTGAAATAGCACTCTAGAGTCCTGTGCTGCCCAGTGCATCCCCATCAAGGAATGTTCCAGAGTCTCTACATTGTACATGATGCCTTTGCACTAGTAACCACCTTTCCTATCAGTTCAACTATTCTGGAGTCACACTTAGTATTAAGTAACACTTACTTTATCTAAAGTGGTAAAATGTTGTGTGTATGTATACCGGCTCACACAAGCATTAGGCATCATGAAAACTTTCCCTTGGGTAAGGGGGACATTATATACTGTGTAATGTAGACAATCTATTTTGTTTGCTTGTGTGTGTGTTTATTTATGATTATTATATGTGCATGACTGTTTGCTCACACATTCTGAGGTTCCCATGAGTGTCTGGTATCAAAGGTCAGAAGAGGGTATTAGAGTCTCTGTGTCATCTACAAGAAAAATGCTCTTATTTTTAAAGCCATCTCTTCAAACTTGAGCTTTCTACTTTAAGGGGATTACACCGAAAAAAATTAATCTGTATGCACAAGACTTTGGTTAGATCTCTGTTTCAACAGCCCCCATGCTGCTTGCTGTAGCCATACTCTTTACGGTGTGTACTGACATGTCTTTGACATAGACAGAAAATTTTCTCGGTAAAACCAAGGCATGAGAAGTTAAACCACAGTGCAGAATTAACGTGACCACAGTGAGAATTTCTCAAAGCAAGACCATGCAACAATGAACAAACACTGTATGTCTGAAATCTCAGACATACAAGAAGGTATGCCTAACCCAGTAACTGAAAAACTACAGACTGCAAACTGATATGCACAGTATAGATTCATTAAAATGAATATACATAGACACACATTTACACACAGAAAAGTAACATGAACAATGACATACATATATTATGAACATAGACACATGGACATAGACAAACAAAGATAGACATATACATAAATATACACACAAATCATATATACACATTTATATACATAAAATGCATATAGATGTATACATAGGCTTGCATTTTCATGTATAGACATATATACAAATACACATGCAAGCATGTTGTTGTGGTAAATATTTAAAAAATTCTGTTGCTACCAGCTCACTCCACAGGAGCCACACCAAGAGCCACTAGAGCCTTTCCAGGAGTTGCTCCAGTGTGGAGCCAGAATGCTATCCCCTAAGTGATCAGTTCCCAAGCCTGGTATCCACACATTTCATACCACGGGTCCAGTAAAAACATGACTCTACATTCATTAACTTATCAAACAGGTTTATTTGTTAAATTCTCAATCCACAATCCTTCTACAAAATAAGCTTACAAACAGTTAACAAAGATATAAACTGTCCACCTAGTTGAAATAAATAAACCTGCAGGAACCCTTCGAAATAATTATAACAACCTTATCTATGTAGAGATGTGCCTAGAGAAACATCTACAACTGTTTCCATGTTGCCTCCTCTTGAATCTCTTGCCTCTCTTCTCCCCTTCCACTTTACTAAGGTTGTCCCCACCCCACTCTCTACTGTCCAATCATGTATCACCTTGACATCAACCTACAGCATGCACTTCTTTGTACAAGTAAAGAGTGATTAAGAATGCTATTTTTTTCTGGTGAAAAGCTAGGTTCTTTTTATTTAACTGTAGTGTGTGTGTGCTAGTGTGTGTGTGTGTGTGTGTGTGTGTATGCTTGGCCCAGGGAGTGGCACTCTTAGAAAGTATAGTCTTATTGAGTGGGTTTGTCACTGTGGGCCTGGGCTTCAATACCCTTGTCCTAGCTGCCTAGAACCAGTCTTCTCCTAGCTGCCTTCAGATGAAGATGTAGAACTCTCAGCTCCTCCTGCACCATGCCTGCTTGCATGCTGCCATGCTTCAGTCTTGATGATAATGGACTAAACTTCTGAACTTGTAAGCCAGCTCTAGTTAATGTTGTCCTTATAAGAGTTGCCTTGGTCATAGTGTCTATTCACAGCAGTAAAACACTAAGACAGTGTGGGTATGTTTGTGTGTATGTGTGTGTGTGTGTCTTTGTGTGTATGCTTTATGTATGTTTGTGTATATGTGTGCATGTATATGCATATATGTGTATGTATATATATTTATGTATACTCTAACAGTTAACTATATTCCTAAATGAGTTTCCATGGTGGACATGCATTATATCTGCAGTTTCAAATAACATTGTTCACAACTTCTCTCAGAGTCAAAAACTGATTTCTAAATCTTGTTTCAAAATGCAGACTGCTTTCCAAAGCAAGGCAAGTTCTCCCTGTATCTAAGCATCTCAGTGCTGAAATATTTATGCCCTGTGTTCAGCAAAGCTCACCCTCACTTCAGCACGTGCCACCACATGTCATGAATATCAGGAAGATAAATGCTTTTTGACATAAATGTCACAGTAAAGACCACAAAATCGCACTCCATTTAAAGGCCCAGGTTTGGGTCTTTGAAAAGACCCCAAAATGTTTCTTTTCTTTGCTGGCACAGTAGGCACAAAAGTTCCTTTTGTGGGCTGAGAAGATGGATCACAACTCCCACCATCCCTAGAAACCACAGAGACAAGCAGCATGGTGAATGCCTTTCTAGAACTGCAGTGCTGAAATGTAGAGACAGGCAGAGCCCAGAGACTTACCAAGCAATCAACCTTGGCAGCAAAAGGTGGTTCCAGCTTAAGAAAGCAATCTCAAGGTCAACCCTGTCCTGCACATGCCTGCATGGTCGAGTGCAACTGCACACATGTGTACAGAGAAGAAAACACACCCATAATGTTCCAGGTAGTATTATTGGTTTTTTGCACACCAAGCCATGTCAGCCCGATACCAAGCTACTTCCTTGGTTGTCTTCCTTGTTTATCCTGGACATAATTCCCTCAAATAGAAAACACAGATTTGAAACTGCAAGTGTCCCCCATGTCTGCCTGGGAGTTTTGTGGTATAGATCATATGACACACTAACATGAATATACTTGTAAATCTCTGATCTTTGTAGAATTCCTGAATTAAAGAAATACACTCACACTTCTGAGACTTATTCCAGATTAGCCAAGTAAGCACAAATATTAAAAGAGCATTGTATCCAGTTGGACTAGCATAAAGGTGAAGTTTCTGGGGCTGGTCAGATGGCTCAGCAGGCAGAGGCATTTGCTATTACAACTAATGACCTGAGTTCATTTGCTAGAACCACATGGTGGACAGAACCAATCATACATGTGCCCTGTGCCACTCTCTAACTAACTAACTAACTAACTAACTAACTAACTAACTAACTGACAAACTAACTAGTAAACTAACCAATTAACTAACCAACTAACTAAATATATAAATAATACATATATGAATAAAGAAATGATAAGTAATTAATGTAATAAAAATTTAAATCAAGTTTCTAAACTTTGAATGTGGATTAGTTGACAAAGTACTGGCCTAGTCTGTACAAAGTCTTGGATATCAAGCCCTAAACTGAATAACTGTGTGTGGTGTGTGTGGTAATCCTAGCACTTGGAAGGCAGAAGCAGGAAAATCAAAAGTTCAGTGTCACCCTTTGCTATCCAATGAGTTTGAGGCCAACCTGGGATAAATGAGACACTGTCTTAAAAAAGAAACAAAGATATTTCTAGTGAAAAGAGTCATACACTTCATTTTTAAACAGGGAAATAGATTATTTGGGTAAAGATATGTCATAGCTATCTACCGTTCACAATGAGCTTGATGCATATTCAATATTGAATCAAGAGATTTGGTGGTAAAAAAGATCACAGGACAAAAAGATTATAGAATTTGAGCCCCACCTCTGATATGAAGAATCACGGATAAACCACTAAGTCAGGCCAACTTAAGTGACAGTCAGGTGGTATACTCTCAGGCTCCATCAAAGCTTCTTTGGAAACTAATGTAGACACAACTGCTTGAAGTGCAGACTAAGATTCTGTGGAGTGCTTAGTCCTAGATGGAGCATCTATATTTCATTCCTAGCAAGCTCAGGAACCATTGCAGAAAAGGAGGTGGAAAGATGCTAGGAGCCAGACACTCAGAAAGACCATGGAAAAACAGTATGTTCTGGACAACAGACATGCTATACCCATAAGCTATACCCATATACTTACAGCAGCTGTGGTTAGATTCACAAGACCTGTCTAAGATTTAGCCAGTCAGCATCCTAGCATGGCAGGGAAGGGGATAAGGAAGCCCAAACTACTAGCTGAGGCACTATTGACGTTGACAAAGGCTGGGGCAGGATGATTCAGTCTTCTTTAAGGGTGTGTGTATGTTTCCTGATAAGTTGACAATGAGCCTGTGGAGGACTTCACACACATGCACACACACACACACACACACACACACACACACACATACACATATGAAAAACTCAGATCAGACAGTAAGATAGATAGATAGATAGATAGATAGATAGATAGATAGATAGATAGATAGATAGGTAGATAGGGAAGGAGGGAGGATAGGTTGGTAGATAGAGACACAAAGTTGTAAAGAGGATGGAGGGGAGGTGGATCTGGGAGGAATTAGGTACAGGATATGGGGAAGTGAATATGATCAAAACATATTGTATGCATAAATGAAATTCTCAAAGAATCAATAAAGACATTTTTGAAAATGTCACTTGATGGCCCAGTATGTGGAATTGGCATGAGAAGAAGGGCTATGCCAGGGGACCTGAATTAGGTTCCCAGCATCTATGTCTGTGGCTCCCAAATGCCTGTAACTCCAACTCTGGAGGGATGCAATGCCTCTCCACGATCTGCACTCATGTGTACCCTCACATGCAGACTTACATTATACACATAACTTAAAAGAATAAAAACGAATTTTTAATGCAAAAAAATAAAAATATAAAGAGCTTTCAACAGTTCCTAACATAGGCCAATTGGCTTTAGCCCAGCTAAACACAATATACAGTCAGAACTTTTCCAAGAACAAATACTTTTTCTACTACTTAAGCCACTGTTTTGGGAGCACCACCAGCCCTGTCTCATTAGCAGAGATTGTAAACTTCTCAGATGTCTGTGACTCATGCTCCTTGAATACAGTCTCCAGTAGATGCCAAATGTTGCAAGTCATGTGGTAACCTTTCGAAGGATCTAGGACAACAGCTTTTAAACTCACTCCCCACTTCCTCTCTAACCTAACTTCAGAACAACTCATACCACATCTATTGTCTATTTATTACTATTACTATCACAGTTTTTAAAAACAATACAAAATTTGGCTATTGTCCCAGGTTCATTTCTGTTGCTGCCATTAAAAAAAAAAATTTTTTTTAAGTAAATCATAGGGAAAGTTGATTTTACTATTACAGGTAACAGTTCATTTCTTCAAAGAAGCAGAGAAGTTATGGTAGAGGAGTTTGAGACAGCTGGTGCTACTATATCCATGATCAAAAGCAGAGAGAAACGAAAGCATACATAGTTACTTGCTGTGTTTGGCTCTGTTTCTTCACTATTACATAATTCAGTCTTCTTTCTAAGGAATTAAGCCACCCACACTAGACTAGGTATTCTTACATCAATTAATTAAGACAACTTCCTCATGGGTATGCTTGTAGGGTTCTAGCAGGCCCAAGCAAGGCAAATATGGCTCTGGCAGGCCTTGCCCTTCCCCATTCTCTCTGCCTTGCTCAACTGTTAGATCACCATTCTAAAGCTAGCCACCAATTTGAGGCTCAACACCAAGGTCCATCAAAGCATTAAAATTTAACAATCAAAAGCCCCCTTTTTGGCTCACCTAACATACGCAATCAAAACAAACCAATAAGGCTTGGTTTCCCTTTTCCCCTTTTAAAACACAATTTGTCTATAGACCATGTCTGTCTAGTCTCTATCCAGAGGCAGTCTTTTGTCACTCTGGGGACTTTGTCTTCCTCCCCTCCTTGTTCTTTTCCCTTCTTCCTCATTCTCCCTCATCTCCTGTCTTGTATCTCTTATCCCCTGCTCTTTGACCCTCTGTGGCAAACAAATATCTCAATTAATTAATCTCTCAATTGAGGGTTACTCAGATCAGATCGACCTATGGGCTTAGCTTGGGTGTGGTGGCATCTTGACTGTAAATTATGCAGGAGGGTCAACCCATTGTGGGTGAAACTATTCAGAACCCCAGTGCCTTTGAGTGTATAAGAAAGCTAGACAAACAGAAGTCTAATGGCAAACCAGCAAGCAGCATTCCTTCATGGTTTCTGCTTTAAAATCTTCCTTGAGTCCCTGCCTCAACTTCCCAAAAGGATAGGACCATAACTTTAAAGATGAAATAAACTATTCTCTCCCTAAGCTGATTTTGGTAATAGTTTTTGTCACAGCAATAGACTAAACCAAATAGTTATGTGTCCATTGTCCTGAAGCTGTTTGTATTTTAATGTTAATTCTACTTCCCTAAGAAGGGCTGCCAAGAGGTGGCTTCATCTGAACCTGCCCATTTTAATTAGTAAAATAAAGGAAAGCGAGTGACCTGGATGGGGCAGTGGATAGAAGACAGGTCAGGGGACGAGGAGAAAGGAGTTTCCCAAGGACCAGCTAGACCCAGATGGGATTGGTAGATGTTAAAAAAAACTATGAGCATTCAGGATTTTGTAGGTCTAATATCTCATATAGAAGGGCAGTTTGTATCTTTATCTATTTGATGTAATCTTGTTATGTAGAAGGTTTGTGGGTTGAGAGTTGAATATATAAACCTGAGTGACAAGCAATCGGACTGTAGAGTTGTGTTTGTGTTGAGTTTTGGGGTAAACAAACACCGGGACAGAGGTGGAAAGCAAGCGGAGGAAGACCACAGAGGGAAGGGAGTTGCATGATCAGGGTTGGGCCGTGGGAGCTCAGACCAGGTAGCTTGAGCCAAGTGACAGAGGTGGTGTGACATCATATCAGGGTTGGGTCTGAGGAGTAAGACCTCAGGGCCGGTAAAGAGATAAATCAACTATAATTTTTGATATATACTACAACGGTTACAGAGTGATGTATCCTTGTGGTTTTTGAACTTTTTGCTTATTGATGAGGTTAAACATTATATCCAGATTCCTAATCAAACCATGTTCCTGCTTGCCAGCTAGCTAATACAATATAAACGCATTCAAGACTTCTGTGACCACACCACATCCATTTCTTTTATATTATCTGATTCGAAAACTCTTCTGTGCCAACTCAATTAAATGCTTCATCCTACTCCAAATAGATCCTGCTCTTTTCTTTTCCTCTCGCAAATATTTGCAGCTCAAATAACGTCTCCCTTAAGAAGAGTGCTTTATTTTCTCAGTCCAGCAGCCTGAGTAACTTGAACACGCTGTCCTTGATTCTCTGCCATGGATCACATTTGCCTTTTCTGTACTGATTTACTCCTAGGTCTTATCATTATTGAACAGAGAGTTTCTTTAGGCCAAAGACTCAGTCCTCCTAAGGCATTTTGTCTCCCACTATATCTAGAACACTGTAAGGCTTTTAATAAACAGCTCAACATTTCAACATATGCTCAAACATGTGAACAACGTTAACACCATCAAAATTTCTATAGTTTCAAACCAGGAGTATCACATGAATTTGTGAACAGCAGGGGCAGAATGAGAAAGGAAAGTTTCATTGTTATTGCTTTATGAGTTTAAGGATTTTCATTTGGGTGGGTAGGGTGGGCGGGGTTGGCTAGGCTGGTGGGATAGGCGGGGTGGGTGGGGTGGGCTGGAATTTGTTTTGCATTCTTACTCATCCTAATTTCTTTAACCTCATTATTTAACATCTACCTTTAGAACAAAGGAGCACCTGAATGCCAGGTCTAGGGAGAAGGCTCAGTTGGGAAAGTCCTTGCCATGCAAGAATGAGATCCTGAGTTCAAACTTCAGCATCCACATTTTTAGAGAAAAAGAAAAAGAGGGCTTGATGCTGTGCACTTTCAGTCCTAGCACTGGGGATGAGGAACTGTAAGTGTCTGAGCCTTGCTGTCAACTAGCCTAATGAAATTGGTGAGCTCCAGGCCACTGAAACATTCTGACTAAAAGGAAAAGGTGGGAGCTGTTTTAGTTTCTATTCCTGTTGCTGTTGTTAAATAACTTGACAAAAGCAACTCAAGAAAGGAAGACTTTGTGTTCACCCACAAAAAAGGAACAACCATTCATTATGGCAGGGGAATCAAGGTGGGAGGGCCTTGAAGTAACTTACCAGTCACCTCACATCTACAATCAGGAAAGAAAAAGATAAAAAGCCTCTCGATGCTTGGCTCCTTTTTCTGCTTTCCTAGTCCTAGATCCCATCTAGGGAATGGTATCACCCAGAGAAGACAGGTGAGACTGTTAATACAAGAGAGATAATCCTCTACGGGAATTCCCAGAGTCCAACCTCCTAGGTGATTCAGATTCTGTTGAATAGAAGATTGACAGTAAACAAGGATAGTGTCCTGAAGAAATACCACCCAAGGTAGACCTCTGTTCTCTATATGCACACATGCACACATGTATACATGTGCACTGCACATTCGTACAGGAACACATACATACACAAATATGGAGCAGATTCCATCTTGAGAAATTAAACAGCCAGCTATGACATTCTTTGTGACTATGAGCTAGCATTTACATTCTCCTCTTCCCTTTCCAAGTATTAAGTATGTGCAGACACTCACTTGGGTTCTGAAACAACTTTTGATTTCAAAAACAACCACATTTCAAATACATTCTGGAAACATCCAATTACTTCATTTTCATTGTACTCACTCAATGGTAGCTCCTCGTCCAAGTTCAATTAGGCTTACTTGAAATTAGAATTCACAGGAATGCATCTCATTTAGATTTACTGGAAGATGTCGGGCACTGGTTAATTGGCCTTGAAGCTGCATGTTCATGAGGTCCCTTCTGAATGAACTGTCCATCTTTGACATGTAACTGTTCTTGTTAGATAGCATTGATTGGGTAGCTCATCTAGCCCTTGGGACCAACCAGTGGTTATCCAACACTCTGACAGTTACATTAGATGGAGATTTTAAATTACTTGTGTGCACTTTGCAGAGAGCTTCAGGTTGGGTCTAGAATGTGTTCTGCACCCTAAAACTTCTCATTTCTTTCAGTAAATGAATGATCTTGGTTAGGTGATTCAATCAAACATTCCCAAGATCAATCTTGTGACACACATGATTTTAGACCCCTCATTTATCTAGAACGTACCTATTGGGTTCCTCTTCATGCTTTGTAATTGGCTAATGGTTAGGAGATTGCCTCCTACCTTAAGGAATCTAGAGAATGTTTGGGATTGTACCAGGCTGTCTAAGAAACACAGCAAGCAGTTTATGGATTCCTAAAAAGACGGTAATGTTGAGCCCCAATTAATCTTAGTTTGTCTAGAACTGTCATATCTAATAGTCTTATACCCAATTAGGTATGAGGCTGTGTTTCAATTATTAATATGAACTGAGTAAAAGGATAAAATGAACTGCCTCCTATTCTCTGTGGTTTATGGTCTTGATTTGAAATACTTAAATTGTGAAGATTAACTGGAAAATCATGATATCAGTTTTTAGATAGTGAGAACATTAATTAGTGATCATTAAGTAGCCATTATGTGAGCAATTTCTCCATATGACAAGGAGAATTAGGGGGCTTGTGAGATAACTCAGTTGGTAAAATGTTTGCCATGCAACCATGAGAATTTGAGTTCTATGCCTAAAATCATATGAAAAATCTGAGCCTCTTGGCATGTGCTTATAATTCCAGTACTAGGAGGTAGAGGCAGATAGATATCTGGAATTTGTGAACTGGCTAGCCTCTGTCTCAAAACAAAGTACACAACACATAATGATGAGCAACATTTGAGAATGACCTCTGGCCTGCACAGGCATATGCATATACAACTGCATAAACAGGCAGACACACACAGACACACACCATTCACATTCATTGGTTAGCCACACTGTGTTATATTCTGCATTTCCTTTCACAGTAGGTATCTATAAAAGTTGGACAGAAAATACTTTAAACTTTTAAGAATATATATGCTCTCTACTGGACTGTATTAAAAACAACCTAGGCAGCAGTTGAAGTAAAGGAGTATGGCTACATTCCAATACAAAGGGGAGGGGCAGCCTTGAGAAACTAGTGCCATGGGAAAGTTGGGGATGGTGGAGAAAATATGCTCACCTCATGATGGCCAGGAAGAATAAGAGCAGAAGAGGCTTGGGTTCCAGCACCCCTGTGTGATGGAGAGTTTTAATTGTCAGCCTGACGAAACCTATGATTGCTTAGGAAGAGAGTCTGAAAGGAGAATGATCTAAATTTGGTTTGCCTGTGGTATATCTGTCTTAATCTGGTCACTTGAAATACAAATACTCATCCTGAATGTGGATAACACTATTTCATGGGCTGGACCAAGAACTGTTTAAGTATATATATATAAAACAAGTGGAGAAATTAGCATGCACACATTTATTCTCTGCTCTAACTGTGCAATTACTGTCTTACCTTCCTGCAATGTTGGACTGTGACCTGAGATTGTGCACTAAAACTCAACTCTGTCTCCTCTAAGTTGCCTCCTGTCAGAGTTGCAGCAACAGAAATGCAACAGGCTGCCCCTCAAGGACAGAATCTGCCGCTGGCCAGAATCTAATCACCACCTTTTGTAGGTTTCACCAACTCCAGACAGGACCAGAGGCCTTTAGCACAGGGTCCTCAGGGTACATTTAAGACCCAAAGCATTTCAGTCTGTGTAGAAAGAAAATATCAGACTCAGCCTCTTTTATCCCATGGAGGGTGTGACAAGCCAAAACATCTCTCTGTGATAGCTGGGAGACAGGCCCTGGGCATGTATGGGATACTTTGGCCAACTGTGGCACCCTCTGCTTTCTAACTATCCCTACTCTATTTCCCTTCCTCCTCATTCTCAGTCTTCTGGTCATGCATGACTTGCATGCCAAGCATGGCCACGCGTGCCTCAGTGCACATTAGAACACAAACCACCTCAACACTTTGCTTGTAAAGATTTTGAGCTAGAGAAATGGGACCAAGATATAAGACTCTCTGGAATAATGGGTCCCTCAACATTAAAAAGAGCAGAAAGCAGCTCTTAACATCCAAGGAGGATCTGAACATGGTAACTATAATATGCAACATGTCTGGAGTGTCCTTTGGGATGCCTTGACTGACAATATTCTCTGGTGATGGGTCACAGATCACAGATCACAAGGAATTCCAAGATATAAGATAGATCTGCAGCTGAGTGAGGCATTGCTTGACTTGATTTGTAGCATAAAATAAACACACAGGTATGCGTGAACATGCACACACACACAGAAATACAAGCTATAGAACAGAAGGCTAACACCACTTGCTACAGTTGAAAAATATCACAGTTCCTTCACCCAGTTTCCAGACTTAATTCAAAGCTGTAAACCTTGATGTGAAAAGTATACATTAGCAAAGTCTGACAGTTCCTTTGATGCTCCTGGAATAGAGTATATACACCCCTGTTCAAGCCATATTAAGTGCCAGTGTGGGTTATCAGTCACTGAGAGGTTATGGAATCCAGAGTAAGGGGATGTCTGGAGCTCACTGAGGAAGAATGTTGTAACACCAGTCTAAGCATGTGCAGAGAAGACATCTGTTTTTCCTCTACAGAGACATATAATCATGTTTCAGAGCAACTTCACCTCTGAGAAATTCCAGAAATTTCAAGGAATGTTAACTACTGAGTCTGAGCTGAGACTAATACCAAAAGTTTAAAAAGAAAAGCCGCCAAGGCCTTCGGGCTGAAGCATGTCATGAGCATGATGTTGACCTAATTCACAGTGTGCCTAAGGAGGCCACTGGGCCACATTCTGGTTATTTTCCCAGTCCCTGGATAGGTAATTGGTATAGACCCACTCCATCATGAGCAAGAGCCTCTCACTGTTCCCAAACTATGCAAGGAGAGTCATTATGGGAAAAAGAACTAGATGAAATTGCCCCTTTTCTGCAGAGATGATGAACTGTGAACAATACTGCACCCCTGAAGGGATGGAGGACATTACTGCCCAGCCCCAAACCTGAAAGAAGGACTGGCAAGATGGGCCCACTGGTACAATAGTTGCATAGAGGCATTACTGCTTTCTGATTGGATCTGAGGCCTGTTCCACAGGAGGGAATTCATAGCTGGTGCTGTGAATTTGGCAAAAAGCGTATGTCCCAGTAGGTCATAGGCCCTAGGGGAGGATCCTTCTACCATTAGTTTTCTAAGTAGACATGTCATTAAACTCTAAATGACTAAATGGTCCAGAAGAAGACTATACAAGGCTTATGACAGTTTGTATGTCACAGAGAGATCTAAGAAGACCCCAGGGTCCCCATCCTCCCTGGAGATGAATGTGCACTTAGAGTTTAATGAGGAGAGAGAAACACGATCTCCAGTGCTGTGACCCATGGCAAGTTGCCCATACTCCTGGGGATACCCTCTCTCTCATGCTTTCACAAACAATTCTAGATAAACCCAGAAAGATACAAGACAAGCAAAGAAACCTGTGAAAGTAGAACAGGGGGTTGATCAGGAGTGGGAGGGAGGTGACAGGCCAACAAGGGGGTGGTGACAATGACCAAAGTATACTGTATCAGTATATATGTGTGAAATCACCAACAATATAAATAAAAATTAAGAGAACAAAAAGGGCCATAACCCCCCAAAACAGACCCTCTACCCTAACTATCCTTTCCCAGGTCAATAGTCACTCCCTGAGCCCCTTAAAGCTTCCTTTCGATGTCACCTCCTTGTTGTCACTAACCACCTTATTTCTCACCTGTCCCCACTGCCCCTCCCTCCATAGCACACTCAGCTCCCACAGATGGCGGCCTCTCACCACTGCTGTCAGCAACAATGGAGCCACCAGCCACTGGCAAGATTTCACAAGCCAGGAAAGCATTCACCCTCAACCCCTCTACCTCAGTAACAAACGTGTCTCACAACATACTTGGTCATATTCAACAACAAACACAGTCCTTTGTCTACACGGAGGTCAGACTCTGTTTTAAGCAGCCGCCCGCCATGCTGTGTGGGCAAGGACGGCCCTCAAACCCATACTCTATTCCATCTGTCCCTTCTCCAGTACTTAAAGAGCTCACCCACCAGCTTCGCTGAGTAGGCAATTATTCCGATGGTGGGTAATGTTGTTGCGATCGTCCCCACCTCTTGCTTTCTTATTCCTCACACCCACAACCAAGAAACTGGCTGCAGCCTCTGGAGAGGGAAGTGGGCATCTGGCTGTCTTTCGTCCTGCTGGTGTGTGAGTGGGGCTGGTCTCCAGTTGGAGCTGCAAAGAGCCTCCCATTAGCAATAATGGGCCCTTAGGATGTTTCAATGCACACAGCCAGCTACTGGAGTCGTATGCTCCGGGAGAGAGGGGAGACTGATGAACTCACTTTCTGGGGTGGAGCAATCACTGCCATTAGTCACTTGCTTCTGTCTCCTCTGCCTCAGCCACATAACCAGAGGGTCGTTTACCTACACACGCTCACTGCCTTATTAAAGCCGAAGGCAGCACGGGCCTCAGTCTTTCTGCCTCTTCCTAAAATGTGTTATTTGTGATTCAATTTCACATGGCCTGCAGAGGCAATAAAGGGCAAAGGGAATTGCCCTACAGAGCTTCCGAAAGCCTCCTCTCACACCTACACTCCAGAGGATAACAATTTGCCAATATAACCTTTAATTAAATGAGCAGAAATTCTACAGACCCCGTGGTGTTAGGAAGTCACTAAATAGAAGGAAATTATGTATGAGTTGCCCCCAGCCACTCGTTTTAGCCTGAATAGAATCTGTCAGTAGGAACTTAAAACTGCTTTGAGACAGAAGTGGTTCTTTCTCCTACATCAGCTCTGGGGATGGGAACGGAAGATGGTGGGCCTCTGGTCTCACCTGGTGGGATAAATGGTGGTGCCCCCTACAGGAAGTACAGGAAACACAGCTACCAGCCAGGCTGGGGAGAATGCTCAGTGGGTAAAGGGAAGGGATGACCGACCCTGCAGGCATGAGGACATGGATTGGATCTTCCAAAAGCTACGTTTAAAAGCAGGCCTGGGTGGTAGAATGTGCCTTCAGTCTCAGAGCTAGGAGTGGAGACGGGTGGATCCCTGGGGTTTGCCGGCCAGCTGGCATGGTCAAGCTGGCACTCTCCAAGTTAAAGGGCAGACACTGCCTCCGAGAATAATGCAGAAAATGACTGTAGATGTTTCCTGACATCAGCCTCCTCTACAGTGCATGTGCACCCATGTGCACGAACAACCTTACACACACACACACACACACACACACACACACACTCAAGTGCATACACAAATTACTAGCAAAAAGCTGAGCCACTCACAGTCCCAGAGACTTCTGCATTGTTGAACAACATCCCAGTGTGGCAGACTCTTTAAAGTACAGTAGCACCAATTAGGCAACAACTACTGTGAAAATCCAGGGGCAACAACCTCCTGACTGAAAACTAGAAACACTGCTCAGGTAATCCAGGAAAGCTCAGCCGCATGGGACTCTATCCTGCTTAGGGAGAAGGAAAGATAAATACAGTCTCCCTAACTTTTCTAGCTCACTCCCCCCCTCCAGCTCACTCCCCCCCTCCAGCTCACCCACCCCCTCCAGCTCCCCCACCCCCTTCAGCTCCCCCTCCCCCTCCAGCTCCCCTTCCCCCTCCAGCTCACCCACCCCCTCCAGCTCCCCCTCCCCCTCCAGCTCCCCTTCCCTCTCCAGCTCACCCACCCCCTCCAGCTCCTCTTCCCTCTCCAGCTCCCCCTCCCCCTCCAGCTCACCTGCCCCCTCCAGCTCACCCACCCCCTCCAGTTCACCCACCCCCTCTAGCTCCCCTTCCCCCTCCAGCTCACCTGCCCCCTCCAGCTCCCCTTCCCCCTCCAGCTCCCCTTCCCCCTCCAGCTCCCCTTCCCCCTCCAGCTCCCCTTCCCCCTCCAGCTCCCCTTCCCCCTCCAGCTCATTTGCCCCCTCCAGCTCCCCTTCCCCCTCCAGATCACCCACCCCCTCCAGCTCCCCCTCCCCCTCCAGCTCACCTGCCCCCTCCAGCTCCCCCTCCCCCTCCAGCTCACCTGCCCCCTCCAGCTCACCTGCCCCCTCCAGCTCCCCTTCCCCCTCCAGCTCCCCTTCCCCCTCCAGCTCCCCTTCCCCCTCCAGCTCCCCTTCCCCCTCCAGCTCATTTGCCCCCTCCAGCTCCCCTTCCCCCTCCAGATCACCCACCCCCTCCAGCTCCCCCTCCCCCTCCAGCTCACCTGCCCCCTCCAGCTCACCTGCCCCCTCCAGCTCACCTGCCCCCTCCAGCTCCCCTGCCCCCTGCAGCTCACCTGCCCCCTGCAGCTCACCCACCCCTCCAGCTCCCCCTCCCCCTCCTGCTCACCTGCCCCCTCCAGCTCACCTGCCTCCTGCAGCTCACCCACCCCCTCCAGCTTCCCTTCCCCCTCCAGCTCACCCACCCCCTCCAGCTCACCTGCCCCCTGCAGCTCACCCACTCCCCACCAGCTCCCCCTCCCCCTCCAGCTCACCCACCCCCTCCAGCTCACCCACCCCCTCCAGCTCACCTGCCCCCTCCAGCTCACCCACCCCCTCCAGCTCACCCACCCCCTCCAGCTCATCTCCTTCCACTACCACTTGCTCCACTCTTTGGCTTTCATTAAGACCTGCCCATGTTGTTGCCAGGTAGAGCCCAAACTTGTCCTATACCCTGTTTGTGCCCTTCCCTATTTCCACTCTATATACACACTATAGACAGAACATGAGCTCTAAAGACCATGTCCCTGTCCTGGTCCCAGGCCTCTGGACAAAGCTTGGGTCCACACCATAGGTCAGGAGCCAATCTCAGAACCTTCTGCTCCAAACACTATTTCCTGCTGTAACACTCCCTCACATGCCCAGCCTCAGCCGAGCCAGAATATTCCAGTATCTGTTACCTCTGATTCTGTTCATAACGTGTCCTATGCATATGATGCACCTACTCCCATTTTTTCCACAGTCCTAACTAGAAACTCTTCCTCTGGCCCTTCCCGGACTCACCTCACACTTCCATTTTATATCCTCTCCCCTGTGTGTGTATTTGTCTGTCTCTGTCTCTCTGTGTGTGTCTCTCTTTGTCTCTGTCTGTCTCTCTCTGTCTCTGTCTCTGTCTCTTTTTCTGTGTCTCTGTCTCTCTGTCTCTCTCTGTATGTCTATGTCTCTGTCTCTACCTCTCTCCCTCCCTCCCTCCAAACTAGCTTTAGAAATGTGAGTTTAAATTTCTGATCCTCCTGCCTCCAGCTCCTGAGCTGGGGTTGCCTTCATGCACCACTGTACCTGTTCATGTGGCACCAAGGCTGAGCCAGGCTCCACGTGAGCTACGCAATCACTTGATCAATTTACACTACTGTTCCCAGTTCCTGAAGATTAACCAGGCTTCCTGTACCCTGGTCGGGCACTCTGTCAACTGTGCTAACTCCTTGCCCCCTTATTCTGTCTTCTTAGAGCTTCTCCCACAATATCATGTCTTCTTGTCTTTCCTCCAGGTCTCACTGAGTACCTGGACCTAGTCTCTGTTGTACCTGAGGGAGTGACATACTCTTAGGTTCTCAAAGATACTTGATCAATATGGGTGAAGTTTCATACTGAAGCTTATTTTTGTGAAACTTACACAAGGATAAGCTTTGTTTCACGGGGAAATTAATTTCCAATCTTGTGTTAATTTACATCATACCAGCAACATGAATCTTGTATGTTTGTGTGTGATGTGTGTGTGTAGTGTGTGAGAATGTGTACACAGGTGTGTACATCTGTGTATATGTGTGCAGAGGTCAGAGAAGGATGCTCCTTGTCCTGCTTTGTCTCTCTCTGCCTTATCTCCTTGACATAGGGCTTCTCACTGAACCTGGGGCTAGATTGACATCCATCAAATCCCAGAGATCCTCCTGCCTCTTCCCACATAGCAGAGAGATCCTCCTCCTCTTCCCACACAGCAGAGAGGTTCCTCTGCCTCTTCCCACACAGCAGAGAGGTTCCTCTGCCTCTTCCCACACAGCAGAGAGGTCACAGCTGTGAGAACAGCCATGCTCAGCTTTTTTCCATGGGTGCTGGGGATCTAAACACAGGTCCTCATGTTGACAAAACAAGTGCTCTTACCTCCAGCATCATCTCCGTAGCCATGGCGTTAGGGATGTTAAGGAGAACAATCCTACAGCTGAAGCCTCAATAAATGGAAGTTAAAATACAAGGCTCCGGGGCCGGGGGGAGAGCAAAGAATGGAATTAAACTGCTAGATTTTATTAACTCAGGGTTACTGGATACATAATCTAATTTCTCCAGGGAAACTCTCTGAGGCGTAAGGAAAAGTAGAAGCAGATTCATTCTTGAAGGGGATGAAGAGGTAATCAATATAGACATGGAGTGACCCTGGGGACACAGTTACACTTCAGCTTCCTCCAGGAAATGCCTCTAACTATTCTGGGCCACTATTTCCCGTGCCTTTGTGGACTTAGGCATCAAATAGCCCAGTTCCAAATTATACCTCCTTCATTATTCATTAAAAGTGTCGTGGGCAGAAACTCTCACTCACCAGTTCAGCTATGAAGATGTCATAACTCAAGCCGCTGAATGCCCCATAGGGACCGATGTCAGCTGGTTCTATGTCCCTGTTCAGTATCTGCTTGAAACTGAAAACAAATTCCTTTCATAATAGTCTCAACCAGTGGGAAGAAAATAGGTCCAGTGGATGACTTGGTGCTATATGTGGCCTTGTGTTTGGATATACTCACACTTCAGCTTTCAATAGCGAAAGCTATCTGACTTTTGACTGTAATTTACCATCTCTCTTGTAGCTAAGTCTGAATGGACTCTGCCCATGGTTCCCTTTTGTTTCCTTCGTTTTCTTCCCTCTGAGCACAACTGTCAGTCATAACTGTCTTCCAGTTCATCTCTTGCCTATTTTCTGTTTTCCCCCTTCCATGCTATGCCCCAACTCCTAAAGCATTTCTCAGCCTCATTCTTTGGTGGCTTTTGTCATCTAGAATAGAGGCTGGTATAAGGTAAAGGGCCATAAACATCTAGGGTATGAAAGGCAGGACAAAAAGCTAATTGCTCCTCACTCTTTGGCTCTCTGAGACACAACCCTACGCAATTCTTTTTGCCACAGGAACTAAGGACAGCTCCCAAGTGGCAAGCTTCTAGATTATTCCAACAGGCTAGCCACTCCTTCCAGAGGTACCAACAGCTCTGCACCTACTTGATGCTATATCGCCTATATTTCCCAACATGCCCCACAGTGTCTACTGTCCCTGAGCCAGTTCCACATGGTGCTGCCGGCTGTCTGGTGCCTCATCTTCAAGACAAATAAACCACTGATCGAGCTCCCCATCTGTCCAGTGTGGGTACTGCGTGGATACAGCCACATCACTATTGACATGAATCTCTATTCCATCAGGAGTGTGACTAGGAAGTGTTCAAAGTGTCCATGAGGATGAATTAGAGAAGACAGATGAAACTAGATAGAACTTGCCTCCTTGGTCCTCAGCCTCAGCTAGGCCTAATGTGGTTTATGTCGGTCATAACACACTAAAGTGTGAATGGCCAGAACAGACATTTATAGTTCATTGAGGCACAGTAATAGTCACTTGTAATCCTAGGACTTGGGAGGCTGGGACAGGTGGACGCATATGTACACAGAAAGACTGATCTCAGGAGGAAGGAAGCAAGGAAGAAATAAAGCAAGGAAGAAAGGAGAGAAGAAGGGGGAGAGAGGAAGGGGGAGAGAGGAGGGGAGAGTAGGAGAGCGAAGGGAAGGGGAGGTTGAATTGCTTAAGTTTCTCCAGACTTACATGGGACTCAGCTAATGTTCCTAGTCATTCCAATTCCCTTTTCACTGAGTTGTTGGTTTCCAGGAAAGCCTGGGTCTAAGGTACTTAACAGACGCTTCCGGAATTACTACAATCAATTAATACCATGGTTAGTAAATACCTTATGATTAAGTTCTTCACAAATAGCCTGCTGCCACTGGAGTGATTACCGACAAAATTACTTATGACAAAAAGTGACATGAAAACAGCAAGACAGAAAACTGTACGGGTGACAGGCTGGTTTCTTTCAAAAGCTGAACAGATGAGGGAAATGACCCAGACACAGACGGAAATGATTACAGCTCTGTTAGCAGCCTGAGATCATTTCCAAGTCGCCTTTTTCTTTCTCTTTCTCAATTGTTCTGAAAGGTCGTAAGTTACGCCCAAACTTTCAAGCATGGCCCCATAGTATTTTTAAATAAGCTCCTCCTCAACAGGAATTGATATCACGATGAATTTTTGCACAGCACCAACTGTAGCTGCGCGAGTCCCGCCCCCAAGCAATCAGTGGGAGATACCGGCTGGGGGATGGAGAGACAGCTTAGTCTGTAAAGCAATTGCCTGACAAGCATGAGAACCTGAGTTCTGTGTCCAGCACCCACACAAAGGTGAAGGTTAGGACTGAGGTGACAGCTTGGTTGAGAAGATGCCATAGAAGCACAAAGAGCAGAGTTCGATACCCAGCACTCACGTGATCAGGCAGGCATGGTGGTGAACATACACTCTCAGCTCTGGAGAGCTGGAAACCAGAGAATCCCTGGAGTGTGCAGAGACTATTTCAAAAACCCCATTTCAAAAGGACATGTGGATGGTTCCTGAAAAATTATACCCAAGGTTGTCCTCTAGCCTCTATGTGTATGTGAACCCCAAAACTCATGAGCAGGCACATACACAGAATTGAACACGACACTTGGTGTGGAGTCATGTGCTTATAGTCACATTGCCGGTGAAGTGGACACAGGTGGATCACATAGGCCTCCCTGAAAAACAAAGCCAACCAACCAAACAAACAACCAAAAACAAGCTATACAGCATCTAAAGAATGACGTGCACACATATCTGCATACGTATACGCACACACATACACATCTCACACGCACACACCTGCACACCTGCATGCATGTACACTTGCATAGATTCCCTATCCACCAGCGAGAGGAGGGAGACGGTCAGCTTTGACCTACTGCAGAGAGGACTGGGAGGTAGGAGTTGGGGGTTGAGGCTCTAGCCTGAGCATCTCACACAACTGCAGGCAAACCAGCTCATCTATCAGTATCTTGTTCGCCTCAGTAGAACGAGGATGCTGCCCACAAGGGTCCTACATTGCCATTCTCTTGGCAACAATCAAAGACGCCAGATGGCTCTGAAATGTTCTTGGCAAGGGCGGTGTTTGCACATTCTCCACTCCTCAAACATCCCAGCTCCCAGCTCCCAAACTCAGCACAGAGCAGCCGCTCATCTTCTCCATCGGTCTGCCCTCATCACCCCTCACCTGACCAGGAATCTAAAGCTCTGCCTTCTTAGCCCATACCCAAGAGTTCTACAGTACCCACGGGAGTCTGTTTTCAGCTTTTCTGAACACAAAAGAGAAGTTTCTTTTAAATCTAAACGAACCTCTCTCCGAGGCTGGCATGTTCTGTGTTCTGTGTTCATGCAGACCTCTCCCATCTGGGTCTAAAACACAGGTACCGTATTGATATTGAATGAAGAAATTAAAAGTAACACTGGTGAGAATGATTGCAGAAGGGAACCTCCTGTGCTGCCAATGAAAATGGAACCTAGCCCAGCTGCTGTGGACACCGGCATGGCTCTTCCTCAGAAAACAAACAGTAGTTCTGTAAACCCCAGTCAGGACACTGCACAGTACTTATCCCTAAGACCCCAAGCCAGCACATCACAGGGATATTTGCATAATCGTGGTCACTGCCTAGCACCAATCACATGGCTAAGTTAGGAAACCAGCCTGGGTGTCCAGCCACAGGAACGGATCAGGAAAATGTGGCTTATACACTCAATAGGAAGTTCACAAGAGGCCATACTATTTGCAGAAAAATGCACCTGGGATTGTTATATTTAACTGATCATGTTCCTTACAGAAAGACAAATAATTTCCCATTTCTCTCATTTGTGAGCCCTGAATTTAAAAAAAGAGGCATAAAAACATGTATTTACTAATGACATATAAATAAAAGCAAAATTATTGGGGAGGCAAAAGTGAGTGGTAGGAGAGAGAGAGAAAAAGAGAGGGAGGGAGGAGAGAGAGAGAGAGAGAGAGAGAGAGAGAGAGAGAGAGAGAGAGAGAGAGAGGATGCAGTCAAGAAGACATGGAGGGAGGGCAGAACATGCCCAAAGTACATTAATAATAATGCATATCAATGTGTTGATGTAACCTTCCATAATCACAGTTTCAAATTCCGAAGCGACTATTTTAGTAGCAGAGAAGTTAAAGGGGCAAATAACACATAGGAAAAGAATCCTGGCAGAATTTTCAAATCCATCCTGTTTTAAGCACACCTTCCTAGAAATTGGATTTATTCCCCCTTATCTGGAGAAGGTGGCTTGTTCCAGTCAGTGGCCAGCTGGCTAAGGTCACAGAGGCACAGGTGGCTCCAGCTTAGATTTTACCACTTTAGCCTCTCAGTCTTTTATCACATCGGGGTATCTCAGCTTGAATGCCGACTGGCTCATTGATTGGTGTCAAAAATCACATTTTCTATTTCACCCAGTGTTCCTTTCCCCTCTAACACAGTGTCATCTCTCCCAACCCAGAGGCTGAGCCACCGATCGGTAGAAATCAGACATGGGTGGGCTGTGGGTTATCACACAGAGGGCAAGAAGATGGCAAGGGAGGAGAACTACACAAGACAGATGACCTTGGAGGAGTCGTTCAAATCCTCTTCTCCTGGGTCCCTACAGCTGATGATGCGCAGGCCAGGCGCAGGCACTAGACCAACCCCGTGAAGTCTGTCATCTGGGAGCGAAGGTGAAGACAGAGTCAGACTCCAAGGAACCACACTAAAATCAGGGCCTGATCCTGTCAGCCCTTTCCACTGGTCTCTGCCTGTGAGCACTGGGTAACGCTGGAATCGGGACTCAAAGCTGCCGATCAGGCTGGCGAGAAGGCTCAGTGGTTAAGAGTGGACACTGCTCTCGCACAGACCCAAGTTTGCTTCCCAGGATCCAGTGCGGTGTCTCACAACTTTCTGGAACTCCAGCTCCGGGGATCTGAAGCTTTCTTCTGGCCTCTGTGAGCACAGCTCTCATGAACAACTCGCTCCCTCCTCTCCTTAGCATCCATATCTACTCATAAATTGAAAATAAAAATAGGGGCCTCAGAGAAGGTTCTGCAGTGAAGAGCACTTAGTGCTCTCTCTTGGCTCTTGCAGAGGACCAAAGTTTGGCTCCCAGCCCCCATATCAGATGGTTCACAACAACCATAACCCCAGTGTCAAGGGATCTGACACTTTGTTCTGGCCTCCCTGGGTATCTGCATATTTGTGGTACACCTAAACGAACACAAATACACATCCATTCACACACAAACTCATTCACAAGTAGTATTAAATAATTTATTTTAAAAAATAAATAAAATACAATTATTTTTAAAAACAAAACTACAAGGCAAACAGAGTCAGTAAAATCTAGGCCCTTTCAGCTGTTACCTCCAGAGATTAATTTTTAAATGTTTGGCACTACTCAGGTTTCTTTCACTATCATAAAAAAGTTGAAGTAATTAATTTACAAAGGAAAAAGGTGTATTTGAACTCATCATTTGGAAAGCTCCAGTCCATTGCTGTCTCAAGGTAACACATCATGACAGGTATGAAGGTCTCATAGTCCCTTTTGGAGGCATAACACCACGGACCTGAGGGACCTCCCACAAACCTCTCACTACCTCTGAACAGTACCACACTGACACAGAAGCCTTTACCACATGAAACTTCAATGAATAGTCAAGATGCTGATGGTTAAATCACCTACCTTTCAATTCCAGTTCTAGAAGCGTCAGGAGAAGAAACTCATTGGTCTAGTAAGTCTTACTCTCAGGTCCCACACTCAAGAAAGAGACTAAACACATAAAATATAGGCTGCAACAAACATCATTCCATGGGGTTGGCAACTTAGTGACAGCATGGCCTCAGGAAGAGTCCTGCCAGACACAACTGTACAGGAAACTTAAAGCTACACTTATGTCTAAGTGTCTCCAAAAGAGCAAAGAGAACACACCTAGTGAGTGTGGCATATGCATTGTAAAGTCACAATGACTGAGTGTATAATTCATTGTAATGATTAATCTTTCACCGTCAGCTTGGTAGAACCAAGATCTCCTAAGAGACTAGCCTCCAAGCATGTCCGTGAGGGAATGTCTAGATGAAACTAAATGAGGTAGAAAGACTCACCCTGGGTGTGAGCAGCACCATCCTACAGGCTGGGTTCCGGACTTAATAGAAAGGCAAAAGTGAGCTGAGAACTAACATTCATCTCTCTCTGCTTCCTGACAGTGGACACCATATAACCGAAGAGCCAACTTCTTGCTCCCGTTTCTATGCCTTCAGCTCCACGGTGGAATGATCCCCTTAACTGTGAGCCAGAACAAACTTGCATTTCCTAGCATAGAGTTTTCTGAGGTCACACCAAGGAGAAAGGTCAGCGTCCACTGTCCTGACAGCAGTTATCCGTACCACCCGTGTCCTGAGCATAGGCAACATGAGACTGTTGTCCATAGCAAAAGTAACTTTGAGGAAGAGTGGCTTTACTTCATCATCACTGAAGGATGTCAAGATGAGAGCTCAGGTACGATCATGAAGTAGAAACTTCAAGGGATGCTGTTTGCTGGCTCCCTTGCAGGTTCACACTTAGCTAGCTCTCTACACAGCTCAGTACCACCTGCCCAAGGAATGGCTCCCACAGCTACCTACGCCTGCCTTCACAAATTAACAATTAAGACGCTCTCAGACATGCCCATAGGCCAATCTGCTCCCAACAGTCCCTCAGTTGAGACTCCAACCTCAGATGACTCTAGGCAGTGCCAAGCTGACAGTTAAAACTTGGATAAAAGTGAACACTTGAATCCTTTTTCTTCTCCCTTTATCCCCCTCCCCATATCCTCCATGCTGGCAGTCTGCATTCAGTGGGGTTCTGGGGCTCTGGGGCTCCCACACTGCACTCCCTTGCTTCTATGTGGAACTTCTTGAGCTGCTTGGGCTAGGACCTGACCCTGTCTGCCCTTTCCCTTTGGCCTCCACCGGCAAGTACTGGAAAAATAGTATAAATTTAGGGGAGAAAAATAATTGTAAATCCAGAAAGCATTAGCTGGTTTTGCTAAGTTGGTTCCAAAGCATTTTATAGACAAAAAAAAAAAAAAAAAAAAAAAATGCAGCCGGGCAGTCTGCTGGAGCTTCTGGAAACCTGGGAATTGGAGATACCAATTAAAAAGCAATGGTGGACCATTATTGATCTTCGGTTAGCTCAGCAGGCTGACACTGGAGAAGGAAGAAGTTCACGTGTCACACAGAGAGCCTTCTTATCTCTTTCCCAGTAGAGCTCAGTTTGACATCTATTCCCCAGGTACCACCCAGCACCCAGCAGCCTGCCGAGGCTCAGAGCATGCAGTCAGCTGAAGCTGGGGCAGCGCTGCTGTGGAGCTGGTGCTATCGTGAAACCCTGTCTTGCATCTTACAAAACCTTCCTTTAAGCCTCACAAGCACAAACTATGACCACAATACTGGAAAGAGATGAAGAGTCAACCCGTCAATGACGTCAGGTGGGTCCTGAGCTAGAGACATGGTTCAGTGACAAAGAGCACCTCCTGCTCCCCTAGAGTCCCTACATCCATTCCGTAGCATGGGGAAGAAAATGAGAGAGAAGTAGCGGTTTCCGGAAGGAAAGCAACTTCTCCCCCTAGTCTGACTGAAGCACCTCCCCAGCAAAGAACCGTGTGCTCTAGCGCCGTTAGCAGCATTTACTGTGAGGGCTGCTGACACGGAGACAATATACCATTCATATAATGATAGTTTATCTGAAAGTGGCAAAGAGCCACGCCGTATTTATGTGACTTTGGGTGGCCCTGTTCCTCTCCCAGACATTTTCTGGGAAATTCATAGACAGCTATTAACTTTGTTTACTGTGGAGATACACTAATTTCCTGTATCCTCTGAGCTACACTGACTTTTGAAGCCCTCCTCGGGAGCCTCCTGACATCTCATTTAGATTCCTTAGTGACCCACCAAAATGGTATGCATGATTATTGTAAGGACAATGAAGTGTGACTCTCACCAGACAAGCCCCACAGCATGCTTTCGGGTGTATCCAAATTTATTTCCCTGGACGTCTCTTTCTCTTAATCAATATACTTAAAAATCTACATAAAGGACTCCAGAGATGGCTCAGCAGTTAAGAACACTTCTGCTCATGCAGAAGTCCCTGGCTCCATTCCCTATACCTACATCTGGGAGTCTCCAATGCCCATAACTATAGTCTCGGGGGATCTGATACCTTCATGTAGCCTCTGTAGACACCTGCACATAATAAGCAGTACATACATTTACACTCGGGCACGCACATATACACTAACATTAACATTTATTACTCTTAACTAAATTAAATCTATTCTAATATCCAACTCTGCTTTATACTGGCTCATCCTGAAATTCTTGCCTGCATCAAAGCCAAAAATCTGGGATTGGGTGAATGAAGATGCTGTGTTGACATTGTAGAACAGTGCTCGCTGACTTTTTTTATTATTATTAGACAAGGACTCGCTATGCAGACCTGGCTGGCTGGCACTACACAGACCAGGCCAGCCTCAAAACTCAAAGATGCTATCCTGCCTCTGCCTCCCAAGTGCTACAATTAAAAGGCAGGTACCACTACTCAGCTGATATTCTAGTATGTCCTTTACACAGTTGGTGCAACCAGTATATTCTACGAATGTCAAGCATGGAAGGGCTTTGGCAAAAACACCGATTATGGGTAACCTTCGCCCTGTATCAAAGTCTATGCGGATCAGTGGCAGAGGTTTTGGCAAACACAGCTGCAACCTAGGCACAGAAGAGCTCCATTCAAACACCTGTCAGCTCTGCTGGGGGCACACTCATGCCCACCCCTATCCCGGAAGCTCTTATAAACAAACCCACCTTACCCACAGCCTCAGCCATGAGCAGAGGATGTTGAAGCAGACAGAGGACAGTGATATCTCTGGTAACATCACACCACGCAGCCACCTGCTGCAAAGTCTATCTCTCTGCCTGGCAGACTTCCCTGGCTTCCAGGCTTGCTGACTCAGCCAAGCCATTTCCCTACAGGTCTGGAAGAGGCTCTATGAGTGTGTGTCAGCAAAGCCAAAGAGATGTGTGGGGCAGTGAAGTGCTTGCCCTGTAAATGTGAGGACATAATTTCAGAACTCATATTTCTAAAGAACCAGGGTGCCAATGGTACGTGCTTGCAATACCGCCCCTGGAGAGGGAGGGATAGATGGGTTTCTGGGACTCTTCAGACACCCAGTGTAACCTGAGTGGTCAGCATCAGTTCGAGGAGGGACCCTGTCTCGAGAATGGTGAATGGCATATCTGAGGGTGACAGTCAATGTTATCTTCTACCCTTTGTAATGCTCAAAATTAACCTGTAAGCCCCACCCGCCCAAGGATCAGGTAACTTCATGGAATGCTGGGAGTTGTAGTTCTTGGAAAAATAACAGGTGCCTCAAGAGAAAGTACAGTGGCCTATAGGTTAATCTCACAAACTCCTGTAACAGGAGTCTTGGAGCAAATCAGCTAGGAAATCCCAGGGAACGGTCTTGACCAAAGTCCATTTCTTGGTCAGTATTTTATAATTAATGAAACTTGTTTCAATTTTGGCCCAACAAGGTGTTTTTCCTCCAGTGAATCTCAGGATTAACACTCCCATACACATATACTTACCTAAGTACATTTGTATCCCACATGTGTGAATAATAGTGTATCGGGAAATCTGCAGAGGCTTAGGGAAACAGAAGAGGTAGGGGATATGGCAAAGAAAGAGGGAGTAAGACCATGCTCAGCCTGCAGAACAGGGGAGGTCACTTCAAGGTTCCTTTATATTCCTGGCAGACGACAGGCAGAACATGATAATATCTGCCCATCACCCACTGAACAACACTTACAGAAAAAGACTAGTTCTGTTCGTTAGAAACACACATGCTCAGTTCAGCTTCGGAACAAAGATGACAAGAACTGAAGAGGAATGTTTTTGAACAGTAAAAACCACAAAAGAGGGCTGACGAGACGTCCTCAAACTCGAGAACCCAGAGAAAGCATCCTTAGCACCAGAACGAGGGAGAGCGATAAAGATGAGGCTAAGGAGGAAGCAAGCTTCAGGTATCTTGCCAAGTGCCAGCAGTATCTAGAGTGGGGCTCACCTGCTATCATTACCCATAAACCCCTGTGCTTATTTTGACTGTTTTCTAATCATAACTCCAGCCACAAACCAAAGGCTTAATCACATCCACAGTTTTCCTGCCACAGTTTGCAAAGACCTGGCTTGTGAGACAAAAATCACCTTCCTAAAAATTTGGAGCACCCTACACACCAAGGAGTTTACCCCCTCTTTCACCCAAGAGAACACTGAGAATTATCAGGGATTGCACTATTCAGACAAAAGAAGGAAAGATCAACTTCAGATTCCCTGGGTGCGATGGGCTGTGTGGTTAGGGAAGGAATAACCTTGGGTGCTCACAGGGGCCAGAGAGGGTATGGATCCCCGAGTGCTGGAGCCACAGGCAATTGTGAGCCGCTGAGATGGGTGTTCGAGTCTGGACACTGGTCCTCTAGAAAACTAACCAGTGCTTTTAACCACTGTTGAAGTTTTCCCAGCCACAGAAAGAAATCATTTTCACAGAGCATTTACAGATGAGTTGGTGGCAACTGGCAGGAAAGAGAAGCTGTGTTTCAGTTTTCTGCCCAATGGGACGTGAAAGAAAGCATGCCAAGGTTATTAGACACTTTCCTCTGGCAGGGCTGTATATTTAGTAGGCATTTCTTGGATGGGTAAATATCAAAAGATGAGAACAAGGGAAGCCAAGGCGATTCTCTGTGCCATTGAATGGCAGGAGCAGTGGTGCTGGATAAGTAAATATAAAATGTTAGTGTATTTCACAAGCTCTGGGTCAGCCCCCGACAACCTACAATCTCATTTCGCTCATGAGACGTGTGTTCATGTACAGAGGCCTCCTGAATTCTGCACAATCCAAGGGAAAACTAAGACTCTCAGAGCTCCCAGGAAAGCCTTCCTGTCTTTGGCCCTCCAGGCATTGGCTACCTCAGGGCTGGAGAGATGGCTCAGCAGTTAGGAACTCTTACTGCTATTGCAAAGGCCCTGAGTTTGGGTCCCAGCATCCCACATTAAGCAACTTACAAGTGCTTAAGACTCCAGTTCTAGGGTACTGAACAGCCTCTCTAGTCTCCCAAGATACCTGTACATGGATGCACAAAACCCCAAACAGACAGACAGACACAGACACTCAAAAAAATAGTAAAAATAAATAGTTTTTTTTTCTTATTTAAAAGAAAAAGATCCAGTGTATATGCAGCTGATTACCGCCTCACAGGCTAGCTTCTAACTCCCTGTGAGCCAAGCATGACCCTGACCTTTTGATTCTTCAGCCTCTAATTCTGGCGAGCTTAGATTACAGGCATGCACTGCTACACTTAGTTTATAGGGGCCTGTGACCAGAGCATCTGGAACGCTGGGAAAGCACTCAGCCACCTGAGCCCAGCACAGCTCTTTCCCTGTTCTTGATGAGTGCTCCTAGAAAAGTCCACCCACAACTCTACACCCACCAACAGACAACACGCACCTGGAAATTTTTTGCAATCTTTTGTTTTGCTTGTCTCCTGGACCGGAAAGTGCTTTACTTTATCGTGATTCCTTTACTCTCCTGGTCGAACCCTCCCTTGCCCTTCTCCCTACATCTGCCCAAAAGCCAACCTCCAATTCTCAACAAATCTTAATCACACTCTCCGAAGCTCCAGGATGTCCCCAGTGCCTCTCTTCCTGTGGCAAAGGATAATCCCAGCTTTTGCCTGCAGTCAGGCTGTGCTGTGTGAATGGTGTTGTGGAAATGGTGATCAGATGTGTGAAAACTCAAGGTATGTTCTTTTCACTGGTTGTCTAGTGATTTCCCCAAACGAATTATTTAATTGTATCAATAAGGTTTTGTTGTGTATATATACCACAGTTCCTGCATTTTGGATTTTACACTCCTTTTAAGATTAATTTTTATTTTTAGTTATGTATACACATGTGTCTCTGTACGTGAGTATGTACATATGATATGAACGCAAGGTGCCCATGGAGGTCAGAGAGGGGTATTGGTAGTCATAACCAGCTGTGAGGAGCCTGATGCAGGTATTAGTAACTGATCTTGGTCCCCCTACACGAACAGTACCTGCTCTTAAATGATAACTTATCTCATTTGTTTATGGACAGGGTCTCATGGACCCAACTAGACCTTTGAAAGAATGACCATGACTTTTGGATCTCTTGTGTTCACATCTTGAGTGCTGAGGTCTTAGGTCTGCATCACTGCGGTTAGGATCTGTGTTTGGGATTGAAGCCATGGACTCAGGTATAATAGTCAAGCCATCTACTAGCTGAGGAAACCATGGATTCCTTTGAAATAGTGAATATGCCCAATGTCCTTATAATCTTGCTCTGTTACAATGCAGAATGACGTCTAGTGGAAACAAAGCACCATCCAACTGCAGTACAGAAGCATCTAAGAAGTCAAGGCGCTGTCCTCTCAAAAAACTAGGGAAATGAAACAGAAAAATAATGTAGAAGAGGAACTGAAAGACCCAGATCAAAGAGTGTGATATAGGCCAGATAGATGCCCACAGAACACTGGACCCAGAGAACAGTCACCAGCCACTGAACCACAACCACCAGGTCACATAGCTGGAGGAGAGACTGTAAAACTGAAACAGGGAAGAAGAAGGGAGAGCATTTATATACAAAGAGGAGCTCGTGCAGGGGAGCAAGTGCTTCTGGACCTGAAGCTGGAAGGGGCTTTAGCACTGACTCTGGCCAGGGACTCTAAGGCCTTGCATCTGTTCTTGAAGAATACACTTTGCTTGCTATTCTGGAGTTTGATGTAGAAACTACCAGCAAATGGAGTAGGCAGTAGGTTTGCAGGAAATATGGTCAAGGAAGCTAATCAGTAACATGCTTATCATGCCAGCATGAGGACCAGTATTCTATTCCCAGAACCTCATGGGAAAAACAATGGGCATAGTAGCTCAAGCTTTAAATCCCAGAAACACACACATACACATAATCTTAACAAGTTATTTTGTTATGTCTAATTTGTATGTGTGTTTGTTATGTATGTGTATTAGTATGTACATGTGAGTATGGGTGCCCATGAAGGTCAGAAGAGGTTGCTCAATCCCCTAAAGCTAGAGTTACAATCAATTGTGAGCTGCCCAATTCAGTGCTCAAAACTGAACTTTCATTTCCTTCAAGAGTAGCAAGTTCTCTTAATTGCTACACCATCTTTACAGCCCCACAAAAATGGAACAGCTTTAAGATTTTGATAACTAACTTAAAAAGGGAGCATAACCAATGGTAAAAGGGGAAAGTTTGTGTTTAAGGAAAAAGGCCACCCCACACATGTAGAAAGAAGTCTGTACCAGATGAAAGCCGAAGATCTGTAAGGCACCAATTTCAACAGCATGGAGAACGTTCTAGTTCCAAAGCCAGGACAACTTGTGAAAATACTTGGCCAAGAGCAATTTAAGAAAGAAGGGTGACTTTGCTTTCTCTTATCATGGGGGCACAGTCAATTATGGTGGGGAAGACATGGTGGCAGCACAAGGTAGGGGGTCGCATTGCATTCAGTCAGAAGCAGGGAGGGGGAAGAGATGGAGATAGAGAGGGAGAGAGGGAACAGGGGAGAAATTAATTTTGATGTTCATCAACTCTGGACCCCACTCCACAGAATGGTACCATCCATTTTTAGAATGTGTCTTCCCACCTCTATGAGCCCAGCTTATAAAGTCCCTCATAGACATGCCGGGAGATTTGTCTAAGAGCATCTAGACCCTGTCAAGTTGGGCTGTACCAAGGGAGCATCAATCCCCTAAAGGTTCCTTTTGACTAATGAACTTCACATCTCATCAGCACAGGGTTCTGCCCTTAACCAAGATCTACTGCAAATACCAACACTGAATGATTTTTTTTTTTTTTACCATAACGTGTTTCTAGACGTCAGATAATCTTTCTTCATAGGAACAGTGTTATATTAGAGTTACATTTCAAGGTTGTGCTCGGAGAACAAATTAGCGAAAAATAAATCACAGGTATGCCCAACAATTTGTCACAGAGGCAGAGACAAAACAGTAAATCTCTGTGTACAATTTAAAAGCCTCATAAAACTATGAACAGAAAGACCCAGAACACAGACATAATGTCCTATGCACGTCACTTAGAAGGGACTCCATATGTCAAGGTTGGATCTATCCTGCCATAAAATTTGACCTAAAATAAATAAGCTGACTCTAATGCATATATCAGTTAAATTTTTGATTAGTGAATCATTTTGTTTGCCTTGTTGAAATCAGCATGGGTAAAACAAAGGAAGACTTGATCCTAGCTCTCCTCCTGGAGGCTCTTGAACCAGGGCTACACGGCTGTCAGCAGAAACAAGAAACCTTCTAGCAATCAAGATGGAAGGAGAGAAGGATCTTCGCATGTGCACCATGGCATGTGTATGCTCCCCTCCAACAAACAACAATAATAATTATCATTATTATTAATATACATTTAATTAAAATACATATAACAGTAAAGTATTACATTCTGTCATTCAGGGTAGAAAATGCAAAGACAATATTTAAGCAAAACACTTTTGTAACATGATTTTAATTGGAAGTAGAAACTTGTGTTAATGTGTATAAGTAAAAATTGCTATAGTTTGAAGACAATTTTTTTTTAATCACCAAAATGCATGTTGGTGTTTGTGCTTGAACCCCAGAATGGTACTGATGAGAACTTTGGGGGATTTAAGTGGTGAGTGGGCCAATAAAAAGAATAATGTTTTTCTCTGTGTGTGTGTATGTCTGTATGTGTGTCTGTGTGTGTTTATGTCTGTGTGTGTATGTCTGTGTGTGTATGAATGTGTGTATGTCTCTGTGTGTGTCTGTGTATATATGTGTGTATGTGTCTTTGTGTGTGTGTGTATGTCTGTATGTGTGTCTGTGTGTGTGTATGTCTGTGTGTGTATGTCTGTGTGTATATGTCTGTGTATGTGTATATCTGTGTGTGTCTGTGTGTGTCTGTGTATATATGTGTGCATGTGTCTTTATGTGTATATGTGTCTGTGTGTGTATGTGTCTTTATGTGTGTATGTGTCTGTGTGCATGTATGTGTCTGTGTGCGTATATGTCTGTGTGTGTCTGTGTCTGTATGTGTGTATGTCTGTGTGCATGTATCTGTGTGTGTGTGTGTGTGTGTGTGTGTGTGTCTGTGTATGTACATGTAGATAATTTTATCGTTACTCAGGAGCAGTCTACCTTGTGCTGTTTATGTGGCTTTGTTTTTTTTTTATTTTGATTTGTTAAACAGGGTCTCTCTACATCATCTTGACTGTCTTAAAATTCTTTATATAGACAAGACAAGACTAGCCTTGAACTCATTGAGATCCAACTATCTCTGTCTCCTGAGACCTGGCATTGAATGTGTGTGCTACCATGTCTGGCTCTGCTTTATGTTGAGACAGCATTTCTCCTTGGGCTGTAGCCCATCATGTAGACTAGGCTGTCTGGATAGTGAGCCCCAGAAATCGGCCTGTCTCCATCTGCCCCATGCCATGATTAAAGATGTATGTGACCATGCCAGATTCTTCATGTGGATGCTAGAACTGGAGCCCTTGTCTTCAGGCTTGCAAAACAAAGACCCTATAAACTGAGCCTTCTTCCCAGAACAATATTAGTGTTTTTCTCTTGAGAGTGAGTTTACACTAGCCAAAACCTGGACCAGTTGTCATGATAAAGGTTCCCATAAAGCTAATCTAAGTGTCCTATTGTTTACCCATGAGGTCTTCCATACACCCCATTTGCTCTTCCATTTTCTCTGCAATGTTTAGACTCACATTAGGATTTTCTTGATAGACATTTCCAGAACTCAAATACCCTACCTCTCTTCTTTTATATATCAATTATCAATCCTTTGGGTGTTCTGTCATAGAAAGAAAAGATTAACTGAGAAAGCAAATAGCAATAAAAACAGTTGTATTATAAAGGTGAATATAGAATGATTCTAAGTAATATTTTATAATCTTTAAAAATTGAGGGGTAATTAGAGCTAGGAAGATCCTGCTACTGGTAAGGTGCTTCTTGCACAAGCATGAAGACTTGAAATCCCCAGAACATATGTAAAACGCTAAACATAAGTGCAAATACCTGTAACCCAGCCCTCTGAAGATAGAGACAATGGAACCCTGGGGGCTCACTGGCCATACAATTGAGCTAAGGTAAGGCCAGGTTCACTGAAAAACCTCAAGAAATTGGATAGAAAGTGATTGAAATAGTTAGATGATGTGGATCAATGGCTTCCATATGTATACACATGTGCACACACACACACCATACACACACACACACACAGCATACACACACATTCACACATACAAACACAAACACGCATACACATACACACATAGATGCACAGGCACGAACATATATAAACCCACTAAATATTGAGATATTGCTACCCAATTTTAATAAGGTCTACTGAGGGACAGGAGAGGTGGAGTTAATTGACAGACCCATGAGCTACTCATAAGTTACTTGGTTCTCAGTACAGAGCACACTTGGCATCCCCAAGTCTCACCTGTTCCCAGACTTCCTTTAATCAAGACTGACTCAATATTTGTCAGATGGATCCTCTCCAGGGTCCTCAATTTACTCTAACCTGAAGTAGCTGCTGAGATTCCTTTAGCAGAGCCGAAGGAAGCAGGAGAAACCTCCTCCCCAGCGGGCCTGGCTGATGGATCTGGGCATTTGATCAATGGTGAGCTTTGAAATAGATACCAGGCCATTAGCACAAGGTTTTCAAAAGCAAAACGCGCTCTCTCTAAATTCCGCAGGATAGCATGAGGCAGCCTCCAGCAGACAGATGAAGGTGGAAGTCTAATTAAACCACAACAGCATCTCAACTTCATAGACAAGTAATTCATAGAATCCAGCCATTGGCTGGGGAGATAAGGGACCAGTTCAATAGGGTAGAAGACTCTAACTTGAAGTCAATACAAGAATACAAATGGGGGCCACATAAATATTTAGAAGTTACAAGTCATCCCAATGAATTGTGCAATGGAACATGGTTTATCTTCCTTTCCCTGATGCAGTGACAGACTTTAAAAATATATTCAGAACTGGAGATATAACTCAGTGGCCATGTGTTTGTCTAGCATGCACAAGGCCCTGGGTTTGATTAAGCACTAAAATAAACAAATAAATTTGAAGTTATGGTTTATAGATGACCGAAAATTGCAAAATTCAAAATTTCTCCATCATTGGACCCATGGGGCAGTTAACAGCCCACAAGTGTGAAATGAATGATGTGGATTTCGATGTGACATACGCGTCATGAAAGTTGTTTTTCTTGTCGCTATTCAGCAAAATTGCTAATAGTATGAAGTGTGACTCTACTCGTTGTATAAAGCACATCCACAGTTAAAATTGTTAACTACAGGATAATTTAAATTATGAATTCAAGCATGAGTTTATAATTTACCCATAAATTACAAAACCTAAATTTAAATAAACATAAAATCATTTTAAATTTTCTAAGAAATTTAAGTTTCTAATTATATTTCATATCGGGTCGTTAAGTCAAGGTAATTTAAGTAAAGCTTGTTTTCCTTTATTTTTTAATTGAAATTAAATATTGTTAAATGGTTTGTTAAATGACACTATTCTTAATTGCCATAATGGTTATCTAACATGATCTATTACCAATGTGAAGAATTAAATCACCCTGTATAAAATGTTTCATATTGAAAGCTACACCTTATCCATCACATGCAGTTGATGAGAACCCACAAGAATAAATCAGAACAAAAGAGAAGTGAGATAGGCACTTTGCATTCTGGGAGACCACACTTTCTCAAACAAGAAGCCAGTCAGCCTGTACATGTGGAGAGGAAGACTTTCACTTTTCCTGAAGAGAGGTCTACTGGCCACAGGTAGGGCACCTTCACCATACCAAGAAAATTATTTCCCCCCTAGTAAAGTTTGGTACACCAACTAGTTTACTGAAGTCAGGAGACCAGGCCAAAGCCTGGGCATGTGCATCATTGAGCAACCCTGACAAAAGAGCTGTATCAAAAGAGCTTGCAGCACAACTTGTAGGTAGCTCCACCATAGAGTCGCCAGCAACTGTCACTACCTATGTAACTCTGGGGGAAGGCCTTGTGAATCTTGTGACTTTCCCAACCTTCTGGGCCTGTAAATTTTATGAACTTCCTTACCTTTACAGGTTTCTTGAGCTTTTAGCCTTATAAGACTCCCTCTTTCCCCCAGGAGGGACTGTTTCAGTTCAGAGGCAGCAACTGCACAACACAAGGACACTCAACCAAAGAGGTCCAGAAGCAACTCGTGGAAGTTGAGCAGTGTGATTGCAGTCAGAGCATGGCTGTCTACTCAGGCATGGGGAGCCAAAACAAGGGGAAAAGCGCTCATGAGCACATGCTTTGTTCTCTCTCTCTCTCTCTCTCTCTCTCTCTCTCTCTCTCTGTGTGTGTGTGTGTGTGTGTGTGTGTGTGTGTGTGTGTGTGTGTGTTCCCAAAGCACAGTGGGGGTACCTCCTGCTTACTTAACATCTCACACATATGACTCTGTATGACCCTGTGCCACTTAGGTAGGGAATCTGAGCTAGACCCTGAAATTACAAATGTCTTCATGTATTTCTTTCAACCCCATCATTGCCAGTCTTGGATGCAACTTTCCCATCCTTAGGTTCACATTTTCTATTTCTAAAGTCATACATGTTTTTTCTGCTTTTCAGCTGAACAGTCTCATCATCTGTCCAACAGGGAATGAAAACGTGTTTGGGTAGGACTTACTGAGAGGGTAATTTTGTCTCCAGTGTGAGCTTTCTTAGTAATTTTCTAAGGCAACTGTGACTCTACAAGATTTGTGGTTTGACACAGGCTTTAGAGCCTTGTCCCCAAGTATGGAGCAGGCATGATGAGAACTGAGGCAGAATTGTATCAAGCAGCAGGTGCAATTCCCGGGATGAGTCAAAACCCACGGTACGATGTCCCTTGGCAAGTGTGGGTCATGGTATATAAAACAGAAAACCTTTTTTCCAAATGACTGTTGACACCATCAGATCCGTTTAATAGTGTCTAAAGCTAAATTAGTTTAAACAAGTCGCTGTCTTCCTAGCAGTACAGTAGCTGCAATGAAAAAATAGAAGCTCAGTGTTAATGGAAGAAAGGAAGAGAAGCAAGAAGCTAGTTTGGATACATCAGTTACTCCATTCCTCAGGGCGGTTCCTGCAGCCCTTCCACAGCCAATGCCAACATTCAACACCAAGCCCAGCGTTTAATCCAATCATTACATGAATTGTTAGAGACAGAGTCTTAGACCTGGCAGTCCTTAGAGCCAGGCTTAGCCTCCTGTCCTCATGAAGACATTTGTAATCCCATGGTCCAGCTCAGGGTTCCCAACTCACTGTGCTTTGCTGTGCTTTGGGAACTTCTCTCTCTCTCTCTCTCTCTCTCTCTCTCTCTCTCTCTCTCTCTCTCTCTCTCTCTCTCTCACACACACACACACACACACACACACACACACGCACACACACACAGAGGCAAGTAATAGTAAAAAGTAGAGAAAGGAGATGTATTCATTATGGTCACGTGTAGAAACGGAGAAAAAATGTTCAGTGACCCCACCTTAAGTTCATCTTCTGAGTCCTCACATAAGGTTTGGGTTTAAATAGAAGCATGCATAACCAAAAGAAATTAATTCTAATATAAAAAGAAGCATACATAACCAAGCAATGCTAGTCAAGCTGTGGTTCTGCTCATCCCTGACTCAACATTTTCTGGGCTCTAATATGGCCTGTGATATCCCTTCTGAGATACAAACTCTCCCTCTGGGTGCTACCAGGTTTCAGCCTTTTCTTTCTCCCAGCTTAAGATTTCTGGGGATATTCTAGTTTCTTGGGTACAAGGGTACAAGTTTCGATAGTCTGATAGCCAAAGTCAAAAGCACAAATATCTCAACCTTAGAATATCTTTGGTCCTACAGGGTGTTTATGCTGTTAGTTTGTGAAGGGCAAGCTTCCCGGGCTTGAAGACCAGAGTCTGAGTCTCTGGTCATCCTCAGTTCTTGCAATTGTGTAAATATTTGAGATCTGTTATCTGAAAAAATGATATGTGTGCATAAAAAGATAATCTGCAAGGTAAATACTGTTTTTAAATCAAGAGTTTATAAACTCACTTTTGGAGTGTAGCTTGTTTGTGTGTAGAGGACTGCCTGGCCTGACAAAGGTCACTCAGAAAACTTGCTCCTTATTAGTGGCTGCATGCACATATTTTCTTTTTTTTCCTCTTTCAACTTTATTTTTAAAAAAGAGAGAGACGTGTACAGATTTTTAAAGGCATTTTGGCACAACACTATATGAATATATTTTTGTCAGTACTTAATTCTTTTAGAAGTTTGATAATATGCATTGAAATCTACTGGTTTTTTGTCAAGTTGACATAAGCTAAGGTCATGTGGACAGGAAGACCCCAATCCGCATATTCCCCTCTAGGTGAGCCTGGGGGGCATCATCTTGACTAATGATTGGTATGGAGAGTCCAGCCTACTGTGGGTGGTGCCATCTCTGAGCAGATGGTCCAGCGTGGATTAGAAAAACAGGCTAAGCAAGCTATGGGGAGAAAACCAGTAACTGCTGTTCCTCCACTGTCTCTGTTTAACTTCCTGCTTCAGTTCCTGCCCTGACTACCCTTCATGATGATAAACTCTACCATGAGGTAAGCCCTTCCCTCCCAAGGTCATTTTTTGCCATAGTGTTTTATCGAATCGATAAAAAGCCAACTAAGACAATATGTACCACATTTTCAGTTCTGGAAGCTTCCAGGAAGCACATGACAAAAAGACGTTAAATTTCATTTGGTCTGAAGGTAGACAAGAATGAAACAACACTGGGTGTTTCTTCACACACCTTTGATGCCGGCACTCAGGAGGCAGAGGCAGGAGAATCTCTAAATTCTCTAAACACAGCAAGTTCCATGCAAGACAAGATTGCATAATGAGACCGTCTCAAAAATAAAATTAAAGGGAACAATAAGGACTACACATAAGTTTTGAGGGAGGAAGGGAAATTAGGGCAAAAATGCTAATGCCCAAAGCCCCTACCATAGTAGGTACCTTGATTCTGAAGAAATGACAGTCCAACACAAAGTGGGAAGGCCTAGGCTGTTTCTTCTTCTACTGATGGTGTCTGCAGGCACTTGAAAACAATGCCATCAAAGCCCCGGAGTTTTAACTTAAACAGTAGGTTCTATATGTTAAAACCATTCATATAGGCTGAATGTGAAATATCCACATCCCACCTCTAACCCCACCCCCACCCCACCCCCAGGTTCATGTGTTTGAACACTTGGTCTCCAGTTGGTGGCACTGTTTGGGAAAGTTATAGAGTGTTTAGGGTGCCAGCATCAGAACCCAATGCTCCTACTACAGCAAGCCCTGGATATCCTCACATACCTGAAGAGCAAGACTGTGACTTTAAACCCCATGAAGATGATGTGGGCCTTTAAAGAGGATATAAATAATTCTCTTAAAGAAATTCAGAAACACATAATCAAATAAGTAGAAGCCCAAAAGGAGGAAACAAATAAGTCCCTCAAAGAAATACAGGAAAATTCAATCAAACAGGCAAAGGAAATGAATAAAATAGTCCAAGACCTAAAAATGGAAAATAGAAGCAGTAAAGAAAACACAATAGAGGGTACCCTAGAGATGGAAAAGAGAACAGGACGCACCATCAGCAACAGAATTCATGAGGTGGAAGAGAGACTCTCAGGCACACAAGATACCATAAAAGGAATAGATGAATCAATTTTTTTTTTTTAAAAAAAGGCCAAATGTAAAAAGTTTCTAACCCAAAACATCCAGGAAACTTGATGAACTAAGAATAATAGAAATAGAGGAGATTCCTAGTTCAAAGAGCCAGAGAACATTTTCAACAAAATCAAAGAAAACTTCCCTAACCTAAAGAAAGAGATGGCCATAAATGTACAAGAAGTCTACAGAACACCACATAGAATGAACCAGAAAAGAAATTCCTCCCATCACATATTAATCAAAACACTAAATGTATAGGGAAAAAAAAGAATATTAAATTTTGTAAAGGTAAAAGGCCAAGTAACAATGAAAGGCAGACCTATCAGAATTACACCTGACTTCTCTTAGAGACTCTAAGAGCCAGAAGATCTTGCAGATGTCGTACAATCTCTAAGAGACCGCAGATGTCAGCCAAGACCACACCCAGCAAAACTCTCAATCACTATAGATGGAGAAATATATTCCATGGCCAAACCAAATTTGAAGAAAACCTTTCCAGGGTCCTGAGCCTAACTCACATTTGCAGGACGTGCTGGGCTAACTTGGAACAGTAAACAAAGAGAAACTGTGAGCAGGATGCAGTCTTGAGTTGCGTAGTTTTATCTTAGGAAAATGCTAACTGGCAGCAGGGCTGCTGTCTTTCTTTGTCTCTTTTAACCCTTGATAGAAAGGACAGTTCATCTTGTTCCCACACAGAGGTGCCGGTCAGTGTCTGGGCAGTGAAGGGGCTTGTGTTTAAGTACAAAACAGGACCCCGAGATTCAAACACCAGGGACTTACAAAGACTGGCCTGCTGGTCCTGTGGGGAAGACTAAGGGTGGTGACCTGCCACCAGCACAAGGGCATTCTGAGCTGTTTCTTGGGAATAAGACTGTGTTTCTACAGTCACCTACTGCCCACAAACCTTACTGGTGGTTGTCCTGTAGTCCCCAAATAGGGATAAGGAGGAGCTGAGCTTATCACACAAACTCTGACCATGCATCTAGAATTTAATTCATTTGGAAAGAACCTTGTCGAGTAACTTAGTATAGCTTGAGCTACCTCCATGTTCTTTAAAACATTAACAAGGGTCTGCTAAGGTGGCTCAGATTGCTACTCTGCCTGCCTATCATGCCTGAAGCCCTCGGTCTTCATTTCCAGCATTGTAGGGAGTGGTGGTACACACCTGTAATCCCAGCAGTTGGGAGAAGGTGGGATCATCAGAAAGTTAGGATTATCCTCAGCTACAGAGTGAATCCCAGGCTACCCTGGACCATAGAGACCCTGTGTATTCATAGAGGTGGGGGTGGCAGGGGAGAAGGGTGGGTAGTGCAGACAAAAATCATTCCTGGCTACCACTCACTAGCTCCTAAGCTGCAATATTGGGAAACCTAGCTGTTGATTCAGGGAAACGAATAAACATTGCAGATTCTGTATGATATTTTTAAAATCATCCTTCTCTTTACAGCCATCAAAACCTGTATTAGAACAGCACCGCTTCAGGAATGAGCACTCACAGAACCATCCGGAGCGAAATTAAACTTTTTTTTTTTTTTTTTTTTTTTTTTTTTTTTTGCTAGAAGTAGCCTTTCTCTCAAACCCATTCCATCAGGATGGTCCTTGGGCTTCTGTTCTACCTCTAAGTGAAAAGATGAGCAGGGTCCTACCCAGAGGCATCTCATTTTCTTGTAACAAAAGTCCCACCCTTGTCAAGCATAGCCTTGTCTGAGCCACTTGCAAAGGACAACTCTATATTTTCCAGAGCTGTTAAGTAATCTGTCCTTCAATGCCTCTGCTAAGGGCCTCTTGACACATTGCCTTGGTGATGTCTGAAAGGCTATTTTTCTAACAATAACACCATTATTTTGAGCCATACATTAGCTTGTCATCTAGGTACCATTAGTCCCCCCCCCCTCCAAAAAAAAAAAAAAACAATTTTTAAAAACTTAGCCACTTTCCTTTGGCGCTTTGTTTCCTTGTTTATTTTTTTTAAATAAATAACGGGCTTGACTCCATCCAGGTTTAGCCATTTATTTAGATGTGATGTACTCCTTACAAACAGCCAAGTGGAGTCTAACTAGAAATCATGTTTGTACCTGGCCTCCTGAGTTATTTATGTTGGAAAATGGCAAACTTGATCTCGAGGGAATATTCATGTGAATGTTATTATAAATGGCAGCAGGGTCTGGCTTTAGCATTTCGGCATTGGAACTAATCTCAGACATGCCACATGTCAAAAGAATTAAACACCTACTTGTCAAGCGCTAAGTATTAATGAGCTGCCGAGGTAGAGCATGGGGAATTCCTGCCAGCGCAGTAGGCAAATGAGCAATGGTTGCCTGGGCAGCCTCGGATGCCTGATCCGCAAGGTGTGGCAGAGGCCAGGGGAATGACAGAAGGGTAACTCAGGACTGGACATGCCTCCCCAGAAACTAGGATCCTACACTGAGGCCTATGACTCCCCCCTCCCCCGTGTGTGTGTGTGTGTGTGTGTGTGTGTGTGTGTATGTGTTTGTGTGAACATGGACATGGAAGCTATAGGTCAACCTTATGTACGGCTCCTCTGTGCCCACCCAATTCATGTTTTAAAACAGGCTCTCTGTCTAGATCGCTCCATTCCTGTTAACTGAAGTAAACCTGTTTTCCCAAGTTGATCTTGTTCATGGTTATCACCACCACAGGAAATCAAATAAGAACATGTATGCATTGCCCAGTGATATATTCCTAGAAAGCCTGTAAGAATTGAACACAGAGGGGGACTGGCTGTCTAGTTTATTCCTCTTATAACCTTTGCCCCATCCCCCCTCAATGTCTACCTTCCTAGCCTAGAGCTTGCAGTTTCTTTGAAACCAAAGATGATGCTTCTGTTCTCTGGAGTGCCCCCCAGTTTGATGTGTATGTGCCCGGTGCACAGTGGGTACCCAGCAGACACTAGGACAAACAATCAGAAGCCAAGCCCAGGCAGGCAGGCTGAGGGTATAAGAACTCAGACTAGCTCTTAATTAGGCCACACCCACTGATAGCAGCCTCTTACTTACAATCCTTGTAGAGGACATGCCAATCCCTACCAACAGCCTGTCTGAGAATCTGTAGCCCATAACAGACTCCCCAGAACACCTGAATTTCAGCAAATGGTAGGTACCATTCCTAATTCCCCAAGGAAGTTACAGACCTCAGGCTGCCATGCTTGCAACATCAGAAAGTTAGCAACGTAATGGCTATGTGCTGCTCCTCCTGACTTCCTCCACATCCTCAGTCTTATATTCCTTTCCCAAAACATAGGACCCCTTCCTACTGCTGCCCTTTGGGAAACCAGGGACAGTCTGACTGCAGGATGCTGTGGGCTACTCCTCACCCATAGGCATAGGCCCTTCCCTCTTCCTCTAAGACCTGTAAAAAGGGACCCAAACTCTGCCTAACAGACTTCAACTCCTATCAATGTCCTCACCATGCTGGCTGTCTGCCAGTAGTGTGGGAGCTTGGACTGTCCTCAGAGCCCCCACTGTGTGGCTAACTGGCTGGTATGTTCAACTCTTCTAAAAGGACAGTTCACGTCGATGTTCACCTTGAATCCTAAACCACAAACCTCACTATTCAGAGAGGACCCCAAGACAGTCAGGGTGCAGAGCAGTAGAGAGAGGTTTGTACCTCACTCACAGCTCCAGACTCAAAACAGCTATCCTGTCAGGAGACTCTATTGGAGCCCAGCTGGGGGGGGGGCGCGCTCCCTCCGACTTCCTGTCTCCCTTCACTCCCCTAAACCAGCTGTGTGCCCTCCCTGCCTCTGCTCCCCAAGCATTCCACAAACAGTAAATAGAACAGGCCTTTCACACTGTACATCAAGATTGACAGTTCTATTCAGGAAGTTGATGAAAATGCACTTCACAGTCTCACATGAGGATGGGTGGATATTATTTAATGAAACATAGGAAACACATAGGATTTGTATTACCATTTCTTAGTTATATAGAATGAGTTGCATCATGACATTTCTATATACTTATATGTTATATAATTTAGTTTTATCACCCCAACCTCTCTGTGTATGTGGTGGGGAGGGGGCAGTGTGTTGAATAGGCTTATAAGAGCCTGGAATTATTTATTGGAGCAAGGGCAACGTATCAGTAGGCTAGACCATGACGGAAAATGTCCCTCCCACCCTAGCAACTATCAACTGTCTATAGATCCTCATGGAGGGGTGGACCCATATACCTCCTCTCCTCAGCTAGCATGTGTTGTTTGCCTTGAGTGTGTGTAGATGTAAAGTCTGGGTGGCAACGTAGGATTTTCACAAGAAGTCTGTGATTATATCCACAACCACCTGTCACGTTACAAAATCTAAACAAAATTACTAATAGCTGAAATGATTAATACAGTCAGACATCTATGTAGTATCACTACTGGGTGAGGTAAGACACTACTTAACAGTGGTAGAATCTGAGGCCAAGATCAAGGGAGGAGGCATAAAAGTGCAAATGGCGCCCAATTTCCAGGAGTTCCTCACACAAAGCAACAGAAAACCCAGCACCACTGGAGGCTCCTCCCACCACGGCTCTGTACTAAGTGAAATATAATTACCAACATTACCTGCATCCAAGGTTTCTCAGCTACGTGAGGACTGATGAGACATACCATGCAAATTGCTTGGAGTCCCCTAAAGACAAGTGCAATATAAGTCCAGACTGCCACTAAACATTCTCATTATTATCACTAAAATGAGCAAAATGGGGAGAAGAGAGTCGCGGCGCCTCAAGTTATAATGGGTGCCGGCAACGTGGATTGTCAGACACAATTGGTTTCCATGGTGCCTCTGTCTCCATGGACTGGCGTGATATAAGTAATGTCTTAGGCATCAACTGTTTATTTTGTGATGAAACTCAGCCTTCCCTCCTTGGGGCAGGGGTTTTTGTGGTTTTGGAAATAAAGCTAGGTTTGATGACAGTCTTCCAAAAATTTATTTTGATATATTGATCTCCATGGCCAATAATGGCTGGGCTTTACAGGTGTGTGAAGAAAACATCGACACCGTCATTTATCAAAAGCTCCCTCCCAGAACTGGCCTGGGATAAGGTGCTGTGAGGCTGCTGTAGCTCAAAACTTTCAGAACGTCTGCATCTAACCTCTCTGCCTGGAATGAACTCACCTCAGAGTCACCTGAAAACACCCCAGAGCTCCCCACCTGCATCCCGCATGCGCGCAGGCATGTGGAAGCAAGAGGTTGGCCTCAAGAGTCTTCCTGGTTTTTGTTTTTACTAAAATAGAATTTTTTTCACCCAAAATATCCCGAATACAGTTTCCCCTCCCAGAACTCTTCCCACTCCCTACCCACATTCACCCCCATTCAGATCCACACTCTATTTGTCTCTTATTAGAATTTGGAGGGAAAAAAGAGGGCGATATCTAAGGAATAAAAAAATTAAGATAAAAACAAAAACTAGCAGAATAGGGCAAAACAAATGAAAGAAAAACATCCAAAAAGCACACACACACACACACACACACACACATCAGAAACACAAGTATTCACACACAAAAAAAATCCCATAAAAACAAGAAAATAATATATATATTACTAAATTATATATATATATATTTTTTTTTTCTTTTCAAGGATGCCATTTTGTTCCCTTTTTAGTTGGCCATCTACTGAAGGGTATGGGGTCTACCTTTAAAAGTAGTTTGTTTATGACTGTCTTACATTTTAAATCAGAGTCTCTCATTGAACAGAGTTCACCAGTTTGGCTAGGCTGGCTAACTGTGAGCTCCAGGGAACCAGTCTCCACCTCCCCAAGGCTGGGATTACAAATGTTCACCACAGCATTAAGCTTTGTATATGGATGTTTTAGATCTGACTTCCAGTTGGCATGCCCGGGCAGCAAGCTCTTCAATCTCCTCGGTCCTGAAGGGTCCTCAAAGCCACCCTGGAATTCCTCCCTGGGGCTGTCATTTGTACTTTGTATGAAAGAAGCTTCAAGTATGTTTATACTGCACAGACAATGATAAAATGCTTACATCTATACATCTTTACAATGTCAAGTTACTTCACAGCTATCCATGGGGAGCAGGGGGTACCACATTACCTTTTTTGTTATTTCTATTTCCCAGACAAATTCTTCAACTTTATGTTCACTAGCAGAAATCAGCAATGATTTGTTTAAAATGGAAGCTGGTAGTCCAGTAAATTCTATGACCAAGTTCTCTTGACCCTACCTGCAGAATTCTTTCCATAGTACTGCAGAGGAATTGCAGACACGTTGTTTTTACAGTGGCCCTTCTACACACAGAGATGAGCACTGGGGGTCTATATGCTTCCTGTAAAAGGCAAAATCACTCTTTTATATTAGCTGTGTGGAGATGATGAAACCGAAGATTTGAACTGATTAGGAATTGATCCTGAAACCCATATTCCTGCAGGAAGCTGAGGAGATTAAAACATAATGCTGCTGTCTAGGTTGACTGTCTATGGCACTGTTGTGACAGCGGTCCAGCTGAAATAAGACAGACCAGCAAATGCTTTAAAAACAAAGCAGAGAGAGATGCAGTTGCCCTTGGACTTTGGTGATTCATCCATAAAGAATCAGCAGAAACGGTGAGGGCCAGGTCTCTGTCATCAGGACTTGGGATCTGCCCTGGAAAGGCTGTGCTCACAGATCAGCTGCACAGGATCATTTCCACCTGGATTAGTGGAGGGCCTGGGGCACAAGCACAGGAAGGTCACATCAGGATTTCTCAGAGCACAGAGAACATGGTGCTCTCTGGAAAAGGATCCTTTTTGGCCTAGAGAAAGAGGTCTCTAGTTCTACTGGGTTTTCGCCAGTAAGACTCAGGACATGTGGGCAGAGAGCTGAGCTTCTAGAATAGCTTCACAAGAGCTCCCACACCTGAGCTCATGAAGACAGAACTGAGTCACTGCCACCAGAACACACTGCTTGCCCACAAACAGCCAAACACCCAGATGCAATTCCCTTCCTGAGCCTCAGATCCACGGGAGAGACAGGTGCCAGTCAGCAACAACAAGATCACCTGTAATCACAGATAACAAAATGGCAAGAGAAAAGCAAAAACTTAAGCAATGGAAACCAAGACAGCCTTGCAACATCAGAACCCAGCTCTCCCATCACAGCAAGTATTGGATTTCCAAACACACAGAAAAACAAGACTAAGACTTAAAATCATACTTCATGATGATGATAGAGATATTTGAGGAGCACAAAAATAACTCTGTTAAACAATTACAGGAAACTAGGAGAAATTACTCAAAGAACTACAGGAAAACACAACCAAACAAATGATGGAATCAGAAACAAAAGAAACAAAACAAAAATAAAGAAAACAATAAAGAAGAAGAAGAACAAGAGAACCCTGGGGGGAGAAAAAACAAAAAAAAAATCAGGAGGCAGATGCAAACATCAAAAACAGACTACAAATGATGGAAGAGAAAATCACAGGGGCAGAAGATAACATAGAAAACATTAACAAAACAATCAGAAAAGATGCAAAAACCAAAAAGCTCCTAACACAAAATGTCCAGGAAATCCTGGACACAGTGAGAAGACCAAACCTAAGAATAATAAGGGTAGAAGAGGGCGAAGAATGGCAACTAAAAGGCACAATAAATATCTTTGACAAAATCATAGAAGAAAACTTTCCTACCTTTAAGAATGAGATGACCATGAACATAAAAGAAGCCTAAAGAACTCCAAATATATTGGACAAGAAAAGAAATACTTCCCGACATATAATAGTTAATACACCAAATGTTCAAAACAAAGAAAGAATCCTAAAAGCAGTAAAAGATAAAGGACATGTAACATATAAAGGCAGACCAAACAGAATTACACTCAACTTCTCAACAGAGACTATGAATGCTAGAATATCCTAGACAGACATCATACAGACTCTAAGAGAACACAAATGCCAGCCCAGGTTACTATATCCAGCAAAACTATCAATTGCCATACACAGAGAAACCAAGATATTCCATAAACCAAATTTATACAAAATCTGACCACAAATCTAGCCATACAAATGATAATAAATGGAAAACCCAACACAAGGAGGGAAACTACACCCTAGGAAAAGCAAGAAAATAACTGTACAAAAAAACAAAAAGAAGAAAAATTCTACCTCTAACAACAAAAATAACAGGAAACAACAACCACTATTCCATAATTTATCTTCACATCAATGGATTCAATTCTCCAATAAAGAGACATTAACATGGTCAAGGAAGAAATAAAGAAAGAAATTATAGATTTTTTTAGAATTTAATGAAAATAAAAGCACAACATACCCAAACCTATGGGATACGATGAAGGCAGTACTAAGAGAAAAACTCATAGCTCTGAGTGCCTCCAAAAAGAAACTAGAGAGAGCATACACTAGTAGTTTGACACAACAGTTGAAAGCTGTAGAAAAAAAAAAGCAGATATGCCCAAGAGTAGTAGATGGCAGGAAATAATCAAACTCAGAGCATAAATCAACCAAGCACAAACAAAAAGAACCATACAAAGAATCAACAAAACCAGGAACTGTTTCTGTTTTTTTTTTTTTTTTTTTTTTTTTTTTAAGAAAATCAACAAGATAGATAAGTCCTTAGCCGGACTTACTAGAGGGCAAAGAGAGAGTATCCAAATTAACAAAATCAGAAATGAAAGGGGAGACATAACAATAGAAACCGAGGAAATTCAAGAAATCATCAGATACTACTACAAAAGCCTATACTCCACAAAACTGGAAAATCTGGAGGAAATGGACCATTTTCTAGACAGATACCAGATACCAAAGTTAAATCAGGATCAGAAAACCATCTGAACAATCCCATAATACCTAAAGAAATAGAAGCAGCCATCAAAAGTCTCCCAAACAAAGAAAGCCGAGGACCAGATAGGTTCAGTGCAGAATTCTATCAGACATTCATAGACAACCTAATACCAATACTTTCAAAACTATTCCACAAAATAGAGACAGAGGGAACACTACCCAACTCATTCTTCGAAGCCACAATTACTCATATTCCTACAACACAAAACGACCCTACAAACAACCTACATGAGGGAGGTTTAGACCAATCTCCCTCATGAACACTGATGAAAAAATATTCAATAAAATTCTTGCAAAAAGAATCAAAGAACACATTAAAACAATCATTCACCATGATCAACTAGGCTCCATCTCTGGGATGCAGGAATGGTTCAATATACAGAAATCCATCAACATAATCTACCATATAAACAAATTCGAAGAAAAATGTCACATGATCATCTCACTAGATTCTGAGAAAGCATTTGATACAATTCAACACTCCTTAATGTTAAAAAGTTTTGGATAGAGCAGAAATCCAAGGCCCATACCTAAACATAGTAAAAGCAATATACAGAAAACCAGTAGCCAACATCAAACTAAATGGTCAGAAACTTGAAGCAATCCTACTAAAATAAGGGACTAGATAAGGCTGCCCAATCTCCTTTTACCTATTCAATATAGTACTGATGATCCTTGCCAGAGTAATTAGACAACAAAAAGAAGTAAAAGGGATACAAATCAGAAAGGAAGAAGCCAAAATATCACTATTTGCCGACGACATGGTAGTATACTTAAATGTTCCCAAAAATTCCACCAGAGAACTTTTACAGCTGATAAACAACTTCAGAAAGATGGCTGGATATAAAATTACCTCAAACAAATCAGCTTTCCTCCACTCGAAGGATAAATATGCTGAGAAAGAAATTAGAGAAAAGATATCTTTACAATAGTTACAAACAATATGAAATACCTTTGTGTGACCCTAACTAAGCAAGTGAAAGATCTGTATGACAAGAAATTCAAATCTCTGAAGAAGGAAATTGAAGAAGATCTCAGAAGATGGAAAGATCTCCCATGCTCATGGATTGGAAGAATTAACATTGTAAAAATGGCCATCTTACCAAAAGCAGTCTACAGATTCAATGCAATCCCCATCAAAATTCCAACCCAATTCTTCATAGAGTTGACAAGAGCAATTTGCAAATTCATCTGGAATAACAAAAAACATAGAATAGTCAAATCTATTCTCAATAACAAGAAAACTTCTGCAGAACAAATCACCATCCCTGACCTCAAGCTATATTACAAAGCAATTGTGTTAAAAACTGCATGGCACTGGTACAGAGATAGGCAGGTAGATCAATGGCACAGAATAGAAGATCCAGAAATGAACTCTGACACATATGGTCACTTGATCTTTGACAAAGGAGCTGGAAACATTCAATGCAAAAAGGACAGCCTCTTCAACAAATGGTGTTGCTTCAACTGGCAGTTAGCATGCAGAAGAATGCAAATTGATCCTTTCTTATCTCCTTGTACAAAGCTCAAGTGCAAGTGGATCAAAGATATCCACATAAAACCAGGTACACTGAAACTATTAGAAGAGAAAGTGGGGAAAAGTTTAGAATATATAGGCACAGGGGAAAACTTCCTGAACAGAACACCAATGGCTTGTGCTTTAAGACCAAGAATCAAGAAATGGAACTTAATGAGATTGCAAAGTTTATGTAAGGCTAAGGACACTGTCAAAAAAAAAAAAAAAAAAAAAAAAACCAAACAAACAAACAAATAAAAAAAAACCAAAATGACAGCCAACAGACTGGGAAAGGATCTTTACCAATCCCACATCTGATAGAGGTCTAATATCCAATATATACAAAGAACTCAAGAAGTTATACTCCAGAGAATCAAAAAAAAATCTATTAAAATGGGCTACAGAGCTAACAAAGAATTTTCAGCAGAGGAATACAGAGTGGCCAAGAAGCACTTAAAGAAACTCTCAACATCCCTAGTCATCAGGGATATACAAATAAAAACAACCCTGAGATTCTACCTCACACCAGTCAGAATGTCTAAGATCAAAAACTCAGATGACAGCATATACTGCTGAGGATGTGGAGAAAGAGGAACACTCCTCCATTGTTGAAAAACTTGTAAACTGTTACAACCACTCTCGAAATCAGTCAGGTGATTCCTCAGAAGATTGGACATAGTCCTACCTGAAGAACCAGTTATTCTACTACAAAGCATATATCCAAAGATGCTCCAACCTATAATAAGGACTCCAACCTATAATAAGCTCCACCATGTTCATAACAGTCTTATTTATAATAGCCAGAAGCTGGAAAGAACAGAGATGCCCTTCAGTAAATGAATGGAAACAGAAATAGTATACATTTACACAATGAAGTACTATTCAGCTATTAGAAACAACGACTTTACGAAATTCCTAGGCAAATAGATGGAACTAGATAATACCATCTTGAGTGATGTAACCCAGTCACAAAAGAACAGACATAATATGCAGTCATTGATAATTGAATACTAGCCACAAAAAGCTATGAATACCCAAGTTACAACTCACAGACCATATGAAGCTCAAAAAGAACAGAGGTCAAAATGTGAAAGCCTTAGTTCTTTTAAGAAAAAAAAAATAAGTGTATAGCACCCTCTCAGAGTGTGGTACTCCTAGACCTTAAATCATTAATAATTCAAGAGCTAAGAATGCAGCCTTGTGGCAATCCTTGGTATTTAAAAATCATTTTGTTTAATCTTTGCACACCAAGAAAACTTTGACTATTTCCATGTTACGTTTTGTTTTATATGTACTTTATGCTCACTGTAACTAGTAAGTTTTCAATACATACTATTAAACCTTTAAAAAATCAAGTACTGACAAAAATATATTCATATGGTTTTATGTTTAAAAAAGCTTTTAAATTCTATACATTTATCTCTGTTTTTCAAATAAAGTTGCTTAATTAAAAAAAAAATCAGCAGACACAAGACCATGGAAGAGCCAGGGAACAGGGTCTCTTCTGGAGACTGTAGAGTTTGTAAGGTGCTACTTGTCATCTCAGATTGTACCTACACAAGCTGAGTATGGACACCCCTTATTGGGACTCTCTGCCTCGGTGGTTCTGGGCCATATGAAGTTGACAAGGTCAACCATTACAACCACCATAAGTAGTGGCCTCTTGGGATCAGTCCTCTCTCCCTAAACTTGGGAGGACAACAGAAAATAGCAACCTCCTTAGCTGTTAGAGCTGATGAAGTCTAGTTACAAGGAAATCAATGTCCACTCAGATTCAATATGGCACTAAACAAAGTGTCCCTCCAGTTACTATCTTTTCATTCTTTAGCAACTTTTTCTTTATTTCTAGAAATCAACAAATACATCATTCATACTTTTTACTTTTTTTTTTTTTTTTTTTTTTTTTTGAGAGAGAGAGAGAGAGAGAGAGAGATTGATTGATTGATTGGCTGCTAACTCACTCTCGAGGTTAACCCTGGAGTTCTGATCCTCCCTTCTCCACCTCTTGAGTGTGGGAATTATAGACATGCAACACTATACCTGGCTTAGGTCATGTTGTCCGCCATGTTGTCCATGAAGCCTATGGCTCTGCATGAGGTATAGGCATTCTACCAAGTGCCCCCTGCCCAGCCTTCAGCCTGTTTTTTTCTTTCTTCTAGGATGTATATTCTTAGTATCAAGAGCGGGATTTTACTTTAGAAGTATTATTGTCAGTATGACTTTTATAATTACTGTGATAGTGAGATTTTTCTGACCCTGGAACTCGAATTCTGGCAAGTGCTATACTCCCGAGCTGCATGCCAGTCTGGGATTCTAAATCTAAAACAAATACTCTTGGACAATTTTGTATCGGGACAGAACTGGAAAATTTTTGAAGTATGGCTGCTCCCTAGAATCAAAGCCTGCACCTGACCTAACACACAGTTAAGGACTTCTGTTTTTCAGGTCAACGGTCAAACTTGATTGACTCTGTGGTGAGGAACAGCCACTGTGTGATACCATCAGTGACCTGGCAGAATGACTCAGGTCCCAGGCAGGAAATAACACGCCCTGCAGATTTAGTATTAACTAGCTGCTGGCAGCACCATTTAGAAATTAGGGTGCTCTGTTTCTGGCTCCTCTAATGTCCCCCTATATTTTTTGGCTAGAGATCGGCCTTCCCTTCTCTCCCAATCCCTCCTCCCTCCCACTTCTCTGTGCCCCATTCCTATGAGAGCCCTTCACTCCTGAGATACCTGCTTCCATGTTCTTCTGGCTTGTATTCTGTCACCTGTATTTCTTGCCTTTATGGTTTCCCTGCCCCCATCATGGCCTTTCTAATTACCTGGCCTCTACCCTCACCTTAGCATAAATGTACAGAGATGAAGATTAGAAACTACTGTCTGCATATAAGAGAATGCCACGTGTTTGGATTTCTGAGCCTGGGTTACTTGATGTGATCATTTCCAATCCCACCCATTTTCCCTACAAATTTCATGGTTTCACTTTTCTTCATGCCTTAGTAGAATTCTGTTGTGTGTGTATACAATGTTTTCATTACCTATTAACTACTTAATAGACATCTAGGTTCATGTTTCCCTATTCTGAACTTTGGCAAATATAATCCAGAACTTACTATGAGGATAAGAAAAATACAAAAGTTATCCACTTTTTAAAGTGAGTTAAGAAAGCTGCTAACATATGTGTCTTCAAGCCTGGCCTGAGTTTATACACTGTGAACTGTAACCTAGCTTGATATGCAAATAAGCTATGACCTACCCTTGCCCACAAGCAGCTGAACTTCAGCCTAGCACAGTCACTGAATTTTCATCAACCCCAGGCAGCCAATTGTTCAGACAGAGTTTGAAGAAAGTGAATTTAGTTTTAGCTGAACAACCCATCCTAGTATCCCTCCCTCTTTCTGCTCAAGCCCATTTCTTCATCTTGGTAGGAGCAGAGCATTCTTTTTTTTTTTTTTTTTTTTTTTTTTTTTTTTTTTTTTATGTTCATTAATTATGTATAATAACCATTTGCATGATAAGAGGTTTGCTATACAGCATTTGTAAACTGTATTCAAGTACATTTGTCCATGTTTGAACTCTTTTAAAGGCAGTGTAGAAGTACAAGATTAAGGATATATAAATCAAGTTTAAATATATAAACAAGATAATAGACTATTTTATTTATCACCAAAGGAAAAAAACACAGTATCAAGTTCTGTGTTGGCTTCAATAAGACCAAATGGTTAGTCTTCTGTTAAACACATCTACTACCTCCAAACTTAGAGTCAACAGAGTCATCACTACAAATTACTTGTTAAAATAATCTATCCTGAAGAAAGAAAATTAGGAAAAAGAATTTAAACAATCCCTCCAAACCACACATTTTTGCGGGCTCAGTGGTTAAGAATATATTTTGCTCTTGCATAGAAACTGAGTTTAGTTCCCAGATCACACATATATAATTCTATGTGTGTATGCAGCTCACAACCACATGTAATTCTATCTGCAAGAAAATGTGACCATCTCTTCCGGTCTCTGTGGGTACCTGCACTCACATGAACATACATACACATGTATGTGTGTGTGTGTGTGTGTGTGTGTGTGTACTCACAATATGTTAGTTAAAATAAGCCTTAAGTTTTATTAAAGTCTTTCATTAATAGTAATATAAATCACTTGGAGCAGAGCATTCTTAACCATCACTGGTCCCCGCTGGTGTCTAGAATCACAAATATAGCCGGCTCAAATCTGCACAAGACCATATTACAATTCCCTTTCTAAGACCACACAGAAGCACAAAGGAGGTAGCAAAACATTTGGTAAAGTGTTTGCAAGTAGTAGGACACCAGTTCATTACCAGAACCTACATTTTTTAAAAATCTGAGCAAGGTGGCAAGGTGGTGTTTGTGTATAACTCCAGCATCGGAGATGAGGACACTGAGGTTACCTGGGGCTTGAAGCCATCCGAGCCTAATCAGCCAGTTTGATTCCTACTCAAACAGTATGGAACTGAGAACTCCTTCTACACACACTCACTCACTCACACACACACACACACACACTGAGAGAGAGAGAGAGAGAGAGAGAGAGAGAGAGAGAGAGAGAGAATAAGAAAGGCAGAGAAAATAAAATATTCTATGTGTAGTAGATCATTTCTTCCCATACTTAAACATTAGGACAGAGAACTCATGGGAATCTGTTTACAATGCATAATCTAACTCAGCACTTACAACTTCCAACAGGTGGCTGAGGCTGCTAGTCCATAACCCAAACCATGAGTATTAAAGTCATAGGTAACATATCTGAAGTATAGTTCAATTTACCACTCCAGTTACTAACAATGCTAGAGTCCAGGACTAACTGAATTCATAAATAATCACTTTGTTCTAGCTTTCATCAAAGGCAATTTTTTAAATTTGTAATGCTCTAGCTCCATGCTTTGATGCCCTATGTGGTAGTTTAAATATACTTGGCCCACAGACTAGCATTGTTAGGAGGTGTGACCTTGTTGGAGAAAGTGTGTCACTGTTGGGGTGAACTTTGAGACCCTCCTCCTCACTACTTGAAAGTCAGTCTTCTCCTCTTTGCCATCAGAACAAGATGTAGCACTCTCAGCAACTTCAGCACCATGCCTGCCTGGATGCTGCCATGCTTCTTAACATGATGATAATGGAATGAACCTCTGAACCTGTATGCCAGCCCCAACTATAGTCCTTTATAAGAGTTGCCTTGGTCGTGGTGTCTCTTCACAGCAATAAAACCCCAAGACACCTATTTAGAGAAACATTATGCTCTTTGCATAGGGTAGCAGCACCTTATTCTTTACAATCAAATGAATACCATGCACACTTATTCTCATACATATTTGGTGAGTGTTATAAAGTGAATATACTTTGCAACAAAACAGGAAGCTCTGCAGGACTGATCAGAGAAAGTAAACCCACTCCAGGTGAAATTTCTAAAAGAGGAAATTTTACAAGAGATTCAGTTATGAACGTTCCACACCCAAGAACGAACTCAGCCTCACTCCTCAAGAAGCTTCCCTTGTAGTCTAGACTTCTACCTTCCGTCACTAACGTGACCCATTTGTCACCTTTGTCCAGACAATCTTGAACCTGGGAAACATTGACAACCCACCAGCTGTCTTTTCAACAGAGAAAACATACAGCTGTCATTTCAACATGGTATTTAATTTTTCAGAATGGCAGAAAACAGAAAATAGACTAATAAATTCCCAGAAAACTACGGTTCTGCTGAGTATATCATGTCTTTCAGAGAATTACAATATAAAAATCAAATAATACATGAAATCAGATGAAATACTTCATAGACTGTTTTATTTCTAAGATAGGGTGGATTTCCCCACATACATACCCAATTTTATTAGAGTAATAGAATGACTTTTCTTTGTAGGTTTGTGTGTGTATGTGTGTGTGTGTATGTGTGTGTATCCATGCATACATGTGTGCATACATATGTGCAAACATGAGGGCACATGTTGAAGCCAGAGGACATCCTCAAATGTTGTTCTTCAAGAGCCATTCTGACTTTTGAGATGGGAATTTCTCAACGGTGGAGCTGAATATTTAGGCTAGGCTGGTTAGCCAGTGACTCCCAGTGCCCTGCCTGTGCTAGGATTATAAGTAAATGCAACTAATCCTGACTTTCCAAACACGGGTGCTGAGGGATACAAGCTCCAAAGGGATGCAAAGCGAGCATTTCACTAACTGAGCTGTGTTCCCATCTTCATGAGGGATGTCTTTTCTTTAGGAATTCAACAAACTTTGCTCTTCCAACTGGACCTGACTCCCACTTGTACATGGCTTTGGCTTCTTAGCCAGTTAGACATTTAAGCAGAGTAGCTACTTACCACAGCAGCCAGGTCTCCTGATATGGCTGTCAGATTTGGGTAACAGCAGATTTGGGTCCTCCAGCATCACAGCCACCTTGTAGACCAGTAAAGCAGTGGAGAAGGTACCCACACAGCCCTCTGCCTGCCAGAACTCCTGACATACAGTAAGTGCACAGAGGAAATGTTTTCAAGTTTCTAAATTGTCAGAATCCCTAAAGTTGGTCAGAAAATGCTAAAGATTATACTCAAAAGATTTCTCGTAAGTCAGGCTGGCTTTACAGTGGTATTAAAGTGGGGTGCTCCTCCACAATTTTCTTCCTGAGGAAGCTCAATAGTGAAGATGAAGCTTGAAGAGGAAGGGTCCTGGAAGCAGCAGAGCTATCCTGACATTGACATGTTCACCAAGAATTTATTAAGCATCCATTAGTGTAAACTGTGCTGTCAGGCATGAAGACATTCTACAGTGAGTCGATACTTCGCATTGGGAGAGCAAACACTAAAAATGTGGAGTTGCCTTCAGAGGAGGAAAAGGCTTTGTAGCCTTTACCAGCCAGAGGAAGAATTTATCTCCAAAAAGGAGATTTTACACAACTCTAACAATCTGCCAGACTACCTTGAATGAGAGCCCGAAGCCAACACTCAGACCAGAACTTTTTTGTCATTCACACCTCTTATTCATCATTTAAACCTAAACCTCGAGTCAGGATGCGGAAGATGGACTTGGAAAGGTCACTAGATCTCTTTATTAGCTCCCTACCCAATATGACCATATTGAATAACCCTTTCTTCTCTGCTTTCAGTATCACTTGTCTCTTTAATGGGCCTGATGAGGCTTGGTAGCCCTGTACATAGCTTCTGAGGGTGCAGGTCCCAGACTCAGAGTCTAATAACTCTAATGATAGGCACTGCCACACAATAAGGAAGGGAAGCAGCCCAGACAGTGCAAAGAATGGAACTATTTGAAAAGATTAGAAGGATTAGGAGGCATGGCTTGTTGGAGGGAGTATGTTACTAGGGGTGGGCTTTGGGGTTTCAAAATCCCATGCTAGGCCCAGTTCTCTCTCTCTCTCTCTCTCTCTCTCTCTCTCTCTCTCTCTCTCTCTCTCTCTCTCTCTCTTCTCTCTCTCTCTCTCTCTCTCTCTCTCTCTCTCTCTCTCTCTCTCTCTCTCTGTGTGTGTGTGTGTGTGTGTGTCAATGGAGCAGGATTTAGCTCTCAGCTACTGCTCCAGTTCCTGCATGCATGTCCCCCTGTACCCCAAGATGATGATAACAGACTAAACAGTGATAGTTATGAGGTCTAACCAATACTACACTCCTAATAGATAACCAAGGAATTCAGGACTTAAAACACCCAATCAGTAGGGCTCATGCCTGGTTTTCTTTGTTATGTTGTATAAAACAACTTCTAGATGAAGTCTCCGTGCTGAAATATGAAACCTGGGGTAACTAAAATCTGTGTTCCCAGGCCACTGCCAATCCTATTTGATAACACATAATTCAATTCTCTTTATCACTCCTACTTTGTAAAGTTTTATACAAATATTTTAATCCCACCACTATCACATGGTAAAACCTTTGTTTATACAAAGATCCCGAAACATTCTCATTTTAAAGTGGAGACATCTTTGTCCTTCATTTTTTCTGCACAATGGTTAAAAAAAAAAAAAAAAAAAAAAAAAACCTAGCCCATCTCAAAAGACCACGAGAAAAGAATCCAACCAACAGCACACCCTCTTGATCAAGAGTAGCTTTTCATTGTTGAGACACTTCAATTAGTCTCTTTCTTTGTGACCTTGAACCTATTTCTAACAGAAATGATAGAGATGTAGATATATATTTATAGATATGCAGATATAGAAATAATATATCTCTATATTTAAAGCCAGCAACAAGGAGTTTCTCTCTCATCAAACTCCTCTTACACTTTGAGGATCTGTTCTGATCTCTAGACTCAGATTCAAGGTGTAAGGTGATTTAATTGACCCCACACAGAAAACTTCCCTATCTGAGACTTTAATTAGTTCTGCCAATCCTTTCTTCATTGTGGAGGTTGGATAAGAATGGTCCCCCATAGGTTCATGCATTTAAATGCTTGGTCACCAGGGAGTGGAACTCCTTGAAAGAAATAGAAGGATTAAGAGGTATGGCCTTGTTGGACAGAGTATGTCACTAGAGACAGGCTTTGAGGTTTCAAAATCCCATGCTAGGCCCAATTCTCTCTCTTTCCCTCTGCCAATGGATCAGGAGTTAGCTCTCAGCTACTGTTCCAGTTCCTGAATGCATGTTCCCAAGCTCCTCAACATGATGGTACACCTCCAATACTATAATTGGAGGTGTCCATTAAATCCTTTCTTTCATAAGAGTTGCCTTGGTCATGATATGTCTTCACTGTGGAAGAACCCTTACCTAGGTTAGATTTTCACTGAACAACTGGGGCAGTGTTTGGTTTAAGTCATCATACAAAAAGGTGGTGGTATCTGATCTGAGCTTTCTCTTTCTTTCATTCATTTTTTAATTAGGGAAAAGCCACCTCTTCCTAGTTAATAGAATAGACTCTAATCTCTAATATTGGCTCTGGGTAGAGACCCTACATTCTAATTTGCCCAAAATATTACATATTATTGCCTCTTTATCTTAAGAGCTACCCAGTTGAGTCTGTCAATCAGATGGCCAGAAGTCCTCTCTTCTGGGATATCTGAGATCACCTGAGAGGGGAAGATGTTCCCATGAACATGATAATGCTCTTATTCTTCCTAGAAACCAGACCTTGGTGCAGCAACTTGGAGGATTCTCACTGAGTAGCCCTGCAGAGCCTGCACCTTTTTCTTAGTTATTCAACAAAGTGTAGCTTTTCCTTTTTCTTTTTTATATTCCCTCTACTTCCAACACACACACACACACACACACACACACACACACACAGACTGGCCAGGCTTTTCCAGATGCTCTGGGCTTACTCTTCTCTGAAGCTAGCCACTCCCACTATGATTTCTTTCACCATGGACCTGCTTTCAGACCTCCATTTAATTCATAGTTCCCTTTCTTTCCTTCCTCTTTCTCCTCCTTCTAGCTGTAACCAAAATTGACAGCTTGTCTGTCCTATTGTATTTTCCTCATTTTTTAAAATAAAAATCATTACATCAAGCTTTCTTCTGAGTCTGTTTCTTTCATTTGTCAATGAGTCTGAAAAACCAATATAGAGATCTTGAATTCCACAATAACATAATTAGTGTGAAAGATCCTTAGCTATAGGATGCTCCCTGTATAGTCTGGGGACACCTGACCAACACTGTGTAGGAGACCACTGGAGGCTTCTGGAGGCCAAGGCTCCATTGTTCACTGATGAACTCAAATCTCACTTCTTCCTTAAAGATGGTGACAGCTTCTCTGGAGATGTATTCCAAGGGGCAGCCATTATTACCAGAAATATCAGAGTCAAAGCCTGGACCATATTACCCCTAACAAGCCAGGCTCTGATTCCTATCCTCAAGAGAATGGTTAAACACCCAAGTTATAGTGAAACGAAGAGAGGAGATGGCTCAGTATCGATACATTGGGAAGAGGCCCAGTGAACCTCCAGCTATCTTAAGGGCATTGGCATTAAGTTTAGGTTGAAATAAAAAGCAGGTGTGTCACTAAGCAATCCCGGTCACAGTGGAGTCCTACCCATTGAGCCATCACATCTCCAGTGTCTCCCACAAGGTGGTCTGACAAGTTGTCCAAACTGTAAGAAACCTCTCCCTTCCAGAGAAATTCCTCTTCTGGCTGGCCCCAGCCTTTGGCCTTTATTCCCCAGTATAAGTGTCCTGGGGAAATTCCAATTTCCTGAGGACTAATGTATCAAATCGTCTTAAAACCAAAGGCAGGGGCACAAGTGGCTCATTAGAATCCCTATGTTTCTGCCAGAGATTCCTTTACATTCTGGACACACAACCAGCCCTGAAATTCATCCAAGAATAATGCAGCAAATGCTGTTGCCATGGGCAGCGCTGCAGAGGGCTGTGCCATTTTTAAACTCTATCAATGGCTTCCAGGGATCAGGACCCTGCCCTTCTCTGTGGCAGTGTCTGCAGGTGAATGGTGCAGCGGTGGATCTGGGCTTTGAAAACATTAAAGCAGAGATCTGGGGTTAGCGATTCCTTCACACATCCCTTTCAACATGGCCACTCAGCTCAAGTGGTCAGAAACAGAGTTTCTGTTCTCCAAAGGGATACTGATGCAGGGCACAGTGAGGCAGTAAAGGCCACAGTGGGGCAGTAAAGGCCACAGTGGGGCAGTTCAGGGCACAGTGGGGCAGGCAGTACCTGCTATTTCCTCCGCTGGGGCCCTTAGCCTCCTGGCTTGGCCATGAGTGAGCTGGCTGAGGGTGAGGTGGGAGTGGAGAGAGTGGAATTTCAACTTAAACAGGAAATAAAAGCACATAAATATAACATTTTCAAAATGTTACTGCCTCCCTTCTCCCTGAGGATCTCCTTGCTAAAATGTGCTCAAAGTGTGCATATGTAACATTCAGAATCCACCCTGCTCTGCTCAAGCCATGGTACTTGCCTGTAAGTTTCTAGGTAAAGGACTTCCTGGTGTCAGGATCTCTTACTTGGATAGTGGGTTTCCATCAAAGGGAATCCCTGTGATCACAGATCTGCTTTCCACCAATTTTCCTGCTTTAGGCTTTCTCTGTGTGTCTCTTTGTCTCTGTGTGTCTGTGTCTCTCTGTCTCTCTCTATCTCTGTGTCTCTGTCTCTGTCTCTCTCTCTCTCTCTCTCTCTCTCTCTCTGTGTGTGTGTGTGTGTATGTGTGTGTGTGTGTGTGTGTGTGTGTGTGTGTGTGTGTGTGTGTGTGTGTAACCTCCCCTACTCTTAGAAGCTTATACAAAAAGACCTGCTTTTGCTTTGTGGGCTCTTGATTCTCTGCCTTTCTGTCTGGGATACTCGGACCCGAACTCTCCTTGCAGCTGATGTCATGCCCTTGCCTCTGTCTGCCTGTCTCCATGGCATCAAATGCTCTGCTAAGAAACTCCACATTCCCAAGTAATCCGTCTCAGTGCTCTCTTGGGTCTCTAATCCATCTGAAACCCAGCATAAAGTCCTGCCAAAACAAAAAGCAGAAACAAACAAACAAGTCTCCAATTTGTTAAGAGTTGAACAAGGACTAAGAGCTAAGTGCACCACAGTTACTTTTACACTGTGATCATTTCCAACAGGAATGTGTCGTTAAAGTTGCTATTATGGGGCTGATTAACACAAAATGGTCACTGGCTCAAAAAGGGAGAACACTTTACCTATTTTCCATGGTACTCTGGCTTTTCCCTAAATTTCTGCTCATTTATTCATTTTTTATGTATAGCATAGTATGTGTGTGCTGGGGGGCAGGGTTGGAAGACAACTTCCAGGAGTCAGTTCTTTCTTTCTCCCATGTGGTTGCCAGGAATTGAACTCAGGCCAGCAGGCTTGGCAGCAAGTACCTTTACCCACTGAATTACCTGGCTGACCACGACCTTTTATAGAGCTCAGAAGACCTAGGTACCCTTCACCAAGGGCACTTTTGATCAGATTGAGCAGAATGTATTCAGAGAATAATAAACTCCATCGGTAGCATGTCCAGAATAGCAGAGATCTTTGTTTCTTTAATTTTCTCATTGCTGTAACAAACCCTGTCAAGAAGTAACTTATGGGAGAGAGGGTTTCTTCTGCCTCACAGTTCGAGGATGCTATTATGTTAGGCAGGCGTGCATAGCAGCAGAAGCCTGAGGCCTCTGGTCACACTGCATCCAGACAGGAATCAGAGAATTGTCTCTGCCCAACTTGCTTTCTCTTTTTGTCAGGAACCTCAGCCCATGGAATATTACCAGCTCAATTAACTCAGTATAGATGCTCCTCACAGACACACCCAGAAGGTGATTCTAAATCTTGTTAAGCTGGCAATTGAGACTAACCATTCACACTTCCCAAAGTTCAGCTTCCATGGAAAACACACACACACACACACACACACACACACACACACACACACACACACACACTGAGGACATGACCCTCCAAAGTATGACTGAGGAGAAGGTTTATTGTAAATATGGGAGAAAGAACAAGCAGAGGCATAGAGAAGGGTCCAGACTAAACTAGGCCAGTGGAGGAGAAAGGGATGGGAAAAGCAAAAGAGGAAGAGAGAAAATAGAAAAAGGGGGAGCTAAGAGAGAAACCAAGAGGCCAAGAGCAAGCAAGGAGGCCTAGAGACCATGTGTTCAAAATGGCTGAGGTTATATAGGGATCAGAGGAGTCCCTGGACTGGAGAGTTTAGGGTATGGGCAGAGTATACCAGTCACAATGACTCTGAGGGATGCTGAGAGAACCTGGCAGCCAGCTCCACGTTGACTCATTAAATAGGCAGCTCTGCTATTTGTCCTGAGTTTGAAACCAAAACGAGTCAAGGTGTGTCCGTTTACTTATATAGTCAGCAAACATCTGTTGAGCAGTTGAACATCTGCTTTGCACTGGACACTATTGCAGTGATGGCATGAGCCTGAGAAAAAATGAGGATAGAGGCAAAGTGCCTGCCACACAAGCACAGGGACCCGGGTTTAAAAAGATGGGCACCGGCTTAGAATTCTGTGATCCCAGAGCTTGGTGGGATGGAGACACACAAATGCCTGAGCTTGACAATTAGCTAATCTAGGTACTTGGTGAGCTCCAGGCTCAATGAAAGACTATTAAAAATAAGGTGGCAGTAATAATAAAATATACCCAACATCAACTTCTGGCTTCTATAGACATGCTCATACATGTGTACACACACACACACACACACACACACAGAGAGAGAGAGAGAGAGAGAGAGAGAGAGAGAGAGTTAGGACCAGCTCCTGCCATCAAGGAACACAACAAAAACCAGATACCATCAAATGACCGCATAAGTAAATGTAGAATTACAACTATTAGTTTTGTGTCAAGGACATTTTAATAAGGTTGAGCTAAGCTTCCCTGAGACCTTGCAGAAAGAGAAAGATATGAGCTTGGAGAAGGGCGGGGGAGCTGGAGGGATGAAAGGAGAGTGAAGTCTGACAGCAGAACAATTAGACAGAACAAACAATATGTAGAGACCAGAGTATGCGTTCAACCATGTCTACTGAAGGACTTGATATAAGAATAAGGTGCGCATAACTGAAGGGTGTGAGAGACCCAGTGTGCTCTCCCCAGATTCACACATCACACCTCACCCCAAATATACAATACATGTATTCAAAGTGATGCTTGATGACCCTGAGAGAGAGCATGTACACACAGAGGAGAGGACACAGGAGGACACAGCAGAGACCGCTATGTGCAATTGAAGAGGAACGGGGTTAGTGAGGTGGCTCAGTATATAAAGGCACCTGCCATCGAGATTGATGACCCGAGTTCAATTTCTGAGACTCGAGTGGTTGAGGGAAAGAATCAACTCCTGGAAGTTGTCCTCTGATCTCCATGTGCATGCAATGGCACTGGAACTTGCACACATACACACACACACACACACACACACACACACACACACACATCCATGCACAGTAAGTTAACTTGACTTTAAAAATAAGAAAAAAATAAATTTATTTTTTTAGAAAGGAGAAAGCCAGGAGTGGTAGCACATACCTTTAATTCCAGCACTTGGGAGGTAGAGGCAGGGGCATCTCTGTGAGCTTGAGAATGGCCTGGTCTACAGAGTGAATTCCAGGAAATCCAGAACCACATAGCGGGCTCTTACCTCCAAAAATAAAAGAAAATGGGAAAAGAAGAAAGGAATAAAAAAATAAAGTAGTGATTTTGGGAGGCACCACTCTTGATGGTATTTACAAACCAGACATTCAGTTAGCAAAACTGTGAGAAAGCAAGTGTGTGTTGTAGAAGGAACCCTAGGATGGTCCTTACAGCAGCCAACTGAGACCAACCAGGGGGAGAAAGAAACTCAATGGAACCAGACCACAGTCAACCCTGTGTGAAGGACATCAGTCTGCACTGACATCAGAGTGATAGGATGGAGCCAACTGCCCATTTTAAAAGGTTGGGTTAGAGATGAGGTACTAAAGGAGGGGTCAATTGCTATTGTATGAAGAACAGCCAAAGTCTGAGCAAAGGAAGATGAAGCCTCAGGCTGGAGACAAAGCTCAGCAAAGGAGCCCTTGCCTAGCTAGCACTTGAAAATCTCAGGGTTCTTTCTTCAGTAACACCAAATCCAAACGAAGAACAAAGGGTAGATTCAGACCATTGGCAATTTCCTTGAGTGGTAGAAAGAACACTATAGTATCACGGGTTATTTGGAGGTGCTTACAAAAAAAAAGGCAGCACCAGAGACTAAACAACATCCGTTACATAACAGACAGACAGAAGTCATAATGACCAAACTTCTCTTTAAAACTCAGTGAGCTTGCAAGAAGTTGAAGTTAGGGAGTCAATTAGCCACAGATATAGCAGAAGGAAAACATGGGTGGGTTGTGGCTAGTTGATAGATTGCTTGCCTAGCAGGCATGAATCCCTGGGTTACATTCCCAGCACAAACTGGATATGATGGTGCACACCTGTAAGCTCAGCTCTTTTGTAATGGAAGCAGAAAGCTCGGTCGTCCTTAGCTAAAAAGTAAGTTTCAGGCTATCTGGAACTACATGAGATCCTATCCATGCAAATAAAAGGGGCATAGGAAAGATGGTTCAGCTGTTAGAAGCACTGGCTGATCTTCCAGAGGACTCAAATTAGATTCCTTGAAGGAACGGTGCCTCACAACCATCTCTAACTCCAGCTATAGGAGAGCCAGTTCCTGCCTCTGGCCTCCAGGGTCACTGCACACACAGGCTGCCCATCTATGCAGGCAGGTAGAATACCCACACCTCTAACTTTTTGTTTTTCTCAAGACAGGATCTCACTATGTAGCTCTGACTGTCCCAAAACTCATTCTGTAGCTCAAGCTGGTTTTACACTCACACAGACCCACCTGCCTCTCTCCTGAGAACTGCGACTAAAGGTTCATGCCACAACATCCAGCCATGAAATACTTTTTAATAATAATAATAGATAATAATAATAATATAGAAAAGGCATAGAGAGCTGATAGTAGTAGATCAAGGGTCTTTATCCAGTGGGCAGAACAAGACCTCTCAACTTTCAATTATTATTCTTCTCATGTGGTTGTTTCTTCATAACCTAATTTTACTCTCTACCATTTGGGCACTAGTAAGCAGATGCTTTGCTCAATCAAGGCACCTACACCCTGATTATACTCTGATAGCCCCCAAGAAGCATGCAACAGAGACAGATGAGCAGGCATGCTAATAAATGGGGCCTAAGACTCCAATATTCCCTTCCTCAAATGCTATGCATGTCTCCGACAGAGAAATGAAATCTCCGAGACAGGCTGATTATACAAATAAAGCAGCATTATTGTATTTGTCTACCAGGCTGATCGCAGGAAATTTGCAATTTATGATGGATTTCACAAATAGAAAGAATAAACAGGCAATATCATTTGTTATCGCCGCATCTACATCAATAAAGGGAAGGAGAGAAGAGTGGCAATAATCTGAATATTGGAGGTAAAACTTTCTCCTGATATATTCAATCATTTGAATCAAAATATTATCTTATGCTAAGAGGTCACTAATTTAATTTTGATGATATTTCCCCAAGAGACTGAGTTGATAGATCATTGTACGCTGCAGAAAATGTCTTTGTTTGGAAAATTAAACTAGCCAAGAAAACAACTACTAAAATATTCGTATGGAGAGCTGGGGGTGTGGCTCAATTGGTAGAAAACCTTGCTGAGGATGCAGGTGGCCCTGAATTCCATTCCCAGCACTGCATAAGTTGGGCATGGTAGGGCGCACCTGTAATCCCAGGACTTGGGAGGTAGAGGCAAGAGGATCATGAACTGAAGATCATCTTCAGCTACTTAGTGGGTTCAAGGTCAGCCTGGGCCACATGAGTCCCTGACCCAAATAGAGACTAACTAGAGCCCAGAGAGATAATTCACTGGTTAAGAACATGACTGCTCTTGTAGAGGATCCAAATTTAGTTTCTAGCTCTCACATACATTGATTTACAACTTCCTGTAACTTCAGTACCAGGGCATCTGATGTCCTCTTCTGGCCTCCGTGGGCATGGGTGCACACACAAGCACACATACACACACACACACACACACACACACACACACACACACACACACACATTAAATAAATAAAGAAATATTTTAACAGACATATTATAGACTGGCTTTCTCCAGAAGTCTTCCTTTGCATTTCTTAATCAGGACCACTCATGCTGAAGGGTCCGTCCTAGTGTTATCCTTGTCAATGTTCTGTTTGCTCGATTACCTGGCCAATGTCAAATAGACACACGTTGTCCTTAGTGCGTGGCCATATTTGATTCGTGGGTTTCTTGGGCTCTCTTCCATTGATTTGATGAAATTCTGTCACAGTTTACAGTTCAGCTTCTGTGTTCTTATGTGTTCTGGGGGTTCCATGCAAGCTGCTTGCTACCTTGAAATTTCCTGGTGTGCCACAAAAATTGCCTATTTGCATTGTTTTGAAAGGTGGTGTTTTTATTCCATGTATATGAGTGCTTGCCTGCATCTAAGGACCCCATATGAATGGCCCATGTATGGGCACACATGCACATCACATACAGATGGAAAGAAGGAAGGAAGGAAGAACGGAGAAAAGAGAGGAGGAAGGGAGGGAGGGAGGGAGGGAGGGAGTGAAGGAAGGAGGGAAGGATAAAGAGAGAGGGAAGGAGAGAGGGTACAGGCAAGACAAGGGTTTTCAGGAATAGGCACTTTTGCATTATTAGGGTCTATCCTGCAAGTTGCGCGTGGCCCAGTGGGCATCTCTGCACTGCTTTCCCTCCCAGGGCCCCTCATTTGTTCCCATTATGTACCAGCTTGGCGCCTCAGTCCAGTGGAGGGGTAACCACAGAAATATGCAGAGAAGAAAATTAACAACTGCTACAAAGGCTTCCTCATCTTGCTTGGGTTTATGAATTTTTGGCTCCATTTTGCAGAAGTTAGAATTATTTTTAACAATGAGGAAGGAACCTTTAATTGATTTTTTATTGCTTCAAGTGTTCCAAAGACATGTTGTGTTTTGTCGCCATTTACACTTCATATTAAATTCAAAATATGTTTGAAATGAGCAAATATTTATTTTCATTTGATCCATCTGTTAAGTGAAATACTAAAAAGACAGCTAAATAGCTATATTAAATCCAGTGGTTTATAAACAATTCATATGTTCATTTGTTCTGGGTTAAAAATGCCCCAAAGCACAAGTTTATGAAATCCACAAAGCAAATTGCATTGTATTAATCTGATGGATATAAGCCATGGCTTCCTCCTCTTCACTCCATTAATTTACTCCCTAACTTGAGTTAATTAGTAAGGTTCCTATTTTTAAAAGTTCTTTGAAAGGCACTGGAGAGAGGTGGTAGCATTTTCTTAGACCGCCTTGAAAACCTACCACCGAGAAGACTGCTAAAGAGAAATGGCAAATTTCTCGGGGTCTTATCACACACTGAGTACCTGATTGCCAGTCAGCAGAGCCTGTGCTGGGAGCCAGTGGGTGATTAATATATAGTTGTTATAAAGAATCCGGAGAATTCAAGATGGGAAAGAGAGAAGGGTAAGGAAGCAATTACAACTGTGAGAAATTATCTCCAAGGGGCTGACCATGTACACCATGGCATTCATCAGAACTGGAACTGAGGAACAAACCGCATCCCCTCAGAGAGAGAGGGAAAAATCAAAAGGCAGAGATTGGTCAGACAGTAAAGGGAGGGACTACGGAGTTGGCTCAGTGGTTAGGAGCATGTGCTGCCCTTCCAGAGGACCCAAGTTCAGTACCCGGAACCCACAATTCGGGACTGTTACTGCCTGTGACACCAGCTCCAGGAGATCCAATGCCTTCTTCTCCTCTCCTTGGGCTCCTTCATGCATGTGCACATGTTCACACTCACACACACACACACACACACACATGCACACACTCACACCACACATACACCACACACACATACATACACACACACACACACGTTTAAAAAATATATAAATGATCTCTTTAAAGTATAAGCTACAGCCAACAGTTTAATATGTGTCTCAGGGAATTTAGAAGTGAAAAGAAGCTCCACACCAACTGTTCAAGAAAACATGGTTTCTGTCCCTCCTGTGATATTTTGATTAACAGACAGGGAGTGACAGATTGTATAGGCTTCAATGCCCTTGCTATGTCCCAAGCCACGTTATTCCACAGGACTCCCCACTCTGGTTCCCAGAGCACTAACTTGCCGACCTTACTTAGCTTTTTCCTTCCTTGCCTAGGTCCTGCCATACACCATTTTCCCTCGATCCTGACTATAAAAGTCTGGGCCAGACCCGCATTACCTAGCCATGTGATGAGGTTTTGCTGGTGTTGTTTGTTTCTGAACAAGGTGCTATAGACGGTTGGCTGGCCTAACCTATAGCTATGAACTTTTGATCCCCCAGCTTCCACATGCAGCTATCCATGCTTGCTTCCCGTTTTAGCCTTGTGTGCGTGCCAAGGACTCTAGTAACTGAGCTGCCACCCAGCCCATATCTTAAGCCCCAAATTCCCCCGCCATAAAACAGGAACGTATATGGCGCAGCATGGCTGTGGCAGAGGAGAAGGGTAAAAGAGAAGGCATCAAGATTAATAAGAAAGACCCTGGGCTACATGAAAGAAGCTGGGCAGGCAGAGCCTACAAATGTAGGATAAGGTGACTGCCCCCCAAAAAGCATAGCACAAAGAACCCAGGGCCACAGGGCGTCTAATCTTTCTTTCTGGCCCATTTTCTTGCTTGGGAGCAACCACTTTCATAGCAAATTGTCTACGTTTCTACCACTGTCTAAATGTCCTTGATCCAACTCCCCATTCCAGGATACAAGAATTTAGAAATTCCAGCTAGCACCCTGGGGTCCCCTTCCATGCCAGGAATATAGCCCTTAATGTCAGATGTTCATCCAAGTCATGCAAGTTGATCTCTTCTCTTATTCCACAGACTTGGATTTAAGCCAAGTCAACAGCTGACCCACCCTCCACCAAAGGAAGGGCTGACTTGAGACTCAAGTGCCTTCCGGTCTCACCCCTGTTTGAACCCCAGCCCCGGACCTGCTTATACAAGTGTCTGACACCCAAACAACCCCAGGATTGATTTTTCTCAGGAAATGACACCGAATAGAAGAATGTACGTAATCTCAACTCTCCTTTGACCAAACTCCCACTCGCATACCTATGATATCACTTTTTTCTTGTTTATGCTGAAAAATATTTTTAGCAGCCTTTGGTAACACACAATACAGATGTCTGGGTTAAAGCTCTGGCACCATGGGGTCAGCAACAAAACCCTTCAGGTTTGGTTTGGTTTGTCTTTTAAAATTTTTTAAAATTATGTGTGTGTGTGTGTGTGTGTGTGTGTGTGTGAGTGAGTGTGAATATCAGAGGCAGTTGTTTGTGTTGTGCGGAAGAGGACATCATGGCCCCCAGAACTGCAGTAGCTACAGTTGTGGCTTGCTAGACAAGAGCACTGGAACTCTAGCCAGGGTCTACTGGAAGAAAGGTGAGTTCCTTTCCCTGCAGAACCATCTCTCCAGCCCTTAATTCAGGATTTTTGTTTGGTTCTGTTTTGGGTTTTGTTTTAGGGCATCATAGAACCCAGGGTAGCCTCAGATTCACTATATAGCCAATGGTGTCCTTAAATTTCCGATCCTCCTTGCTCAAATGCTCAGATTATGAGGGTGGGACATCACACCAAGTTTACACAATGCTGATGCACTTGGCACACCAAGTTTACACAATGCTGATGAAGGCACTTGGCACTTCCAGAATGCTAGGCAAGATCTCTCCCATCCCAATCCCATCTCCAGCTTCCGAAGACTCTCTTCTGAAGGTTTTAGGGTCTTTCGAATCACTGGCTCCTTAAAAGGCTCTCAATTGCAAATGCTTACATCACCACAAATATTCGGAAGCAAACCGCTCTCACTCTCTCTCTCTCTCTCTCTCTCTCTCTCTCTCTCTCTCTCTCTCTCTCTTTCTCTCTCTCTCTCTCTCTCCCTCCCTCCCTCCCTCCTTCCCTCTCTCCCTCCCTCCTTCCCCTCCCCCTCTCTGCACCAGAAATGCAGAAGTGGGAGCACTGAGAAATGTCGAGGTCAAGTCGTCAGATAAACAGGGTTCTCTGCTATGCTTTACTGTACTTAGAATGCACAGACCCACGACCCTGCAGAAATCTAATCAGGGAGTGCTCACATACATTTCAGAGTGAGCACATCAACGCTCAAGTTTCTTAAGACTTGCAGATCACAGTTGCTGGAAATAACAGTCTAAAGAGCAAGCATCCCTGAGAAGCCAGCTTCTTCCAAGGAGGAGAAAAAGAATGTGGACAAAATTTCCCTGCCTGATCAAGGCTCTCTGGCCTAGGGACCCAGTAAGATAACAGTCTCCCCACCCCTCTTTATCTCTGAAGGACTTGTCCCAGTCCAAAGGAACTCTCACCTGACCTGGGTGATTTAATTTGTCCCTCTTATCACCCCAGTATTTTTATCTAAGATACTTGTTTATATCCTGAAGTCACAGAAATGATGTATCAGACCTTTCAATGTCACAGAGCACAGATGCCCTAAATACAAAGGAGCGACATCTCCCCCACACACCCCGACGAGCACCAAGTCCCTTACTTAGCCATCATTCTTTAGCCTCGGTTAGCTCGGGGTTTAGTGAAACCCTTCTCAGGCCAATAGGCCCAGCATTCCCTGCGACCCAGACTCACTCAGGAATATGATGGTCTGCCTTCTCGCTGTCCGGCTCTCCTCACTCTCCGACTTCCTCAGCTGCAGCTGCGGCCCGGTCCCTGCCAGAGTGCCCCGCTTGCTCCTCATTAGCACTTTCATCATATTCCAACACATGAAAGCCACAGACACCAGGACCACCAGGTAAACAGCGAAGGCCCCAAAGATGCTGGACTGGAAGACCGCCCAGCGGCTGGAGAGGTTGGTGCAGATGGACATATTGGAGTTTCCAGGTTGTTCGTGGTGGCGGGTTCGAGAGAGGTTGCAGTTGAGTCCCTTGTGAGTGGGTACGTTTGCCAAAGGGTACTCGATACCCATGGCAAAAAGCAAAGGCAGTGCCACCAGGGCGGAGGTGACCCATACAAAGCCGATCAGCAACTTCACCTGGCAAGGTCCAGACACAGCCTTATACCTGAAGGGGTGACAAATGGCAATGTAGCGCTCAAAGCTGAGGGTCAGCACGTGCAGCAATGTGGCGTAACTACACGTCTCAAAGAGGAACGTGTGGAGCTTACAGGACAGGGCATAGCTGGGTGTGGTCAGGGGGTTCCAGATGATGCTGTAGAACTCCATGGGCATGCCAATCAAAAAGACCAAGATATCTGAACAAGCCAAACTGACCATGTGATCTGTCACCTCCTTCTGCAAATAGCCCTTCTTCTGCAGTACCTGTGTAACCCGGATAGTGACGCTGTTGCCCAAGATGCCTACCACGAAGATGATCAGGTACACCAAGATGAGGGTGATTTTGATCCAAGTGGCCACCTCAAACTCAGGGACATGGCTGTGATCGATGACACGGGAGCAGATGTTGCTGGATCCACTAGATGAAGCCATGAGGAGGAGAGACCCAGACCACCAGGTCCCGGAATGTCTCCACTTCCCTTTTTTCAGCCTCCCCCCCAAAAAAAGCCTTGTAACTCACCAGCGTGGGCACAACACTTTCTGTCACTGTGGTTGGCTGGCCAAGAGTGACTTAGTTTCTCGTCTCTCTCATTGAAACTTCCTGGAAGAATTCACTCTAGAATCCCTGGCGATGTGAGTGGGTGGCGGTGGGTTTGGAGATAGTCACTCTGGGGTGAGGAGGGACCAGTCAGGAGGAGGCTCTGACCTCCCTATTCAGCTCTGTGTAAGAACCCCAGTACACTCTGGCGGCGAATCCTCTTCTCCCTTCCAGGTTCCTGGCACTGACCTCCCCAGCAGTCAGTGGAAGAGGTCTCCCTTGGGTCAATCATTAACCAGAGCTCATTCTGCTTAGCAGCCTGCTGCAGAACCAGCCCAGCCAGCCTCAGGGTCTGACTCAACACAGATTGTGGCAGAAAAAGGAATCGCACCTCCCCCACCCCTTGCTCTTGCAGCAGCCTCCTGGCCAATATTTGAGGTTTCTTGGGACAGGCAAACAGAGTAGGCGCGGCACTTGGGAAGGCAGAGGGCTCTCCTGGTCTTAAAGAGAGATAGTCTACAAGTCCCAGGATATCTGAGATATCCTGCCTTGCAGGACTGGTTTGGCTGTGGCTTTCCCGGAAAACTCTGCAAGCGCTCTCCCAGTAGTGCCCAAGTTACAGGATATCCAGGTATTTGCAATTACTACTACCTGGAAGTCATCCCCAACCAGGCTGATAAGATCCATTTTGAAGCCTGCCTTGGCTCCAAGCTTCTTAACATCTTGCACAGTGCATGCTGCCTCTCCACCGGACCCAGGGACCCCAAAATGCTTGTGGTTGTTTCACTAAGCCATTCTCTTCCCAGAGGCAGAATTCACCATGTCTCTGTTCCAGATATCTAGATAGGGAAACACATCCTTGAAAGGAAGCTGTTTCCACAAGATGGAAGACTACGGCAGGAGCCCGTGGACTCTCAAAGACATCCACCGCTTAAACAGGTGAAGGGATTCTAATGGGTAGTTTCAACCTTTCAGCCTAGAAATTCCATCTAACTCTAAAATCGAAAATAAGGGTGGAAGTGAAAGAAGGTGAGCAGATGTGGATTGAGGGACACCCAACAGTCAAAATGTGTGCAGACTTGGCTAAATGGGGACTTGAGGGAGGTTAGTGTAAGCCAACTGAGCACTACACTGTTCTGAAGAATAAACTATTTTTAGTTCCTGTCCATCCTGACAACAGCTTTTGTTTGTCCAGGTCACCATACCTGGATTAACTGAGTCTGAGTCCCCTTGGGTCATCAAATCACTTTGTTGTATTGGTTGTCTTTCGCTTTTGTGTTTTGAGAAATGGTTTTATGTAGCCCAGGGTGGCCTCTAACACCATATGGACCAGTACAACCTTGACCTCCTGGTCCTTCTGCCTCTCCCTCTGGCACACACTACCACTCTCCATTTATGAGGTATTGAGACCTAGGGCTTCTCGAATGCTAGACAAACCCTCCACCAACCGAGCCACATCTCCCACCCTGTGTGAAATCTTAAGAAAAAGTCAAACACATAAAACAGGAAGCTGAGAAGGTAAATTTCCAGAGACAGAGAGAGAAGGAAGTGCACCAAAGGGTGCTGGTGTGCAGTTGGATAGGGTGAATGTATCTAGATATCCAACCTAACTTGGGACTGGAGTTAACAGTACTTTCAGGCTCAATAAAAAGTATATTAAGAGACCACAAGTGTAACAAGTCACTCTCAGGTGACAAGGAAACAAAGGACTTGTTTTTCCTCACCTTTTCATTGTGCATTTTAGCTTGCTTTGTGTTGCTATAGTAACACACTGAGGAGCAAAAGCAACTTGAGGTGAATGGGTTTACTTGGTTTATACTTCCTAGGTCATTGAGGTAAGTCAGGGTAGGAACTGAAACAGAAAACAGTAGAAGTCACTATTCACTAGCCTACTCATGCTCCTGGTCTGCAAGCTCTCTTTCTCATGCAGCCCAAGACTACCTGTGTAGGGATGGTGCCGCTCATACTAGGCTGGATGACAACACTGTAGAAGAATGAAACAGACCCATTGTTATCACCTTGCCCCCAAATCAACTCCAAGTGAATCAAAGACCTCAACACTGAATTGCTAGGGAAAAAGAAACATGGGTGCAGGAAATACAGTTCCATTTGTCCAGAAATTAAGGCAACTGGGGTTACCGGATGGGACCTTATAAAAATTTAAAGTCCCTGTACAGCAATGAAATCCATCAGTCAAGTGAAGAGGAAGCCCCAGAGTGGGGGAGAATCCTTGTTGCCTATAGACTCGATAGAAGACTATTATCTAAAATATACAAAGAACTCAAAAAAAAAAAAAAAAAAGAAGAAGAAGAAGAAGAACCCACAAAGAATCAAGAAAATAAATGAGTGGATAAAAAAAAGGATGAACAGAGTTCTCAAAAAATGGGTTAAAATATTAGTTCAACATCCCTAGCAATTAGGAAAATGTAATTAACACTGTTTTTGTAATATCATCTTACCCCAGTCAGAATAAACAACAGCAAATGGTAGAAAGAATTCTGGGAAAGGGGAACCTCCTTCTCTTCTAAAGGGACTGAGACCTGGTGTAGTCTCTGTGCAAATCGGTGAGGAAAGTTCTCAAAGAGCTGAAAGTAAATCTGCTCCAGCCGTTGCGCTCCCTGGCATATAGTCATGGACACGTACGTGTTCAGCCATGCTCAGTGCCACTCTACTGACAACAGCTGGGAAACAGAAACAACTTATTTGCCCTCCAACTGATGCAGGGACAAGAAAATGTGGAGCATGTGTACAATGGACTAGTACTCAGCAGTAAAGAAAACAGAAACTGTGAAAAATTTAGGTAAATGGATGGAACTAGAACATATTTACTGATTGAGGTGACCCAGAAAAACAAGCATCCTATATCCTCTCATTTGTGGATTCTAGCTCCAAGTCTCTGTATTTGGATATATAACCCTTTAACTGCAGGAGTGGCAGAAGTAGAAATGGATCATAGGGGACAAATGAAAGGCACTCTAGAGAGGATAAGATACTGGTCCATAGACTACCTAGAGTGAATAGGATAACACCAGAGCTATAAAGGGAGAGCGCAAAAACGAGAGATGAGAGGAGTAAATAGGGAAGAGAGAGCAAAGGCAATAAAAAGAAGAGGGAGAAAGGGGCATAAATAGCATTAAAAGTGTTTGAAAAAGCCAAGTATGTATATACATGCCAAACACACACATATGCAAATATATGTGTGTGGGTCTGTGTGTATGTACACAGTGTGTGCCTGAGCACATGTGTGTGCATGTATGTGTGTATGCAGGTGCACATGCACACATGTATATGTGGAGGGCAGAAGTCAACATCAGAAGTTGTTTCTCTGTTCACCTTGTTTGTTTATTTGGTTTGTTGGTTGTTTGATGATTTTGAGACAGTGTCTCATTATGTAGATATACAGATTTCTTTTTGAAGATTCAAACATGTGTGTGTATATTTGTGTTTGTGTGTTTACATGAGTACAAATACCCTGGGAGGCCAGAAGAAGCCATTGGATGCCCTGGATCTGGAGTTACAGGTGTTTATGATCCATTAGATGTAGGTACTAAGACCCTCATTCCAGGCCTGTGCAAGAACAGTAATCACTTTCACTACTGAGCCATCTGTCCAGCCTCATTATTCATTGGGGTTTTTTTGTTTTGTTTTGTTTTGTTTATTATCTTTACAATTGTGCGAGGTAGATATTATTATCCTCACTTTACAGAAAAGAAATTTGAGGAGTAGGGGATAAAGTGACTACCAGACAACCCCAAAGGGAAAATTCAAGGCCAAGTAGTCCTGGCACCTAAGTGTTGCTGTAAAAATAAAAAAGGTTCTGTTGCTATTGGTCCCGTGGTCTCACTCCACTCAGTCTGAGGGAGCCGCTCCAGTGTGAGCCGAGCACACGGACTCTATCACACCGTAAGCCACACTCTCCATGTGGCTCCCTTTCCAGGCTACTCTGCTAGCCGCAGCTGCTTCTGTCCCAGGTGGTCCACGACCACCCCAATGTGTTGTTTTCACTCACTTTCCCTTGGTGTGTTGTTGCCAAGACTTGCACACACACACACATCCCAACTCTGTGGCGGGCTTTGTGCATCATGTCACACTACGCCCTCTTTGAATTCAAAGTCACCACATCAAAGAACACACCAAAATACTCTGATCCAATTGGAATAATATAATTTGCCCACCTAAATAAGTCAAATGACCCTGTACAATTCCATCCCTCATAAAATATTCATAACAACCTTATCCATAGAGAGATGTGCCGAGAGAAACATCCACATCTGCTTCCATGTTGTCCCCTCTTGAATCAACTGCTTCTTGTCTTCTTACTAACCAAGACTCTGTCCCTGCCCACTCTCTACTGGTCAATCATGTATCACCTTGATATCAACCTAGGCCTAAGCACTTTCCTCCCTATGGCAGTGTCTCCCTAAACCCACTGGAGCAGTGGCATTCTAGGCAAGACACCACCCAGTCCTTCCCCTATCCCCCGCTCCTGCATCCCAGCCAGCTTTGGCTCACCATGGTAACCTGGTTTGTTCTGCTCAGACAAGATTCAATTACTATCTAATTGTTTTCATCAAAATGTCCTTTGTTAAGATGAGGACACATTTTATAACTGCAATAGCCAAAGTGAAGATCAAACTAATGGAAATTCTTCCCTAACAGTAAAGATGGAAAAATGATACATTTTGAACAAATGTCTAGAAGAAACCCTAAGGTCAATTTAAAAACAAATTAAAAAAAAAAAAAAAAAAAAAAAAAAAAGACCTTTGGGGATAAGGAGAAGGTTTAGTTTGCTGGTCAAGTGTTTGCCTCACAAGTTTGAAGACTTGAATTTGGATCCCCAGAACCCACTACAAAGCCAGGTACAGTGATGCATGCCTATAATCCCAGCACCAGAAAGGCAGAGACAGAAGGACCCCCACGGCTCAGTGGCACTGAGCTGAGCCTACATGCAGGTTTCATGAAAGAAATGCCTCAGAAAATAAGGTGGAGGGCACACACACAGATACAAAAAAAATAGATATACAAATAATAATAAATGAATCCTTAAATACATTCCATATAGTCTACAAACACATACTACATTTTTTTTCAAAATGCATTTTATTTATTTTTGACTAATTTATAATGTACATTATCATATCTACAGCCAACTCCCTAATCCTACTCATCCATCCCCTCTGGTACATCCCCCTTCCACCTTCCTGTCCTCTTGCTTTTAATAACCCACTAAGTCCAGTTAGTGTGATACATATGCGCATGCATGGGGGCCAACCACTAGAGCATGGGCGATCTACCAGAGGACACACACACACACACACACACACACACACACACACAGGCATGGACAAGTATCTTCCCTTACCCTAGCAACCATCAACTGCCACTAGCTCAATTAGGAGTGCGTCCTCACTAGCCTTTCTCCCATCTGATTGACTTGATCCTGGGCAGGTCTTGTGCAAGTAACATAACTTAACAATAGCAGCGGTGAGCTTGCAACTGCATGGCCAAGTCATGAATACAAGGCAGCACTCCTAACCCTCCCCGTTGTCTGACTCAGGCATCCTTTCCGTTCTGTCTCCTAGATGTTTCCTGCACCTTTGGAGCATTGGTGCCGATCCTTCTTTACCATCAGCATGTTGACCATCTTCTTTAAAAGTTTGTGTGTGTGTGTGTGTGTGTGTGTGTGTGTGTGTGTGTGTGTGTGTGTGAATGCAAGTGCCCACTGAGTCAAAAGTACATTAGATCCCCTGGACCTAGAGTTACAATTAGTCATGAGGCTCCTAACTTGGGTGCTGGGAACTCAGGTCTTTTATAAGAGCAGTGCATACACTTCACTATTGGACCACCATTAACCATGCAGCCCTGTAAGATTGTGTGATAGCAAAAGAACAATTTACCTAAAGGGCTTATTTGACAGTCAAGTCAAGAGCATGTAAATCGACAGACAACATAAAACTAAAATTGCTAATGTAGAAAACAAACCCATGTATAATAGCACTAGAAAGTATGAGATAGGGCTGGAGAGATGGCTCAGTTAATACAGTGCTTCCTTGGAAACATAAAGACCTGGGTTCAATTCAAGGCAACGACAGTAAAGTCAAGAGTGGCACTGGAGAGATCAATCAAAACTTAAAAGTTTGTGATGCTCTTGTAAAGTTCAATCTCTAGTACCCTTTCCACAGCATTCCACAACCACCTGATTCCCAGCTCCACCGAATCCAGTGCCCTCTTCTGGCTTTAGAGTACACCTGTACCCATTTACACACACAGTGGTGACTCACACACTTGCAATCTCAGCACTGAGGAGGCAGAGGCAAGCAGATTTCTTGGGCTCACTGGTCAACCAGCCTAGCCTACTTGAAGTGTTCCAATACAATGAGAAATCTCCAAATAAGCAAGACGGATGGCACCTAAGAAATAACGCTAGCAGTTGACCTCAGCCCTTCACACACACACACACACACACACACACACACACACACACACAGAGAGAGAGAGAGAGAGAGAGAGAGAGAGAGAGAGAGAGAATGAAACCTGAATAATTGAACCAAAAATGTGAAATGCTTGACACTTGAAAATCTAAAATATTGATGAGAGAACTGAAGAGGATACAGTTTAGTCCCCATCGTGGATGGGAAGAATTAACATTGTAAAAGGACATTCTACACACAGCAAAATACAAACCCAGCATAACCTCCATTGAAATTCTAGCAGTGCATATTCACAGAAACAGAAAAAAATCTAGAATTCTTATGGAAACTATTGAAGAAACTATTGAAGATCTTGAATAGCCAAAAATCAATCTTGACAAAAAAAAAAAAAAAAAAAAAAAGAAAAACAAAACAAAACTGGATACACATCAACTCATGATTTTAAATTGTTAAGAATTGTGGTAATATAAACTGCTGTTTACTTATTTATTTACTTTGGGGATACTAGAATTCCCCACACTAAACACACACACACACACACACAGAGAGAGAGAGAGAGAGAGAGAGAGAGAGAGAGACAGAGACAGAGACAGAGACAGACAGAGATACAGAGAGACAGAGAGAAAGATACAAACAGACAGTAAAAGCATGGCACTGAGGCCTTTGTCTTTAACACTGTAACTAAATCTAAACATATAGCTGGGGATCTGGAGAGACAGCTTGGATAGCTCCCAAGACATGAGTGCAGTTTCCAGCACCCACACTGGGAGACTAACAACCCCCTGTAGTTCCAGCTCCAGAGGCTCTAACATACTCTCTTTATATTGGAGATCACCTGCACACATGTAGCATGAACACATGTTCTCATGAACACATGCACACACACAAATAAAAATAAATCTTTAAAAAATACTAGCCCCTACATAATTTTAAAAAACTGTAAGTCTCCTAGAAGAAGGCATAGGAAGACACTGATCTTGGGAATAGTGTTTTGTTTTGTTTTGAAATCACACCAATGTCCAGGCAACGAAGCAAAGGGAAACACATCAAGTTATAAAGAATGAAAATCATGTGCAATTTGATCCTCATGTGGGACTTCTAACAACTGGAGCAGAGGCTGTCCTTTATGTAACTTGATATGCCAAGGTTGGTCAGTGTCCATGGGAGGCCTCTCCTTCTCTGAGGAGTAAGAAAAGTGGGGAGGGGAGAAGGAGTTATTGAGAGGAGAGGAGGGAGAAAAAACTGTGATCTGGATGTAAAGTAAATATTGTGCCAAGACAAAATCAACGGCTATTCCTGCTTCTGTGTGCCTCAATACCAAGGCAGGCATTGTGACTTGAAAGTGGATGGATGTGTTTCTGATCCCTGCGTGAACAAGGTTGTATAGCTCATGCAGATAGGAAGGCACATATGAGCCTGTCAAGAGTATTCTGGTGTGAACTGTGAGTTGGAAATTAGTGAATGTGGATCCCAGCCACGTGTCAGGTGCCACATGTCAGAACGTACTTCTGTGACTATGCACCTGGATTCCTTGAAGACCACTGTGAACTCAAGTTCGACGAATGTGCCAGTCACCCATGTCTCCATGAAGTCAAATACTACCATCTCTGCATGGGTAATGAAGTCACAGGGACACACTGTCAAACTTTGATGTCTCTTTGTTGGCCAAAGCCTTGTCACAATGATGTCTTCACACATGTAAAGAAGTGTTGACAGCTATGTTTGTCATGGCTGGGCTGGATACACAGGTGTGAGATGGACATAAATGAATTCAGTAGCAGTTCCCAATGTCTTCAGAAGATCAATAGGGCCACATTGCAGGCCTGACCTCCTTGTTCAGTACCTTGGAGCCTCAGACTATGGTTTTATCTGTCAGCCTGGATTCCCATGCTATACACTGGGCTTTTACATGTTTTGGGGATTCAAACTTGGGTCCTCAGACTTGCACAACTATCTTTTTTACCCACAAAGCCATTTTCTTAGCCACCTTCCTCTACCTTTAAAACCATCATCACTCCCTTGGGAAAATGTTAGCAGATTAACAAACACAAGATACCTTTCCCTGACTTCCTTCTGATCAGAAATCCCCCTTTTTGCAAACAGAGAACACAAGAAATGAAGGAAACACAAAAAGATAAACCCAAAACTCAAGTAACAACTTGTCCTTAATCTTTTTCTCCTAGATTCAATTAGAGTCTCCTGTGTCACCTTAACCCCTTAGGCTGATGGGGGAGAGAGACCCTGCAGTGATGACCACAGCTGTGCACAGAAAGAGCCAAGGGGTTCAAGTCTGTCACTGGGAACACTGCACTCAGTCTGAGCCTAGGAAGCCTTGTCAGATGAAATCAGCATTGGTTACTATTTGCTATTCTATTTTCCATGTGAAATAACCCCCATCCCATAGGCTCATGGGTTTGAACACTTGGTCACTAGCTGGTGGCACTGTTTGGGAAGGTTGTGGAACCTTTAGAAGGTGGAGCCTCTCTAGAAGAAGTTGGTCACTCAAGTCTAGTCTTAAAATTTTATGACCTGACCTGAGATGTAATGTGACTATCTGCTTCTACCATCATGCCTTATCTGCCATGATGGACCATGTCCCCTTAAACTGTGAGATATGGTAAACCAGCCCTTGTTTAAATTTGCTTGTCTTGTGTTTTATCCTAACAATGAGAAAAGAAGGTAATGCACCTCTCGTGTCTTTCGTCCCTTTGAGCTGTTGGGTAATAAGCCTAGAGTCCGTTGAGATGTTCTCATGACAAAGTTGATGCCCAGAGTTGTCACAAGTGTATCCCATCATGAGCCATGTTATTATGACCTGCTCAAGGGTGCTAGAACATGATCATGAGCGAGCCTGGAGACAAGAGAGAAGACATGTGTCTGGGCTGGTCACGCTGGCCATCATTACAGGACTGAGCAGGCAAGATGCTTGGGCTTCTTTCAATGTACTGAGGACACGACAGTAAAAGCTTAATAACTTAGAAAATGCAGGAATAAAAGTGATTCCAGAATGTGATTGCTGTCCCTGTTACTCTCATGGGCTTGCTGGAAGTGATGGACCCACATGTAAAAGGACTGGGAGCGAATCAGAAACTGCATAAACCTTCACTGCAGGGGAGAGAAGAAACTCTTTAGGGAGATATTCAATATACTTAAAATCCTAATGTCTTAGTTTGCCTCAATTTTCAGCTTTACACACACACTCTATAGAGTCGTGGGAGAGGAAAGTCACTACTGAGGAATGGCCTGGATCAGACCGACCTGAAGGCATTCTGTGAGGGATTGTCATCATCATCATCATCATCATCATCATCATTATTATTATTATTATCATCATCATCATCATTATCATTATCATTAATAGGCGCATGCAGTTGACTTTTTGAAAAAATCAAGTTGTAAACTTTATTACAAATTAAAAATGGTTTTTAAAAATCTCAACTTGACCAGATATGAAACCATTTTAAAAACTGTTTAAGGTGTACTGAGAAAAAAAACAGGCCTTTTTTTTTCTTAAAAAAACATGTTTGTCATTACCAAAAAGAGACATCTTTAGGTAAAAATAATAAAACCCCCACGCTGCATAGATAATGCAGATAGTTCTAGTGTATTTGGTAAAAAGGCAAAAAGCAAGCACTTAAGGTCTTCAGCTCCAATCTTTGTTCATTTCTTATTGCTGGAATTTCATATTCATTTCTTCTTGTTGGATGACCAAACCGGATGATGGTAGAGATGGTAAGCCAGCATTTACTCAGCCCCGCCCTGCTCAGCCTCGGGAGCGGATTCTCAGCTGGTGGATCCGCTGCTTTTGTCTCTTTGCCATCTTGTGGTTTAGGGTTCTCTGGACTACTGCGTCAGTAGTTGAAGTTGTGGCAATACCGACGTTGAGGTGGCTGCTGACCTTGGGTCTCATCTCCTTGATTTTTCTTTGTTCTTTTTTTTGCCATCCTCTCTAGGCTGTCTTTGGCGAGGAGGGCCCCTGAAATGAACACTGTGGAATCGTGGTCTGTAACCCCGATCCATATTCTGTCTCACTGGTCTACCTTGCTCTCCTGCACCCTGGTTGTCAGCAGCCTCCATTACTTCTTGTACAGGGGGTTGGAATACTGTGGTCGAGTGCATAGGGTCTCCGCATGTACTAAGGTGGGAACCTTCTGCGATAGGGCCGGCGTTGTTGGGCCTGGCCTTCAGGAGCACTTTATGATCCCTTGTTTTTCCAACTCTCACTGTTCTGATAATTTGACTGGTAGTTACATGAAGTACAGCTACGGTGTAGATAACGTCTATAATGGTTACAGTCTGCTGCGTATTTACTGCCTTGAACTGGAACTCCAATAGAGACTGCAATATTTGCTGCCTCCTCACTCTTTTTTCCTTCTACAACATTAAACTCCATCCCCTACACTGTGAAGGTACTTCCTGGGGTTATTCTTTATGGAAGTCTGGTGTACAAATAGGTCTTTTGTGCCATTCCTGTTGATGAAACCGTATCAGTTCCTTACATTGAACTGTTTTACTGTCCCCAAAACCATCGTTGGGATGACCTTTTTGTACCTGCCGGCAGGTGCTGTGGATGTGAGGCTGCCTGAGCTTCCACTGCTGGCTCCACTGCCCATAGAGCCGGGCTTGGTGTCGGTGGCACTGAGAGCGGGGGCGGCTGCTGGGTCTCAGCCTCGCTGCAGGGATGGCTGTGGCTCCTCCCGGGTGTGATGGTGACTAAGCCAGGAGCAACAGTGGGGTTCTCAGGGATCTCTGGGGTCTGTTCTCCACTCCCACTACCTATCGAACTAGGGTGTGGGAGGGGTTGTCTTAAGTATAAACTAATGTGAGAGGACTGAGCCCACTGTGGGCGACATCATCCCTATGTGAGTGAGCATGGCTGATATAAAGAGCTAGTTGACTGTGTGCATAAACAAACCAGTAGCATCATCCTTTATGCTTTCCACTTCAGGTTCTTACCTTGAGTTTCTGCCCTGATAAATTGTGACATAGAAGTAGACCTCTAGTAAACTCTTTTATTTTATAAAGTGAAATAAATCCCTTTCTCACTTACATTTATTTTGGTCATAGTGTTTTACTTTAGTAACAGAGAGGGAACTAGAATAGTCTGGTTGCTTGATGCATAAAAAACAGAAAAACAATGCTAAACTTCTTTCCTTCCTTCTTTCATTTTGCTTTGGGGAAATTTTGTTTTACTCTTTTGAAGGAGTTTTAAGATGTAGCCCAGGCTGGCTTAGAACTACATAGCACAGGTTGTCTTCAAGCTCACAATCTTCCTACCTCAGTCTCTGAAATGCCAGGATTATGGGAATGAAGCACCAATACAGCATCCTGCTCCTGGTTTCCTTCCTTTACACATTGTGGGATTCCTGAAAAATAACTGTGAGCTTCCCAGAGGCCCACATGCTGGAAAGATGACATAGTCAGACCCCAAAGCTATCTATATCTGCCTACATCTCTGTGAGTAAACAGCATCCAATCTCCAGACAAAGGACCCTTGAGGTAAGAGCTCCCATCCTTCAGCCCTTCCCAGATGATGCTAAGAAAACCAAAATGACTTGGTCTTGCTGAGCCTTGTATGGAATCCACATTTATGAGCAAAATAAATGTGTTCATGTTTTGAGGGAACAAATATTGGGGTATGGTTTACGTAGCCCTAATAACTGATCTCAACACTGTACTTCAACAAGAGCAGCTTCTTACTTGAAGTCCAGGTCTCTTGTATGTGGCATCCAGAAGAAACAGTGTCTATGTCATGAAATGCCCTGTGTTCTTCATGTATTCACTTTCTACTTATTCAAAAACACATGTGAAACACCTATGTGGTGAACTGTTACTAAGACATCTCCTCTGTCCCCTGGAATCTCACCATCTAGAGCAGCTGTTCTCAACCTGTGTGCCACAAACCCTTTTGGGGTACTGAATAACCTTTTCACAGGGGTCACTTAAGACTGTCCTGCATATCAGATGTTTACATTACTATTCAGAACAGTAGTAAAATTACATTTGTGACGTAGCAATGAAAATAATTTTATGGGTGGGCATCACCACAACATGAGAAAGTTATTAAAGGGTTTCAGCCTTAGGAAGGTTGAGAACCACTGTTCTAGAGAGACATGGAAATCACTGAACTGGTAAATGGTAGTGCCCAGTGCCCAATCCTATGCACTTTTTAACTCTTTTTCAAATCCTACCTGGTCTGTTATATCTTTTCAGCACATCCCAATTAGTTCTTCTAATAACAAAACCCTGGGTACCACGTAAAATGCACCCACATCTCTTCCACTGTGTCTTTAGTGACTTGACCTCTCTCCCTCTTCCTTTCCCTCTCTTCCTCATCCTCCCTCGTCCTCTCCCACTCCCTTCCCTTGTTTTAAACAGTGTCTCAGCAATGTGGTTCTGGCTGGCTTGAAACTTGCTATGTACGACAAGCAGGACTTGAACTCACAGAGGGCCTCCTGCCTCTGCCTCTCCAGATGTGGGATTAAAGCTGCATATTACCAACATCTAATCAGCATTGATTTCTTGGGATAGATCACAGTAGGAGTATTTACCACAGCATTTTGCAAGGATTGCCCTGGGGTTTTCTGCCTCATCCCTTTCCCATTTGCTGAGCTATTCTGTTTTCTAGCTATTTTATTAATATATGTAATTACAGGTAATATTATATGACATTTTCATGCATGTATATAACACATTTTAATCACAGTCACCTCTATGACCCTCTCTTGCCCTTTCTACACTCTCTGATCCTAAGTCTTCCTTTCACTAGTCCTCATTACGCTTTCATGGTTTGGGGTTCGTCTTGCTTGTAAATCAATGACTTTAATTAGGATTGTTTATAGGAGCAATGGTGACGTATGAGTGGTTACGCCACTGAAGAAAATCTCTCTCCTACCTCAGAAACCATTATGTGCACATAGATCCTTAAGATCTTATACGCTTCACCCCTACAGAAACCATGCCTTCACTTTCCTAAGGATACCTTCACCTGGTATCTACAAGGAACTAATTTGGAGAGATAGATGATGTTTTACAAAATAAATAAAATAACCAGTTGGTGTGTCCTTCCCTCTTAACATGACTTAGTTGCCTGTAGTTCCTTAGGCAGAAGGATGGTGAGGAAAACGCACCCCACCATCCACATTAGCATGTCTACTGTTCTTGTTCATGGTCAGCACATGTTTAGTCTGTCATACAGGTGAGATTTTATGGGTGTAGCTTCTGACTTTACCAGAAAACACAATCTCACAGCAAAATCTAATTATCCAATACCAAACTCTCCTTAAACAAACATACAAGTAACATTATACAGACTGAGCAGATTATAATTAAGAATATATATGTACAAACACATATACACATGCATGTAACAACAATTAATGAAAAAAAGAGACCATATAAACTTGGAAGAGAGAAAAAAAGGGGTATGTGGAAGGGTTTGGAAAAGAGAAGGAAGAAATTATGTAATTATAGTCTCAAAAAATAGAATTTAAATAAAAATTGTCCAAATGTAGTATGAGCAACAAAGACAGAGACCACAAAAAAAAGATAAAAATTTCTAGTTGTATATTTTCAAATAGTTAAAAGAGAGGCTTTTAAGTGTTCTTGTCACAAAAAAAAAGTGCTAAATATTCTGTACTAAACTGCAGGCTCAGCCTGATAATCCACAGTGTAAATACATGTTGAAACATCCTGAGGTACTCTGTGCAATTATTACTTGTCAGAAGGAAAGTAAAACTTTGAAAAATAGATCTTCTGGGAATGCATCTCTTTTAGGAAATAATTGGCGGTGTTGGTAGAGAGATGATAAGGACTCCCTCAGCTGTGGAGAATGTTACTGGCTGGGACTCACTTGGCTCCATTCTGGACAGTTTGCTGGCTGCTGGAGTCTCCACATGCGCATGATTCTGGCAAGCCTGCCAAGGTGGTTTGTAGATAAGCTTAAGCAGTGCTGGGAGTTTCTGGACCCAGGGACTGCAGAGCAATCATTGCTGTGTCTAGGCTTGTGGGGACCAGAGTAAGAGCTGAGGGAAATACAGGGAAGTCCTGCCTACTCACCTGCCATGAAGGAATGGGGTGTTCTGTCTTTCTAAAAGATAACATTTCCCATCTTGTGGGTTGAATTTGCCCATACCAGAAGAGGTTTGACAGCTGTTTCTGTTAGCTTTAACAGTGTTGACTTTATATAATCTAGACTCTTCTGAGAATGGAGTTTCAGTCAAGGGACTGCCCAGATCAGACTACACTATGAGCATGCCTATGGGAGATGGTTGTGATTGTTAGCTGATGTAGGTCAGTCTAGCCCATGGTGGGGCAGCACCATTCCCTCAGTAGGTGTTCCTTGGCTGTACAAGAAAGCAGGAGATGAGTGAACTAGCGAGAAAGCCAGTGAGCAGCGTCCCTCCATGTCTGCTTCAGGTACCTGCTTGAGTTGCTGCCTTGGGTTTCCTCAATGGCAGACTGTGACCGGTAAGATGAAACTAATCTTTTCCTACCATAAATTGCTCTTGGTCAAAGTGTTTCGTCATAGCAACAGGAAATAAACTACAGCAACATTCTATCCTCCATCCTATACCAAGATAGCCTCATTTAGACTTTGCACATAGCAAAGTTTGTATTGAAATAGTGAGAATGGATTCTCACTGCAACGTGACTGGGATTCTTGCATCAGAAAGACAAGAGACAGTGACTAGAAGAAACGCTGAGTAAAAAAGACAAACACGGGGAGACCAAAAGGTGTAGGTAGCCAACTATACATGGCCCACAGGCCATATATATAGCTTACCAACCCCATAATCAAGATTCTTCCCTTAAGTAATGAAGTGTTCTTGGATTGACAACCCCCTCTTCTCTTGTGAAGTCTTCTCCGGGAATTGTTAAAAAGACCTAAACTTCTCTCAGAGAAAGCTCCTTCACCCAAAGTCAATGTGCCTTCTGAGGGCATCCTAGGGGTCAGGGACTGGAAGAGCATGGTGTTGTGGCATGACAAGGTGACTTCCCATGCCCTGTCTCTACCATCTGCCAACCAGATGAGGAGATCATATTGGTTGACTTAGTGTATTTTATGGCTCTGTGTTTCTCCAGCTAAACTTGTTTGGTGATATTGAAAAGGTATGTTTGATAACAAAATCAGAAATGTGATAGTTCAAATTAATTATATTATCACTTATTATAGAGTGGATTGATTAGTGCCTAGGATGTTCTAGCTGTGGATGAACCTGTGACTGTGTTTCCAGATCAGTCAGTTGTACTTGCTGTTTTGTGTCAACTTGACACAAGCTGGAGTTATCACAGAGAAAGGAACTTCCCTTGAGGAAATGCCTCCATGAGATCCAGCTGTAAGGCATTTTCTCAACTAGAGATGGGGATGAGGGTCCAGCCCATTGTGGGTGGTACCATACCTGGGCTGATAGAACTAGGTTTTATAAAAAAAGCAAGCTGAGTAAGCCAGGGCAAGCAAGCCAGGAAGTGACATCCCTCCATGGCCTCTGCATCATCTCCTGCTTCCTGACCTGCTTGAGTTCCTGTCCTGACTTTCTTTTCTGATAAACAACAATGTGGAAGTGTAAGCTGAATAAACCCTTTTCTCCCCAACTTGCTTCTTGGTCATGATGTTTGTGTAGGACTAAAAACCCTGACTAAGACAGGTATGATATGATCTGCAACACTATCCCATGGACTGAGGGCCAGAAAGAATAGAAGAGGAGAAGGAGAAACACAACACAAGGATGCTCTTCTTGAGTGTGTGTGTATACTAAACAATCAAAAACCCCAACACAGAAGGAACTCTCTGAGTCCCATCAGAAGTATTTCAAGTTTGCCAACCTCCCCTTACTTTTTGTTGTTCTGTTCAAATTCTGACTTTTCTTTTTTTAACTGATGAGAGCACTTTATTAGTTAATTTTCTATTATACAATGAATAGCATGCGAAAGATAACTGACAGGAGAAAAAGTGGGTTTATTTTGGCTCACAGTTCAGAGAGGACACAGTCCATCATGGTGAAGAAGACATCACAGCAGGAGCATAAAGCTAGCCTGGCAGTCAGGAAGCAAAGTGGCCACATTCCATCCACAAACAAGAAACAGAGAGAAAAAAGGAAGTAACACCAGGCAATACAACTTCAAACCCTGGCTCGTGCTGATTCACTTTCCCAAGCAAGTTTCTACCTTCCAAAAGTTCCATGACCTTCCCAAACAGCACCACTGGATAGAAAACAATTGTTCAAACACACAAGCCTATGCTGGACATAGCATATCTAAACCACAGCAGGTGCTGTATCAAAACATAAAATAAAACTTCTGGGAATTGTTCTGTGCTATTTCATCCAAATTGAAGCACACCTTCTAATATGGAAGACTTAGGAAGCCATGTATTTTAGCAGAGCTTGTGACTCCTAAGATTCCTAAGGTCTCTCCATGTGGTTATAAAGGCATTGAACAATGGGAGAGGAGAGGGATCTCCTCCATTAGCGAAACTGATTACATATACTGCAGGGAGCTCTCGGGATACAGTGTTTCATGATTCGTCAGTCAGTCTAGGGTGGGCTTTTTAGTGAGTCATCTATGCTCCTGTTAGTAGCCCCAGTAAACTCACTGGCTCACTAACCTACACTCTGGTGGAATCATCCCTTCAGACTGTGACGGGTGCCCTATCTGAGGGAAACGTATTTGTTCTCGTGCCCCAACTACAGCATAAGCATTTTTGCTTGGGGGCATCTGCTGCAGAAGCAGAGAGAAAGCTGATGGAGTAAGTCTCTAGGTCACCACTGACACTATGTGTTCCCTGACTTTGTTTGTGTGTGGGTCATAATTGTTAATAAGGAAGCTCCCATGCATTCATTTGCTTACTTTGCTCCTAACTGTGGGAATAAATTGCTCCAAATTTGTTGTGGCAGGATTCTGCAGGGTGCCAGTGGGCATATTTGCCATTTTTGGAAGACTCATATGAAACTCTGTGACAATCTGTTTAGTCAGCAAACCCTATCTTGCCCTGCTCAATGGGTGGTTGCCTGACCATTCACCCATCCCTAGATGAAAAAAAAAAAAAGATGATGCCGACAACTTCAATGTGAAAAGTCAAATTTGGACTCAAGGGCTCTGGGATGAGGCAGTGGGACAGTGTAGAGACAACAGGATGTGTGACATCAGTGGTCTTTGGCAGGAACCCATGAAAAATTATCTTTAATGGTTTCAATCACTGTAATGACTAACGTGATATCCTGTGCTCGTTACGTTTCTGTCAACTTGACTCATACTAGTATCTGGGAAGAAAGGATGTTTATTGAGAAAATGTCTCTATAAGATTTGCCTATAGATGTTAGCATTTTATTGATTAATTATTGATATGTCTACCCTAGTGTGTACTGTGCCACTCTTGGCCATATGATCCTGGGGTATATGAGAAACCATGTCAAGCAACCCAGGGTTAGCAAGCTACTTAGCATCCCTCCTCCTCGGCCTCTGCTTCAGTTTTTGCCGCCTGGTTCCTTATATGACTTCTTTTCATGATGGATTATAGAGTACAGATGATATAAACTATTTCCACCTCATATTGCTTTGGGTTGTAGTGTTTCTCCCAATAACAGAAAGCAAACTAGGGCAAATTCCATACAGACGTGGCAGCTCTGAACTGCTTCAGGGTTTGCAAACAGCCACCTTATTGAACCAGGATCTGATTCAGAGCTGAAGCATGGGGGCTGGAGAGATGACTCAGTCAGTCAAGTTCTTACTTTGCAAGCAAGAGTATCTGAGTTCAGTCCCTAGAACTCATGTTTAAATGCCAAGTGTGATGGCATACACTCATAATCCCAAAACTGGAGAGGCAGGACAGGAGGATCCCCTGGTGTTCACTGGCACTAGCCAGCCAGCCTTGTTTACTTGCCAAGCTCCAGGACTGGAGCTAGAGGACAGTACAGGGGTTAAAAAAATACTTTGCTGTTGCAGAGGATGTGTGTCCAGTTCACACTCCCATTCTGAGTGGTTCACGGCTGTCTATAACTCCAGTTCTAGGAGCATCTGTTTCCTCTGGCCTCTATGGACACCCCATATATACATGTACATGTGCATATACAGACATACAGGTATACTTAACTTAAATAATGTTATAAATAAATCTTTAAAAATATAAAAATAAAACAACTTACACATACATGCAAAGGTAAAAGTCTAGTGAAGGTTAAAAACCTGAGATTGTTCTGGACCCCAAGTGTACTTTACATATACATATATATAAGTCTTCATGCACATGCACATATACATGCACACACACATGTGTGCACATGCACACACACACATATACACAGATATACACAAACACACACACACATACACACACACACACACACACACATGCACACACGCACACATGCTGTCCTATGAAAAAAAACTTCAATATTTTTCCAATTTAATACTGTAAGAGGACCTTCCAAGAAAATATGAAACCAGAGAGAGACTTAGCAGTCATGAGACAAGAAAAGTAAATTGGCAGACAACACAAACACATGAACTATCTCAGGAAGATCTAAAGAGAAAAACACCCTAAACCTCAAAGAGGTATCAGTTGAGGAAGAAGAATGTAGAGACCTCAGATGAACCAGAAGGGAGATTAGAAAAACAGATAAGAGGAAAGCAGAGACCAAAAGACATCTGGAGCTCCTGCCAGGTTAGCCAAATCAGTGAGTTTCTGATTCAATCAGAGATCCTTTCTTAAAGAGTAAGGTAGAAAGTGATTGAAAAAGACACTTCTGGCCTCAACACACACATGTGCGTGCATGCACATGCTTGTGTGCACACATACACACACACACACACACACACACACACACACACATACACATGCACACACACAGAATAAAGAGAGTGATGATTATCCCTATCTTGGTTTCTTAAACATGGAAGAATAGAGATGATCAAATGTCATTTCTATTTTCCACCCAGGGACCTCAGCCTGCTGTTTATTTCATGGATTTGCATATAAAGGTGGCACCACAGCACGACCAGGTAGGTAAAACCATATGGTGTGATGGAAAGATGGGGAAGTAGGCAATGAGGGAGGGGCAACACTAGAGTCCACCTGATGGTAGTTGAGTCCTACCTTCATTTCCTTTTAAAAGGATCTGAACTTTATAGACATTTATGTTCTCCTAACAGAACATTTCAACAGCTAGTAAGCATCCTAGAGGATATACTTGTCCTTCAGAAAGTTTAACATCATTTCCAAGGTCTCACATCTTCTGAGGTGTCCCAGAGCCCCAAACCAAGTCCATGATTTTTATATATACTTTTTTAATTGGTGACAAAATCAATCATTTCTGAGGTAATTTCATTTGGGAGAACAGAATTTCTCACAAAAGTAATTAGTGTTAAATCTTCTGTATTTCAGAGACAAGTGGTGTTAATGAGGAATGGGTGTTACAGCAAGGGCGAAGGTAATATTCCAATTGTAGGTTTTTCCAAGGATGGAAATAGGGTATCTGAAAGATGTTGCAAATTAGAAGTTGGAAGAATAAAATCTTGGTAGCTGAATTGCTCTTAATCTAGGCAGAAGGGGATCTTCTCTCTCAACTTTCTCCCTTCATGGGTACAGACTGGAACACATTGGCAATTTTTAGTATTTTACTTTATCCAAAATATTAATTTTAAGAAAACTCATGTCATCAGGATGGGTGGCCTGCCTGGAGATTGTTGGGCACCTAGAAGAGCTGCAGGAGGACTCTCACAGCTGAGCGCAGGGGAGAGTCCACATTCCTCTCCACTGACTACCTGGGAGAGACCGCCCTGAACTCTCAATGTGCAAGTAGCAGTGCTGCCTGGGAAAGACACTTCCGGCCCAAGGCCAGAGATGGCCCAGTTGCATCAAGACTAGGCACTGCCATCGGAATTCAAAGCCTACCAAGACAGCTAAACACCCAGGAGCAATCTCTCTTCAAAGACCATGGGCACAAAGACCAACAGGAGAGACAACCTCTGGTCAGAAACAACAAGACCACCTAGCATCACCAATAACAACATGGCAATAGGGAAGCAAAATAATCTAAGAAACCAAAACCAATACAACCTGACAGCATCAGAACCTAGTTCTCCCACCACAGGAAATAGTGAATATCCCAACACACCACAAAAACAAGACTTAGACTTAAAATCATATTTTATGATGATGATGGAGGTCCTCAAGAAGCACATAAATAACACACTTAAAGAAGTACAGAAAAGCCAGGAGAACACCCTCAAGTTAAAGCCCTTAAAGAAGAAACTCAAAAAAACCACAAAAGCCGCTTAAAGAGCTGTAGGAAATCACAACTAAACAGGTGACAGAATTGAAAACAGAAATAGAAACAGTGAAGAAATCATAAAAGGAGACAACCCTGAAGTTGGAAAAGCTAAGAAAAACATCGGGAGACATTGACTCAAGCATGACCACCAGAATTTGAGAGATAGAAGAAAGAATCTAAGGGGCAGAAGATACCATAGAAAACATTGATATAACAGTTAGAGAAAATGCAAAAGTAAAAAAACCTTCTAACCCAAAACATCCAAGAAATCCAGAACACAATGGGAAGACCAAACCTAAGGATAATAGGTGTCAAAGAAAGCATTAACTCTCAACTAAAAGGCCGAGTAAATATGTTAAACAAAATTATGGAAGAAAATTTCCCTAAACTAAAGAAAGAGATGACCATGAACACACATGAAGCCTACATAACCCCAAATAGATTGGACCAGAAAAGAAATTCTTCCCTACACATGATAGTCCAAAAAAAAAAAAAAAAAAAAAACAGATGTCCCAAACAAAAAATACTAGAAGCAGTAAGGAAAAAAGGACATGTAACATATAAAGGCAAACTGATTAGAATTAACCCAGACTTCTCAAAAGAGACTATGAAAGCTAGAAGATCCTAGACCAATGACATACAGACCCAAAGAGAACACAAATGCCAGCCAAGGTTACTATATCCAGCAAAACTCTCAATTACCATAGATGAAGAAACCATTATATTCCAGGACAAAAGCAAATTTACACAAATTTGTCCACAAATCCAGCCCTAAAAAAATAATAGATGTAAAACACCACAAAGAGGGAAACTTCACTCTAAGAAAAGCAAGAAATTAATCATCTTGCAATAAACCCCAAAGAGGAAAAGCACACAAACATAACTCTACCTCTAACAACAAAAATAGCAGAAAACAACAATCTTTAATATATCTTAAAATCAATGGACTCAATTTCTCAATAAAAAGACATAGATTATCATACTGTATATGTAAACAGGATGCAACATTTTGCTACATACATGAAACTCATCTCATCAACAAAGATAGGTACTACTTCAGAGTAAAAGACTGAGAAAAGACCTTCCAAGCAAACGGCCCCAAGAACAAGCTGGAGTAGCCATTCTAATATCAAATAAAGTAGATTTTCAACCAAAAGTTATCAAAAAATATAAGGAATGACACTTTTTACTCATCACAGGAAAAATTTATTAGGATGAACTGTAAATCCTAAGCATCGATGCTCCAAATACAAGAGCACTCATAAATAAAACCATACTAAAGCTCAAAATATATATTGCACCACACACAATAAGAGTAGGAGACTTCAACACCCCACTCCCAACAATGGAAAAGATCATGGAAACAGAAACTAAATAGAGACACAGTGAAACTAACAGAAGTTATGAACCAAATGGATTTAACAAACATCTATAGAGTGTTTCATTCTAAAACAAAAGAACATATCTTCTTCTCAGCACCCAATGACACCTTCTCCAAAACTGACAATATAGTTGGTCACAAGACAGGCTTCAAGAGATACAAAAACATCAAAATTATCCTATGCATCCTATCAGATCACCATGGGCTAAGGATGGTCTTTAATAACAACAAAACAAACGAAAATCCCATATACACATGGATGCAAAACAATGCTCTACTCATTGATAGTTTGGTCAAGAAGGAAATAAAGAAAGAAATCAAAGACTTTTTAGAATTTAACAAAAACGAAGGCACAACATACCCAATAGTATGGGATACAATGAAAGCAGTACTAAGAGGAAAACTCATAGCACTGAGCTCCTCCAAAAAGAAACTAGAGAAAGCATGCGCAATAGTTTGACAGCACATCTGGAATCTATAGATCAAAACACCCAAGAGGAGTAGATGGCAAGAAATAATCAAACTCAGAGCTGAAATTAACCAAATAGAAACAAAAAGAACTATATAAAAAAATAACAATTCTTTGAGAAAATCAACAAGATCAATAAACCCTTAGGCAGATTAACTAGAGGGCACAAAAGGAGTGTACAAATTAAGAAAATTAGAAATAAAAGGGGAAACATAACAACAGAAACCAAGGAAATTCAAGAGACCATCAGATCCTACTACAAACACCTATACTAAACAAAATTGGAAAATCTAGATGAAATGGACAGATTTCTAGACAGATATCAGGTTCCAAAGTTAAATCAGGATCAAATAAACCATCTAAACATCCACATAACCCCTAAAGAAATAGAAGAGTCATCAAAAGCCTCCCAACCAAAAAAGCCCAGGGCCAGATGGGTTTAGTGCAGAATTCTATCAGACCTTCATAGAAGACCCAATACCAATACTCTCCAAACTATTCCACAAAACAAAAAGAGGGAATACTAAGCAACTCATTTTTTGAAGCCAGAGTTATGCTCATTCCTAAACAACACAAAAACCCTACAAAGAAAGAGAACTTTAGACCAATTTCCCTAATGAACATTGATGAAAAAATACTCAACAAATTTCTTGCAAACTGAATCTGAGAACTATCATTCGCCATGGTCAAGTAGGTTTCATTCCAGGGATAAAAGGGTGGTTCAATATACAAAAATCCACGAACACAATCCACTATATAAACCAACTAAAAGGAAAAAATCACATGATCATCTCTTTAGATCCTGAGGAAGCATTTGACAAAATTAAACACCCATTCATGTTAAAAGTCTTGTAAAGGTCAGGAATTCAAGGTTCATAATTAAACCTAGTAAAATCAATATACAGCAATCCAGTAGCCACCAAACTAAAAGGAGGGAAACTTGAAGCAATCTCACTAAAATCAGGGACTAGACAATGTTGTGTACACTCTCCCTATCTATTCAATATAGTACTGGAAGTACTAGCCAGAACAATCAGACAACAAAAAGAGGTCAAAGGAATACAAATTAGAAAGGAAGTAGTGAAAATATCACTATTTGTATATGGCATGATAGTATATTTAAGTGACCCCAAAAGTTCCACCAAAAAAATATTAACAGCTAATAAACAACTTCAGCAAAGTGGCTGGATATAAAATTAACTGAAACAAATGAATAGCCTTTTTCTAGTCAAAGGATAAAAAGGCCTAGAAAGAAGTTAGAGAATCAACACCCTTCACAATAGCCACAAAGAATATAAAATACCTTGGGGCAACCCTAAGAAGCAAGTGAAGGATCTGTATGACAAGAACTTCAAGTCTCTGAAGAAGGAAAACGAGGAGGCCCTCAGAAGGTGGAAAGATTTCTCATGCTCATGAACTGGAAGAATCAACAATTGAAAAGGGCCATCTACAGATTCAATGCAATGCTCATCAAAATTCCAACTCAGTTCTCCATAGAGTTAGAAAGAGCAATTTGTAAATTCATCTGGAATAATAAAAAGCCCGATATATCAAAAACTATTATATCAACAATTTAAAAAAACCTTCCTGGGTAATCACCATCCCTGACCTCAAGCTGTATTACAGATCAATTTTAATAAAAACTGCATGGTATTGGTACAGAGATCAGGAGATCAGTGGAGGAGAAGTGAAGACCCAGAAATGAACCCACACACCTATGGTCATTTGACCTCTGACAAAGGAGCTAAAAACATTCAATAAAAAGAAGCACAGCCTCTTCAACAAATGGTGTTGATCCAACTGGCAGTCAGCATGCAGAAGAATGCAAATTGATCCTTTCTTATCTCTTTGAACAAAGCTCCAGTTCAAGTAGATCAAAGGTCTCCACATAAAACCAAGTACATTGAAACTAGTAGAACAGAAAGTGGGGGAAAAGCTTAGAACACAAAGCCATAAGGGAAATTTTTCTGAAGAGAACACCAATGGCTTATGCTCTCAAATCAAGAAATGGGATGTCATGAAATTGCAAAGCTTCTGCAAGACTAAGGACACTGTCAAAAGAGCAAAACAGCAACCAACTGATTGGGAAAAGATCTTTACCAATCCTACATCTGATAGAGGGCTAGTATCCAATATATATATAGAACTCAAGAAGTACAGAGCTACTCAGAGACTTCTCAACTGAGGAATATCGAATGGCTGAGAAATACACAAAGAAATGCTCAACATTTCTAGTCATCAGGGAAACGCAAATCAAAACAATCCTAAGATTCCACCTCATACCGGTCAGAATGGCTAAGATCAAAAACTCAGATGACAACAGATGCTGGCGAGGTTGCGGAGAAAGAGAAACACATCCTTCACGGTTGGTGGGATTGTAAACTGGTACAACCACTCTGGAAATCAGTCTGGCAGTTTCTCAAAAAATTGGACATACCTGAGGACCCAGCTGTACTACTCCTAGGCATATACCCAAAAGAAGCTTCAACATATAACAAGGACATATGTTCAACCATGTTCATAGTAGCCTTATTTATAATAGCCAGAATCTGGAAAGAACTTAGAAGTCTTTCAACAGAGGAATGGATACAGAAATTGTGTTACACGTACACAATAGATTACTACTCAGCTATTAAAAACAATGACTTCATGAAATTCCTAGGCAAATGGATGAAACTTGAAGCTATCATCAGAAGTGAGGTAACCCAGTCAGAAAAGAACACTCATAGTATGTTCTCACTTATATGTGATACTAGCCCAAAGATCTCGTAATACCCGAGAAATAATTCACAGAACTAATGAAGCTCAAAGAGAAGAAAGGCCAGAAGGTGGATGCCTTGGTCCTTCTTAGAAGGGAGAACAAAACATTCATGGGAGAAAATAAAGGGACAAATAGAAGATCGGGGATTTGAGAAAAGATTATCCAGAGACTGCTTCACTTGGGGATCCACCCCATATGCACCCAATAAACCCAAGCACTATTGCCGATGGCAAGTAGTGCTTACTGGAAGGAACCTGATATGGATGCCTCCTCAGAGTCTCTGCCAGAGACATACTGATATAGAGGAGGATGCTTGCAGTTAACCATCAGACTGAACACGAGGACCCCAATGAAGGAACTAAAGAAAAGACTGAAGGAGCTGAAAGGGTCTTCAACCCCATGAGAAGAACAAAATGATCAACTAACCAAACACACCACAGCTCCCAGGGACTAAAACACTAACCAATGAGTTCAAATGGAGAGGCCCATGGCCCCAGGTGCATATGCAGCAGAGGATAGCATTCTCTGGAATCAATGAGAGAAAAGGTCTTTGGTCCAATGAAGGCTCATTTTCCCAGTGTTGGGGAACACTACTGAGGTAGTTGGTGGGAGAGGGTGGTTGGAAAAGAGAACACCTTTATGGAGACAATTGAAGGGTGAGGGAGGATAGGATTGGAGGAAGGGGATAACATCAAAAATGTAAGTAAATACAGAAAACACATTTTATAAAGATAGTCTTTACTTAATAAGCTGAGAAAAGTGATCATTTGTGTCTTATCAGAGGAAGGAATTTTATTTTGTTGCATTTCACATATTCAATATATTCATGGAATACCATTGCTCTCTATCAGTCAATAAGTCTGAGCAAAACATACACAACACAAGTAGAATACATTTGTTTTGTTGTGCAGCTGTCTGTTTCTCACTCAAACAGCCTATCCAAGGCTGATGCTTGTTAAGAATCTGGAAAGAAATCAACTCATAAGTCTCAGGAATTCAATAAAAGTCAGAAATCTCTGGAACTTGATAAAACTCACAAGTCTCAGGAAGCAACTAAAATTTAACAGGACTCACGGGCACCTTCTCAAGGTTACACAAACAGTGATGACTGGTGGGAAAAGTGTCTTTTCTGAAAATCCAAGCAGACTGCAAGTGAGACCCCATTATGTACTCAGTGCATGAAAAATAATGTCTCCTTTAAAAACAAACAGCTACTCTATCAAGTTGCTTTTCAGCTTCACAAGGAGTGCACTTTTCAAGAGTTGTCATCCTTGCTGGGGTAGGTTTCTCAGTGATGCAGCTGCTTTTAGTTCACATATGCTCCTGTAAGTAACCCCTCATTCATATTCCTGTAGGTAGCCCTAATTAATTCACCAGTTCACTAATCTAGACTTGGGCACAACTGTTTCTTTGGTTTGTCAAATCAATGTCACATCTGGGGTGAACAGACACTTATGTGTGTTTTCCCAAGAAAAATCACACAACATATTTCTGGTTTACACTATTCAGTCTGAGTAAGGGTGATCCTCTAGTTTGTATTGCCACACCAGAAGTTAAAGGCAGACAGCTTTTCACTGATGTGCACTGTGCATGGTGTAAAAATTTTTTTGGCTTATGGTTTCTGCCTCCCCTGCTGTTTAGCTCACACCTTTGTTACATTAATTAATAATAATAAAAGACAACTAACCCTTGATATCACTGGAATCTAAGAGCTATACATCTTATACATCTGCGGGGTATTTTTATCGTAGCAGCAGGTGCCTTCCCTTGACTCTCTGTTGTGAACTCTGCTGACATCCCAAGCAACTGCCCCCTGAGGTTATTGTCACAATTCCCACTATCCCAACAAAATCAAAACTCTAGAAACTTGTAATTTAACAATTAGATTTATATCAGTAAATTCTCACTCCCCAAAATGTCCATACAATAAACTCAGATCCAACTGATATGATATAATCTGCCCACCTAGATAAGACAAACTGTCCTATAATAATCCATCCCTATTAAGACATTTATAGCTACCTGTGGCTATCCAAAACCACACAGAGATGGGACATCCTCTTCCTCCTCCATCTTGGCTTCTTCCTCTCTCTTGGCTTCTCTCCCGTTTCCAAAACTCCATTCCCACCTTACTTTTTCACTGCAATTACAGTCCTTGCCTTATCTTGTGCCTGCCCTCACCAGTATATCAACCACATACCTGTTGTCTGATTCTTCTAATTCACATGTATGTATTAATAAGTTTTCACTGTGTAACCCATTGTTCTTAAACACAGAAAGGGTTTTCTCCCCATAATGTTCCTCAATTGTTTGTGTTCCTCTGGACTTCACATTTTAAAATTTGCAACAGGGATACTGCTTAAGGTGACCGTGGGATCCCAATTACAAATATATTTATTGATAGGGTGACTCTTCTCTTCAAGGAGCATCTAGTCTTGTCTTGGTGTGAAAAGAAACTGTCACTGTGTGAAAGCTCCAGAAACATGTTGTTCACTTGCTGATTGGTAGTTTCTTTAGTTCTGAGGCCATTGGTATGGGAAGGGACTCTGCAAGGATGCCATACCCAAATATCACAAAGTGTAATACTTCCTTGTCTGAGTTGTATTCAGAACTGAGAACAACACAACAACAAAAGTACCAAATGTACCTCTTCTCATATTGTCATGCTCTTGATACAGTTGCTAGAGACTGGCTCTACATCATGACCAATTTTGTAATTACAATGACTTATTTATTTATATTACACTCTTAACAATGACCATGTAGTAATTATTATTGGTTAATTTTAATAAAATATTACTGAAAAACAGGTCAGGTTACCCTGCAGGAATTCTGTCTTCCAGTCAAGATGAAAGTGAGAAGATGGAGGAAGACCATCAAGGATGCCCTGTTGATGACCACCCGACTGGCTAAGTTCCCATGGCGGGTGCTGCCATGACAGCCCCATGCATCCCAATTCCGTGGCAGGCTTAGTGCTTCCTGTCACTGTACCTTTCTCTGGAACTCAGTTGGGTCACCACGTGAAGAACCGTACAATCTTAGTTTAGAATCAACAGGAACAATTGCTGCCATTCTAAGTTATCATTCCTCTGGTAGAGGATACCAACAGAACCTGTGGCCCTTCCCTAGATAGGTTTTCTCTCCATGCTCTTTCCTGTCCAAAAGGCAGTCTCTTTCTTTTGCCTTCCCACTTTCTCCCTCCAAGCAGGAAGTTCAGCCTACTCCTCGCCCAGTGATAGGTTCCCTGAAATCTTTATTCATTGGGAGAAGATTCTTGCCACATGTCCCAAGACACAAAACCCCAAAACTTCAAAAGTATTCTTTAAGTTGAGATCTGTGTTTATGCCACTGTCCTGACTAACTACGTTCTCTGCTTGTCTTTATAAGAATTCTCTTACCTTTCATGTTGCTCCTCGGTCAATTTCCATCAATTGACCCTTTTCTTCTGCTACCTGTTTATAAATTCTTAGGTCATCTCTGTGTTTAGAGTTAGCTCAACCTCTCCCCATGTTACAATAAAGTCAACCGCGGCATTCAACTGGAATGGTGTCTTTCTTTCTGTTTTACTCAATTCTCTTTTTATTTCTACCACACCACTTCCCACCTTTTTTATTATTTCCTAGACATGTTCCTTCTTAAGGAAACTAGTAAGTGATACTCAGTCCCTTCATCTTCCATTCAAGCAGCAGAACGAGGCTAGGATGGTGGCTTAATCAATAGGGTGCTTCCCTTGCAAGCATGAGGACCTGGGTTCAGGACTCAAAACCTGCATAAAATCCGGATTATAAACGCTGGCTTATAATCCTAAAATGGCAAGATGGGGGGTGGAGACTAGAAGCTCACTGTCCAGCTGGTGTAGCTCACATGGTGAAGAACCAGGTCAGTGGAAGACCCCGTATCAAAGAAAATGTGGAGGATACCTAACTAAGGACCACATGTGAGGTCGACTCTGACCACGCACACATATGCACCCATGGACACACATAAACACACAGGGGGTGAAGGGAGGATTTACCTTCCATCCCCAGTGCCCAGCCTGGCTGTTCGTAACCACTTGTAACCCCAGCTCCGGAAAAAAAAAAAAAAAACTAGAATATAAGTAAAAATACGTAGTCTAATGCCCACCCTACTTCACAAAGACCCACTTTCCCAAACGTTCACAGTTGTCTCTTCTGCAGAGGATTTGACGGCTTTGTTGATTAACTGGAATGGTGATGACTACCAAGAATGTCATTTGGAAGTTAAGTGGAAAAAGCCAACTGTGCATTATGAATCTAAAATTACTTTCATTGGGATGCTCTGGAATGGAATTATCAAGGCTTTTTTTAATTAATTTGGTAGAGAGGTTTATTGTGTGGAGCTTCTGGGATAATGCGCAAGCTCTGATAAGCAAGTCAGATGGCTGCCATCTGAGTGCTCACACTCCTGAGCTTTGTGGACTAGAGGAGTGTCCCACGCATACCCATTTGGTTACCTGGCAACTCATAAATGGACTTTATTGCAGGTGACAGGGGCAAGGAAAGTCTGGGGCTGGCTTCCTCCTCCATGGAGTTCATCTCCTGTGGGTTCAGGAATGTGAATGGTGATGAGCTTTGTCAGCCTACCAAAGGAGCTAGAAACTCAGAAACTCAGCTGAATAAAGAAAGAGATTCAATAATGTGAAAACTTCACCCTTAAAGGGCGGTGGGGGGTGGGGAGATCCACACACTCGAGATTAAAAAATCCATGTCTTTCTTTAAAATGATAAATTTTACCTCGTAGCAAAGAGACAGTGAGTCACTCAGACATGTCTCCATCCTGTGCTCCACAGTCCTGCCCCGAGCACAGCACAAGACAGAGCACTTAGTGTTGGGGCAGGGCGTCTCCATCCAGACTGTAACACTGGGCCCTGTGCTCCTCAGAGGTGCTTCGTAGTCAGCAAGAATTTCCTCAAAGTGTGCTTTCTAGGGCTGCGGAGATGCCTCAGCAGATGTCATGCTTACTGAACAAGCATGTGGAACCTGAGTTCAAATCTCCCAGATCCATATAAAAATGTCAGGTGTAGCATGGTACCCATCTGTCCCAATACTCCGACAGCCAGAGGCAGGAGTCACTGAGGCTTGGTGGCCATCAGTCCAGCTCCGAGCTCAGGGAGAAGTCCTGTGTCACGGTGATAAGACAGAGAGCAACAGATTAAGACACTCTGTGCCCTCCTCTGGCTTCTACATACATGCATGGGTGCACATACTTGTGTACACAAGTGCACATACACCATACAACACACTCACACACTCTACTGTGGGGAATTTACAATAATACTTCCAAAAGTATATGAGCACACACTTTACATTAAAAATTATTTTTTTCCAACATTTTAACCAAGCTAATAGGAGGAGTTCTGTTTTGCGTACTTGAATGAGAGTCCCTGGAAGGGGAGTGGGGTCTTCGAAGTCTGACCGATTAGAACTGCAGGAGTTCCATAGGGCTCATATGGAGAGGTGGGAATGTTGCAAGTCCAGAGTCAAATTATCTTGTGGGTGGGTATATTTAACTAGACCTCGCTTTCACTCCTCTGTACAAAGCCTAACATCTTTTGTGACCAATGAATCTGAGAAGTGTGTTGCTTTATGAGTTTCTTTGTTCTGACCTATGAAAAGCTCATGGAACTGCTACCTCACAGGAACATGGCGTCTGAGGTGACTTAAGTCTGTGTTCCTGGGTCATTGTCACTCATACTTGGTCACATACACTCCCGAATAAGCCATTTCTTTTGTCCCATTGAGGTGAGAGCTGTTTCTTCTGCAGACAACATATCATGTCTAATTTTTGACATTGAAATATTAAAATTTCCACAAATGGAATTTAACTATAACTGTGAGCCAAGGTTGTTGGAAACAGAAGACATTGAGAGGCTGAGTCTGTGAGAACATCCTAGTCTAGTTTTACAAGGTTACAGCTGGTGTCAGTGCCTTTCAGTGAAGGCTGGTGTGTGCAGCCACAACATGCAACAAGAAACCTTTTGAAGCCTTGTGATGCCACAGTCCCGAAGGCAGAACCACGCCAAAGCTTTAGCCAGAGGAATTGCAAGTTTGAGGCCAGCCTGGGTGATTTAGTCAGATCCTGTCTAGAAATAAACTACATAAAACGCCTAGGGGAGCAACTGAGTGGGGGATCACTCATCTGGCGTGCTTGAGACCACAGGTCTGATTCTCAGTACCAAAATGAAAAGTGCACATTTTGAGGGACTGGTGAGATTCGGCAGGTAATCTTGCCTGCCATGGAGCCCAGTGACTTAAGTTCAGTCCCCAGAACACACTTGGTGAAAGAAGAGAAGCAACTTCTGCAGGTTGTCCTCTTATCTCCACAGATGTGCATTGGAGGGCCCCCTCCTGTGTGTGCACATATATGCTCATATACACAGATGTGCATTGGAGGGTCCCCTCCTGTGTGTGCACATACATGCACATATACACAGATGTGCATTGGAGGGCCCCCTCCTGTGTGTGTGCATACATGCACATATACACAGATGTGCTTTGGAGGGCCCCCTCCTGTGTGTGCACATACATGCACATATACACAGATGTGCATTGGAGGGCCCCCTCTTGTGTGTGCACATACATGCACATATACACAGATGTGCATTGGAGGGCCCCCTCTTGTGTGTGCACATACATGCACATATACACAGATGTGCATTGGAGGGCCCCCTCCTGTGTGTGTGCATACATGCACATATACACAGATGTGCTTTGGAGGGTCCCCTCCTGTATGTGCACATACATGCACATATACACAGATGTGCAATTGGAGGGCCCCCTCCTGTGTGTGCACATACATGCACATATACACACCAGTTAGAAATACTTTTCACTTGTCAGCAAATTTTAATTTTAATTTTTAAAGAATGTTTGAGGCATATGTGGAATCCAGACTGAGGCCTGTGGAAGGGAGCTTAGAGCCTTTCTTATTGCTCTCCCTTCCCCATCCTTTCTATCTGAGGGAAGAGCAATGTACAATGCCAAAATAGATCATCCTAAAACCCTAGTGTCTGAGACTGTTAAGGAGAGCCAGCCTAGTGTGCAAAGTTTCTCCATTTCAGGTGGGCCACGACACTTTCTGTAAACAGCATATTGGCTTCTAGAACCGTAGTAACCTGTTTCTCTAGATTCTTACCTCCCCGCCTAAAACACCAGTAATGGCCACAAGAGATGTTTATCCATCATTAACATTTTTCAATTTACCACTTTCTGCTTAACCCTCAAAATGGCCAACCAGTATCCAAAAAGAGAGAAACGTCAATCTCCTTCCCACTCACTTCTTTCTGTCCTGTATCTACCCCAGTGGACAGGTTTTCATTCTTACAACTCTGTAGGTTTTTCCACCCAAGAAAAGGTCTGTGCTATTGGAGCTGGTTAAAACCACTGGCTACTCTTGTAGTGGGCCTGGCCTGCGTACAGTGGATTAATTCCTAGCATGGGTACAGTGGATCTCAACTATCTGTACTCTATCTAGTTCCAGAGGGTCCAGTGCCTTCTTGTGGCTTCCTTGGGCACTGCATGCACACAGTGCACAGACCTATGTAGACAAAACACACACATAAAGTCTTGTTTTTAAGTCCATACTGTTATAGAGTTGCCGTGTCTCTTCTATGTTTATTCTCCTTGTCAACCTCACAAAGAAAAGAATATGACTCTTGACAAAAAGTTTATTTTGAGCTGAGTATGGTGAGAAATTGGATTCAAAAGTAACTGATTTCAAATTAGGAATAACCCCTTTTAAGAAAAAATTCAGTCTTTAGAGTCGATCTCCATGTGTAAAAGTGTATCCTTTCTGCCTCAAGACCAGAGGAAATATTTTATAATCACAGTGGAGAGGACACAGAGGTGCTCACAGTAAAGAGGGCCTCAAAGGGTTTGCTCGGCAAACTCCTCCCTCATTTTCTTAGCTGTGCTTTTCCCAGACCACTCCTGTCAGCGTGCTCATCTTTGTTTCTGCAGACAAGTTTTTAAGCACTGAGTTACCTTGGGATAGAGCACGCATCAATCCACAACACAAAACACACGAGCAAACAAACAAAACCCCTCTAAGTCGTCCCTCAGTTCCTTATATAAAATAATTTATAATTTTCCCAGTTCCCCCTGAATTTTAAATAAATTCCGGAGAACTTAGAATATTGAATGTGATGCAAGTGCCACATAGATGTGGTCTACTGTCTGGTGTCGGGCGTAAAGGCAGTGGGGATAGTCTGTGCTTATGATGCTTAGCGGCTTCGTTGGATTTAGAACGAGATATAAGACCAGGCTCTAGGTGACGCTGTGAGGGCAGTTGGGGAGGAGCAACAGCAGGCAGCGGTTTTCAGTAGTAGGCCAGGCATAAAAACATCTGGCAAAGACACTTTTGCACTCTCTCCCTGCCTTCGCTTCTCTTCTCACGAGTGAGGGCATCTTTGCTGCGCCTGCTGCCTCCATCCCTGACAACAGAGCTTAGCTTCTTTCACTTAACAATTTGGGGTGAAGGCCAGCCATTTTCCAGGAGCCCTCACACCTTCTAAACCAGATTGGGACTGCTGAGACAACCAGCCTTGTACACCGGGTTCTTAGCTTCTCCAGCGTGAGACAACCCAAACCCTCTACTGCAGGCGAATGTGTTCTCTTTGTAATATATAGTCAGTCTATTGGCTGTGCTTCTCTAGAGAACCCCGACTAACACAGTACAGGTTGAGAATTGATTTAACTCTTTTCCTGAATGGTTCCTAGCTCAGGTTGTTGGATGCACAGAGGCAGAGCGCAGAGATGAAATGCATGAGCCCTCATCTCTCCAGTGTCTCACTGATGCTCTAAGGCAGACAAGCTAGTAAACATCTGTTTGTTGTTCTCTTGTTAATCTGTCTTTTGTTAGGGCAATTTGTCTAAGTAAGAGCTCAGAGCAGTAGATGAAAAATCATCCTCTGCGGTTCCGAGCCATTGAGCCAGTCCAGGGAGTATCGAGCTTTCCTATAAGGAGCAACCAGAGAATAGTTCTAAACTTGCCAGACCAAGAGACAAAATTGAGACTATTATGTGGGTACTGATGTGCCAATTTGAAACGTAACCATTCACAAATACAAAAATCATTCTTAATTGATGAACCATACAGAAGAAGATGGAACAAAAAGACAAATACTGTCTAATTCCTTTATGTGAGATATGTCAGCGCTCAAAGGAAAAAATAGAATTATCATTTCAGGGGCTGAGGAAAATACGGGGTTATTGTCTAAAGTCTACGGAGGCTCAGTAATGCAAAATGAGATCTGTTCCAGAGATGGATGGTGAGGATGGCCTCACCGCAATAGGACTGGGTTTAAGACCAGTGGGCTCTTGGACACTGCCAGAGTGGTAAATGGTATGGCAATTGTATGTTAAAACCTTTTAATAAGAAGAAAAGAGGGCCATATTGTAGTTGATGGGAGATAGCTGCTCTAGGAAATTGAGACCCGTATGTATTTGCAGGAATTATGAAATAAAAGGCTGTGGGGACAGCTCAATAGGAAAAGCACTTGCTGAGCAGGGGTGGTCATTCAGAACCCACCTTAAAAAAAAATAGATGTGGTGGCACAGGTCAGTAATCCCAGTGCTGGGGAGTAGGGACAGGAAGGCCTTTGAGACTTGCTGGCCTATGAGTAGGAAACATTGTCTCAAAAAGGTAAAGGAGAAGGAAGAGAAGGGGAAGGGGGAAGGGGCAGGAAGGGGAGGAGAAGGAGGTGAAAAGCTGGGCATGCTAGTCCATGCTTTTAACCCCAGGCATGTGAGCTCCTCTGCATGTTCTAGGCTTGGTCTACACAGTGAGTCCAGGTCGACTAGGGCTACAGAATGAGACTATGTCTCAAAAAAAAGGAAGAAACATTATATCAAATTCTGGTTTCCATGTACATGTGTGCGCACGTGCACGCACACACACACACACACACACACACACACACATACACACTGGAAACATGAGTTTTCCAGCTGGAATCAAAGCATCAACATGAAAAATAAAGGACATCATTCACTGTGTCTAGTCAAAAAAGACTTAAATACTTTGATTTCCCTAGACCGGAGTAAAGTCTTTTTTATAAAGGGGACAGAGTTGTGCATGCCTGCCTCTTCTGCAGTCCACTCCTTTTTTTTCTCCCCTCATCCTTCCTTCTTCCTCTCTCTCAGTAGCTTCTTGACCTTTTCCTCTTCTCTGCCCTGTTTCTGATACACCCTTTTCCAGGGGAGTGGAGTCTTCTATGAAAATGTGCCCCTCTGTGATGAGGGTAATTCTGAAGCTAGTTCAAGCCAAATATCTATCTTGGACATTATTCACTCTGAGACCTTATAAACATATTCATGTCATCTTGTCTGTGTGAGCAGCAGCAGGCTACAAACAATGAGGACATTTGCACACAACTCCATTGATTCAAAGTACTATATTGGTTACTTAATGCAGTGTGTCTAATCTTTTAGCTTTTAAAACTTTTTGGTGTGTGATATTTTGATTATATGTATGTCTGGTTCTCACAGAGACCAAAAAGGAGGCATCAGATCCTAGTGTTCACAAAACACCTCTCCCTCCACTTTCAATTTCTTGTAACAATGTCTACAAAGGCCCACAGTGATCGTGGTCCTTTTAATGCCAATACCTTTCTACTCATATCTCAGTTCTATTCACTATTTCTTGTAGAAACCTAGACAAATGGCCCAATTTCACCAAGTCTTAGTTTTCACATCACAAACAGAGGTCGTACCTAATCCACAAGGATTAAAATTACATATAGAAGTTGAGTTTAGCCTGGTATCAGATGCTGACTCGGGGACTGAGTGTTGGTTGTTGACTTCATGGGATCTAGAATCATCTAGAGACAATCCTTTGATAAGTTGAGAAGGAGGCTTCCAGATTGAATTAACAGAAGTGGAGACATTCTGTGGCTTGTGGCCCCAAACTGAATAAAAAAGAGGGTCTTCATTAAGGTTCCCTTTGCTATGAAGAGATACCATGCCCAAGGCAACTCTTCTAAAGGCTAACATTTAATTGGGGCTGGCTTTCAGGTTCAAAGGTTTAGTTCATTATCATTACAGCAGAAAGCATGGCAGCGTGCAGGTAGACATGGTACTGGAAAAGATAATGAGAGTTCTGTGTCTTGATTCGAAGGCTCTTCCACAATGGGTAGAGCATGAGCAAAGTCCAGAGTCCACCCCTGTGGTGACATACTTTCTCCAAAAAGGCCAAACTTTCTATCAGCACCACTCCCCATGGGTCAAGGATATTCAAACCACCACAAGGAGAAAGTGAGCTAAATCACTACACTCACCTCTCTCCTCTTCCTGACTACAGATACAAAGGATGTCACCATCCACCTTATGTTTCTGCCACCATGACTCCCCCACCACGATGGACTGTACCCACAAACTGAACCAAAGTAAACACGTCTGTCCTTAAGCTGCTTTTGTTGTGTATTTTTCCCAAAGCAATGAGCCCAGTAATTATATAACAATTTGACAAACACAGAGGCTCCCATTTTCACTCTGATTCACACTAAAGGGAGGACAGGTCAGCATCATCTATGATTGTGTGGTGTTAGGCAGTGTGTCAGATGCACACTAAACAACATGTGGGCACACAGAACTGGAGAATGAAGCTCCTGAGGAACAACACTCAAGGTTCATGTACCATGTGAATACATGTGAATATTCATGTGCCATATACCTCTCACATAAACACACACAAATAACAAAAGCAAGATCTATGGAAGCCTAACTGAAATGAAATGACTGACGCATCAACTCTGAGAGAGGAGATCTGGGCTTGTGGTTTCAGTCTGTGTTTGCTTGGTCTCGTTGGTTTTGTTTGTTTTATTTTTCAATTTTTGTGGGTTTTCTGTTTGTTGTTTGTCTATTTTTGAGACAGGTTCTCAGTATGTAGCTCTGGAATTCATTTTGTTGACCTGGCTGGCTTTAAACTCACAGATATCCACCTCCCTCAGTCTCTCAAGTATTAGGACTGAAGGAGTACTTCACCACTCCTGGGTTTCCATTGTTCTTGTTCTTCATGGCAGAACATCATGGTAGACATGGTTGCACATGACAGAAAAGAATATTCACTTCATTGTGGCAAAAAGTAGACAGAGAAGGCTATTCAAATACTTCCTTCAAGGGCATACACCCAGTGATATACTTACACCCAATGCCCCTGTCTTCTAAAGGATTCATCACCTTTGGAGAACATGAAATTGTCATAGCATAAAACTTTGAGAGGAAATACACTGCAGCTCTTCCATCTCCAGCGGTCTCTATTTTATGGAGAACATCAGGCTAGCACTAGACATTAGATATATTTCAGGGATTCCCACTGGCACTCGTTTTTCTTTAAAAATTCTTTAATTACCATTGTCTTAGTTAGAGTTTCCATTGTTGGAAAGAGACACCAAGACCAAAGAAACACTTATAAAAGCAAACATTTCATTGGGGCTGGCTTACAGGTTCAGAGGTTTGTCCACTATCAGCATAGTAGCAGGCAGGCAAGCATGGTGCTAGAGGAGCTGAGAGTTCAAAGTCTTGATCTGAAGGCAGCCAGGAGGAGACTGTCCTAAACTGTCAGACTTAAGCATAGATATGAGAGCTCAAAGTTCCACCTTCACAATAACACACTTTCTCTAAGGAGGCTTAACTTCCTCCAATAAGGTCACACCTCCTAATAGTGCTACTTCCCATGGGTCAAGCATATTCAAATCACCACATTCCACTCCTTGGCCCCCATAGGTTTCTTCAAACCCATGAGTCTATGGGGACATAACTAACCATAATATAATGCAAATATATATAGTCCAACTTGAAATGTCCTCATAATCCAGAACAGTCTCAACACTGTTTAAAAGTACAAATTTCAAGGTCTCTTCAGAGATTCATGCAATCTCTTAAGTGTAATCTCCTATAAAATCAAAAGCAGATCACATACTTCCAACATATCATGGCACAAGATATAAATCACCATTCCAAAACATCTCTAAGTGAGGAAATACTAGAGCAAAGGAAGACCAAACAGTAGCTGGACAAACTCCAAACTCTGCATCTTTATGTCTACTGTCCAAGTCCTTTCAGCCTTGTTGACTGCAACACAGTTTTTTCTTGGGCTAGTTCCACTCCTTCATGCACCTTCTTTTCAGCAAATATTCCATAGCTCTGGCATCTCTAACATATTGGGATTTCTAAGGCAACTTCAGCTTCACGGCTTCTTGTTCCAGTATCTGGTTTTAACACATGATCCTGTAAGTTTCTCCAAAGGGCTTGTGTCATTTCTTCAGCTTTGCCCTCTATTGAACTCTAGGCTCTGGTTAACACCACTCCACCACTGCTGCTGTCTTGTGGCCATCTCATGGTACTGATATCTCTAATACTCTGGGGTTCTACTGCAACTAGGCCACAGTTTCATCAATAGCCTCTCATAGGCTCTCTTCATGCTTCCAAGCCTTAAATTCTTTGCATACCCTCTTCAGTTCTAGACTTTCAACTGCCACTGAGGTTGCCCTTTCCTGGCCTGTCTAAGTGCCAAGCCTTAGCTACTCTCCATGACCCCTTTATATTTTCAAAACCAGTGCCACCTGAGTGATTCTAATACATTATCAAGTCTGGCCATCAGCATGAGGTCTCTAACGTGTAGTTTTCTGTGCTCTCAGAAAACATGTCCTAGAAGATTTCATCTCAGCGATGCTAGTCTCTTCTTAATCACCAGTAATTTCTTAGCTCGAGATAACCGGCACTAATTGTCCCAGTAACTCCTTCTGCAGGCAGCCATGAGAGGGCTGTGTCATACTGGTCAGACTTGAACATATACATGAGACCTCAAAGCCCCGCCTCCACAGTGACACACTTCTTTTAACAAGACTACACCTCCTCTACCAAAACCATACCTCCTAATAGTGTCACTTTTCATCATGGGACAAGCATGTTCAAACCACCACAACCATGTATTAATTACTATTATAATAGTTTCATTTAGACAATTTTATATATGCACATGATGATTTTGTCCATATTTCTTCTCATTGATCTTCTTTTTCCTAACTTTTCCTCTTTTAGTTTATGAAACTTTAAATTGTTTTATGAACCAATGAGCTTCATTTATGTTACTCTTAGAAGCATGTATAAGTGGTAGCGTTTTTTTCATTTTTTATTGGATATTTCATGTATATACATTCTAAATGTTATCCTCTTCCCCCCTTCCCCATATCCCCTCCCCCATCCCCTTGCTTCCATGACAATACACCCACTCACACCTACCCACACCCACCTCATCACCCTGGAATTCTCCTATACTGGGAAAATGAGCCTTTACAGGACCAAAAGCTTCGCCTCTTATTGAGTCCAGACAATACTATCCTCTGCTACAAATGCTGCTGGAGCCAAGGGTCCCTCTATTAGTACTTATTGGTTGGTTTTTTTTAGTCTCTGGGACCTATGGGGGGGTTGGTTGGTTGATATGTTGTTCTTCCTAAGGGGTTGCAAACCCCTTCAGCTCTTCCAGTCCTTTCTCTAGCTCCTACATTGGGGTCCCTTGCTCAGTCTGATGGTTAGTTGCAAGCATCCTAATCTGTATCAGTGAGGCTCTGGCAGAGACTCTCAGAAGACATCCATATCAGGCTCCTGTCAGCAAGCACTTCTTAGCATCAGCAACAGGTTGCATTTTTATTATATTTATTTAGTTGTATGTCTGAAGGAATTAGGGGGAGGTCAGAGAATAACCTGCAAGAGTCAGTTCTTTCCACTTTGTGAGTCTCAAGGATTGAACCCAAGTCCTCAGGCTTGGTGGTAACTAAGTGCCTTTACTGACTGAGCCATCTTATCTGCCCAAGAGTTACTTCTAAAAGCATGACACTTTACGATGGCTATAGCAAAATCACCAATTAGCTTCTACATACTCCTCAACAGGGGTAGCCTCATGAGCCTCCACCCCTTGGATTTTACCTGGATTTTGAACATCACTTTCTCGGGATGAATGTGAACTCCAGTCCCTATTTTCAAATGAATTTCTACAGACTCACAGAGAAAGAAACAGATGCTGAAGTTTGCTTGTGGCCTGAGCCAAACTCTTCTGCACCAAGTCACCACCAGGGGAAGTCAATCTTTTAGGGTTTTTTAGTTTAGTTGGTTGATTGGTTGATTGGTTGGTTGGTTGATTGGTTGATTGGTTGATTGGTTGGTTGGTTGGTTAGTTGGTTGATTGGTTGGTTGGTTGGTTGGTTGGTTGGTTGGCTGGTTGGTTGGTTGGTTTGTTGGTTGGTTGGTTGATTGGTTGATTGATTGGTTGGTTGGTTGATTGGTTGATTGGTTGGTTGATGGGTTAATTTGTTTTATACCTAGGCTGGCCTAGAACCCCAAATCTTCTTTCTCCAACACAACCTCCAGCCCTGCCACCCAAGGTTCTCTCCTAAATGCCACAGGTGTACTGCAACTCTGGCCCCTTGGTGTTACACTGGGAAGAGGATGAATTTTAACCTGAAGCTGTGAATGAAACAAAAGATTCCTGGAGGGTCACCAGCTTCATGCAGAGAACACCTGATGGTGAGCTCGGGAAGAAATTTCATGTTTGGCTGAGAGTTATTCATCAGTGATGTTAAAAATCAGCAGAGCATTTTGCTAATCTTATAGAGTTCATCTTCAGAGAAATGGGAAGAAGAGAGGAGAGAAGTAAAGAAGGGAAGGAAGATGGAAAAGAGGAGAAAAGGACAGGAGGAAGAGGAAGAAAAGAAGGAGGAAGAAGAAGAAAAGGGAGGGGACTAAAGAAAACTCCCAAAGCACATGTGTTTCAGTCTCCAGAGGTTCTGCTTTGCTAGGCCTGAGTCCTCCAAGAAGACATTCCATGGAGAAAGCGGCCATGAGCATCTGAAAAGGAGCAGGTTTGCAGGTTTAGTTGGGCATTGCTTCACAGTGACAGCTGTGAAGAAGAAAGGGCAGGAAACATAGAGTGTGAGAGCATCGCCCTACAATGCAGCTCAGAGAACGCCTCAGCCAGAGTGCTGCTGAGTCCCAGAACAAAAATGGTCCTGAGCTGAGCCTGCGTGGAGCCGGAATGGCTCCCTTTAGACTCTGCTCATGCTTGGTGCTGGTTGGGAGCAGCCGAAGCAGGAAGAGCATGGTGTCTGTGGAAACGTGATAGATCTAAAGGTGCACTAGCCAAACTGTCCATTCGGGGTGTGTGTGTGCGTGTGTGTGTGTGTGTGTGTGTGTGTGTGTGTGTGTGTGTGCATGTGTGTGTGTATGTGTGTGCGTGAGCACGTGCATGTATGTCCATATCAGGTGGCTCACAACCACCTGTAATTCTAGTTTCCCGAGGATCTGACAACCTCTTCTGGCATCTGCAGGCACCTCTGTGTGTATCTATATACCCACACACATAATTAAAAATAAAGAACTCTTTTTAAAAGTCCAGTCTCAGGAAAACTCACACTTATATGAAGTTGGAGTCGCAGAGTTGATGAGCAGACACAGGCCACCCGCTGACATGAATTCTGTGAAAAGATTTCCTGGGCTTATTCTGAAACCTCTTCTCCTCTGCTAGCCATAGCTCCTTCCCGTTTGTCCTCTTTCCCCCAGCAAGTGTTTTGGACCTCATCTATGTTAGTCTGCATCTTCTCTTGGGGACAGTGGCCTATACAACCCTTTCAACACAGCGCCAGTGTCCTGCTCGGATAGACAGTCACAAACTGACCCATTGCCAACTTAAATAGAAACCTTCCTGATGACAAAATGTCACCTACCATGGAAGAGAATGACTTGACTTCTATACCCAGTGCCCACATCAAAGGGCCAGATATGGTGACACACGTCTGTGATCCCAGCCCTTCTACAGTGGGATAGGAGGCAGGGATGGGAGAGATAATGTGATGCTCATGGGCCAGCATGGAGTACACAGCATAGCAGACACAAGAGAGACCCCACCTCAAACACAAGCTAGGTGACAAATGAATCATGAGAGCTATCCTCTGACCTCTACACGGGTGCCAGGGCACAGACACATTTGCTCATCACATAGGTGTGCTCCCATAAATACACACACACACACACACACACACACACACACACACACACACACACTGAACCACCCATAACATGTAACAAACATACATGAACATATATGCCCATTATACATACACACACACACGTGTGTGCATACACATGTATGCATATACCCACATATCTGTCTGTCACACACATGCATATATATATACACCTATGTCCACACACAGTAATAATGATTAATGTAATGTTTAGAAAATTAAAGAGACAAAAACTCTATGCTGCTATAGTAAGAGTCAGTGAGTGAAACTGTTCCAGAGTTTGTTACTGTCTGAAGAGAACACTGCCTTTCTTTTGGTCAGAATAATGTTTATTCCCTCTGGGCTGCTGGAGGTTGTGGGTGGAGACTGAGGGTAGAAGTGGATGGAGGTGTGATTAGGTGCAAACTCATACTCTCTTGCACTAGAGCCAGGGGAGGCCTTTTGTGTCCACAAGAAGACACAAGCCCTTGTGCTTTCTCCAAGGTCACCTGCAGAACGTGTTTGGTTTTTGTTTTATTTTGTTTGTAGCTAGGAGACTTAAACTGGGGGGGAGGGGAGGAAGGGAGTCCTTTAATCAGAAATTGCACAGTGAACACTGAGGAAGGCACAGGATAAAATAAGTTAATTACAGGTCACATGCTGTGGGAAGTTTCTCTGCACTGAACACCCTTGCACTAACCATTGCGCTAACCCCTGTGCTTTCCATATTGACCGTTTCCTATCCTCACACAGCCAGAAGATGGATTCTTACCATCCGCATTTTATGTCGAGAAAACTTAGGTGAGACAACATGCTCAAAGACAGACAGACAAACAGCATCTAGGCAGTGGTCAAACTATCAGAGGACCTGCTGCTTTAACTACATTCCCCTGCCCCCATCCATAAACTGCTGGGCTTAAACACTGGCTCTGCTGGTAGTGTCCTCCTAGCTCACAGGAAACCTTAGGCTGAATTCCCAACATCCCACACCCTACACTGGGCATGGGAGCACACACCTGTTATCCCAGTGCTCTGGACATAGAAGCAGGAGGGTAGGAACTTCAGGGTCAACTAACCTACTTAGAGTTTGCTCTAAGTCAGGAGTTAATTTGAGGGGGATGGACAAAGGAACATATAGCCTGGCTGACCTTAAAATCACAACATAGCTTTTTTTATGTAAATGAGTACACTGTAGCTGTCTTCAGACACACCAGAAGAGAGCATCGGATCCCATTACAGATGGCTGTGAGCCACCATGTGGTTGCTGGGAATTGAACTCAGGACCTCTGGAAGAGCATTTGGTGCTCTTAACCATTGAGACATCTCTCCAGCCCACAACATAACTTAATCACCTGATACACCGGTCTCTACCTCTCAAGAGCTGGCATTACAAGCATGTGTCATCTTTCCTGTTTTGTGCAGTGTTGGGGATCGAACCCAAAGTTTCATGCTTTCTAGGCACACACTCTACCATCTGAGCTACATCCCAAGCCCTCAGAAAGTAACTTCTGAAGAAGAGAGTTACCTAGAGCCATAATTCTAAGAGCACATACTTACAAGCTCAGGACTCCTAAGATAGCTGACAGTTGTCGATTACAGAGACACCCAGGGGAGGTTGTGCTGGTGTGCTGGCCCTCTGACACTTTAGAGCTGCTGTCAAGTTTCGACTTCCGCAACAGACTCCAAGAGAGTCCTTGAAATCAGGGTGCATGGATCGGAGTGTGAGCTGAATTTAAAGAGAGAAGGGGAAGAAACAGAATGCACAGGAATGAATAAAGGGAACTAGGAAGATGGCTCAGTGGGTAAAGCATTTGCCAAGCAAGCATGAGGTCCTGAAGTTAGAGTCCCAGAGCCAAGACTTGGTGATGGATGTCTACAATCGCTGTGCTTCTGTGGAGAGCGTAGAAATAGACAGGAGAATTCCCAGAGTCTTGTGGGCAAGCTAGCCTGGTGCACCAGTGGTGACCAAGAGACCCTGTCTCCAACAACGTAGAAGGTTAGGGCTGACACCTGAGGTTGTCTTCCAACCTCCATATGCCTCATGTCACATGCACTCACACACAGCTGCACACATATGCAGATAAACATGTTACAAACAGAGAGAAGAAAACAAATAAATGAAAGGGGAGAGAACCCAGAGATTTAGTAGTTTTCTACCTCTAACCTGCAGGAAAATTAAGATCTTATTGCATATCTGGTGGGTCAGAGTCACTGTTGACCTTCTGTCTGGATGGTCTTCCTCCAGCGTAACAGGTAAAGTGAGAGAGGAGATGCCAAGCTGGCGGGCTGCCGGCTCCTCCATGGTGCCTGGAGAAGGGAGCTGGGTCCAGATGGCTCTGGCTGGTTACCCAGCAGAGCCACCATGCTGAGAAGCACTGCCAAGCAGTCTCCTGCCTGAACTGAAGACTGGGGCCGCTTAGCTCCCCATCACAGGGCCATCAATCATGAACTTGGGGAAAGAACTTTCTCAGAGCCAGGGTTTATTATCAAGTCTTAATGAGAATATATGAGTTTCACAGAAGAGTCTGAAAAGTGCCGAGTGTCTGAATGCAAAGTGTTGAGATTGTGTGATGAGGTGCAAGAGGCAGAGTGGCTGCCTGATTAGACCAGGAGCAGAGTGAGACCAGACCAAACCTTAAGGAAGGGGTAAGAAGTAGAGAGAAAGGTGGGAGGGGCAGAAGGAGGGAGAGAAGAGGGGAAACGTTGGCAAAAAAAAAAAAAAGAAAGGAATCAATTTTGTGGAAACCAGATTTATACTCAAAAGCTAAGCTTTTTAAAATATATATTATTTTGGGTGCATGCCTGCAGGCACTCATATGGGGGACAAGATCATGGAAAACACTGGAAGAAAGCATCAGATCCCTGGAACTGGAGTTACTGGCATTTGTAAGCTGCCTGAGTGGGCCCTTCAGAAAGAGCGGCAAGCATTCCTACCTTCTGAGACATCTCTCCAGCCCCATGTTAAACAAGAGACAACAGCTAACCCCAACACACACTAAAGAAGAAAGGTGCATATCCTGCATAGGAATTCAAATGTAATCTTTGTACACCCCAGATTTCCTCTTAGCTCGGTTTGGTGACAGATTTGCTGTGTGCCTTTCTGCACCAGCTGTGCCTGACTGACTGACTCTTCACTTCCCTCAGCCACTCAGTTCCACTAAGTTTTCTCTTTGTTAGGTAGGATCCAATATTTTCTGTAATATATCATTATTTATTAGGCATTGAAACTGTCTTTTAAAGTCTGCTAGTCGCTTTATTAGGACTCTCACCGTCTTTCCCGTATCCTGGCAATAAAGTAGCTCACATTCTGAGGAGTCCTCTCTTAACTTTAATTTCTCCATAACCCTGTTATTTTTAGTGTGTGATTTTGTAGAGTATGAGTTTTTTTTTTTTTTTTTCCTCTCAGGGAAATTTCTTCCTTCTGTAGTATAAATTCTTGGACAAACTTCCAGGTAAATTGTATCATGTTGTAATAAAAATTCTTGAACCAACTCAATTCTATACATCATTTATTAGTCTAAATAGTTTTCAAAAGCTTTGTTGAAAACAGTTCTTTTTAAGATACATGGCAGCCTTTAAATTTCGTGGAGTGCTGAGATGATTCCAGGGCCCATTTCATCCTGGTGTTTGTTACGTGAGACTTTACCTGAGAACACATGACATAAACATCTATTCACCAGAGACAGGAACCGATGACAGACCAAGGCAGTCTTCATGAAAAACTTGATGTCTGCATTTCTGTTGCTGTGATAAAACACCATGACCAAGGCAACTCATAGAAGAAAGCGTTTTATTGGGCTAATGGGTTCAGAGGGTTAGGCTATGTAAAGCTGGAGCAAAGAAATGGCAGCAGAAACACATCTAAATCCCCAAGCAGGGGGTTTATAAAGAGCTCACTGGGAATGGCCTAAGTCTTTTGAAATCTCAAATCCTATCTTTAACAATGCCCTTTAATCCTTCCTAAACAGTTTCACCAAAAGAAGACCCATACTCAAACATATAGCCTATAGGGGTCTATTTACATTCAAACCACCACATTTGCAAACCAATTACTTGATGGTTTATTAATGTAGGGGTTATTTACAAGAGTATGGTCCAGAGGTTACTCACAGGAACAGAGATAACTCATGAAAGCTGTATCCCTGTGAATCTTTGCATGATTTGGAGTCAGCACAGCAAGTCAGACAATATTTTCCAGGCAACTCTGTCTTCTCCCCAACCATTACTGTTTCCACAATCTTGAGAGGGGTCTTATGTGACTTGTTAGTTTCAGGAACTTCTTGAGACTTGTGGGTTGTTTACTTCCCAAGTCTCATGAGCCTCCTCTTCTATCCAGGATGAAATGTTTTTATGAAGAGGAAATAGCTATACAACAACACATAAGTCCTGTATCACTTTCTCCCCTAGAATGTGGACAGGACATAAGAATATGCTGGATCTCAATGCCTTGACAAAGGCAAGGAGACTTTTACAAATGGCATTGCAGTCACTAACTAATAAAGGGAGTTAATCAGAAGGGAAATTATTCTGGGTAAGCCTGACTTAATTATGTGAGCCTTCAAAGAGAACTTGATGTTCAAAGACAGTAAGTACTCCTGGGACCAGAGATGGGATGGGGGCTCCACCCTCTCAGAGGAGAAGGGAAAGGTGGATTGGTTGGGGGAGGAATTGTGGGAGATAGTGATGGGGGCGCAGTGATCAGGATGTAAATTGAAAAATAAAATGAAAGAAAAGATCCTGAAAGTCCAAATAAATGTAATCAGCAAAAATTAATTGGGGGGGGGTTCTTGTTGATGGTTCAGAAATTCAGCAAATGTATTATTGTGCCAGAGGACCTGAGTTCAGCTCCCAGAACCCATACTGCATGGCTTACCCCTACCTGTAACTCTAGCTCCAGGACTCAACACCCACAGGCAACTACATTCCACGTGCACATTCACACACAATTAAAATTTAAAACCTATATTTAATTTTATACAATTAAAAATCTTCCTAAGTTGACATTTGGGCCACAGATTATATTTACAAAGGTGAGACTGCAGACAGGAATATTTTGGAAAGATTTTCTAATAACAAACAATTGAAATAATTTCAGCATGATTAATCTGTCTTTATGAACTGCACCTAACTTGAAGGGCCCCATTTAGGAGTGAAGAATGACATCCCCATTGCTCATCCCATAATACCAGCAGGAGAGGCAGAATCCCGCACTCCTTGGAGCTTCACAATAGCACACTGAACTTGGGACTATTCCACATGTCGAAATAAAAAGAAGGTAATTACCCAAATAATTTCACCTTTTTTTTTCTTTCCAAACCTTTCAGCTGAAATAACCAGATAATTACAAATGGCTTGTTTTGTATTCCCAGAGCATTTCGAGTCCTGTTTGAATTATTCATATGAATTCTTCCATTGTTCATTTTGACTTTCTTGCATGGAGCTATTCCAAGGCTAAGGAGAAAGTGTGTTGGCAATGACATCTGGAGCCTGGGTGGAGGCCCTGGAGTTACGGGAGAACATTAGCCAATCAGACAGCTGGCAACGTCTTCATTTACTGACTGGGCAGATTAAATACAAGCCTTTCTGGCCCCACTGGGGACATTGCTTTTTAGATCCTGATCAAGAACTTACTGGGATCCTGTAGGATGCCTGAGCCCAGCACTTTGCTACATGCAGGGCAATAATTATGCTCAATTACAGCCTAGCATGTGGTTTCTGGCATATAAAAATCTCCCTGCAGCAAACCAATCTTTAAGGCAAAGAAGAGCCCGTTTTGGCCCTCTTCCATGCTGCTAAATATCCTTCCTTAATTCAGTCTCCAGAGGGCTTCCAACTTTCCAGATCTCTCGCCCGCCGCCACAAAATCCATGTTAAATGATATCATTGGTATTTCCAGGGAACTGTTAGGACCCAACCTGACACGGGGATGGAAATGCCTGGTCTCATAGAAACAAAGTCCTGTTGAGATTATGTCATGTGAAACTAAACCCAAAGCAACGCTCAGAGGTGACCTTACAGAAAAAAGCCCCCTCTTGGGGTGAATGCATTTTGAAAGGATTCAGCCAAGCCTACTTGTTTGTTCTCTTGTGTGCGCACACCCACCATCTGTTTCAAAAGAACAGGTGAAGCCAAGCCAGACATATCAAAGAAACAAACAGAGAGCAGGGTGGAAGGCACAGAGGTGTGGGCTAACCGCTCAAGAGAGACGTCCAGGTGAGACACAGCTCTCTCCTGTTTGTGCTTCTGGCACACAGGATAGACTGCATAGATGGAGGACTGGAATGCAATTTAGAAATCTGATCTTGCTTAGGAATCAGATCTGACTGGGAATGTTACAAAATCACCGGCATTTTTGATCCCATTTTTTAAAGTATATGCTGGCATATCACAAGGATAGTAATTTAGATTATCTAGGCATTGCACCCTGGCCTAATTTCTTAGTGACTCTTTCTTCACATTGATAAAATACCCTGGCAAAGCAGCGTAAGGTAGAAAGTGTTCATCATGGCTCATAGTGCAAAGGAGCAGTTTGTCTTCTCAAGAGAGTCAAGGTGGCTGGAACGTGAAGTGAACGGGTCACATCCTGTTCACAGTCAGGAAGCAGAGAAAAATGAGCTAATGCATGCTGCTCAGCTGCCTCTCTCTACATGTATGGTCCTGGACCCAAGCCACTGAACGGTGCTACCCACAGTGAGAAGATCTTACCTTCTCTATTAACTCAAACAACACAATCCCATTGTCTTAGTCAGGGTTTCTATTCCTGCACAAAACATCATGACCAAGAAGCAAGTTGGGGAGGAAAGGGTTTATTCAGCTTACAATTGAAAGACTCAGAGAGCTTTTATATCCGGGAGACCCCCTCTCAAAGGGACACAGAGACAGCAATCGATGAAAAAGCAAGAAGTTTATTGATCCTGCGTATCGGAGTCATCCTACACCCAGAGGAGAGGTGACCCCGAAAGGCTGTTACAAGCCGTTTTTATACTTTTTAGGGGTACAGGCTACATTAATAAGGTTACAGTTTAAACTTATTGGCTAACCGTATTGGCCTTTGAATCTATTAGCTAGCAAGCATGTGACAGGCATTGAAATTCTATCTGGGATCAGAGAGTCAGGTGACTATCAATTAGTACATTCTACAGTTTTTCTGAGAATTATTTATTCAATGATTTTCAGGTGTTCCTTCTGATGAAGCTGGGTCATTTTTCCCTTTATCTCTCTTTGTCAAGCACGGGTGGGGATAAGAATGGGAATTTGGAGAATTTGGAGGGTGGGAGTATCAGAGGTAGAGAATTTTCCCTTGTGACCGCTACACAATTTCCACATTGCTGTTCATCACCAAAGAAGTCAGGACTGGAACTCAAGCAGATCAGGAAGCAGGATCTGATGCAAAGGCTATGAGGGTTGGGGGGATGTTACTTACTGGCTTGCTTCACCTGGCTTTCTCAGCCTGCTTTCTTATAGAACCCAGGTCTACCAGCCCAGGATGGCACCACCCAAAATGGGCTGGGCCCTCCCCCTATTGATCACTACTTGAGAAAATGCCTTACAGCTGGATCTCATGGAGGCATTTCCTCAACTGAGGCTCCTTCCTCTGTGATAACTCCAGCTTGTGTCAAGTTGACACAAAACCAGCCAGTTCACCCAAACAGGCATGGGAAGGTCCATCTCCTACTCAATTCTAGATTCTTTGAAGCTGGCCATGAACAAGAAAGCAAGATGCATCAGAATCTGATGTCGAGTGGAGAGATAAAGAAGTGGGGCATGCTGGCTAAGAAATTGGACTCAAGTAAATTACAGCAATGACTGGTAATATACAAAGAAATAGCTATAAATGTCTGTGATAGTAAGAGAGCAGAATTATATGTATCTCTATAAAATGGGCACAAATGAAAGTAACACATTGATTATCTAGCTAACCAGAATGTTCTATAAAATGTTATATAGCACATAATAACCCCACTGTAAATGTTATATAAAATTAATGTCAGTTTTAAATATCAAGCATTTTTATATGCCTATGAAAAGTTAGGAATCAATTGGAGGAGCAAGTGAGATGCTCAAGTTCAGCCAAAAGAATGCTAGCTTGTCGTGTCCAAAATATGCTTTTTTCTTCTATAAATCATCCAATAGTGAGTGAAGACCTTTAAAGATATTCCTCTGAGTTCTATTGGTCACTACCCAGTGATCCACAACTGATGTGAAAATGTCTGTATTCCTAAAATTAATCTACAGATTCAATGCAATCTCCAAGGAAATTCCAATGGCATTTTCCCAAAAACTAGAAAAATAACCTGAAACTTCACATGAAAGCCCAGAAGACCATCAATAACTCAAGAAATCTTCAGCAAAGAGCAGCAGTGAAGTTAACATGTTGGCCTCAAACTATACTATGGAGCCATAGTAACAAGAAACAGAATTAATTGTACTGCCTCTAAACAGACATGAATGCCCATGGAATAGAACGGAGGTCCAGAAATAAGCTTAGGAAACTGCCAAAAATACACATAGAAAACAAAAGGCTATTTCTTTTAAGATGGTGCTGGAATATCACATCTCTATACCAGTAGATTAGTGCAGCTCTTGGGTATCATCAGAGAAATCCTTTTATGTGGTGGTCAGCAATTAATACAGAAACTCACAACTGGTCAGCTGGAGAGTATCTGGAGAGTGTCCAGCCACAAATGGGATATCTATGTCCCAAGCTCTCCCCCAAAGGCTCAGGTAACACCATTAAGGAAGATCCTAAGAGACAATGGTCCAGGAGGACTGGAGCAAATTAGTGTCTCTGGACATAAGATGTTGCTATGGTTGCCTACACCATGCGTAGAAAAGACCAATCTAGATTCGAACATGAATAGGGTACTCAAGAGCCTACATCCTAACTGAGGAGCCATGGAAAGTTGATTACTGCTGGTAGAGAGAGAGTTCATCTTCTTTCTATGTTTTCATTTTATGTATGTTAGTGTTTTGCCTGCATGTGTGTCTGTGAAGGTGCCAGATCCCATGGAATTGGAGCTACACACCAGATGTGAGTTGCCATGCGGTTGCTGGGAGTTAAACCGGGGTCCTCTGGAAGAACAGCTAGTGCTCTTAACCACTGAGCCATTTCTCCAGCCCTAAGGTTAAGTTTTCTTTAAGGGTGTAGCCACTAATAAGCTGACAAGGTTTCTGTGGATAGCCCTATAACCCTGGGTTTTCTGAGTTATATTAAGAAGGAAGACAATGTTAGGAATGAGAGTAAGAAGGGAAGCATATCTTGGAGGAGGTACGGGAAGGGTTGGAAGTGAATACAGTCAAATACATGGTGTGCGTGTATGGAATTCTCAAAGAATTTATTGGAGATGCTATTTTAAACAATAAATCAATAAAATCTATGTAAATAGCATACTGGGAAAACTGTATTTCCACATGTAGAAGAATAAAACCTTTCCCAAAAACAGTACAAAGTAGACCAAAGATATTAATGTAAGACCTGAACTCAAAACTCCTGGGTAGAAATCTAGGGAAGACAGGCAAGAGCAACAATTCTATTTCAATTCTAAAGAAAATAAAACTGAGAATTGACAAATGGTATTACATAAAATTAAAAACCTCTGCACAGCAACAGAAGTAATCAACAAAAGAAAGATGCGGCCTGAAGAATAGGAGAAATTATTTGACAATTATACATTAGACAGGGGATTAAGATACAGTATATATAAGGAATTATAGAAATTACATGCCAAAATGCCTAAAATCATCCAGTCCGTGAATGAGCTGAATAAACCAATCTGAAAAGAAAAAAATATAATTGATTAATAAATATTTGAAAAAGTATCCAATATCCTTAGCTATGAAAAAATGCAAATTAAACTACTTTGGGATTCTGTATCAGCTTATTCAGAATAGCTGCATTCAAGAATGCACATTGGTGAGAATACAGAGAAAGAAACATTCAGTCACTGCTGGGGGATTGTAAATGTCCTCAGTCTCTATGAAAATCATATGTTCAATCCTCAAGACAACTGAAGGAGAACACCATATGACCCAGCTATACCACTCCTGAGTCTACAAACAATGAACGTTAGGTCAGCATACCATGGAGACAGTTGTAGAATCCTGTTTACAGCTGCTGTATTGACAGTGTTCAGGAAATAAAACTAGCCCAGATGTTGTCAACAGGTGAATGGATAAAGAAAATATATATGGTGGTTTGAATATGGTTGGCCCAGGGAGTGGCAACTTTAGGAGGTGTGCCCTCGTTGGAGTTAGGTGTGGCCTTGTTGCGGAAAGTGCATCACAGTGGATATGGGCTTTAAAACCCTTGTCTTAGCTGCCAGGAAGCCAGTCTTCTCCTATCTGCCTTCAGAACAAGATATAGAACTCTGATCCTCTTGTACCATACCTGCCTGGGCACTGCCATGCTTCCCACCATGATGATAATGGGCTGAACTTCAGAACCAGTACGCCAGCCCCACTTAAATGTTGTCCTTATAAGATTTGCCTTGGTCATGGCATCACAGCAGTAAAACCCTAAGACATGCCTACATGTGTCTATAATATGTCACCTGAAGCTAATGTTCAGTACTCAAGAAACTCTCTGTATGAATTAAGGCTAAAACTTCAGTGACTGGAGAGATGGCTCAGGGGTGGAAAGTACTAATAGTTCTTGCAGAGGACCCAAGTGTGGCTCATAGCTCTTTCCTCTTCTGGCCTTCATGGGTACATGATGTGTATACAGACAGGCACACACACACACACACACACACACACACACACACACACACACACTGAATGAATGAATGAATGAATGAATGAATGAATGAATGAATGAATGAATGAATAAATGAGTAAATGAACAAATAAATAAGTAATCAAGCTAAAATTCAGACAGGAGAACCAAGAGTCTCACTATTGAGAAGCACTTCAAAAAAAGCATCTTCATCTAAAGAGACAAAAGTATATCTTTGGGGAACAGAAAGTAAGGGGTACATCTTGGTTCACCAATGACATGGGCTCTCAGTGCTCTTAAAAACATATATTTCAATAAGGGGAAAAGGGGAGGATGGCGAAGAGCAAGAGAAAACATATCCCCTCTAATTGCATTGCCAGAATCTGAGTAGGTTTTGCTAGGTTTTATTCTTTCTCTATACTTTTACTTATTATGTAAGTTTGATATTTTCATGCTGTTAAGAAACAATTACATGCACACTTTAACTTGCCCTTTTATACATGAGTACATTCTCATCATTATAAACTCCTAATTTAAAATGTGATGTATTTCCAAAGGGAAAGTGTGCCTCTAGGGCATGTGGGAGGAGGAGGCGTGATATACCTTGGGAAAGGCTGGTACTAAGTACTTAGACACTTTTAAGCCCAAGGGGGGGAACCGGTTCTGAAGTTCTGTGTCCACCCTCTCTTTCAGTCTCACTCCTGCCTGGGAGACAGTCTCAGCCTTAGTCATGCAGCTTCTTACCTTCCCCCATCAATGAGGCTGCCTAGTTTCCTCCTCAGGAGGTCAATTCCCACCCATTGAAAGGCTGGGAGGTAAGGACCTTGTTTCTGCTAAAGACTTGAAGGGAGGGCCATAGGATATCAATTGCATTCTTAAGAGGAGATGGGGAGGCACACTGCCTGGAACTTGAAAGGAGACGCATCAGGGTCTCTCTAGCATCCGTGGACACCTTTCCTCACTGTTTTTGTTTTTGTTTTAACCGTTTGCTGACAGCTCAGCTATGCCAGCATTTTGTATGTGAAGCCTTGATAGGTATATGTAAGCCACAGGATGCATTCTTTTTGAGATTCTTCAAAGCACTCCCCTATTCTGTCTTATGTAAGCTCTTCCTCAAGAGAAGGCAGCTCTGCCCAGTGCACTGTTGCTACACATCACTATCCAGCCAGTACTGAGAGCCCTGAGGAGGGTGTGAGAAAAGGAGAGTGTAAATTTTTCTGAGTGAACTGACCAAACATCCACTCACCCTAGACAAGCACCAGCAACAGATGAAAGAATCGATTCCCCCAAATGCAACTCGGTAAGCCAGTGAACAAACAGGGTTATCCACTGGGGGATAGACGGAGTTACTTGCAGGCCTCAGGATGGAAAGTCTCAACTCAGAGGAAACTGTCCCATAATAATGTGAACTGGAGTTCAGAGATGGAGTCAGGGCAACTTGAGTTAACTACAAGGCTGAGTGATTAAAACGTGTGTGTCTGTGGAGAGCTGGAATGTTGTGAATCCAGAACCAGATTATTTTGGGCTATCTTAACCCCCTTCATAAACTTTTATTGTCATCTGTGTCTGACCTAACATCCTTGTACCTACTGAGTACATCTTTTGGAATACAAGAACAGGTCCTGTGCTTCCAGCAACCCAAAGGCTAAGACTACTATCAGATAATCCCTGAAGCCTACAACAGAAAGTTCCCTGCTTTCCTATAGCCACCTACCTGGGGTTGCCATTCATGTGTTTGAAAAAAAAATCTTATCGTTTACTTGTATTTGTTCTGTTATTATAAAAATATCATGAAATTAATACGACATTCAAACATGGAATTTGGGACAACTTACTTCAGTGTTCTTGGGCTATGTTCACTCATATTGGCCCCAGGATAAACCATTTCTTATGCCAGTTGTGGTTTTGTGGCTATAGTAGTTTGTCTCTTGGGTAAATTTATCCTGTGTCTAGATCCCTTTCTCAACACCCTCACCATACAGTGTTACAGAATCTTATACACCAGAAAATTTGTATCTCCCAAGCCCTGTCATATAAAAGCAAATACTTAGCCCCCGAGTTTCTTTTGTAAATTTGCATTATAATTATTTATGTGTTGGGGTGCCACATTACACCTGCTGAAGCCAGAGGACAGCTGTGTGAAGTCACTTCTTTCCTTCTACCTGTATGTGGGTGCTAGGGATTGAACTCTGATCACAAGGGTTACACAGCAAATACATTTACCTGCTGAGCCCAGAAATGCTTTGAGGAGCATGTTGTTAATGACTTTCTAATTAAGAGAAAGTTTCCTTTCAGGGTTAACTTGAGATTCTGACTGTAGAGAGTGTGACCTTCTAACAGTGAAAACCTAGTACAGCGGGTAGGCATGAGCAGCCGTCACACACTCTTTGGGAGAAGATCGAAGGTAGTGCCTCCATCATGTCCTCGATTGTAGGAGAGAAGACTGTATCCGAACTCAAAATCCACTGAGCTTTCTGATGGGGGCTGGGGTAGAAGCAAGGTACTCTGACTCCAGAAAAAACAAAACATTAAAAAAAAAAAAAAAAAAAAAAAAAACCTTTACCAGGGTTCAGAAGAGCAGGTCTTCCAGCACTCAAATGCACAGAAAATGCAGAGCAGTGAATCACCGTGTTACGTGCAAAGTGTTTTGCTTACATGTGTTTTTGAATTTATTCATCTTGCAAGTTTAATAACCTTACTTTGTTAGCATAAGCCAGGCTTCTGGAATAAACCTTAGGATCCTTACATGCCTCCTTAAGAAAGCTTCTTATACTTAGTTAACTCTTTTCAGGCTCAGATCATAGCTCAGAAAGTTAAGTATTTGCTTGAATGAGTTTGAACCTCCAGAGCACATCTTTAAGAACAACCGTGTGAGCCTACAATTATAACCCGATGCTGGAGGCCTACATTTATAACCTTATGCTGGAAGCCTACATTTATAACCCCATGCTGGAGAGGCATGGACTTCTGCAAACTGCTCCTCAGCCAGCCTAGCCTACTAGATGAGCTCTAATGCAGCAAGAGACCCTGCCTCAGAAACACAAGACAGAGCCCAGGGCATAACAACATTCAGCTTACATGCATGCACACATATGCTCAAAAACACACACACACACACACACACACACACACACATTTCCACATTTAGTTTATAAAGGTAGGCCTTGGCTATTCATTTCTTATTTTCAAGTGAAGAAACTGAGGCTCAGAGTGATCTATGTGCCCAAAAGCACACAACCAATTAGCAGCTGATTCAATATCTTTAACTTCAAATGAGAAAATTGCACTTAAATGACCCCATTAGATAACTGTATCCTTTGAATTTTACACTGTGGCCTACCAATTACTAAGGGTCTATTGTATCCGTTACTTTACATGTGGTTTTTTTTAAATCTTACATAAAATCTCCAAGCTAAGGGTTATTAATGGATGTCATTAAATTGTTTAAATAATACCATTATGTAGCTCTTATGGTGTTCTGAATATTTTCTGGATATTATCTCCAATCTTATAAACCCTCTTGGCTAAATCTCCTTGCCCTTATTTCATACATGAATGTCCCTAGGAATGGAGGCACTCACAAGGGTCATATGGCTTGTAAGTGACTAGGGCTGGATCCAAATCTCAAATCCTGTGTAGTACCACACTGTTGTCCATGTAGGTACCTGTAACATGTCCACCCCTTGGTGGGTTTGTTGGGCACCCCCATGGCATTAAGTAGCTAGTTCAGATAATGGAGCATCTTGTCTGAGGAGGCTGATGCTGCCAGGAGGGCCTGAGTTCTCAGCATAGGACCTATTCACGTAGGAATGGCTGGTGTCTAAAAAGAAGGAGGAGGAGGGAGAGGAGGAGGAGGAGAAAGAGAAAGGAAACTCACTGATATTTGATATTTACTGCTTATACTGGAAAGTTGACAAGAGAGTTGGTTGCCAAGCCTGCCTGGATGCTATCATGCTTCCTGCCTTGATGATAATGGTTTGAACTCTGAACCTGTTATCCAGCCCCAGTTAGATGTTGTCCTTTATAAGAGCTGGTCATGGTGTCTCTTCACCGCAAGGGAAATCCTAACTAAGACACAAGGGAAAGGGAGAGGCTGAAAATTTGCCATATGTGGCCCACAGCAGCCCATTGCTTGGAGTAGCTGTGGAAATAATGTGAGTGGTGTGTTTTTAAAAAGTCAGATGCTCAACAAACATTTCTCAGGTCAGACGTTATGGAGGGCTAAGAAAGCCAGGAGCCAAGGTTCTTTAGTTCTGGGGACTAAGTTCCTTTACTTGGAGAGAACTGTCATTTTTTAATCAAAATAGAGGAGCTTTATGAAAAGACATGACTATGGCTGATATCATTGTCCTATATGATGCTAATCACGTGCTCTGTGTGTGTGTGTGTGTGTGTGTGTGTGTGTGTGTGTGTGTGTGGTGTGTTGTGTGTGTGTGTGTGTTGTAGAGAAAGTTCTAGCTACAAGAGAGAGAAGGAACATAGATTCCTGTCCCTATATCATGAGGTGTAAGAGATTTCTAGAACAAAGAAACATCTTAGGGGATGAGGAGATGACTCTTTGATACAGTGTTTCCCTTAGTCACATCCCCAGAAGCCACATATATGTTGGGTCACAGTGATGCAGTTTGAAATGTCAGTTCTGGGGAATCGGAGACAGGAGGGTCCCTGTGACTTGCTGGCCAGACAGTCTAGCCAAACCATGAGCCTCTTTCAGTAACAGACCTTTTCTCATTAAAAAATAAAAATCAAGGTAGCTGGTCCCTAAGGAAGGAGATCAAGGTTGACCGCTGGCCTTCATGTGCTCATACACACCTGCACCAACACACATGCAGCTGCCTATACAAACACAAACACGTACCACACAAAAACAATCATTTTGGAAGGAAGTGAGGCCCTGCCCCACGCTCCAGTGATCCGCAGAATATCCTCCAGTTAAAGAAAATTGCCATGAAAATCATTCACCAGAAACTGATTTCTCCTACTTGTGAGTTTATCTTATTGTCTTAATCTGTTCAGGTTGCTCTGAGGAAAGACTCTAATCTGGGCATCTCATTAAAAACAAACAAACACACAGAGATGAATTTCTCACAGTCCTGTAGGCTGGGAAGTTCAAGGTGAAGGCATTGGCAGACTTGGCATTCCAAAAGAACTGCTGCCCTGTTCAGACATGGCTGTCCCTTCACTGTGTACGCATGTCAAAGGGGCAAAGGAAGTTACTGGGGCCATTTTCTTTAACAAGAGTTACTCTTTAAGTGACTATTCTACATTATTGTCAGGTATTCCAAGACCGAATGAGAAGGTCATTTTGGATCATTTCAAAAGCATGTTGAGCCATGAGATGTAGAGACTGGGGAAGAGCCTCAAGATTACTCCAAGAAAACAGTTGGTTCACAAAGAAGATGGGAAACCCTCCCTGGCTGGATTGCGTGGCTCAAAGGACTGCACTAGAGGAGCAGGGGAGAGGTCAGGAGATGCCTGGCCTGGGCTTTTTAGCATGCGCCCTTTCCTAGTTCACTAGCCTGCTCCCATGCATCCTTCTCCTTCTTAATAAACTGTCTCTGTTGTGATTTATAATTCGCCCAACAATGGTGCTATTAGGATGAGGATGTGATTCCTGAGTCCCTAGCATCAACAGTAGGCCAGATTCAGACACAACACAGTGCAAGTAACAGTCTACAACGGGGGTGATTTCCAGGAAGCTCTCTACAACTTAATTTTATCCGTTGTAGACAGCTCCTCCCATCCTCTCCTAAAGTGTTGATCTGATTCATTTTTCTTTGGAAACGTAAATGCCACTTTCTCCAGCAGCTGCACCAAAGTGTGTACATACACACGCTCTCAAACAGCATTAGTCTCATCAAAAAATTATATACACAAACAGACTGCAGGTGGGTGTGGGTCCAATCAGAGCAATTTCTCAGAAACCCATTCGTCAACTCGGGAGAGAACAGTGCTGGGTTTTTGTCTCAGACTCTGCACCAGACCCTGGAAGACAAACCATTTAAACATAAAAGATAGGATTGGGTGGCCTAAAGGGGTTTCGCCCAAAGAATAAATCAACATAAGATTAGTTTTAAAAAAAAAACAATTTATTTCCAGTGGAAACTGAAAAAATATTGATGAGTTAAAAAATCAATCAAAAAAATCTAAAAACTGCAAGACTGAAGGAGCTAACCTCATACCCCAGATATCCCAGAAAGAACGGGACCTTTAACGATGGAGCAGTTCTGTTGTAGATTGTCATGGAGAGAAACAAGCTTCCCTTGGGACAGACTTTGAAACCTACCATGGTATTGCTTCCCTTAAAAAGACAATCCCAGCACAGAAAGGGTGGGGAAGGATATAGTTCTGCCAGCCCCAGGGACATTCTCGCATTAGTGTGGCTGTCCCCTCAGAGGGAAGAAGAGATGGTTTTTACATATGAATATGAGTGACCATAGTCCAAAACACAGATTCAGGTTGCCCCAAGTTTCATGTTCCAACATGGCATTGATTTCATGAAGGTTTCCATTGTTACAGAACCAAAAAAAAAAAAAAAAAAAAGTTATATGTAATGTTATTTTTCAAATACTTGGGTGGAAACAGTTGAAGTTTGGTTTTCTGCTGTGTATTGTAATGCTAAGTGTGGGCCTCCAAGACCTGGTTACCCCAGAGACAAGAGAGGCAGTATGTGGACCCAAGTAATTCTAGGTGACCTTGCCCTCAAGTTATTTCTGATAGGTTTATTAAGATACCGACAGCCAATAGATGGACAGAAGAGACGTAGGCAGATTTTAGGGTTCCTGGGCCTGTGAGAATCAGGGGAGAACCAGATGGGACAAGAAGGGAAGGAGGAGAAAGAAGACACCATGTGTTAGGTAAGTTCATTAACACATGGCTCTTGGAGTTAAGAGCAGCCCAGATGAAACATAGTAAGTAATAGCTCAGGATTATCGATAGGTAATAAAATTTAAAGGCACAGAGGGTAGATATCTGCCCAGCCCTAGGGCTGATTAAGGCTTATTTTACATGTACATGTTGTTTGTGTCTTTTATGTGGGAACTAAGTGGTCAAAAGGCAGGTAGAAATCCCGGATTGGGATTAAAATTTTCTACAGCAGGAAATACAACAATCAGATATGTGGACTACAGGAAAGTCAGGGAGTCTTTGTGGTTGTCTTCAAATGCCGTCTGGTGATATTCACAACTTTAAGGTTGGTGTGAGCTAAAGGTATGTACTTGTGTTCCAAAAGGATTTACCTGATAGTCAAGGCTTGGAGGTCAAACACCCTGGTGGGCACGTGCGGTTAATTGAGAGGCTAAAGGTAGCCCAACGACATTTGTAGTTTGACTCTGGATCTGCTCCATTCCAACCTTTTCACAAACCACTGAAGTGCTACTTAGTCAAGTGGCCTTCTAAGTATGTAAGTTTGGTTTCCCATTTATTCACAATTATATTTGGGCCATGTAGACACCAGGCAGAAACTGATGGAAAAATGTGGAAAATGAGAAGATTATGGATGGTCTCTAAACATTCGGAGCTGTTTGAGAAATGCAGAGATGTGGGAGTCAGGGGGAGATACTCAGGAACCTAAGTAGAGAGAAACCAAGTGGTCTTGAGCAGGAACAGAACCCTGAACCCATCTCCAGTTTGCCAGGGCCACTGGCCAGGCTGGGAGCTGCAGCCTCTAAGTCCTTGGGTACCACCTCCACATTTACCACTATCTGATTTCTGAGATACACAGAGAGAGGCAACCAGAGGAGGTCAAACTTATCTCATTAACACAAATACAAAAAAAAAAAAAAAAAATCTGAGCAGAGAATCATTGGTTACATACTTCGAAGAAGACAGAGATTACAATTGTGTGTGTGTGTGTGTGTGTGTCTGTGTGTATGTTTTAGTGTATATATAAGTACATGCAGGTGTGTCTATATGTGTGTAGGTGTATATATATGAGATGTGTGTAGGGGTATGGGTGTATGTGTATATATAATGTAGCAAGACTGGAGTAGGGATGTGTGTGTATGGGGTATGTGTATGTGTAGGGGTGATTATAAGGATGTGTGTGTGTATATATGTGTGTGTAATAGGTGTAGGAGATGGTGTGTAGGGCTTTATGGGTGTAGGGAGTGTAGTAACTCACTTACCACTCTTCAGGTGCTGTTTACTGTATTTTGAAACAGAGTCTCTCACTGGCCTGGAGCGCTAAGCTAAGCCAGCTAGCCAGGGAGTCCCAAAAATCACCATATCTGCCTCCCTAGCACTGAGATTACAAACACCACTCAGCACCACACACTCAGTTCCCCCAAGCCCTTCTGATCTCTGGCACATTCTACTCACCGAGCCATCAACCCACATTTGTTTTCCTAACAACAGCCACGAGACAAGGGTAAAACAGAATCTTAATGTGTGTTTAATTTCCCTGGTGGCTAGGATGTTGAATATTTTTTCATAAGCTTATTGGCCATTTGTATTAGAAGTATATCATAAATGTGAAGGAATGTGTCTAAACTGTCACCAATAAAAATTATTTCAAAAATATATGTACAAAAATATCTGAATAATTGATACTACAAAACTTCTTTAAAGCTAAGACAAAAAAATCCTTATGGTCTTCAGCTATTATGAGACAATAATTAGGTTTGACATCAAACTAGAAAATAAACTATTGATGGCTTATACTTTCAGAAAATTTAAGGTTGCTTTACTCTTCAAAAGACAATATTCAAAAAGGAGCAAGACAAAGGTAAGGATGAAGACAATATTTACAAATCAGTTATTTGATCAGGGATTTATACCCAGATCATGCAAAGAATTCTTAGGGCTTAGTAATTAGAAGACACTTTAAAATGTGTCAAAGATTGTAATAGACATATCACCCAAGAAGATGTATGAATGGCTGTGGAGGACATGAAAAGATGCTCGATGTCTTTTTAATAATAAGAGAAATGCAAATCCAAAGCACAGTGAGCTGTCTGTCAACACCCACCCACTTGAGTGCCTGGAATTAAGAGACTGAAGATGCCAAGTGCGGCGATGATGTGCTGACGAGCTTCGAGAATAGCACAGCTACTTTGGAAAAGAGGCTGAAGATTTCCTAAATGTCTATACTGTTTGTCCGCTTATTGAATGTGTCCATGCATTCACACCTCCATGTGTGTGGAGGTCAGGGGATGACTTCAGGAGTCAGTCCTCTCCTTTTGCCTGGTTGGGGGAGAGCCTATCTGTTGGTCCTACTGTTAGCAGTTCTGGGTACCACAGGTTGGTCACGTATGAGCTTCTGGGTGATGCTCCTGTCTCAGCCCCACACCGTGCTGTAAGCATGACAGAGTTGTAGATGTTTTCCACTGCACCAGTGTATGTGTGTCTTCCTGGAATCAATCTCTGATCATCAAGGTTATGTGGGCCACATCTTCACCTGCTGGGTCATATCCACACTCCCCTGGTGGTTTTTGGTTTTTTTTAAGCAATCCAGTTAATACTTAACAAATGACCCACTAGTGCTACTCTTGGGTAGATGAGAAAAGGGGATGAAGGCTCATGTCTACACAAAGACATGCAAATATTTGAAGCTTCATTGTTCATACACAATAAACAAGGATTTGGAATGGCCCAGATATCCATTAGCTCATGAGCAGACAAGTTAAGTTTATTGAGCTATGCAGTGGAATGCTGCTCAACAAAAGGAGCAACCTTCTGATTTGGCAACGTAGATAACCCTGTTAATGCTATAGCATGGGTGAGCACTCGAATACCACAGTATGAGTAAAACTATCAATTTTATGGTGTGGATAAACTTACCGACATCTCTGTATAAACAACCTACCATCTTCCTGGATAAACAACCTACCATTGCCATGGATACTGGAGCAAGGAAAACCCACTGACACTATGAGGCCGATAAACTAATGACACTCTAGCACGTATGTTAAGTGAAAGAAGCCAGATACAGGACAGCACACGTTAACATTTCTGTGAAATTTCAAGAAAGGGACACTGATAGAAATGAGAGGAAGATTATTGGTTGCCTGGCACTCAGAGTGCATATAGGAAAGACTGTGGGCAGGTGAGATGACTCAATGGGGACATTTTATAGAAGCCTGGTATGCTGAGTTTGATTCTCCAGGACCCATGGTGGAGAGAAGATTCATGCCTGAAGGGTGACCTCCTCATTCCCACACCCCTCAGCACACACACACTATCCAGGATGGGAAGGGAACCAATGCCCATGCCAGGATCTACCTGGAATCTGAGTGCTTTCATTACTAAAGGATGGGGTCCCTTTCTCCCTTGGGTTTGGCTGGGCTATCCCAAGAAACTGGGTAATCTGGACAAACACTGATTGGTTCCTGTCATGGCAGTGGCAGTGGGAGATTCAAAATTTCTGGTTTCCTCTGGCCAAAAAAAAAAAAAAAAAAAAAAAAAAAAAAATTCCCAGCATCTCTTTGTCTTGGAGAAGGGAGAAACACCAAAAAGGCAGCCATCGTAAGTGTATACATGAAAAGCACATTAATCTGCCTAGAGACTCTTTCCCCTGTCTGTCTACAGGAATCTGCCTGACTCCCAGGCCCCATGACCATCTACATTTACAAAAATAAATTGAACTGATTACTGGTCTTAACACAATTTTTGCATATAAATTCTATCACCATGCAGCTGCTAGAATAAAATTAAAATGAATTAAAAATGAAAGGCACTGGAATAGACCAGAAAACCAGTTATGTTTTTTATGAAACATTTCAGAATCAGGTGGTGCAGGAAGAGCCAGAGAGAGATAAAAGCAGTAGCGTTTCATCATTTCTTCTTATCTTCCAATAGTCCTAAGGCATAGACACACAGTCCCAGTAACTGACAGTTTGCTGAAGCTGGAAGACGACAGAAAGAATTGGCAAGGACCAAGAAGCATCTTGGGTTTTCCCTTCAGAAGAGGGCAGGATGGTCACACCAGGGGTACTATAGTGCTCCATCTGATTTGCAGAGCATGAGGCATTTGATAGGCAGATAGATGTGTATCCAGAGCACAGGCGGGTGCCAACTTGAGGGATCCAGGCCTGGAAGTCACTCACTGGTAGTCATGAGGTGACTATGAAGTGAACAGGATGCTATGAGGTCAAGTGTCAAGGGTGAAGAGAGCAGGGTGGATCTGGTCAACAGCCACCTCGGGCCTCAGAAGGAAAAGATGTCAATGTGACTCCTGGGATTGTTCTGCTTGTCGGTTTGATGGGATCAAGCAACAGACACACCTGTGGGCCAGTCTATGACAGTGTTTTAAAGTAGGATTAACTAAGGGAGAAGAGTCTCCCCCTGGGGACAGCACCTTCCAGTGGGTGGCTCAGATCTAAAGAGTTTCAAAGGGAAACATGGTGGCCTAGCTTCCTGTCTTTCATTCTTGGTGGCAAGAGAGCACAGCTGTTGTCATCTTTTGATGACATCGTATTCTAGCTGCTTTGGCCTTCCAGTGTGGAATGTGGAATGAACAGTAACTAAGACTCCTTCAGGCCTTTGGCATCTGATTAAAACTGCTAAGGTGTCCAGCTTCATGGTTGAAGGAGCAACTGGGTTCTCAGGTTCTAGTGTGCACACAGCCATTGGTGGCTCATCCTTGCCCAGGCAGTCCTGCGTTCATTTCTGTCATGGTGATAAAATACCTGAAAGCATGAAACCTCCGAGAGAAAGGGTTTGTTTTAGCTCACAGTTCACTGTAAAAAAAAAAAAAAAAAAAAAAAAGTGGCATCAGCGTGTGCCATGTTACACCCACAGTCAAGACAGAGAGGACTAAGCACATGTGGCCCTGCTGCTGCCTAGCCTGATTGCTCAGTGCTCAGCTGGCTTTCCTACTGTTACAGAGCTCAGGACCCAGCATGGGAAACATCACCACTGTCGTTCAGAGTGGGTTTTCCCACTTGAATAAACTTGATTAAGACAACCCTCCACAGTCAATATGATGTAGACAATCCCTCACCGAGGCATTCTGCCCACATGACTCAGCCTTGTCACATTGACAAAACTAGCAGTCACAGAAGCCCTACTATGTGTAAGCTGTTCTAGCAGATCCCCTTTATAAAAATGCACGCACACACTAAGAGTTCTGTTTCTCTAGGGAATCCTACCTAATGCAGTGTGAGTGAAGAAGTCTCCCGTGTCTGTGTGAGAGTCAGGTGAGGGCAGACATGGGGAAGGCAACCACTCAAAAGAAGCCCCTCCCCCCCTGACCTTTGCATCTTCTAGAAAACAGAGAAAGAGAATGAGGTCACTGTTGATCTCCTGAAATCACTGAAATGGTATTATCTAGAGGTAAATGCACAAAGCAACATCTTAGTTGGGGAGGTTGGTTTAATGTTATATAATGTCTTAATTATGAAATATATTAGAGAGGTGCCCCCTTTTCCACAGGGGATATAACCCAAGACCCCCAGTGACTATCCCAAGATGAGATTGAACACTGTGGTATGTGTGTGGTGGGTGTGTATGTGTAAAACCATCATCATGCGGCCATGGTGAAGCTTAATTTATTTATTAGCACAATAAGAGATGAATAGTAATAACAATAACAAAAATAAAACAACAGTCTGGGTTGGTGGAACACTTGTCTAGTATACACAAGCCCTGGGTGATCTCCCCAGTATAGCATAAAATTGACATGGTGGGGCTTTATTATAATGCCAGCACAGGGGAAGCAGAGGCAGAGAATCAGAAGTTCAAGGGCATCCTCAAACTACATACTGAATTAATGACAGCCTGGAGTACCCCCCCCTCTCTCTCTTTCTCTCTCTGAGAATGTATGCATGTGTGTGTGTGTGTGTGTCCCTCTCTTTCTTCAAATATGTCTATGTATATGTGTAAATGAATAAAATAATAATAACAATACATTATAATAAAATTGTTGGAATTCTTACGATCTGAGGCTATCAGTTAAACAAGGGTAATCTGACTGCAGTGCCCCAACTGCCGGTCTGTTACTGATGTGATTGACAGGTGAAGGAAGGATGCACTGCACGGGACAATGCTGTGACTCATGTCCCAAGCAGGGCAGAGTCGAGTGGAATGACATTTCATCGTGTTTAATGTCTGGCAATTAATAATCACGAATTGCTTGTTTCTTAAATGTTGCAGCTCATCCTTTTGAGCATGATCATCCATGAACGCTGCAATCACAGGAAGTAGAATCCTAGGAAAGACATGTAACTGCAATATGATCTTAAACATAATCCAATATGAAAAGCCACACATTAAAGCACCTGCTTCCCACAGTTCCTCAGAGGTGGCATGTCATAGGGTCCCTTAGAGTCTTTGAAGAAGATGGTTTTGTGGAAACCGAAATTTAAGAACCTAACAAGGAGGTATGTAGAATAAAGAGAGGTGAGCATAGATGGACCAGAAGGGGACAGGAGGGGACAGGAGGGGACAGGAGGGGAGCAGAACCACAGGACCAGACCATGAGAATAGACTCACAGGAAAAAAAAAGATAAAACACCCCCACACAGGCCAGGGTGTCTAACGTTTCTTGGCACTACCCATCCCAAAAGGGCTCTCTGACTCTTTGCTCTCTTTTTCTCTCTTTCCTTACTAGTCCTGTCAGACATTCACCTTGCGCGCCATAGTCCCGGGTGGTAAGGTATGAGAGAGGTGAAGCTGGGGCTGTGATGAGAAACCCATGCCAGGGATGCTCAGATTTGGGACAATCACACATATCCTGCTTGATATCAACTCAAAAAGAAGTACCAGGTACCAGGAAGTACTTCTTCTTCTTCTTCTTCTTTTTTTTTTTTTTTTTACTATTTCATTTTTTTTTTCTTTAAAAGGAGTGAGTTGTGTACAGGGGGTTAAATGCTTTATAGACAAGAAAAAAACTGTGCTAGGACCAACTTATTCATCATCATCTTCTTCTTCTTCATCTTTGTCTTCCTCTTCTTCTTCCTCTTCCTCATCCTCTTCATCCTGCTCATCATCTTCCTCTTCCTTCTTTTTCTTGCTCTTTTTAGCCTTGACCACACCCTTTTTCACTGCATCAGGTTTTCCTTTAGCTCTGTAGGCAGCAATATCCTTCTCGTACTTCTCCTTCAGCTTGGCGGCCTTCTTCTCATAGGGCTGCTTGTCATCCGTGGCAGTGTTTTTCCACATCTCCCCTAGTTTGCAACATCACCAATGGATAAGCCAGGATGCCCGCCTTTGATTTTTTGGGCAGTACTCAGAACAGAACAAGAAGAAGGCTGAAGGAGGCCTCTTGGGTGCATTAGGGTCCTTGAACTTCTTTTTGGTCTCCCCTTTGGGGGGGCGGGGCATGATGTAGATTTTCATTTTTCTTTCATAACGAGCCTTGTCATCCTTTGCCATATCTTCAAATTCCCCCTTTTCTTTAGCAGACATGGTCTCCCACCTCTCTGAGCACTTCTTGGAGAACTCTGAGAAGTTGACAGAAGCATCGGGTGCTTCTTCTTGTGCTCCTCCCGGCAGGTTTGCACAAAGAATGCATATGAGGACATCTTGCCTCTCGGTTTTTTAGGATCTCCTTTGCCCATGTTTAGTTGATTTTCCTTTGTGAGGCACAGAGTCGCCCAGTACCAGTCCGGCTCTCGCTTGCTCCAGCGCTGTCTCTATCGGTAATTCTTATAAAGTCAGTCCTCTCAATAAGCAGGGAAAGAGTGTGACTATTGTCTCCTGGTCTCAAAGGAGGAAACCAAAGCACCAAGAGGCTCAGCGAGTGGTTGGACCAGATCCAGAAGCCAGGGGTCTGGCCTCCCAGAATATCCATACCACACCCTCAGCACACTGACTGAAGGCAATCCCAAACTGATTTCTATAGATAACCTAGCAAGATCCAGTAGACCTATGATAAGATTCAACTATGACTCTTTTTTTTGGGGGGGGAGGGTTGCAGCGGAACTTTATTGATGGTATTCAAGAGAGTATGAAGAGCTCCCCAGGCCCCTATTATTATGGGGGTCTGGGATGGAAATTGTGAGCGAGATGCTCAGTGTTGGGGGCCGGGTTGGGACGGGACTCCTCAGCAACTGAGGGCCTCTCTCTTGCTCTCAGTGTCCTTGCTGAGGGGTGGGTGGTCCAGGGTTTCTTACTCCTTAGAGGCCATGTAGGCCATGAGGTCCACCACCCTGTTGCTGTAGCCATATTCATTGTCATACCAGGAAATGAGCTTCACAGAGTTGTCATTGAGAGAAATGCCAGCTCCAACATCAAAGGTGGAAGAATGGGAGTTGCTACTGAAGTCGCATGAAAAAAACCTGGTCCTCAGTGTAGCTCAGGATGCCCTTCAGTGAGCCTTTGGCTGCCTGCTTCACCACCTTCTTGATGTCATCATACTTGGCAGGTTTCTCCAGGCGGCATGTCAAATCTACAACAGATACATTGGGGGTAGGAACACGGAAAGCCATGCCAGTGAGTTTCCCATTCAGCTCTGAGATGACCTTGCCCACAGCCTTGGCAGCACCAGTGGATGCAGGGATGATGTTCTGGGCTGCCCCACAGCCATCACACCACAGCTTTCCAGAGGGGCCATCCACAGTCTTCTGAGTGGCGGTGATGGCATGAACTGTGGTCATGAGCCCTTCCACGATGCCAAAGTTGTCATGAATGACCTTGGTCAGGGTAGGGGGCTAAGCAGTTGGTGGTGCAGGATGCATTGCTGACAATATTGAGGGAGTTGTCATATTGCTCATGGTTCACACCCATCACAAACATGGGGGCATTGGCTGAAGGGGCAGAGATGATGACCCTTTCGGCCCCACCCTTCAAGTGGACCCTGGCCTTCTCCATGGTGGTGAAGATGACAGTAAACTCCACGAAATACTCAGCACCAGCATCAGCCCATTTGATGTTAGCGGGATCTCGCTCCTGGAAGATGATGATGGGCTTCCCATTGATGACAAGCTTCCCATTCTCAGCCTTGACTGTGCCATTGAATTTGCCATGGGTAGAGTCATACTGGAACATGTAGACCATGTAGTTGAGGTCAGTGAAGGGGTCGCTGATGGTTACAATCTCCACTTTACCAGATCCTGAGCAGAAGGCAGCCCTGGTAACCAGGCGCCCAATACGGCCAAATCCTTTCACACCGGCCTTCACCATCTTGTCTAAGGGACGAGGCTGGCACTGCATGAGAAGATGCGGCTGTCTGTGGAACAGGGAGGAGCAGACTTTATCAAGGCTGAAAGTGCTGCATTCTTTGAGAATTTTAAGGCTGGGATACACAGGCTTGCTTCCCACGTGAGTCTCTATGCTTGTTAGGCAAGCACTGTACCCACTGAGCTATCTCCTCGGCTCTCCCAAACAAATTTTGTTTTCTAATTTGAGTACTTGTGTGCATGTGTGCATTGTGTGTGTGTGTGTGTGTGTGTGTGTATGAGTGTGTGCATCTGCAAATACAGTTGTGTGAATGTGGAAGGGGTCAGAGGACAACTCTTAGGAGAGGCTTCTTTGTTCTTTAACTCTGTTCTTACGTGACTTCCAGGGAATGAACTCAACACATCAAGATTGTGTAGCAACTTTCACCCACAAAACTACATCATATGTCCCTGGATGTTTTTCTTTTTAATTTACCTAGTGTTTTAGTTTGTTCTGTGTGCATGTACACCTGCCACGGTGCAGAGGTGGTTGTCAGAGGAGTGTGTCTAGGCATCAATCTCAGGTTGACAGACTTAGTGGCTGCATGACAGCTTTTCCTGCTTGAGCCAACTCAGTGGCCCCCAAACAATTTGTTGCTGTGGAGACAGAGTCTATGAGGCCTTGGCTGGCCTGGAACTCACTATATAGACCAGACTGTCCTTGACCTCACAGATCCACCTCCCCCCTCTTTCCCTCCCTCCCTCCCTCCCTCCTCCCCCCCCCCCTTTCTCTGTCATGGTGGAGTTAAACGTATGTACCAACATGCCCAGACCCCAAATGGATTTTTTTTTCTGGAGAACTAAGAGAAAAAAAGCATTCTGTCAGAGAGGCTGCTAAAACTGTAACAGTGTCCCTAAGGGCTAGTGGGGAAACGTCAAGGCAGGCTGCTTTAGAACCAGTTAAAGACAAGGGCACACTTTCTAAATGAGCCAAGAGTCAATCGCCGGTGACAAAGGTCTCATCTGTATCTCAGTCCCCCCGAGCTAGGAGACAGAATTGAGGTTGCACATGAAAGGTATTCCTTTCAAAGGCTCCTGTGCCCCATCACCTACGGATGGTAATACAAAGTGTGCGGTGACAGGAGCCTCACTGGGGGAACAGCAGCCACACCTTCCCTCAGACTTGTCTTCCTCCACTGAGAGGGCTTCTAGAGCATTTCTCCATTGAGACTCTAGTTGTCCAAACCTTCCATGCGATGTTTGCTCATTCCTGGGTGAATGAGGCAAGGGTCATTAGTTCAGCTTCCTGGGGACAAGTTTGCGGCTTTGATCGGTGGCCATAGATCACAGCTCTGCTGTGACTATTTCATGCATTAGTTGCCATGAGGATCCAGGTAATGAAGTGTGTCAGTATTCATGTAATAACCAGGGAAGGCTGTTCTCTTGTCTTCCTCTCTGCCTTTTCCCTCTCTAGGAAGCCCTTTCTCTCTCTCTCCCTCTCTCTCTCTCTCTCTCTCTGTGTGTGTGTGTGTGTGTTTGTGAGAGAGAGAGAGAGAGGGAGAGAGAGAGAGATTATGTGTCTGTGTGTGAAGGGGGTCTCTGTGTGTGTGTTGAGAGAGACAGTGTGTGTGTGTGTGTGTGTGTGTGTGTGTGTGTGTGTGTGTGTGTGTGTGTGTGTTTCTAAATTCTACATGGACGCTGATGGGTAGAAACTGACCTGAAGAGCCATCTAGCAACCAGCATATTCCATGGTGCCTGCCGGAAGGCTTTGGCTGTGGAGTGAGTTTCCTTTCCAAGGCAATGCTGTATGGAATAGCAAGTCCTGGCCTTGTGTCCTCACAACCATGGACTGTGGTCTGGAATTGCAAGATGAAAGAGTCCTGTTCCTCCCCTGAGTCAGGGGGTCACTCACGGCAACATAGTGGAACCACACCGGAGTCTTGCTCTCTCTGCCTTCTTAGATTCTGCCATTCTCTCCCCTGTCCACAAGTCAGACTGAACTAGCCGCTAAATAGTTCTTGCCACTTAGCTTTCCAGGAACTCTCTTTCAAGTGCAGACCAAAGGCTGGTCCACCATTCACCTTCTCAAGTAACTGCCTAAGCCAATATCACTAAACCATCCTAGGGTATTAAGCATCAGGCCAGCCCGATGCCCAGTGATGATATTCAAGCTAGCCTCTCCTCGGTTGTTTGCTCTGCCTTGACTTCCCTTGCTCACAGAACCCTCTACTTCCGACCTGTTCATCTCTCCCATCCTGGTGACCCCCTGAGCCCTGTGATGTGCTGTGTTCCCTCCTCCTTTTGAAGGACTTAGCTTCTCATCATCCAATCACCTCTCTGAATTAAATCCTGCATTATGGGAAGGCAGTGCCCAGAATATGCAAGAATTGCCACAACTCAACAACTAAAGGTAACTAAATTTAGGGATGATCAAAGAACTTCAGCCAGTATTTCTAGAAATACACAGAAATGGCCTATGTACTCTGGGCGGGGGAGGAGTACTTAGCATCCAGGGTCATTAGAGAAATGAAAACTCAGACCTCAGGGTTCTGTGACAGTCTGATGGCTCATCATCCCTGAACTTTATGTCTAAAGTGATTCCCTTTAGTGGGGATGGCACAAGAACAGCCTCGGGCTCAGGAACCTGGCTGGTCACGTTGCATCTTAAGACAGAAGGTAAGGTCTAGGCTGTAAAACTCAAGTAACTCGTTTCCTCCAGTAAGGTTCCAGCACCTGAAGGTTCTAGAGCCTTTCAGAGCAGTGTCGCTAGCTGGAGACAAGTGTTCAAATGCTGAGTGTATGGGGGACATGTCACATTCAGATATAGTCACTGTTGTGTTAGCTGGGGTTCTAGAGAAACAGAACCGGCGGGGTCTGTTTGCTTGTTTCCGTGACCGCTTGCTTACTATGAGCTGCCAAAGATGAAGGGCAAGTTCTATGAGAAACTGTGAGAAAACTGTGAGCAAGCTGGAGATTCAGGAGCGAGGTTCAGAACAGTGTGAGCCCCTGACAGTGGGAGAGCTGATGGTGTGAGAACCTAATTCCCTCTCGGAATGGCAAATGTTGAAAAGATTAGGAATACAGATGTTTTTAGGGATGTTGAGAAATAAGGCTATCATGCATTATTACTGGTACAAAGGTGAAGGCGCACACTCCTGGAAATCACCTGAGCAGCATACAGTCATGTGCAGAGGCCGGCAGGCAAGATGGCTCAGTGGGTAAAAACACTTGTTGCCAAGCCTGTGGAGCCTACATGGTAAAGAACTGACTAAAAATTTACTTCTGACCTCCACCTGAGTGCGCATGCTCACACACACACACACACACACACACACACACACACACATGCACAGACACACAAACCAGGCTGGAGATGAGCCGTGGATCAGCAGTTAAGAACAGTTGCTGCTGGTGTAGAGGACCTGGGTTCCGTTCCCAGCACCCACTTTGGGCTTCTCACAACGGCCTCCTACTCAAGCTCCAGCATATTTGATACCCTCTTCTGACTTTCACAGGCAGATACACATACATAAGCATTTTTATCTTAAAAAATTATTAAGTAAAAATGCATTTAAAAAAATACAACAGGAAGGATCCCAGGGTCACACGGAAGTCCTCCTTCCTGCAGTCCACACTATGTTCTTTCCTCTCCCTGGTTTTTTTCCTCACTTTCCTAATCTCTACTATATGCCTCAAGGGAAGTCAATAAACGGGCAATAATTCCCTTAAACTCTGTGAAATTAATTTCTTTTTGACTATCGGAATTGGCACTTCAGAAAAAAACCTAGATGCCTTAATAATTAAAAAGAAACCTTAAAAGTTCCTCCTCTGAAGGTTCATGGCTATAAAAGTAATAAATGAAGCGCTCAAAATGCTGTGCTGTGGGTCGGGTTAATAATCCCATCCTGCAGAATCCTGCAGTTTAGTCAACCATCAGCATCCGTGCTGCCATAGCGCCCCCTGCTGGCCAAAGACAAACAAGTTTAAGTGGGACTGTCAAACCCCGTTAAGGGGCTAGCCTCAAGCTCTAGGTGTCCCCTCTCCAGCTTTGACTCCTGCTTACCCGGGAGGGGAAAATACTGCATTACTCTTCGTTTTCTCTGCTTAATTTATCTATTCTTTTACAATTTCATTCGTCTTAGTGTTCCGTAGTCGTATGATTCCCCCATTTCCACAGGCTCTTTCTTTAAGATGTGTGTGTGCGCGGGTGTGCGTGCAGCAAGTGCTCTTAGCTGTAAGCCATCTCTGCAGTCCACCCCTCCCCCGACTCCCGTGTTCCTTTTGTTGCTGTCGTGCCCCATTGCATTTAATTAGAGTCGACTGTGTGAGCATGGGTGGAAAGCTATTTCCTTGAGCAAGACCATCCTGTGACATTCTTAATCTCAGCTGCTGGTGTTTGCGCCCTGCTGCTTGGCTGTTTGTACCCAAATTCTCCAGAAACCCACTCTGTTCCCTCTAACTCTGTGCCCACCTGTGGCCCGGCTGCTGCTCCTACAGCTCACTGCCCTCAGTTTCTGCACTCGTGAGTGACAGGCCACTACCCCATCTCAGCCACCTTGGTTAATCCCCACTGATTCTACAATTCCAGATTTCTTAAACTAAGATCTGTGGACGAGACCGTCTAAACACCATCCATGTGGTTCTCTGTTCAAACTGCAGATTCCTGGAGACTGTGAATAGGATCTTCTGAAGGGGTGGAGCCAACAATTAAAACAAGTATCCCTCTCCCCTGCCCCATCTCTCTGTTTCTGTCTCTCAGTCAGTCTCTCTCACACCCTCTCTCCTGTGCTCTGTGTGTGTCTATCAGTCTGTCTGTCTGTCTGCGTCTCTGTCTGTCTGTCTCTCCCTCCCTGTGTGTGTGTCTGTCTGTCTCTGTCTCCCTCTCTCTCTCTCTGTCTCTCTCTCACACACACAGATACACACACACCTTATTTTTTAGTCTGTTTTGTTGTTGTTGTTGTTGTTGTTGTGTGTTTTGTTTTCAGTTTCACCAGACCCTATGATTTTCTGTAGTAATTTTCTATGGCTTGTAACCCTGTGAATAATTAGTGCAAAAGACTCATTTTTTATTTCAAGGCTTTGGATAAATTATTCAAAATAGGTGGCATCCCTTTCCTTCCTGACAATTGGCTATGTCCCCTGCCCCACTGAGAACAGTTATGGCCATGTCTGGCTTTGTCCACTGAGTTGTTGGCACCAGTGATGTAGGCTACCTCCAGGAAGGCACTGTCACACTTGTCCCATACTATCCTTTCACCAGTATGGATGGCATCTGATACACAGGTGCTTTTTCAGATTGCACAGGACAGACACCAGGGAACAGAGCTGCTGGATGAGCAGAAGAAAAGACAGTATACAGGGTAAAATTGAAAAATAAACATACTACATCTAAGTCTGCCTAGGCAGACTGTACAAACACAGTCTACAGCCCCAGCTATTGCTTTCTACATCAGTTGTTTTTGTGTTGCTGTGAGAAAATGCCAGACCAACAAAAAGGTTATTTTAGATCCTAGTTTGAGGGTACAGTCCATCATGGCAGAGAAGGCATGGCGGGGAAGGCATGGTGGCAGGGAAGGCATGGCAGGGAAGGCATGGTGGTGGAACTGTGAGGCAGCTGGTCACAGGGCATCCACAGTCAGGAAGCAGAGAGATGGATAGGGGTGCTCAGCTCACGTTCTCCTTTTATTCAGTTCATGGTTCTGCTCAGGTCTGGGGTGGGTCTTCCCACCTCAGTGCATACAACCTAAATCATCCCTCACGGGCTTACCCGAAGGACTGTCTCTTTGGTGGTTCCAAATCCTTTCAAGTTGACAATCAGCTTTAACCACCACAGCTGCTAACACATTATTATTCTAGTTCCAAAATCCCTTTCCCCCAGGATCTCACAGACCTGCCCAGTGTGACAAACCTGAACCTCTTCTCCCCTGAACCTCTCAAAACCTGCCCTTCACCTTCAACAGCTACCCCAATGTCACCTTCTGGGTTGTGACCCCTTCAGAAGGGTAGCCTAAGACCATAAGAAAACACTGATTTATACCAGTAGCAAAATTAGTTATGAAGTAGCAATGGCTATAATTGTAGGATCACTCCAGCATGAGGGACTGTGTTACAAAGTCACAGCTTTAGGAAGACTGGGAACCATTGCTCTTCATGGCCGAGAATGCCCCCCTTTGTGAATCGTCTTCAAAGTCAACTGCTGCAAGTCATTCACTGTTGTCCTTCTCATATGCTTTTGTCCAACACGCTTCTCTCCAAGAGCATCCATTCCTTGACACTGAAGCATGTGCCGTTCACTGATGTACTCCCAGAAGCTTCTCAAATCCTTTCCCCCCCTACACAAATGTGTTCAACCTTTCTCAACAGGAGAGCTGTTACTTAGTATACATATAATGTTTGTACAGGTAGATTTCAGGGAGCATTTAGCACAGTCATTGAGCAAGCGGAATTGCGAGGTCGGTGGTGTTATTTGTAATAGAAAAGATGCATAGTGAGTCAGATGTAACTCAAGGATTCCATCTACCTTTCTGTCTATTTCTCCCTGGGTGTCTCTCTCCCTTCCTTTCCCCAGTTACACATGATAGGTTATCTGCCAAAAACAATAATAATAAAAAAATAACCTTTTTTCCCTTCACATCTCTTGCTCTCCCTTAATTATCCCAAGTCTTCTTTAAAATTTAATTTTAAGATTAATTATGTGAGGCTCTGTATGTGTGTGGACATGCGTGTCACAGCACACTTCTGGCAGTCAGAGGACGGCACTGGGAGTCTGTTTTCCTCTGTGTGGGTTCTTGGAGCTCAAAACGAAGGCATCAAGTTTGGTGGCTTTACCCACTGAGCAATCTCATCTCCTCATCGATCCAGATTCCCCGGGAACCAATGGGAAACCCAGAGCAGAGACTCATCCCCTGTGCTCCAGGATTCCCAATGACCTCTTTCATGGCTCCCTGTTTTCTTAAATAAACCAGCCTTTTATTTTAAGGGCAATGGGTCAATGGTTTTTCCATTTCTGATCGAATTATCTAACCTATGTTTTCACATTTAGGAAAAGGCACATCCCCACTTCAGACTCAATTAATTGTAATTCCAATTTCAAAACAAATTCACCCAGAATCCCGGCAACAAAGGGAGCCTCGTTCTCAATGACCACTAGCTGAGACATTTTAAACCTCACTGCTGCTTCTAACAACCCGATGCCCTTTCGACATTTCCGCCTTAATTGCGAAGCTGCTTCAGCTTTTTCTGACTCTTTGAAAAGGACCGGGGCCGTTACTTTCGGACTGCGCATCAGTATTATGCTACATGGTATTTTACTGCAAGCTAAAGATGCTTTGTACATATTAGGGGCAGAAAGTTGCTTGCAGAGCGCTCCGAGCCTGCTGCGAGAGCTATAGAAATGGATTGTCTCTTCAAAGTCCTCATTATCTCAGAAGGGGAAACATTTCTACTGTCAAAACCTCAGATGACGCACACAACAGAAAGACATCCAGCTTTTTGTCAATCACCAAGTCAGCGTTTTTTCCTAAGCCGTGTTCTCCGGGATGGAAATATCTCTGTACAAGAAAGAAAAAGAACAAGAACTTGCCGATCAAATACATTTAAAGACAATTAAATTGGACCGTGTCTTAGCTTCTCTTCCTTTGTTGTGATATGATATCCTGACAAAAGCAAATTAAGGAAAGAGGGATTTATTCCGGTTTCCAGTTTCACAGGATACAGGTCATCATCTTGGCAAAGAAGACGCGGGAAGAAGCAGGAAGGCTTTTTTGGCAGGAGCAGAGGGCTGGCTGATCCCATTGCATACACAGTCAGGAAATAGAGAAGAAGGCAAAGTGGGAGGAGACTATAACGCCTCCAGCCCCGCCTCCCCAGTGACCCACTTCCTCCAGTGAGGATCTACCTCCTAAGGGTTTCACAACTTTCCCAAGCAGTAAGACAATTAAGCATCAAATAAACAAACACAAGAGCCAACAACTCCTATTTAAAGCACATCAGATCGTGCCCAGTTTAAAACGTCCTCATCTTTGAAACCCTCCTCCATACACGGGGCTTTAACCATTCCATGGAATGCAGGAATGAAGAAGCTTAATCATCTAGCTTAATCATGGAATCAGCTTTTGTTATGTTTTGCTCTGTAATTCTCATGAAGTCAACCTAGGGGACACTAGTAATGAGTAGTATGCACATAGATACATGATAGCATATATGTGTATATGCACATTCATAATACATATTGTACATGCTTGGTCCAGGGAATGGCTGTTAGGAGGTGTGGCCTTGTTAAGTAAGTGTGTCACTGTGGCCATGGCCTTAAGACCTTCACCCTAGCTTCCTGGAAGGCAGTCTTCTGCTAGCAGCCTTCAGATGAAGATGTAGAACTCTCAGCTCCTTCTGCACCATGTCTGCCTGGATGCTGCCATGTTCCTGCCTTGATGATAATGGACTGAACCTCTGAACCTGTAAGCCAGCCCCAATTAAATGTTGTCCTTATAAGAGTTGCCTTGGTCATGGTGTCTGTTCATGGCAGTAAAACCCTAACTTAGACACATATAAACACGTATATGCACATACACACATATACATGTGCACGAATATGTATAACTTGTCCTCTTTGTTCTGAGATGTGACATGGCTGGGTATGGCCTATTGTTAACCACTACTTTAACAAAAACATAGTATAACTTATTTTGTGTACAGTACAACAACTTGCCTTTTAAGATTTTTTTTTTTTTTGTCTTTATGTTTCATACATTAAGGAAAGTCATCACAAAAATTACCAGGATGAGAGACTGGAAAGATGGTCAAGAGTTAAGAGCTTGCTGCTCAATCACTAGGTCCAGCATTCAGTTCCCATTCCCCACTGTTGGGAATGGGAGCTTGGAACTCTCTGTAACTCTGCTTCTGGGGAAAGTGATACCCTCTTCTGGAGACAGATAGCGTGAACAGACATGCACACATGCACATAAACATAACAGACAAGGGATTTGATCTGAATGTATAACATCACACAAGGACTGGCTAATCTCTAATGTTAAATCATACACATCTGAGCACTTACTTTAGATTGTGCTCGGTAAACCACTACCCTGTATTATATGCTGGCATTTATTTAACCTATTTTTGTTGTTACCAAATATTTCAACTATGCTAACAAAATAAATTAACATTCTGATGGCCTATGTGCATTTGGTATCACCTCTTTGCTCAGGTTTTAAACAGAAGACATTTAAAACACTCTCTCTCTCTCTCTCTCTCTCTCTCTCTCTCTCTCTCTCTCTCGTGTGTGTGTGTGTGTGTGTGTGTGTGTGTGTGTGCAAGCTCACACACACACATGCACTTGTGTCTGAGGAGGACTACAGCTGTGCATGCACACAGAGTCCAGCAAGGGACAACATATGGTTTCTCCTATCACTCAGCCTCTCTCCTTCTTGAACCTGGGGCTTGCATCTTGGCTAGGCTGGACAGCACCAAGCCTTATTCCTTAAAGCTGGGGCAACAGGAATTTTCCATACTCACAGTTGATTTTGAGGGTTCTGGGATCTTAACTCTTGTCCTCATGATTTACAAGCCAAGTACTCAGCACAAAGGCATGTGTGAGCTTGTATTCACATACACAAACAGAACATAAATGAAAGGGGGGGAAGAAGGGATGGAGGGAGGAAGGGGAGAGAGGGGAGAGAGAGAGAGAGAGAGAGAGAGAGAGAGAGAGAGAGAGAGAGGGGTCATGGAAGTGTGGCCCTGTTGGCATAGCTGAGTCACTGTGGGTATGGGCTTTAAGACTCATTCTGGCTGCCTGGAAGTCAGTATTATGCTAGCAGCCTTCAGATGAAGATGCAGAACTCTCAGCTTCTCCTGCACCATGCCTGCCTGGATGCTGCCATGCCCCCTCCTTGATGATAATGGACTGAACTTCTGAACCTATAAGCCAGCCCCAATTAAATGTTGTCCTATAAGAGTTGCCGTGGTTATGATGTCTGTTCACAGCAGTAAAGCTCTAAGACAGAAGGTAATTAAGGTCCCCTTAATTCTGTAAAGGGAATTTTGAGTATACCAAGGCAACTATGAATACAAATAAAGATGTAAGCTCGAACTTAAAATTCTATAAATCTATCAATTGACCCAGTCACCCACGCTACATCACTATTAAAAACCCACCATACAATATTATATAATATTTTATGGTATAAGTTAACTCCACAAATATCAAATAATATTCATGTCTTATCTCTTCAAATTCTTCCAGAAATATTACCCACTAACAAAGCCTATTCTGAAAGAAATGCAGCAAGAAATAGCAGCAGCTAATAATGCTTAGGCTGGTGATGACTTTAATTCATTTGTTAATAAGATTACAGAGAGCATTGTTTCGTGATTAGCTCCTGTGTCCTTTTCGGACATTCATTTGTTCAGCAGGCATGCGGAGGATGGCTGCCATAGACATGATGAGAAAAGTGGCTTCTAGAATGTTACAACCCTATGTTGGCCCTGCATGATTGATATCAAAGTGGACATTAGCATTCTTCCTGAGACAGGGCCGGATACCTCTGAGAACATTTGCACTTAACCTTGTGAGCTCACTTCTACTGAGACAATGAGTTCCATCCATCAGCTGCCAGGCAAAAGCCAGTTTAATGTGAAGAATTAATTATGCCAGGCTGACAGAAGCCAGTATCTCAATAAAAACTTTAAAATTTACTTAAAGAAGAAACTGTGATGCACAGCACATACCAAATGAACCTCCAAGCTCCTGACCCCCACCCTCTCCTGACGCTGCCTCGTTTCCATTTGGTTACCCATGAAATTCCAACTATCACTACCCATGAAATTTTCCGGACAAAACCCACTTTCTGGGGCAGAGAAAATGGTTCAACCTATGAAGTGTCATAGAAGCATGAGAACAAAGCTCAGATCCTCTCCAATCACAGGAGGCCGGGCAGAGTGGTTTATGTCTGCCAGCTTGGTGCTAGGGAGACAGAGACTGGAAGAACCCTGGGGCAAGACAGCTTAGCCAGATGAAACCTGCGATCTACAGGTTCAGTGAGAGACTTTGTCTCAAAAAAACATGGTGGAGGCTAGGATGGTTCAGCCTATAGAGACACTTGATGCCAAGGGGGACACCTTGAGTGTAATTTCTGGAATCTGTAGTAGGTACGCAGGTGTCCTCTGACCTCCACAAGTACTATGGCACACACACACACACACACACAGAGAGAGAGAGAGAGAGAGAGAGGGAGGGAGGGAGGGAGGGAGGGAGGGAGGGAGGGAGATAAGTGAACAAATAAAATTTTCAAAAACAAAGGCAGAGAGTGCTATCAACTGTGAATTCTGGCTTCCATCTGCACACGTGTGCAGTTACACAAATGTGTACACACTTATGCATGTATCGAAAAGGAGAAGACTGAAAACAGTTGGGACATTCTTACATGTGTTGAGCTTCAGAAAATTAACTACAGGATGCTGTTGGGGGTGAGGCCATTAGCTGCTCCTTGAAGGGGTCTTGCCCCCATCATTAATTTAAAACATTTGTCTTTACATTTATTTATCTGTGTGTACCACGGTGGACCCGTGGAGGTAAGAAGACAACTTGTGAGAGTCAGTTCTCTTCCTTCATTGACCTGGCAACAAATAGCTTTACCTACCAAGCCATCATGCTGGTCTCTGCTTACCACTTCTCAAGGTCTACAGTGCAACCTCTAAAATCACAGGACCAGCCTGCCTCCCTCCCTCGTTCTCTCGTTCCCTCCCTTACTCATTTACTGTGATGACATCTCACTTGTCAGCTTGACACACTTGGGAAGAGGGACCCTCAACTAAAGAAGTACCTCCATCAAGCTGGCCTGTGGTACATATTCTTTATTGCTAATTGAAGTTGGAGGGCCCAGTCCACTGTGAAAAAACATCTTTTATTCTTCCTGATATAACTGACATCTTGGAGGCTTACAGATTAATAAGCCTACCCTTTCTAGTTCTTTCTAAACTCTGGCTGGCTGATTCAACTCAAGCTGTTGTGGCTCAACCTTGTCTCTAAGCTGACTTATTCAATCTGGCTTCTCTCTGCTTCTCAATAAATTTCTCTGCTTGGCCTCAAAGTAACTCTGGCAATTTGCTCTAATCTTCTGGCTCCTTCTTATTCTCTGGTGCCAACTACCTCTGATGACTTGCACTGAACTGCATGAACCCATAAATGAATGCACCTCCATTGTACTGCACTCCCTGTACTGACTCCCAACTGACTTCTCTCCCTGTGTTTCTCTTAAACAGTTCCTCTTGTCTGTGCTTTCTCCTGAGAATAGGCAAATCCTATCTCTGGATCATTCTGTCAAATCTTTTTTATGATTTGCCACTTGGTCTGCCCCTCAGTTAGACATCAGTTTCCAACATGGCTGCTTCCATCTGCCAACTAACCTTACCTACGTTGTTTGGGATTAGAAGTGTGTACTAAGGGTATGTGTGTATTCCAGCTGAACCACACAGATTTATAAGAATGTGATCCCTTGTCAGAGCAGCCAGGTTACTGGATTAAAATTCCTGTACATCACTGTGAGTGTTAAAGTTCTTATTCAATGGACCTATCCTGTGTGAATATGGGAGCAAGCCAGTGAGCAGCACTCCTCTATGAATTCTGCTTCAGTTCCTGCCTCCAGGTTCCTGCCTTGAGTTCCATCTCTTACTTCCCTCCATGATGGACTGGTCCCTATAAACAGAAATAAACTTCATTCCCTCCCCCATGAGTTGCTTCTGGTAAGAATGTTTTATCACAGCCACATAATAGTAATCTAGGATATTTTTATACTTATTATACCAGCTCCCAACTCCAGGTTCCAATGATCCTACTTTTGCCTCCCTAGTAGGTGACATAGATTGTGGTACCCAACTTCTAGCACTTTACTTTTTGAGACAAGCCCTAAGATACAAATCACAGAGTCCAAGCACACACCTGAAACCTTCCAGCACTTTGGAAGTTGAGGCAGGAGAATTAGGAGTTCCAAGGACAGAATTAACTAGATAGTGAGTCTGTGGCTAGCCTGGGAATAAAACCATCTCAAAACAACAAAAAGAGCAAGAAGAATGGGAGAAGGAGGAGAAGGAAGAGGAGGCAAAAGAAGAGGAATAAGGAGGCAATGAGGAAGCAGGGGGTGGGGCACTAGAGGAGGAGGCCACAGCATAGACATCTTTAGTTGGCGAGATAACAGCTCAGTGTATAAGAGCACTTACTGTTCCCACAGAGAACCCAAGTTCATTTCTCATCAGTCACATTGAGTGGCTCACAACCACCTATAACTCCAGCTCCAAGGGGATCAACACTCTTTTGGACCAAAAGCACTGCACTTGTGTGCATATATCTACACACAGATGTACACATATCCACATAAGAAAAATGGGCTGCTTCCATTTGGAACGGAAAGTAGGAAAGAGTAGGACCTTCAGACATCCTGGCCTCTGTTGAGACCATTACGTATTAGTCCAGAGGTCATGGGCCATCAGGGTTAGAGCCATAAACCCTTCTTGTCAACTACTAGGTTGGCCATAACAGAACTAGACTCCAGAAAGGTATGAGTTCTGTCACATACATTATTGGCCTGGCATTACAGAGAACCTAGAACCTAGAGATGGCCTGTCAAAATGTGGAGTCTTTATAGAAGCCCAGGGTAGTAGATAGCTGTCCATCAATGCAGGAGCTAGCAGAAGCGGCTGCTGGGTGACACTGGTGGGCTGAAGCTGACCCAGGGAGGCTGCTACGGCCACTGTCTAATGATAGACCTCAGCAAGATGTATTTTGAAACGTTCATCATGGGTAATATACCTCCCACCTGAAGATGTGAAGATCCTACTGCTGAACACTCCACGTGCTTTGGAAGAAACCCTGCTGGAACTAAGCTGAAAGCTCCCTTCCTGCTGGCTAACTCTCATAGGACTGGATGCACTATGCAAGCAATGGGGAGAAAAGTCATAGCAGGCTCACTCAACTGTGAACCCTATGTGCTACAAACAGACCTGCCCCCACCAGAGTAATAATGGCATAGCCATGAAGGGGGAGACCAACTACTCTGGTTGCATTGGAGGCTATCTCCACGGAGGGAATTCACTTGTTACTGTAAAGCTATTCAGTAGCCTTTGGATGGGGACCTAAGCCCTACTGAGAAGATCCTGCTCTTGTCCTAGATTGGTTAGGGGCTCCTAGGGCCGTGCTCCACCAGAGGAGATAGTAGCAGTGGAGGGCAGCTAGGGAAAAGGCAGTCATTGTCACTAGTGACGTAGCCATGGAGAAGTTACTTGTGGATCAGTGGACAGCCTCACAACGGCTCACGAAGCAAAAGGAAGAACAAGCATGTAAAACCTCACAACGAGACAGGGACTTGGTGGAAGGATGATGGGGGCAGGAGGAAAATGAGAGGGAGAAGACAAGAATGCTAGATTATACACATGTATAAAATGACCCAGAATAAATCCATTTAAAATGATAAATCACCCCCTCAAAAAGGGGAAGTTGGCAGGTAAGGGAATAAAGGGGTAGTGATTTATCCCAGTATTTACCAGTGCAATGGTGCTTCCTTCCAGGGACATGCCAGAGCCACTACTCGGTAGCTGAGGCTTAGTCATCAGTCTCTAAATCCCAAGTGGCAATGGTCATCTATGAGACATGAGCCCACCCACTCTGCCCACTATATTTAGTCATCTGACACTTGAGGTTTATTCCCATGGTCTCAATTATTTCACTCTGGAAATAGCTGAAGATCTTTGTAAATTGTGATAGCAAAACACCAGGAAACTATGGGAATAGATAATAACCAGTCAGAACTAGTCTCTGAGTAACTGACAGGCTTCTTCACATAAGTTCTAAAAATTCTTCAGAAACCCATATCATGTGTGTGTGTGCGTGTGTATTTGCATGTATTCATGTCTGCCGTGTGTAAACGAGAGCAATGTGTACAGGTGAGAGTTCACTATCAACTGCCATTCCTCAGGCACTGAATATCTTGGGTCTTTAATTTTTTTGTATGTTCATGTGCCCAGACCCACACAAGCCAGAGTATGTGTGCTGATCAGAGAACACGCCTCAGAGGTTGCTTCTTATCCCCCATCTTGTAATGTTATCCCCCAACTGTAATGCTGCACTGGATACTTCAGACTAGCAGCTTCCTGGCAATTTTTCCTGCTTCACCTGCCACCTCCCCACAGGAGTGCTAGGATTAGAGGTGGATCTGCATGCCACCATCACACTGTTTTCTACAGGTTCTTGGGAAGAAAGTCTGATCCTCAGGCTTGTGCTGTAATCAGAGTCATCTCCCTGGCACGAAAAGGTGTTTTGTTGAGTCAGGGCCAGCAAGCTCCGGGGGTCCTCCTGTCTCCATCACCGCCACACGCAGGGTTATTTTTATATCTGTTCTGGAAATGCACTCAAACCCGCATGCTTAGCAAGGCAAGTACTTTGCTGACTGAGACATCTCCTCCCCAGCCTCTACTTCCTCTGTATGGCTTTTACCCTGCCGACCAGCATTAGTTTTAGCTAAGAATCTCTGGTGGCCCCAAGTGAGAAACACAGCTGTCTGATACTCTGTATCAGAACTAAGCAAAAAGACAGCTAGATTTTTAGATTCAGGGTAACACCAGAGCAATTTTAAGAATGTGCACAGGACAAAATGGAACTCAGTAAGGAGAATTTCTTTTTAAATAAGATGCATTAAGAGACTCAGAGAATGATTCTTAGTTAACTTGAAACAGGCATGGATTCTGACTGAGCGAGAGGCAGAGAAGCCTCACACAAGGGCTCACCTGCAGGAGCCATCCCAGAGGCACACACGCTGCCAGTATGGCGAAGCCCTCCATTTAGGAGTCAGTTAGGAACATCTCATAATGTTTTGATACGTATCTCATTCTCCAAGGCTGGCCTTAGATTCCCCAGGTAGCATGCATGGTGTCACTCCTGGTCCCCTGCCTCTGCCCCGAGGGCTGTGCAGGCAGGCACCACTTCACATGGTTTCTGAAGGCTGAGAATGGAGCTCAGGGCTTCAGTTGTGCCAGGCAAGCATTCCACCAACTAAGATGAATTCCCAGCCTCATGATTTAATGATAGAGAGAGAAAGAAAGAAAGAAAGAAAGAAAGAAAGAAAGAAAGAAAGAAAGAAAGAAAGAAAGAAAGAAAGAAAGAAAAGAAAGAAAGGGAAACCTAAAAAATTTAAAAATCAAATGTCATCTTTTAAACAGAGTTTTTAACTTGCCTTTCTTTTTTATTTTAACCATTTAAATTTACTTAAGAAAAGTAAGATTATTTAAGGAAGCAGCACCCAGTTTTAAAGTAATTTAGCACATTTATATGTGAAAAATACAAAATTACTTGATACATCTTTAATACACAAATACATATACAAACATTTTATTCTAATAATATTCTTTATCACTTCAATTTAAACCATTCCATTATGAAAATTTCTTAATTGAAGAGAGAATATTCCTTTAAAACTCTAAATGAAACAGAGCTTTCTCAACTACTTTATAACCACACAGCCTTTAGAAATACATGATTTTCCAGTTTGCAAGTCTTCCCTTTAAAACTGTCCCAGCTTGTCATGTTGTTTGAGATAGAAGGCACCAAACCAGGAGGAGCAGAGTGCAGCGTGCTCAGAGCGGTCTTCTCAGATGCCTGCCGTCCTCTAAAGTGCCACCAACCTTGCAGGAACACACTTGTCACACTAAGCACCACGTCTTTTGTGTGCTTACTTGCAATCTACCAAACTGAAAAGCAGAACCTGCACCCACCGCAGGATGCAGCCTGGAGCCCTGTCAGAAATGCCCGTCGCCCTTAGGTGACCTCTCGGGAACTGAGAAGCATGTTTAAGCAGAGGCTCCAGAGGACTTTCGTTCCTTGAATCGTTCCACAGATTTCGTGAACTGAACTGATATGTAAGGCAGGTTGATCCTTTAGAGCAACTGGACTACACACAACCTACAGAGGACGTCCTTCATTTTGAAAATGAAGCAGACATGTGGAAAATGTAGAGTTTCAAAGAACTGAAACAGAGCTCCTGTTCAGACAAGGTACTGAAACACTTCTACAAAGAACTTGCCAGACTGTCTCTTCACTGTAGAATGCTCCATTAAGCTAAAAAGAAAAGGACACAAAAAATGGTTATTCATCACTTATATTATCTTAATTTCTATATTGTAGAGTATGAGAAGTTGAAATACCCATTATACACAACACATGTATTTATTCAAGTAATTGGTACTTGAACGTGCGTTAGGAGAATTCAGAACAGGGCCAACACTATGGCTCAGGAGAAGAAGGGGCTTGCCACTGAGTCTAGTTAACCTGAGTTCAATTCTTAGAAGCCACATGTAAAAGGAGATCCAAGTCCCTCAAATTGGACTCTGGCCTCCAAACGCATGCTCCGGCAGTGCACATGTACACACACCAAGTAAAGAAATGTAAAAGCACAGGAACTCCGGACAAGTCTCATGGCAATGGCAGGTCTGTCAGCACCCTGCATGAGAGCTGGGTACCAGGACTTAGCTTTACTTCTGGCATATTCTACTGTGCTCTGTAGGCAACGCCTCCTCCCACCCGGGCTGCTCTAGCTCCTCAGTGACATTCCACCGTCTCTCGTCTTCACCATCTCTACTTTCTGTGTCACTTTTCCAAATGACACAGAAAGGGTGGGTGGGCTTGGACGTGACAGTCTATGCACAATGCAACGGCACGGAGAAGGGCAAATGACTCTGTGTGCACTCATTTATAATTTAAAGATCTTATTTCTATTTCTCTGTGTCTGTGGGGGTGTACATATGAATGCAGGGTCTGAGGAGGCCGGAAAGGTCATGGGATCCCCGGCAACTGGAGCCAAGCTCAGTATTCTGTAAGAAACTCAAGCACTCTTAGCTCCGGAGCCTTTTCTCTAGCCCCATTATTTTTAACTGAAACACGGCACACGTGTCTCCCACACCTCACTAAAAAGTCAGCAGAAAATAAAGGGCGAGAGTTCTTCAAAGGAAACTACATGAAAAGAGAAGATCAAGCCACAGCAATCAAGTCTTGGTGGCTGTCAGGAAGTGGGAGGGAAGCAACAGAAAGTAGGAATCTGGTTCAAAGCACATAGAATGTCAGCCATGCCTTCACATGGCTTCCCTGTATTGTATACAACAGAAAAGTTGTAAAATTTAGTCTCTAAAACAGTGGTAAAGAGAAGTTCTAGAGAAAATATCAGGTAAAGTAGAGTTGTAATGATATGGTCATATCTTATTTAGTCATAAAATATAAGCACAGAATATAGATCTATCCCAAATTATGCAGCCACTACACAAAAGTGGTGGGAAATCTGTTTTTGTTGGTGCTGTTTTCTTTTTCCTTTGAAATAAAGTCTCATGTGTTCAGGCTGGCCTCAAACTCACTATCCAGTGAAGGATAACCTTGAACTCTCCCTGCATCTGCCTCCCAAACGCTGTATGGCATGTATCACCATGCACCATGGAGACTGGCTTCTCCATTCTGGCTAGAATGACATGCAACTCAGAGGTCAGCATGTGGTGTGGGAGTAGAGTTCCTGATCTGTCTTAGTGAAGAGCTTTGTCAACTGGAATGCCTAAAGCTGGACAGACAAACAACAGAAATGGGAAAATATCTATGAAGAGAAAGGCAAGTCCAAGGAAATCAGCTGAGACTTGGGGTTTACAGGCAGTTAAGATTTGATTCCACCTCTTCCTGGGGTTGCAGTGTAAGCTAATGGTTGCTGAGAGATGTTTTCTTCAGTGCTGTACCCACAGGTAGGTTGCTCATGCTCTTATCAAAGTAATTCCTTCCCCATGTTCCTATAAGAAATTCAAACACACAGACACACACACACAAGGAAAGGAGGCAAACGAAGTTGAAGGACACAGTTTAGAAGAGGATAAGGCTCAGCAGGAATGGAGAGAGACAAGAAAGAGTAATAAGGAATAGATATGATCCAAATGCCTTATATACATGTATGGAAATGCCATCATCAAATGCATTATTATATGTAACTAATACCTGCTAACAAAAGTGTCTTAGAAAAAGAATCAGTTATTGGTTTTTACAGTACCTAGGCATAAGCCCACAAGTTGGTTCCCAGCATATTGTGGAGCCCATGTGACTTCCTGGGGTGAGCAGAGTAGCCAAGGCAGGAGAAGCTGCTTTGCATAGCTTTAGAGTTAAACCTCAGACTGTGTTCAAAGATACAACCACAGAAACTCAAGAAAAGTAGCTTTAGGGGTGAATTTACTATACAAACAACAATTATACCATAAGGTCCAAGCTGTGGGTGAGGAGGAAAAGTCCAGGCACAATCATGAAACATTTCAGCAGGAAGTGTGTAGGGGTATCCCAGAATAAAAGGCTGGGATCCTCGGCACTCCCGTAACTTATTGGAGCTTCCTATTCTAAATAAATGAATTTGATTTGTACCTACGGAAGATATGCTAACCTTATTCCAAGATCTGTTAGCCAACTAATATCTGTCATACATGCTCTTAGCTTGGAAGAAATATAGAGGACACTAATTCTTTTTTAAAAAATTAAAGTAGTAAAACAATTCTGAAACATTAAGCAGCTCACTACCAGTCATATAAAATCTACACACCTGCATGTATACACATGATGGTGAGCGGGAAGAGACGATGTAATTATCTCCAGAGTGTTTTATTTTTCTTAGTTGTATAATGAGAACATGTATTTCTAAAGAACATAATTAGATAAAATGATTTAGCATAAAGAAGACTGGGATGTGAGGCTGGAGAGATGACTCATCTGGTAGAGTGTTTGCTGCTAAAGCATGCGGACCTGAGCTCAGATCCCCAGCATCCACGTCAGAAGCAACACACACCTGTAATCCCAGTGCTGGGAGACGGACACAGGAGGAACCCTGGGATCTGCTAGCCAGCCAGTCTAGCTTAATGAGTGAGCTTTCCGTCAGTGGGAGACTATCTCAGAGTCAAGAGTAATAAAGGAAGACAACAGGTATCAACCTCTGGCCAAAGGCCACACACATGAACACATGAACTTCCATGCACATGGGGGAACACATGTGTGCACATATATAGACAAAATGACTTAGAACTCACTGACTAATTTGAAAAAGGAACCATTGTGATACTTTGAACTCAATATCTGTAAGACAGTTTTATCATAAGGTATTTCCCAAACAAGGAAACAGGCTCAAAGAGACCAAGAAGCTCCCAAAGTATCACTCAGCCAACTATGGAAGAACCTGGAGACCTGGAACCCAAGGTTTGACTCCAGAGGCTGCAGCATCTTTGGCCACCTCAAACAACTCATTTGAGAAAATCTCTTGCAGGGACAGGGTGTGGTGTTGCACACCTTTAATTTCAACACTCTAGATGTAAGAGGCAGGTAGATCTGGGTTAGTCTGGTCTACATAGCAAGTTCCAGCCCAGGCATGGCTATGTACAGAGATCTTGTTTCAAAATAGAAAGAAGCAAGAGAGATAGGGAAGGATAGAAGGAGGGAGGGAGGGAGGGAGGGGAGAAGAGGGGAGGGGAGGCAGGCATGCAGGCAGGCCTGCCCTACATTGGATATCCCAAGAATAAGAACCCCATGAAGCACTGGTACTGGCTCACATACACACCAGGATGACAGACCATAGCAGCTAAGTAGCTCCATCCTCCTGAGAAACGCTGTGCATAGAAATGAGGCTCTCACACTGTTCACTGTCTTCTGGAACTCTAGAGAAAAGAGGCAACAGTTAACAAAGCTTTAGAACAAAAAGGAAACCTCAGAAATATCCTGCTACCCTATCTAAAGCTGGAGGTCACGATACAGTAGTGACAGAATCAATTGTTTCCCTCGTGTTTTTGAAGCACAATACAAAAGTCTTCTCTTAAATTAAAAAAACAAAACCAAAAAAATGTAGAAAAGATCATATAAGACAGTGTTAACATGTTCTATTATGAACTGCACCAAATCAACATTTTCTACATGTAACTGAAAATCAGTAAGTACTCTTGTTTTTCCTGTGAACCAAAACATTTCCTTCCTCAAAATTAGTGGTAGAGAAATTATTTCACCATCCTAAGGATCCAAACGCATTTCTTTTTCTTATACACTATGAACTATTCCATGTGTTCCTTTAACAATTCTTGACACATCCCTAAAGCCAGGCTGCCACTGTCACGCCTCCACTTGCTTGGCTAACCCATCACTCCTGTCTTCTGGGACAGGGTCTCCCTCTGTAGCCCGAGCTGGCTCCAACCTCCCAATCCTACTGTCTTCCTGAGTCGCTGAGATTATAGAAAAGCACTGCCACACAGATGCAAACATAGGAAATCTATGTTGTGATCCCAGAGTTCAACAGGCTAAGGCAAGAAGATCAAGAAGAGCTCAGGGCCAGCCAGGGTTAAAAAGTAGCCATAGCTCAAAAAACCAAAACCAAAACCAAACAAAAAATAAAAACAAGGGCTGATGATGGTAAAGTACTTGCCCCAAAGCCTAAGGACATAATTTCAATCTCTCCTAACCCACATTAAAAAAAATCAAAGCAAGACAGGTGGATCCCTGGGGCTCACTGCCAGCCAGTATATTCAAATTGATCCAGGCTACCCAAAATGGCCAGTACCAGTACAACATTCAAAACTAAGGGGGAATGTGATTAGGGGAGACATTGACATTGGACTCTGGTCTCCCCTTATGCATATATGCACACATATAGGTTCATGCAGACACAAATAAATGGATAAAAACATGCACGTGCACACGCGTGTGCGTGTATGTACAAACACACAGACACAAGTTTAAATTATGGGATAAAACATACCTCTGAATTCGATGTTTTCTACATATAAAGGCAAAAACTCTTCTGACTCCTACCATCACAGGATCCCAATTATTATAATGGCATAGGAGAGTAACAATAAAAAATGAAAAAAATACAGGGATAGCGCCTGCAAAAAATAACCAAGAAAACTGCACCTAAAACAAAAGATTAAAATAAAACCTCAAAATTATCATTAAGGCATTTTTTTACCTCTAATGTACTTAAAATACAAAGAAGACATACTAAACACTGAAAATATGTTATAAAGAATTACTATGTAAGAGGATTCAGGACTTCAATTTACAATTCTACTTGCCCTAAATAAAACAACCCTCCAACAGTGTTTAACAAGCAGCCTCGTTTGCACCATATGTACACACAGAGGTTAAGTGACCCAAGAAAGTTCAGCCAAGAATGAATACTCACTAAGAGAAACTAAGAAGCCTGCATATAGATATTGAAGTATTGATAAACTGTAACTTTTTTGAATAATTACCTGAACATCTAATAATCCAGAAGTATCAGCACCGAAGTGTTTGTAAAGATTTATTTATTTATGTGCATATGTATGTTCCTGAGTGTAGGTATGTACAGGTGCTGGGAGAGGCCAGGAGAGGGTCAGATCTTCTGGAGCTGGTTGAAGGAAATGGAGCCCAAGCCCTCTGTAAGAGCAGTACGTGCTCTTAACACTGAGCTATCTCTCTAGCTCTATGGGATGATTCTTAAATAATGAATATACACATCACATAGAGTAGTTTGCCTTTATCCTTGAGTTATACTAAACCTATAGAAAAATAGGCTAAATAAGAGCACTAAAATAAGGCTATTAGAAAACACTATAAACCTTGTAACTTTCCAATATCTCCCTTTTCAAATTGTATTAAGCTAACACACATGTACGCTATGATTACTTATGACATAAGATATTCAAAATCCAATGCAGAATAAGTGGCTGTCTTCTTCACAGCTTTAGGCAAAGACCTCTCTCCTCTGCCACCCTTAGAAGCATTGAAGAAACCTTTTCCACAAGGTGTGGTGGCACACGCCTTTAATTCTAGAACTTTGGAGGCAGAGGCAGACAGATCTCTGTGAGTTCAAGACCAGAAAAGAAAAGAAACTCCTAACTCATGTCGGTGTGGCTGTACTCAGACACATGGGCATGACCATGACTGTAGAAGCCAAAGGTCACTTGGCTTTCTTTCCTTAAGTGCTGATTTTTAAGATAGTCACTTACTGACCTCAGACTTTCCCTGTGAGCTGTTCAGTGAACCCCAGGATTCCTCCTGTCGCCACCTTCCCCAGCATTACAAGCATGCAACAATGCTCCCAGTATTGTTTTCCACATGGATAATGGAGATCAAGCTCCGTCCTCAAGTTTGTGGAACCCCTCCTCAGTCCTTACACTTTATGTTCCTAAGTACCAGAGTCTCTCTTAGGGACAGAGGCATCAAGCATTGTCCAAGTCTGCCTCCCTTATTACTGAAATATCACTAGGTCTCCTTGGCAACACTTACAGTATCCTGAACTTACCTTTTGCATGCACATGTCAGCTATGATGGAGAGAGGTATCGTAAGGCTTAATGCAAGTGTGCCTATCAATGATGAGGTAAGAAAGCAGCCCCTGAAAAGAAAAAAGGAAACATAACTTCTACATTGCAAATATAAAAAATGCTACCGAACATATTGAGCCAATATTCCCTGTCCTATAGCACGTGTCTAAGAGGGGAACGCTGAGGGCAGACAGATACAAAGATAGTTGCTAAAATGACTCCGAAGCTTGTCTTTCACTATTAAAAATGCAAACATGGAAGTATGAAGTATTCTGGGTACTTTATACTATTTATGTGATTTGTTTGCATATATTATTCAACTTTGGACATACAGTTTATATTTCATTCATTTAAAATACTACTGAACAGAGTTTTTAGTTTTGTGTTGATACCTAACAAAACCACATTATCTTTCTTTAGATGAAAGGAATAAATTTTAAATTATGTATATATTTGTGGGTATGCACATGTAAATGCGGTATCTTTAGGAACCAGAAGAGGATGCAGGATCCCCCTGAAGCTGGAATTACAGGCAGCTGTGAGCTCCTTAACATGGGTCCTAGGAACTGAATTCAGGTCCTCAGCAAGACCAGTATGCACTCTTAAATATAGAGACATCTCTCCAGCTTCCAAACCAGCATTATTAAAATTGAAATCGCACATCAACTTTAAGAAACTGATAAGCTTGTGCCACAAGGCCCACCTCTTTTAAAACTTCAGTCAGAGAGAAACAGCACTAAGTATAAGACTATAATGGAAATCCCACAAACTCCACATGGGTACAGTGTTCAAACATTAACTTATTGTCATTGAAAGAGAAAAACTATAACATATGCTGGCATCCCAAGTTAATTCATTCCTGATTTCCAGATCTGGCTCATGCATTTGCAATGGGCTGAATATAAACAACAAAAGCCTCTGAATGACCAAATAGTCCCACGCTCCTCCCTAAGTAAGGAATCCACAAGTTCACATTGGCACTCCCAGCTCGAATGTTTGGATGTCCATTACTCATGGACTTTCATTTGTATAAGACTACTCTTTATATGGTGTATACACCATGTGCACGTGTAGGCCAGAGGTCTACATCCACTCTGTCCTCTTCATCTTTTTTCCAGATGAGTTCTCTCACTGATCCTAGAGCTCACTGGTTCAGCTAGGCTAGCTGGCAAGCAGGTTCCACGGCTGTCTCCATCTCTGTGCTCCTGTCTAGTGTTAGAGACGCATGCCACCCTGCCTAGATATCCAAACGCAGACCCTCATGTGTGCAGCAGGAACTTTATCAACTGAGCCATCATCCCAGCCCCCAAAACTGCACTTTAAAAATAAAAATCTTTTACCTTTTGACAGCTCATACATGTAAACCAAAACCTTGAAAGCATTTTTTTTTTACAAATTAAATGATTTGTACCGTCCTAGTTGGCTTCTGCTGTCAATCTCCTACAGCCTAAAGCAGTGGTTCCCAACCTTCCTACTGCTGTGACCTTTTAACAGTTCCTCACAACCAGAAAATTATTTCATTGATAACTGTAATTTGCTACTCTTATGAACTGTAGTATAAATATCTGATATGCAGAATATGACTTCTGTAAAAGGGTCATTTGAACTTCTGGCTTAGAGTCATCTAAGGGAGTCTGAATTGAAATACTGGACTGGCCTGTGTCATGGCTGTTACAAGACTGTCTAATTAATGATCAATGTGGGAGGGCTTGCTCTGACTTCCTCACTGTTGGGCTGTGACCTGAAGTGTAAGCCAATAGACCCTGTCATAAGTCATATTGGGTCAGTTTTTCTCACAGCAGCAGAAGGGAACAGAGTGTTCATTCACACATTTGTGTTCTTTCATTTATTAAACAGACACTTTTGAGCTTCTTTCTACATGTCCTCTTTGCAATGGGTCCACAGAAGTTAAAAATCAAAGCCTGTGCTCTATCAGAGTAAATATATTCAATTACAAGTATGTATGTGGAAGAGAAGTACAGAAGGGACGATCAGAACTCAAAAGACCCAGAAATGTCCAAACTGCAATAAGGAACCGCAGGAGAACAAGAGAGCCTACCATAACCACAGAAACTCGGACAGAACTGTTCCAATGAGGCCGTTGATAATGATACACAACAGTACCACTTTATTGGGAAACTCGAAGTCCTCAAAGCCAGTATAATGAAGTAAAAAGAACCCGGGCCATAAGAGCAGCAGATTAAACAGACCTACAAAACCTGAGGATAAAATAGACACAAGTTAAATTCATGACTGACTTCAGTTTTCCAAACTTAACAACACTATGAGAAACATGAGATCTCCCAAGCGGCTTCAGTGAGTTGCTTAATTGGAGCAGGTGTTGGTTGGTTTCAATATCCGTTTCTACAAACAGATCAATAGCAGGAAAATACAACACCGGGCACCTGGTGGCTGTGAAGAGCAGTTCGGCTGGGGAGCTGGCTCAGCCAGTAAAGTACCTGCTGCTCGAGCCTGAGTGTATAATCCTCGGCAGGCGGGTGCTCTGCAGGGACACACTCTCAGCTCTGGGGACATGGAGGCATGGCTCCCTAGGGCACACTGGCCACTTAGTCTGGCTGAATCGTGAGCTTCAGAAAGTTCAGTGAGAGATCTTGAAACCCATACTATTAAAAACACAAAACAAAAAACTCATGGAGGAGAAAAAAGGCCTCCATAGTCCCTCAAAAATGACATATGAATTTACAATGTCAAATGAATAAACATGTACTTGCCAAAGAACATTGGAATATCCAATTTATCTTCTCTGTCTACCTTTCTCTTGATCATCACAATGTAGACAGCATAGAACATAGCTCCAGCAAGGGACCAAATGGAACCTGTGAAAACCAACACATGATTTAAAGTGTTGTCTCCATTCATAAACTCTCTCAACACATCCTACTACATATACTGAGAGTCTAATAATACACTGATACTAAATAAAGAAATGAGCATACACAAGTAAAAAACAAAAACAAATAAACAAAAAACTAACTCATTACATCCAGATCCTCCTGCAGGATAGGCAGGGACTGAATGGATAAACAAATATAAGCAAAGGCATGGGTCTTGGTGACCTAACCAAATAACACACAAATTCTAAAAGTGTAAGTTAGATAAGTAACAGTTTGTCTTTATATTGAAGCACATACTTCCTGTTTTTCTTTACATCTCTGATTCTCAACCTTCCTAATGCTGCCACCCTTTAATACAGTTCCTCATGTTGTAGTGACCTCTGAACATAAACTCATTTTGTTGATCCTTCATAACTGCAATTTCGCTACTGTTGTAAGTCATAATGTAAATATCTGTGTTTTGTGATGGTCTTAGGTGATCTCTGTGAAAGGGTCATTTGACCTCCAGCAAGTCGCAGGTTGAGAAACAGCTGCTCTGCACCTCTAAAGCACTGCTTGATCGTGTTCTTCCCACAGATACTCCACCACATCCATAAGGTCACGCCTCTTTCCACCTAGCATCCTCTTTCTACTCTGCCAAGTTTCCCACTGGTTTGTCTTCTGTTTTAAAGAATGGAACATTTCCTAATATTAATACAGAATTACTGTTGGGAAGATAGCCCAAAGCATGAGGACATGAGTTTGGATCTCTACGACCCACATCGAGTCAGACATAGCAGTGCATGTATCTTTATTCCCAGAACTCCAGCAATGAGATGGGGGACAGACAAGAGACTCCCAGGAAGTTCACAAGCCAGCAGGCATCCACAGTGACAAATAACAAACAAATGAAAGCCCATTGCTAACACCGCAGAAATCAAGGACCAACACCTGAGGTTGTCCTCGGACCTCCACACAAACATTGTGTTACATTTGCACATCTACATGTACACAAAACACACATCATATATCCAAACAAAGATTAAAAATATGTCATTAATTTCTTCTCTAGTGGCTTTATTTTATAATTTTCATATCTTATTTTAAACCACAAAGTCTTTGAAAACTACAAACATATAATGTATGCATACAATTGGTTGAAAATGTAAAATATAATGTGAATCTAACAGTGTGTAAATAATTACTCTCTGTCTTGATTAACTTCAAAAACAATTCAACAATATACCAAGTAACCATACTCAATAGTTTAATCTACTCCAAAGAACAATATTAAGTCTATTTTTATTATTATCAAAAATTCAAAACCTGTTAACAAAATCTTGCACTCAAAAAATAAATGTATATTGTGTCTTATACACACAAAGTGTCTCTGGGTCAAAAAGAGGATGTGTATGTAGATCAAAGCACAGTAACCACACAGAGTTTGGAATACACTGCTCTCTTCTACAAACGTCATAGAGAACGTAACTAATTTGGGCTCTAGTTACTTTGTTTTTGTTAAATGTGGGCAGTGGATTAAAATTAAATGTTTTCTATAATAATGACTAAGGAAAGGAACAATAGTAGAAGTGAAAACCAGTAGGTAAAAGTAAGAAATGCAGGCACAGGAAGGGAGCAGTCTGAGAGGATGGCCAACCAATAACAAGCCTAGCCTACTTGAGGCCCATGCCATGGGCAAGCACCAATCCTAACACTATTTATTAATGACACTGTTATGCTTACACACAGATGTTGTCCTCTGAGAGGATCCACCCAGCAGCTGACTCAGACAGATACAGACACCCACGGTCAAACAGTGGACAGATCTTGGGGACTCTTATGGAAGAATAGGAGGAAGAATTGTGGTCCCTAAGGGGATAGGAACTCCAAAGGAAGACCAAGAGAATCAACTAACCTGGAACCTTGGGACTCTCAGAGAATGAAGCACCAACCAAAGAACATACATGAGCTGGACCTAGGGCTTCCCACACATATGTAGCATATGTAAAACATGACCTTCTCGTGGGTCCCAGACAACTGGAATAGAGACTATCCCAAAAGCTGTTGCCTATATGTGAGATATGTTCTTCTAGCTGGGCTGCCTTGTCTGCCCTCAGTGGGATGTGCCAGGGTTGGGGGGGATAACTAGGGGTGCCCCACATGCTCAGAGGAAAGGGGGAATGCAGAAAGGATTGTGGCAGGAGGTGACTGAAAGGCAGGCAGTGAGCAGGATATGAAGTGAATAAGTAAAAGTAATAATATAAAATAGATAAATAAAGTTTTTAAAAAAGAGAAGACCTTCCTAGATTAGGGAATTAAATCAGCTGTAGTCTGATTTCTTACTGTACTTTGAAGATATAGGGACTTATTTTCTATCCCACATGCATTTTGTACAAAGCTATATGCTTAGTATAGTGTGTTTGCAAATTATTGGAGTTGTGATTAAATAATAAATAATACAACTCTCTAAAAAAGAATATGACAACAGGATATTTCTCTAACCTCCAAGTATCTACCCACAAGATGCTTGCTGCTTCAACAATTAAGTCACCTCTCCCAGAATACCCTGACAGACACTATTTTAGCACCTGTATCACTAGCAAGAGGTTAAAGCAATGTCATGGGCTGAAGAAAATACAGCAACACCATCAGAAAATATTACTGTCATGATATTACTACCAATTTGGACAGCATCAATTTAACTAGGAAGAATTCTAGACAAAACCCAGCTCAAATGAAGAAACACTGCATGAGATAAATGAGCTGTATCCTCTGTAACTGTCAAAGTCATAGAAGACAAATAAGACTGCATTAGGGCTCCTGCTGAAAGGACATTAGGAGACCAAGATAACCAAATAAAAAGCAATAAACGATTCCAGGGCCAGTAAAAAAAAAAAAAAAAAAAAAAAAAAAATGGCTGCATTAAGGATAGGTCTATAGTTCATACTATCAAAATTAAGTGTCCACTGTAGAGGTAACTGCTCATGAAAGATACAGAAGAGGATGTAAAAATTAGTAGGTAATGTTAATTCTTGATTTTTGTAATTGCTCTGTGGTTATCTAAGTTCACATCTGGAGAATGTGGATAAAGGTAATATAATAATTCTATTAACAGCCTTTTTTTTTAAACTACTCACAAAGAAAAAGTTAAAACAACTTTTAAAAAGACCCTGTTACTAGGTCAGCAAAGTGGCTCAGTCGGTAAAGAGGTGCTTGCTTCCAAGCCTGGAAATCTGAATTCAAGCCCTGGGAGCCACAGTGAAAGGATAGATTTTATTCTTATAGGTTGTCCCCTAGCCTCCACATATAAGAAGTGCAACATGCACATCTACATACACGTGTACACACACACACACACACACACAAATAAGTGTAATAAAACTAAGTGTCTGCTAGTGCCCACTGTGTGTGCATGCTTCTTCATGCACTGCAGTAAGCACAGAGCTTGTCTAAATGCCCTAGCAGAGAGAGCAGTTAGGTTCTTACCTATTGTGTCTCTTCCAGCAGACTTCTCAGACCCAGACAGGTTCACCAGCACCACGCCTCCAATGCTGTGAGAGCAACAGAACAGTAAGCTCCTAAGAGACTAATCATCTAGATTAGAAACTGGGAACTCATCTTAACTTTGGGTAAAGCTGTCTGAGAACTCAGTGATCTCATTGATGAGTGCTCATGAGCTCGTCAGCACAGTACAGTAGAGCTGCACTGGCAGCTGATCCTCACTACAGATGATTACAGGAAGGAATTCTTATTACCAGCCCATTTTGCATGGGAAAACTGAGGCCTGAAGAGGTAGTGTGCCTTGACCAAGACCAGGTAACAGGGCTGGAGCACAGGCAGCCTGGCCCCAGAGTCTATCCTGCTTACACGCCTTTTAACTAGGGAGAAGGGATAATTTGTCATCCCTTTGCCAAGCCTTCCTTCAGAGAAATAAGCCAAGGCACATAAAGCCAGAAATGGCACTCTTCCTGCAGGTGACACCTAAACAGAAAGGCTGGCTTAGACATCTGGCCAGTCCTGTTAACCCGTGGTTTTAGTGGGCAAAAGGAAGAAAGCTGCTGAGCAGCCAGGACATTGAATCATCTGTTACTTGTTGAGAACCTAGAATGAGCAAAACAGTGTGGGAACAAGATGAGGTTCTGGTCCTCAAAAAGCTTACGTGGACTTTCAACCACTGGGTAGCTTATTAGTAGTGTATATATTTTTCCAAACAAACAAAAATGCTGCAGACTTAAAAGATAGCCCAATTCTCTTGCCTACAAACCAAAGACTCTGAAGCATTTGAGGGGCAGTAGAGAAAAGGAACCTTTCTTTCCCTGATGAACAGTGTGACTGGAAGTTAAACAGAGTACTCCTTACACTGGGTCCTACTCAGCACCAGTTTCCTGCTATGACCACTGTTTGGAACAGAGTCAGCTGTTGTTTCCCAGTTCCCACAATATAACAACCACCTTTCCATCCAGAGGCTGGTCCCATGAAGGTGTCTAAAAATACTGAGCACAAGTTATCCTTTGAAACAGTTTACAAGTTTGACCTCATCTGTCTGCATAACAGTCTTATGAGACCAATTCTACTGTGAGCCAGTTTGCAGAGGAGGAAACAGGCAAAGGGGTTTTAAAGTAGTGTACACAATCTCAAACCTAGTAATAGTGGGACTGAATCACAGACAGCAAGATTTCTGAATTCATCAAATGGTTTTCAGGGTTGCAGCTATATCAGGTTCTATATGCAGCAACAAAAATTCAAATCTCATTGTTTAAGGTCAATTCAAAATAAATATTAAATAGTGCTTGTTAGAGTATTCTTAAAATTACACATACAAAATATGTTTCAATTATCTTAAACTACAACTCAAACTTCAATTTCTAAAAGGCAAAAAGTAACTGGTTTAGACTTGTAGGACATGTGGTTTCTCTTACAACTCTAGTGCCCCCACGGCAACCACAGATGACAAGCAAATGAATAAAAACGACTGTGCTTTAATAAAGTTATTTGTAAGACCTGGCAGGCAGCTGACTTTAGTTTCCTGGTCTCCATTCTTAACCTACTTTAGCAAGAAGTAATATTCTGTCAAAGCACTTACAAGTTTAGCATTTTATATCCATTCCATTCTTTATCTCATGATACTAAGAAAACTGTATCACATGGTACTAAATTAAAGCTTAGCATATATTTCTGGTAAAATTTAAACCTCATTTACTTCCTCAGTATAAATGTATTACATCTCTAAAATACATAAATGTTTGGTTAAAATACCAGTCATGCATACAAAAGAACATATGTGGTTATGAAAACTAAATGTAGGGAAGTTGGATCAACCAGAGTATCACTAAAACAACTGTGGTCGGCTTTTCCGTGCCCACAAGTTGTACTACAGAGTGCAATAAGAGCGACCAGTCTTCTACACTGGCAAGTTCAAGTCCCTCGGAGACTTTATAGACATTGCTCCAAACTTGACAACAAGCAGAGAGCTGCAGTCTTCCTAACTGGAACAGGGCACAGGGGAAGCAGCAGAACTCTGGCTCAGTCTCAGCTACTTACTGCTAAGAAAAAGTTTCATCACTAAGTGCTTCTGTTACCTCCTTTGCTGTCTCATTTTCCAAAATAGCAGCTTTGCCAAAGTAAAGCATCCCCTTTGAGTATTGTCTACAGGAAAAGCCCTCTGCTAGGCTCTAGGCAACACACAGACTATGAAGTCAAGTTTCAGCCTTTGAAAATGTACAGCCCAGCAGAAAAGATGAGAGAAACTAGCTCACAGTTACATATTAAAGTCTGAAATATAGTTATTAATGTGGCTGACGTGCCCTGAGATAAAATTACCAAATAAATCAAACAGGAAGTGAAAGATCACTAGCAGGCTAAAATAACTGGGGAAGACTCAATTTGTTCTACAGAAGAAAAGAACAAGGAGAAAACAACATAAAAGGGGGTTTGTGTCAGGAAAGGAGAGAGACAAATGGTGATTACATTCACTGCTAAATGTGAAGGTGAGTCTAGTACTTGGTAGTCTTCAGCCAGTGAGAACCAGTGAAGGGCACCACAGCTGTCCTGGTAACTTTCCCACCAGTTACCCTAAGGGGACACAGAGCTGAACAGCATCATGTCCGCAGAACGCCTTCTTGATCTCATCTTCCTTTGCTTATCCATTACAGCATAAATTAAACTGTTTCAACATCACACTCTAAAGACCTTATTCACGTTTGTGTCTACATAGGTGTATGTGTGCAGGTATTTACAGGTGTAGAGGATTGTGGGTAATGAGAGGCCAGAAGATGGTGTTGGATCTGTCAGAGAACGGACTACATGCTTTGTAGAATGGCCAGTCTGATGAATGGGTGCTTAAATCTGAACCACAGTCTTCAGGATTGTCCTAGTAAGCACTCATAACTCCCGAGCCATCTTTCCAGTCCTAATACCATATCTGTGAACAGAGTAAATTAGAATATGTTATTCTTACCTTAAAATCACAGCTAATAGCTTAGAGAGGGTAAACCTGTCTCCACTGTTACTCGGAAATACAGCTGCAAGGATTAAAGTAAAAAGTCCTACAGGGAGGAAGAGAAGGACAGGAGAAGCTGGTAAGATTACTTGCTACCCACGTTCCTCATCACTAATACCAATGGTGACATGAGTAAATTACACACCTAACTTTTGGGGGGTGGGGGTAGGTTTGGTTTGGTTTGGTTTGATAACATAGGGAAACTCTGAGACAGGGTTTCCTCTGTGAGGCCATGGCTGTCCTGGAACTCATTCTGTAGACCAGGCTGACCTCAGACTCACATAGGTCTGCCTGCCTCTGTCTCCTAAGTGCTGAGACTAAAGCTGTGTACCACCATGCGGAGCTACATGTACCTACTTAACTTTTAAGCTAATTGTTTTTTTCTATTTTAAACAACTGACATGGCATTTACTTAAGTGGAAATGTTCAGAGGTCAGATTAAGAACGGCTTCTAAACAAAGGCACATTTATTCCGGCAGTACAGACAAGGACAGGCCTACTTATTTTTAAACTAGTAAGTATGAAGTTGTGCCTTCGGAGTAACTCTATGACCTCATCACAGCCATGCCCATGTTCTAAGGTTATTTCCACAGCTTCAAAAATACTTTCTATCTTCCAGATTTGGAAGGTGAGTCAATGTTAAAAATATAAACCCCTACTAGAGTGCAAGCTTTAGATATGAAATAAGCAGTAGCATTTAACCAAAAGGATCTAGAAAAAGGTCTCTGAAAAGGAAAGATGCAGGTTAAGACTACCATCGGGGAAGCTAGACACTGCAGAATGAAAGCAACAGAGGGCCAGGTGTAATGGAGCCTGTCTTCCACACCAACATGTGGGAGGCAGAAGCAGGCAGATCTCTGTGTTCTAGGCCAGTTTGGTCTACTGAGTGAGTTCCAGAATAGTTGAGTCTACACAGAGAAACCCTGTCATGAAAAAGCAAAAACAAACCAACAAAATCCACTAGGGGCCAAGGGAGGGCACATGCCAAGCACGCACAAATCTAGAAAATAACCATGCATTTCAGGATAAAAACCATAGAGGGCCATGTATTCATAGGAGAGTAAGGGGCAAGCATGCCAAGCATGCACGGGCCCAGGGCTGAGCTGCACTAAAGAACAGGTAACACAGAACTAGGAAGTACTTGAGGGATCACAGTAGTGTAAAGTTCAGGTAGGAAACTATAACCGTGTAAATATGATTATACATGACTGTCACCCTGGCAGGAGGATTGCCACAAGTTCAAAACCAACCTGGTTTACACAATGAAACAGCCAGAGCTAAATAAGAAGAGTCTCAGCATCAACCCTTCCCACTCCCCTGCAAAAAATTAGTTATAACTAATGTAAATAGAACTAAAAACTTAGACAATAGAATTGTGTCTATATATGTACAAATATCACTAGAAATACATGCATCAATTCATAAAGCTGATTCTGAAGACACACTTCTTACCAGAGGTTGAAGACAAAATATTCACTATGGCAACCTGTGTGTCTGAAAGTGCTTCTTGGTATGACAAATTTGCCAAAAACCACTAAACAAAAAAAAACAAAGAAAAAAGAAAGTGAAACTTCATGAAACATATTTATATCTGTCAGTCCTATTTACAGTCCTTTCCCTGACCCTCCTAAGCACTGTTTACTATATGAGATTTACTTGTTTTTTAAAAGATTAATTAATTTATTATGTATACAGTATTCTGCCTGCCTATATGCCTTCAGGCCAGAAGAGGGCATCAGATCTCATTACAGATGGTTGTGAGCCACCATGTGATTGCTGAGATTTGAACTCGGGGCCTCTGGAAGAGCAGCCAGGGCTCTTGATCTGTGAGCCATCTTTCCAGCCCATTGTTTATGTTTTTAAGATTTTTTAAAAAAGGAATCATGTATATATGTGTAAATCTGTGTTAGGGTATGGGAACTTGCATACAGTACCACAAGAGGCAAGAAAAGGATGTGAGACCCCTCAAACTGGAATCAGAAGTTTGTAAGCCACAGAACGTAGACACTAGGAACTAAACTCCAGTCCTCTGCAACAGCAGTATGTGCTTTTAATCCTGAGTCATCTCTCCAGTCCCCATAAGGAGCTTTCAAAACTGTTTTTGGAGAAAAAAAAATCTCAGCTCCCAATCTAAGAAAAGGCATTAATAATCGTTATCTAAGATCTTGCTATCTAATTCTCTGAAGACACTAAGCCAGACACAGCAGCACACACCTGTGACCCCAGCATTCAGGATCGGGAAGATTACAAGTTCCACAGGTTGAAGACTAGCCCATGCTAGTGGGACCTTGTCACAAAACAAGTCACATTAAATTTCAGTAACAAACAAACCCAGAAGTTGTCTAGTATGCACAGATCCCAGGGTCAACTTCCAGCTCTACTAACAAAAAAATACCTAACAAAAGTTGGTGAAACATAAGCATGCAGAGCTGGAGAGAAGGCTTAGCAGTTCAAAGCACTTGTTGCTCTTGCAGAGGACCTGAGTTTGGGTCTCAGTACCCACAATGCTTGCCTCAGAAAGTCTTGTAACTCCAGCTCCAGAAAAATCTAATACTCTCTTCTGTGCTACACAGGCACATGCACATACTGCACACAACACACACATACACACACACACACACACACACACACACACACACATGCATGCACACCACACACATAATTTTTTTAAAAAAAAATCAGTATTCAGAGCTTTTGTGTGTGTGTGTGTGTGTGTGTGTGTGTGTGTGTGTGTGTGTGAAAACAGGTTAAGGAGAGACTGAATATCAATTCTATTTTAAAATTTGTTTGTTCATGCACAGCTCATGCTTTTCTAGGTTCATCTAAGCTAAACTCTCTTACATTAAAACACAGGGACCCTGGAATGATGGGTGAGTGAGCGAGAGTCATTTGGACCTAAATTCAGATTCCACATTCATGTAACGAAGCCAAGCATGATCATACCTACCCCTGCAATGACAAATTCAAAAGTTACCAAGTTGTGTGTAGGTGTAGGTGTGTGTTTATGCGGGCATTGTATTGTAGGACCTGCCGGCTTCGCATCTTTATTGTGTGGGGTGCCCTTTGTTTACCCACGGGGAAGCCAGAGGTGAACTGTGGCTGTCACTCGGTCATTCACTGAGACAGGCTGTCTCACTGGCCTGGAAGTCACTGAGCAAACAGGCTAGCTGGTCCCTGAGCCCAGGGACCCATGTCCCTGCCTCCCTAGCACTAGGATTACAAATGTATAGCATCACACCAGCTGTTTTTCAGGGGTCAGCAACAAACTCAGTTTCTTGTGCTCACAAGGTAAGCACTTTCCCTGATCAACTGTCTCCTCAACCCTAACTCATAATTCTTTGAGGTATGATACATACTTACTAAGTTTGATATTTTAACACCCCAGTGCTCCAGACTTCAGTTAAAGAATTAGCAGTTGAGAACTCTAACATTTCAAGGCTGCCTTGTTGGTATGTGTGCCATCTTAAGGAAGAAAAAAAACAGGGCAGGGTGGCTCAGCAGGGTAAGCACTGCCACAAAAGCCTGACAACCTGAGTTCAATCCCAGAACGCACACAAATGTGGAAGGACATAGTGACTGCCTCAAGGTGTCCTCTGACCTCCACACGCATGCTGTTGCAACCCCTCACTTCCCCACCCACACAGCACACACATGCACAATAGTAATAAATCTTAAAAAGACACTTACCACGAAGCAAAAAAAAAAGCTAATTTTTGCTACTTGGGTTGCCGTCAGTTTCCCTACAGTCTTCAGTATGGATTCTTGGTCTTTCACAGTGGGATAAGACATCCGGGACAGCTTGGCTTCTAACGCATGGCTTGACGGAAGCTGTCGAATCTCCATGATGTTGCTGAACCTTACTCGGGACTTCTTGGGAGCTAAGAGAGAAGACAATACAAAACACTAAATGTACCCTTATTTCCAACAAAAAGTAAACAGTGTTTCATTTCATAATAAATGCAGACTAGTCTGTTCACTTATGAGCAAAATGAGACAATAAAAAACTAGTTATATCAACACCTGGGTCAGTTCTGCTTAGTCAAAGGAGCTAACAGAAAAAAAATGATTTAATCTATAAAGTGTTTTTAAACAGTTTAAATAGGATGAGCAAGACGAGGCAGTGGGTAACCCTACCATCTAGCCTGATGACCTGAGTGTGACCCCCAGGACCACGTGATGGAAGAGAGAACTGACTCTCATATCTATGCAGGCATACAAAATACATTGTAAAAGTAATTGTAAAAATTTAAACAGCTTAAATTATTAAAATCCCTACAAAAGGTTTACAGTAGTATATATACAATTGGTTCAGGATTTTACTATGTTTATGATTTCAGCATCTATAGTAAAACATTATTTTGATTATTCTTCATGGCTAGCTAATTTGTGAGAGTTGTTTTCCTAGGCAAGCATTCAGAACATTTCTCTGCAGTTTATTGCTTTGCAAAAGAAGTAACAGATGAACACTGTGCCTTAAACTGAGGCAGACATTCTGAAATAACTCAGAGAGCCAGGTGGTGGTGGCAGAGGCCTTTAACCCCAGCACTCAGAAGGCAGAGGCAGATAAATCTGAGGTGGATGCCAGTCTGGTCTATATAGCAAGTTTCAGAACAGCCAGGGTCACACAGAGAAGTCCTGTTTCAAAAAAACCAGAAAACCACAAACAATATAACCCAAAAAACTCACAGAACTAGCAAAACATTTACAATGTTTATATTGTGTTTGGATATTTGAGGACATGTTTATGAGAATATTGCTCATTTAAGTAAATAAATAGAAAAGGCATGTGCATGCATACGTGTGTGCATACGTGTGTGCATTCATGCGTGCATGTGTGCGACTGGAATTGTAGCTCCAAGTTAATAGAGTATTTGAGTAGCTGGGCTCCTGGGCTCCACTTCCCAGCACTGACTAAACTAAGCATGCAGTATATGCCTATAATCCCAGTGTTCAGGATGCACAGATGGGCCACCAGTTCAAAATTATCCTTGGCACATAGTACAGTTGAGCTAGCCTGGGCTACATGAGGTCCTGTCTCAAAGAAAAATTAATACATGATAAAAATATATAAACATCCATATGAATGTATATTCATTCATATAAATATATTTTCACATTATATAGAGAGATGATGATAATGAAGAAGAAGAAACCATAGAGCTTCCTGGTATTTGGAAAACATTTCCAGTTGAATTAATACAGAAATCATATTATACCATTCACACTCCAGTCAAACTTCAGAAGACTGAAGGCCATGTCAACCTCCACAAAAGTCAAAACACCATGTGAACCCAGTGAATCCACAGTGGCTTAAAGAAAGCTAAATTTCCACTTACTTTCACACATGGAACCCTAAGCTTGACTCACTTTTTTCAGTCCCAATGTTTGTGCTCTCGAGCTTCTCACTTGGAAGATCATGAAACTTCACAGGAACATACAGAGGTTCACTCTGGAACACAATGCAAACAGAAACAAACAAAAGTAGCAAAATCCAAAGCCAATCAACTGGGCAGAATTTAAGTGCAAGGGACACAGACACAGGACCCATCTCAACTTAGCTGTTGCCAGAACATCTATCTACTCAGCATCACTTCCCCAAGGACTGGGAAAGAAACTCACCCAGTCCACACAGGCAAGGGACACAAAAGAATCATTTGAAAGTAGAAATGTCAGCTCTGAGACAGCTCAACAGGCCAAAGTGCTCTCTGTAAGCCTGATGTGGTGGTGTGAATACACTTGGCCCCATTCAAGCCAAGGGACTGGCACTATTTGGAGAGGTGGCCTTGTTGGAGGAAGTGTGTCACTATGAGTGTGGGCTTTAAGGCCCTCCTCCTAGCTGCCTAGAAGCCAATCTTCTCCTGTTTGCCTTCAGAAGAAGATGTAGCGCTCTCAACTCCTCCAGCACCATGCCTGCCTAGATGCTACCATGCTTCCTGTCTTGATGATACTGGACTGAACCTCAGAACCTGTACACCAGCACCAAGTAAATGTTGTCCTTTATAAGAGCTGCCTTGGTCATGGTGTGTCTTCATAGCAATAAAACCCTAACTAAGACATCTGACAAGCCTCAGTCCCTGAAATCCATAGTAAAAGGAAAGAACCAACTCCCCCAAACTGTCCTCTAAGCTCCCTACACACATACACATGTGCCTTGACACTCCCTCAACTACTACTACTATTAGTAACAATAGTAGTAGTAGTAGTAGTAGTAATTTAGAAATGAAAAATGGTATATTTGGAACATTCTGAGAACTAATATCTCTGAATCATTAAAAGTCCTCTTTTAGGCAACATAAAACATCCTGCATCTTTTCATTCTTCAGATATACACACATAGCTCTCTGTGCTGGAAGAGGTACACATGTGAATGCCCTGCTACCTGGGCAGCTGAAGAGGGAGGAACGTGCAGCCAGCCCATGCAACAGAGTGAACCCTTGCCTCTCCCCACGAACAAACCAGAACAAATTCCCTCTGAACACTTCCTAAACAGACACTGTTCTAAGTCCTATGAATGGGAATAACTAAACCAAGTTCCTTCCCCCAGAATCATGCAGTCCAATGGAGAAGGCAACTAAAGACCAGATATTCAAAGATACAGTATATCTGTATTTGTGGAATTGCTTCACAGAAGATTCAACAACAAATATTTGGTGAGAGGGGGTAGGGGTATGTGGTAGCTGTGTGGGTACAGGTGTGAAGGCCAGAGATCAGTGGCAGTTGCTAGTTCTCAGGAGCTGTCCATCTGGTTTTTTGATCTCTCTCTCACTAGGACCTAAAGCTCACTCATTAGGCTGGCTGGTCACTGAGCTCCAGCTAGCTTCCTGTCTCTGCCCCTCAGTTCTGGGATTACAAACTCCTGTTATTACACCTGGCACGTTATGTAGGCGTTGAAGACTGAACTCAGGTGCTCATGCTTGTGTGGCCAGGACGGTAACAGCTGAGCTTCCACCTGAGTCCTAAATCAACAAATCTTGAAAACCTTTAAATGATTAAAAGATGGGGGGGGGGATCTGCTACCGATTAGCTCTTACAAAACAGCTAAAATGTCTTTCTCTTTAGTCAAGGAAAATGATTTAAAATTATATCATTGATGATTATGATCTCAGACAACAAACAGCTTTTTCTCCGAGTCTCATATAGCCTTCAGAGTATCTGCTAACCTGTTTGACACACAACATAGTTTAAAACTCAGATAAACAAACAATAACAACACAAGAGCAATAGTTCAAAACTTGTGCTAGAAGGGCGGGGAGATGGCTCAGAGAGTAATGATGCCCTAAGCTCCACCCTCAGAGTTCAGATAATGAGAACAGATAAATGTCTCCCAAAAGCCATCCTCAGACCTCCACATACCCACACACTGTGGCACACATATGCACAGACACACACAAAATAACTACATAACTGTTAAAAGCAAGCAAGCAAAGCAGTGTAGAATAAGGAAACTGGACAATGTGACTACTCTTAGTGTTGAGCACAACACTTGTTTCCTAGTGGTAATAAGGTGAAATAAGCATTAAGTTGGAAGAAACACAGGACTGACCTGGGCTTTATTATTTCCCTTCTGTGCTAGTTTCCCCTCCCTCTCTGCTCTCCCTTAGCCCCTCAGTCTCCCTAAGGAAAGGAAGTGTCAAAGTGACTCTCAGAGAGCACACAATACAGAGCTGTATCTCTCATATAAGCAGGGTAGCATCGGGCTCTTCTGCTATGGCTGAATGAGAATGGAAGCACTTACCAAAGAACTGCTCATAGTTGTATCTGTTGCGCAAGCAGCAAAGTAACCTTCAGCATCTGCAAACTAAATACAGAGAACAGGACATTACATTCACGGAAGCTCGCCATCACGCCCGACTGCTCAGAGAGATCAAATGAACACAAACTGAAGTCCAGAATAAACTTATGCATCTAGCTATTGTTCTCAATACCAGCAGCCCATGCCAAGGGTGCAGCCATGCAAAGTAGATCTTATCATCTTGTCTTTCTTTCATGATGAAGAAAGTGAGGCTGGCTATTTCATCAAAGTAGCAGAGCCTGGATTAAAAGCTCAGTGAGTCATGTGAGGCTAAAGCTCAAGCAAGTCCTTTCATTTTACTACTGTAATACTTCAGACAGGCAGAGAAAGAAGGGTTACAGTGAAAGAAGACAGCAACCCAGCAGTGTCAGGAGACCAGGGCTGACCTGAAGGAGTGTCTAACAGAACTCAGAACTGTAGAGCTACTTAATACTATGAAAGTATGGTTAGTGACGTAACCCTGCTACTCTACCTATTTAAACCACAGAGACTAACAGAAAAGTAGATCATAGCTACTAACTAGGAAGGGGAGATCAGGAAGGCTTTTCTTTTATTCTTCATGTTCTAATAAAACTGTATTTAAGAGGATACTTGGGAGGTTAGAGAGACTAGAGATTCTTATTTAATAAACACAGCATTTCTGTTTGGAATGATAACAAAAATATAGTCCTAGAGATTGACAGTGCACAGGAAAGCAAATGCATTTAGTGCCACTTAACTGTACATGAAAGAATTGCTCCAAGTAATGAATTTGATATCTCGTATATTTTGCAATAATAAGGGAAGGAAATGGCTAAAATTTGATGTTCCTTACATTTACTACAGGAGTAGAGAAAGAGAAAATGTTTTTAAAGAATGAATAGAAATGACAGTTTTATACACTTTCTTCAGAAAAATGCAAGGTGACTATTACAAAGAAGGTAAGTTGCTACA